>NC_141473.1:39866418-40492017 GCF_009769465.1 Tauraco erythrolophus
AGAGGTTTGACATGCAAATATTTTAGGATCTAATTCCATTCTTGCTGAAGTCAATGGGAGTTGTAAAATTGACTTCAAATGGGAGCGGGAGCAAACTCACGATGCTGAAGTTAAGAATGTAAAGACCTTGCCATTTAACCAGAAATTCATACTATTCTTCTGAAGCAAGTTACATTTCCAAAGTGGCATTGTTTAAAAGTTTCAATTATTTATTGCGAGAAGTTCCATACGGTATTGCAGAGGAGTCACCTTCCTACTGTTTCAAAGGTGGCAGAGATCTGGTCCTGCCAAGCAGTCAGCCCTCTCCACTGCCCCGGCAATACAGGGACCCAAGGTGGTTCCCATTTGGGGTGCCAGCAGCATTCCCAGCCCTGCCTTTGGCCACTTGGGACCTTTCACCGTTTCCTAGTGGTAACATCTTTTTTTTACAGTGGGCTTGTTTCTTAGTGGATCATTTTCCAGCAGATGCATAGATCACTACACTGTGTGTTCCTTACGCGGATGTGCATATGTCATCTTTCTGTGTAAATACAGAAGGATTTCTTTTGTGTGTTGGAGCTTGTTCGGTACTTGATTTTAAAATATATCAGTTTTACTTAAATATGTAGAAGTATGTTGGATGAGGCTTTGAGCAACCTGGTGTGGTGACAGGTGTCCCTGCCCATGGCAGGGGGGTTGGAACTAGATGATCTTTGAGGTCCCTTCCAACCCAAACCATTCTGTGATTCTATGAAGCTGTGTTGTTGCATTCTGGTGCACATCAATGCAGCCAATGTTTGGGAAAATGATGTTATCAAAGCTTTAGGAAGCAGTAGGAATAAATTTTAAAAAGTTAAGCTTCTACTTGAAAGCTGGTGGTTTTTAGGAAAGTTCAGTGCAAGTTCAGCACAGTGTTTGTATCATAGATCTTACTTTGTGAGGGTGCAAAATACTTGGCTTACAGAGGGTATTTGAATCAAGAGAAGTCAGTAGGATTTGGGGGTAAGTTCTCATACGTCATGCAAGGCCTTGCACATGCAAAATATTGATATTGCTCTTTTAAAGCTGCTCAGCTTTTCTGAAGCCTTTTATTCCTGAAAACCTCACTTGGACAAACTTCCAAAACCACTTTTAAAGCTGTGCTGTATTTACTACCAGAGACAGATAGGGTTTTCTTTGCCAAGAAAGTCAAGCACTGCTGCTTAAAGCACTGATAAAACATACAGACCTCCTTTGAAAGAGCTGAGATACACACTCTGAGACCTAAGATATACACTCTTCCTCTGCTTTCAACCTCCTTTTCTCCTTAAAACAGTCCTTTTAATAAATTCTCCTCAACAGCCCAATATATCCTCTGCATTCATGGCAAGATGCAGCAGTCTCAAAGGAGACACGGTTTGATTTGTTTCACTTTTGTGCACCACATTCAAGCTGGGGCTGTTACTGCAATTTGCTGGGCACATCTTCTGAAACACATTGCTGTTAAGGATGTCTGCTGCTGTTAGGTAATATATTTCACTTCAAATTATGTATGTAAGAAACTTCAGGTGTTTAAGTTTCTCTAAATTTTGTCTTAGGTCTTTTCCATTAAGTGAGCAATAGATTTTTTTAAAAAAATAAATTATTTCTTTTCATATTTTTTTTGGTTTTACTTCCTCAAAAAGTAACTATTTGGAAAAAAAAAAAATCTTCCACAAGTAATAAGGGTTTAGTTACAAGTTGAAAAAGTGAGGGTTTGTTGAATTACAAATACACATTTTGTGCCAGGATAAGCAGATTGGCTGATTTGGAGCTGACCTTTGTGGAAAAATGATCCAAAGGCTGTCAAATGAGTAGGCAGTGTGAATTTTCACCTTCCACTTTCAGGTGTGACTGTGAGATGTTTCTGTTTGCCTTCGCGTGCCATGGCACTTCCATTTCTGTGAAAATACGAGCCTGTTCCAGCTCTTCCCAGAGGTGAGTCGTGCTCAGGCAGTAAAAGCCTCGCTGAAGAAACTTGATTCGTGGTGGCACTGCGTGAAAGCACCTGCCATGGACCGGGGAGAAGGTGCTGAGTGCTGATGGTTCCTTCCGCGGTTCCGAGCAGCGCATCCGGTTTGAACTCCAGAAAATAGCGACTTTAACTGTGGTGGTATTGAGTATTCATGAATAGGGTTCTCTCTGCTCCAGCTGAAAACCTGTTAAATTCACTCCCATTTTGTCAGTGATGAATGCGTGATCTGTTGGCACACACTGTAGAAAATTAATGACCATCTCTGTATATACTGTCTTGCAAGATCCTGGTTAAAGAAGGATTTTGCTAATTACAGTTTTCTGAGGTGGGAGGGATATAAATAAGATTTGCTTCACAAAATTAAACTCATTATGCATATTTTAAATTATCCCCAAAATGTGCTTGGAATTTCTATTTCAAAACGGCTTGCTTGCTAAAACAGATAACACTTCCAGATTCATAAAACTGCCACTAAACGTTAAAATGCACTTTTGAAAGAATATAAGCTAAAGAAACTTTTGATGGGATCTCAAAGAGGCAGCATTTCTGAATGTCACAGATGATCAAGAACATGATAACACTGAGTTTTTCATTTTGAGATTATGAGAATTTCCTGATCTCTTTCTTTTTTTATATATACCTGAGTGAAAGGAGATTTGACTGATCCTTGAAATGTGTCACGTACAATTCTGTGATATTTTTATACTTGTCTCTTTAAATTGCTTCCCTCCTTTGTTCTTTGTATGAGAGAGGGATGCAGATCTGCAACAGGTTTTCCCCACTAGGAGTGAACCACCCTCCATTTGCTCTCCCTAGCCCCGTGAAGTGTCTGGGATTTCAGAGGTGGCTGTTTGGCTGCTCTTAAGTGAGTGTTTACGATACAAATAATTAACATTCTTCCTAATGAGAATCACTCACAAAAGCTAATTCTAGTCTTCCACCATTTGGTTGTTGCTGTCAGTAACAAATGCTTTTTAAAAGAATGAATTAAAATATACTCATTTACAGCAAGACAACGTAAAGTATTTTTTAATAATATGAGCAGGAGCTCAGGGTTGGTAGTCATCACCCTCAGAAACAGCCTCTGCACCGAGCAGAGCCCCACGGAAGGGCTGTACAGTACATTGGGCAGAAGAGGGCTTCCTGCCACAACTCGGGACACCTGTGGACTTCAAGAAACCATTTTAGCACATGTGGTTGACTAGAGAAAGGAGATTTTTCTGTCTCGCCCTCTTTTGCCCTGCCTTTTTGTCGGGAAGGTGACAGATCTGCTTGTGAAGACTTGCTGCCATTCCGGAGCTGTGGAATCTGTCCAAGTAAGGAATCTGTCCAGTAAGCTTTTGACTGGCTTGCTCCTCTGGGAAGAGGATGATGTTGCCAACAAAGATGTTAAACAGCACCAGCCCCAGTACTGACCCCTGAGGAACACCACTCGTCACTGGTCTCCGCTTGGACATCGAGTCGTTGACTGCAACTCTTTGAGTGCGACCATCCAGCCAACTCCTTATCCACCGAGTGGTCCATCCATCAAATCCACGTCTCTCCAATTTAGAGACAAGGATGTCATGCAGGACAGTGTCAAATGCTGTGGGCAAGTCCAGGTAGATGATGTCATTTGAGCTGCCCTTATCTGCCAATGCTGTAACTCCGAGGTAGAAGGCCACCACATTAGTCAGGCACGGTTTGCCCTTAGTGAAGCCATGTTGGCTGTCACCAATCACCTCCTTATTTTCCATATGCCTTAGCATAGTTTGCAGGAGCATCTGCTGCACGGTCTTGCCAGGCAGAGAATTGAGACTGACTGGCCTGTAGTTCCCCAGGTCTTCCTTTTTTTTCTTTTTTAAAAATCAGGGTTGTGTTTCCTCTTTTCCAGTTAGTGGGAACTTCACCAGTGTCTTTTTTTTTCTCTTTTTTTTAAATTTTTTTATTGTTTTACTGTAGTAACAGCCTGTTATTCTCAGACTGGTTTTCCTTCCCCTCCCCGTCTTTTTTCTCAAAAAATTCAATTCTCAAAGCATTCTCAAACATTTCTCAAAAATGCTTGTGTGCTTGTGGGTTTTGGTTTCTTTTTTTTTCTTTTTTTTTCTTCCAGCATAAGCTTTTAGTGAATGTGGCTGCTGCATCGGAGCCGTGTGCCTGTAGCAGACAATCACAGACATTAACAGCGTACGTATTCCCGTTTGTGTGAGCAGGTTTGACAAACATAACTGGATTCTGAGGGGAAGCTGAAATGGAAAGGGAATACGGAAATGCTTACAATTAAGGGTGCGTACAGAAATCCAATTTACTAACAAGCTGAGAAGCCCACACCATTTTTTTTTGTTGAAAACACAGAAAACAATTCATACTAAGTGGGGTAGATCTGAAAGGCATTGTAGACTGCTCACCGTTGTGGAGCTGTACATTTAGCAATGTATTACAATATGTTGCTCTCATAAGACATCAGCCTGATTACTTTCCAAAGGGCAGTCAAGGATATTTGAAGCATCTTCTGGTTTGACATCCAGGATGAGTTTTGAAAGACAGAATTGTGGATAATGTCAAGAAAAAAAAAAGCATATATTAATTTTAATCATCATATTTCGCCATGTGGGGTGCATTCTTCCTCAGCATCTTGTCCGTGCTGTTTAATGAACGTGGAGAACCTGATGTCTCGCTTGATGTTGTGGTCGTGGCTGTGGAGCAGTGCAGCCATCTTCAGGGAGGAACTGGAATGTGGGAGTTGGTCTTCCTTCAGCCCTGACCCCCATTAGTCCTGACAACACGACAGCCTGTAGCATTGTTTTTTTCCTACGCTTACCTTGTTGACCACGATGCTTCTTAGTGTTCTCGAGGATTTATTTTTTTCTCGTCCTGCTGTCTTTGTTTAGGCACTGTTGTTATTAAAGAAAAAATATTTTAGTAAATAATACCCTTTTTAACACAAAAACTCAATATAAGCTATGTTTCCATACATCAAGAAGTTGCTAATTGACTAGCAGAATAAAGTACCGCATGAAGAAAATACAAGTAGGAGTTTTGACAATGATGAAAATTCTAAGTAACTTATTGTATGTTCATTAAGACACTGTGCTAATACAGTTGAATTCGAGTGCTCTTAATAATGCTTAAGTAAAATTAACTCATTTCATACTTTCTCCATGTATCTAATAGTTGCTTCACATAGCTTGGATGTGGTCCATGTGATTTTAAAGTATTCTGCTTTGTTTTTAATTGGGTCTGTGTTTTTGTTTGCTTGTCTGTTTGTTTTGACATGCTGCCTCAGTATTCTGTGATTAATTTGGCAGTGAGTTGAGTTGTGTTTTCTGAATTTGTGGCCAGCAGAAGTGATGGCTGTAGAAATGTAAAGACTCTGATCACACACACAGGAGTAGCGCGCACATGAAGCCAGCCTCATCTTGTTAATTAGGGCTGGGAAAAGGGAAACATACCCTGGTGGCACAACTTCCATTCCTAACACCTGTCCTGTGCTGTGAGGTTTTTTACAGGTGAACCTTTATGTGCTGGGGAGCGAGTGGATGGGCTGAGGGGGCAACTAGAGAAAAACCTCGTCTTATCAGATTGCAAACACTGCTAAGAAACATCTCATATAGGATCATAGAATCATGGAATGGTTTGGGTTGGAAGCGACCTCAAAGATCATCCAGTTCCAACCTCCCTGTCATGGGCAGGGACACCCTCCACTACACCAGGTTGCCCAAAGCCTCATCCTTCCTCTTGTCCTCACAGTGCTGTATCTGAAGGCAGTTAAGCCTCCAAATTTCACAGTTCTTCATATGCATCAAGTTGGTACATATAGATGGGGCAACAACACAGCGCTATGTAGGGCAGCTGCTACATGGTGGTGATGGTGGCTTGGCTAGATCGCAGCAGGGCTCTGCTTCTTCCACAGTTGGGTCCGAGGATGTCATTGTTTTGGCCACAGGGTGACCCAGGAACATTGAGTTGGAGCTGCTGTGAGTGTTTACCTTCTCCTACAGGCCTCAGCTGCGGTGTAGCAGAGCCCGTGCGTGGCTATTAATGGGGGATCAGAGCCTGACCGATGTTTCAGGGCAGTCTCAGTGCCAGATCTAGGCAGTGTGCTGTCGAAAACACAGGTTACACCAGGGAAGGAAAATAATTTCTGCTAACCTCTTCCAGGCTTGGTTCTTGGGATTGCAGGAAGTGCAGTGGTTTCTCAGGCAGTAATATTGATGTTCAAGGAAGCTGTGGTCCCTTCAGAAGCTAAACGTGTGTACATTTTGTGTACTTGACCTTTTAGCAATGACAAATAGAGTAACGCTTTTTTTATAAAATACATTTGTCTCGGCAGTCCTTGACCTGGGCTCAGTAAATGAAAATGTACTAGCGGAGCTATATCCCCACAGGATCAGAAGAGGGACATCGTAAGTGAAGGAGAAAATAAAGAAAAATGTACTGGTACTTGTGCTTAAGAGTAGCAGAGCAGAAGCTACCTTCAGGCTGTAAAAGTTACACTTCTTATCAAAGACTTTATCCCTGGTGGCTAGAGGGTACTGTCACCTCTCTCGGACTTCGAGTGGACGATTGTGTTGGAGACAGCACTGTCTGTAGGTCTCATCACCATAGTATCCTTCATTTTCAGTTGTTATTTACAATGCAGACCCAAATTAAAAATATCTGTGTCGTTTCTTTTGTTACGTGCGCTCATAAGGTTTCGTTTTGCCTTTGCAGATAGGGAGCAGTGATACTTCCTTCCTCCTTCTTCATGAGAAATCTCCTGCAGTAACACAGCCAGCTTTAATGAGGGCTCGTAAAAGTATGCCTTTTCTCCAGTGTTTCCCTCCGGGAATCTTCTATCGATTATTCTGTAGACAAAAGAGGGAAATAAAGAGTTGGCTTGCAAGAGTATTGTACAACATAAGGAGACTTAAGGGAGGTCCTGGATGCAGTTTTAGGAATATCAACAAGATGAGGGGGTGCTTGATTCTTCATAGGCTTGAAATCAGGAAACGCAGCTCATAAGTTTGGGAGCACCCACTCCATGTGAAAATATAAAATTGACTTTGAATTTGAAATCTAGCAATCATTTAATTTTTAACATTTATTTTGCTTAAAATTGGTTGAATAGTTTAATAGTAAGAAGGTTCTTCTAGAGTATAATTAGTTTAAAAACGACAACGTTCAATAAAATCGTGCTGTATTTAGGCCTGCAGTTGTTGCTGGCAAGACTGGCATAGGATTTCAGACAGAGATAAATCTTTTCTGTGCAGGACCACTGCGTTCAGATGAGTGCATAGTTTTTAAAAAGAGATCTGGGAAATAAGCAGGAATATTTGGGAACCTGTGAGGACAGGAAAAGAAAACAGCATGATGTGTTTAGGAGGAATTCTGCTATGCAGGCTTGTGTCAGGACCTACAATGCTGTTTGCAAGTTTTTAATTTTTCGTTTAGCTACCTGTGCATTTGTGTAATTCTTACTTAGAGTTGGAATGCTGTTTGGAGATTTCTGTAAAAAAGGATGTAGCCAATAAAAATGACATTGAAGTATGTTACTAGAAAGTGAATTTAACAGTGCTTGTGAAATGTGGCTATTTCTATGGAGTTTTCATTCTTTCCTTCTGCAAAATAGGTACTGGCTGCTTCAGATCACATGATTGCAAAAAGTATATTGGAAACTTTGGGTTTCTTGTCAGCTTTAGACTTCTTGCAGTCATCCTTTTTGCTTGATTCCCTTTGAAACACATGTGTGTGTTAGCGTGTTTGTGTTTGTAAAGCTGGAATCTCTGTAACACATGCAATTTTGGAGGTTAGGTGTTGAGCTTAGGAGACACCGGCTGTGGTGCGATAGTCCTTTCTAGTCATGTTCTTTGTTTCACAACAAAGTGTTTACCTAGCCAAAAAAGAAGCGCAAGTGGGGAAAAATCTGTAGCTACATTGCAAGAAAAAAGGGTAAACACGAGGGGATGGGAAGGTTGTCACTCCCGTGTTGTTGTTGAGGGAGTAGTTCAGGATGTGTTCTCTTTCTCTGTCAGTATAAGAACAATTTGTTTCGTTTCTTTCATCTTAAATATTGTGAAGAAATGAAAGCTGTTTGAAAAATTTTGAGTAGACATCTGAAGGATAATTCAGCTTTGACTGTTACCCTATTTGAATCACTCACTCTTAAAGGTTCTGATCTTTTTTCTTTTTTTTTTTTGTTTTTTAGACAGAACACTTACCTATTTTCCAATGTTCTTTCACATACAGCAAAACGGAAGAGATTGCTTTTGAGTGAAAGCTATGACAGCCAAATACCTGCCATCATGAAATCTGTCTCTAGCCAAAATGAAGAAGGAGGTTTTGCTTTAAACCTATATTCCCTCTTCCATTCCTTTTTTTGTTCCTAAGCAGAAGATTTCACTTTATAATCACAAGGACATCATCAAATTGAAATGTTGAAGGTGGCTTTGCTGACAAGGGAATGGGAGTTGTGCCTTTGAATCCCGTCAGGGAAAACAGGAAACTGAACCCAAGTCTTCCACTTTTGGAATGAGAGCCCAGGTACGCTTATTTTTACCCTATAACAAGGCTCAGGAGCAGCCATGCCTTAAGAGAAAACGGGAAATACTTGTGCGCTTTCTGTAGAGCCTGATTGTAGTGCTACATGGGAAGCTTTCTGAAGACAGGATTGATCATCTCCAGGAGACACACAAGGATCTTCTCCAGGGCTTTTGTGTCAGTGCCGAGCTGTTCAGCTCAGTTACAACCGCCGTGTCCCAAGGCATGGAAAGTGGTATAGCTGTAGGCGATGAAGGGAGTTTGAAATAGAATAACGTGCTTATGAAGCACAGGCGTGTGGCTGCTGCCTAGCACTTATCAGGAATTTTCAGGAAATCACTTTGGGGTTTACCTACCTACTATTGCGTACTTCGGTGAACCCGACCTTTAATGAGGGGTTTTACAAGTGTCCTACTTCTCCTAGCATTTTTCTTCCTTGCTTCTGGCAAGTTGCAGTGTTTTGAAAACAGGGTTCTCTGTGGACCTTCCGGGCAGTCCTTCGTGTGACTTTACGTGTACTTTGCTGGGGCAGATAGCACTAGCAATATAAATAAACCTTCCTAATTTTTACAAGGGGCAGGTAATCAGGGATAAAATGAGAGAGCTGCCTGAAGCCTCATCTCTATCAGGGCTAGCAACAGAATCCAGATATCTTGTTTCTCCGTTTATTCCAAAGGTCATCTTTAAACGTTGTGGCCTTCTGGTGTACATGCATAGAACTTATTTCAATGAACTCATAATTTTTCCTTTTGATATAGAATCAAACATTTGTAAGAACAAGTACTTCAAATATTCTCTGCTCTTCCTAGATTTAATCCCAGGAGTCTGAGAGTATTTACTGATCTCATTGAAAATAGAAATACTGTAATTTCGGGACTCTCTGTTAAAAATGAAACAAGCCATAGAGCACAGGCTCTGAAATAACAGCAATAGCTACTGTTTTCAGTCTGTGGAAATGCTGTAACAGGGTCCTCCAGTGCAGCAGTGAGTGCAGGTGAGCGCTGGCACGTGTGAACACTTAATTCTCTGATTAGGCTTCCCTAGAAAACTCATTCCAAGGCAGTTTTTATTTTTATTGGTTTGGCATCATGCTTTGTTTAACAAACTTTGTTCAAAATTGGGTCACGTTAGCTGTATGTTGGTAATCTGCTCTGGGAAAACACTTTCCAGAGCGTACTCCCTGGCCTCGAACTTGATTGTAGCATCAAGACTCTGCGTTTCACCTGTACTCTGCCTGTGTTTCTGCAAGATGATCTTTTGACAATATTATTCCAACTTCTGATTTGCATGGCTTGATGTAAAATTTAGGGAGGCTTTTGAAAGCTATTACTGAGCAGTGATTTCTCTGTTTTTTTCTTCGGCTGGCTGCATCCTTTTGAAGCTCTTTAAGTTGCACATGAACAGTTAACACGTACAGTATAGGTCGCTTCGAGCGCGTTTCTGATCTGCTCATTGAAGCAAACTTTTACACAAAAGATAACAACCATGGAATTTTAGCCAGCTGTTTCCCAGCATGAAATTTTCTTGTGGATCTGTTTCAGTAGCACACAGCATCTGTTGCATTTTAAAGGTGAAACTTCAATTCTGTTTGCTTTGTTAGCCTGTCATGTGAAACGGTCTTCTGTGCGCCCTAATGAATGTAGTTAATATTTTATAGCTTTGTTTACCTGTAGTATCAAGCTTCAGGAGTACAATTGGAAATGTTATAAACTGAAGGAGGAAGCATGCATTTTATATGGCTAATTCCAGCCGTTTTGCAGTTTCTATCTGGCAGCAAATCTTCCTTTCAAACCCGCCACTCCAGTAACAGCCTTTAAACTTCTAATCAGGAAGCACAGCAAAGAAGCTTTATTTTGTATGTCTCACTGTATATGCACAGAACCATATATCCACAGACAGCAAGCTTGGAATGGGGCACACTCCTTACTGTAAGTAAAAAACAAATGCAAAGCCACATGGTTATGACTTGCTGTGAAAACATATTCCAAGAATGTGTGTTATGTGAAATTAGAAAATAAGCCATCCCAATATCACGTAATGGGTGATATTAAATAAATGAACAGTAAACTAGCTCAACAGAATGTTTTTCTATGACCAGAAGAAGCCTTCATGATGGTAAGTGCTATAGAGGAGGTTATTGCAGGTTGTATTATATCTGTTAAGTACTGAGGGAATAACCTAGTAAGTGACGTGTCTAAAAACTGGGGGTTGGGAGGGTGTGGGTAAGGGGGTGTCCAAAGTTACATTATTTAGCTTTCCTTATAGAGATCCCCATTAGACATCACAGCATCGCTCACACGAGCAGCTGGCATTAAGAGCGTACTTCCTGGGTTCAGGATTTAAAAGAGCAGATCATGGTTGGGTTTTACAAGGTGAAACTAGGTTACCAAATATATGAGAACTTTTAAAAAAAGGATATGCGTAATTACAACCACGCTCTGAAAAATAATTGACTGCCAACTGTCACTTTAGAATTAGGTAATTATTTTTTAAAGTTAGTAATGAAAAAATGTTTGTGGTGATTATATTATTTAGTGAGACAGTATTATTTAAAATAACCTTCTCTATCTTAATTCTGTAAATACATTTTTGGAAATTAGACTATGTATCTTGTGTATTGAAGAAAAAGTTCTCACATTTATGGTCTGGTAAGTTTACTGGATCTTTGTGTTTCATGGCTTCTCTGCACAGTTAGTGCCATTTGCTCTCTCTCTTTCGTGACTATGCTTGTGGAAGAAATTTTTTAGGAAAACCTAGTCTACAAAACCTGATACAAAAGCAGGTTTAATTCATTGAGTTTCTTCCTTTAGTTTTTTTTTGAAAATCAGGATATTCCAGATTCAGAACATGCTCTCGAGGTAGTATTGCGTACACTCAGTTCATGAGGAAAATCCAGGCGTTCTCATGCATTTATGTGGTTCCCTGACGAATTCAGAGTATATAAAATCAAGATTTTATTATTTTAAATTTATAACCTTCAGAGTTATAAAAGAAATTGTCAAATGTGAACTGAGTGTAATAACTGCAATATTTAGGTGTCTCTGTACTGAAGACTGGAAGTATAAATGAGAAACACCCAAGCTAAAAGAAGGCAGAAAAGACAGTCTGTGTTTGATCTCCTACAGGCAAGTTACAGTAAGCTCCTCTGGCATTGCCCGTCAACCCCTCCGGAAGCAGCAATGAAAACCTGTAATTCCTAACAATTCATATTTGCTAAATTGAACATGTTCCTTGCATAGATTCACCCATCATTAGCTGTGGTTACAAGTGAAATTCCAAACACTGCTTTTTTCTTGTTATTCCTCTGTAGCCAGTGTTCACTACTGCTCTCTGCAGTGTGTCCCCCAGACTCCGTCACACATGCGAAATGCAGAGCCCGGAGGAGAGATGCTGAGAGCAGAAGGTGTCAGCAGGGCTGAGAGACCACAGGGAGATGCCAATATTTGGGTTACATGAGGCAGTTTATCAGTAAGCCAGCTAGCTCTTCATAAAATGTTTTTTTTCTGATAATATTTCATGAGCTGTTGCTTTTATACCCTCTATTTCATAGTAGGAATTTGTAAACTTGAGATTTTAAATAAATAGCAATTTTTAAAAAATGTTATTCAAATAAAATGTCGTTCCTTAAAGCTCTGAAAAGCTTCAGGAGGAATAGGTCCCAGAATCCATACTATCAAGAGTAGAATATAGCTGTTTACATTTTGTTCAATAACAGGGAAAGACTGGAAGAGGCTGTGTGGATGGGCAGATGTGTACGCGTATACATGGATTTTATCTCATCTGATAATTTTTAGTCCTTTAATAGAAGCTAATAATACTTAGAATCAGATTGGTGTTGAATTCTTGAAGAAAAACAGCAGAGGAAAACAAAATAACTTTTTTGTGGGTTTGCCTTCAGTTAGGTTATTTCTTGTGGTGAGGTTGTTCAGAGAGTACTTGGCCAGAGTTGTTAATGGTGTCTCTGATACGAACTTTGCTTCTTTCTTTATTGAGTGGCCAGCCTTTGCTTCAGCCTCCTCTCTATGCATCTTTTTTCTAATAGATCTTTTAAACATTACACAGTGTCATCAAAAAATAGAAATTTTGTCAGCTTTAGCCCTGTCAAATGTCACTTGTTCTCAGTGTTGTAGAAAGATGGCCTTCACAGCAGGAGAAAAACATCAAAGCTAACAGTCCTGCGGTGGTATTGACACCTTGTTTTGTGACAAAGAGTCAAGCTTTAGTTTTGGCTTGCGATAGCTCTCTGTGTGTCGAACAGTGACAAGGGAACTATATTGGAAATGAGAGGTATGTGGCCACCAGAAGCAAAGAAAGAAATAAAAAGAAGCATCAGTGGAGTTAAATCATACTTAAACTTACATTTTAGGTTCATAAAATAATAGGATGGTTTGGGTTGGAAGGGACCTCAAAGATCATCTAGTTCCAACCCCCCTGCCATGGGCAGGGACACCTTCTACTACACCAGATTGCTCAAAGCCTCATCTAACCTGGCCTGGAACACTCCTAGGGATGGGACAGCCACAACTTCTCTGGGCAACCTGTTCCAGTGCCTCACCAGCCTCAGAGGGAAGAATTTCTTCCTTAGATCTAATCAAAATCTTCCCTCTTTCAGTTTAAATCCATTGCCCCTTGTCCTGTCACTACACACCCTTGTCCAAAGTCCCTCTCCAGCTTTCTTGTAGCCCCTTTAGGTACTGGAAGGCTGCTGGAAGGTCTCCCTGGAGCCTTCTCTCCTCCAGGCTGAACAGCCCCAACTCTCTCAGCCTGTCTCCATAGCAGAGGTGCTCCAGCCCTCGGATCATCTTCGTGGCCTCCTCTGGACCCGCTCCAGCAGCTCCATGTCCTTCTTGTGTTGGGGACTCCAGAGCTGAACACAGTATTCCAGGTGGGGTCTCCCGAGAGCAGAGCAGAGGGGCAGAATCCCCTCCCTCGCCCTGCTGCCCACGCTGCTTTGGATGCAGCCCCAAACAGACAACTGCTCCAGAGGAGAACCTCTGGAGGGGGTATTGGTATGCATAAGGCAAAATGGGAGCTTTGTTAGCCTGGTTTTAAGGAGAAAAATATACAAAATTTGCATGATCTGTAGCTAATAAGGCAGTTTTTAGCATGATGGAAGGAAACTGGAGTCATATTCAATTGCTTAGAACTGTTGTGAATCAGCTTGTGTGTTGCACACAGTGAGAAATAAGTGAAGCCTCCAAATGCAAACTGCTGTGAAAACGTGTATAGACAGCTGTTGTTCCAGATGTCTACAATGGCTTCACTATTGACTGCCTTTTTGTAACCTTATTGCTACTGCGTGCACAGCTCCCAGTTAGCATCAAGGGCGCTAAATCAAAAGCCAGGATGCTCTAAGAGCAGGCGATTGGCTTTTCAGATGAGCGTGACTTAGGGAGCGGTACACTAATTAGGACACTCCAGTGTGTTTCCTCCAAGGAAACCTTCAGAAAGTTTTCTGAAAACATTCACAAATCAGGCACTTTTTAATGGTCCTTTTCCATAACTGGTTTAAGAAACCTGGTTGAAGTTACAGATCTTGAGATTATAAAAATTCGACTCTGAGCTTTCGAAAACACAGCCAGCGATTGCATTTTGGTTTTGTTCCTTTTGGTGAGATCTCTGTACGTGTGCGACTGGAGTTGGGGGGGAGAGGATTTCATTTAATAGCTGGAAAGAGGAGAAAAAGAATTACAGGGAGGAAAGACCTCTGCTTCCCATTATTGGGAAGAAATACCACCCATATTTCAGGTAAGATTCATTAAAGCTGCGATGAAGGCAATTACTGTTTTGGAAAGAGTAACTAATTTCTATTTAGTCTTTTGTATCGTCTTGCACAAACTGCATATGGTTTGGATAGATGCTGTCAGAGCAGCGGGATGGGCTGGATGACCTCCCAACAACTCTTCTCTTTTTGTAATATGATAGACTGTCGCTGGCATGAGGAGTGATAGACTTGCACGTCAAGGAATAACTGCCATGATGATGAAAATTCACCACGGCAGAGCACAGACGGATTTGAATCTCAGAATACACAATAACATTGTCACGTTAAGACACAATATCGTGTCGACAGAGGACAGAACGGGGGGCTACCTCGAGCCTTTGTCAATGTACCAGTCTGCCCCTTTCCCAAGGAAGCACAGGCAGCAACACCGGCACAAATCCCTTATATCCTTGGTGTCAATTATTGAAGTTTCCGGAAACTTATATTTATATGCAACAAGTTTATTACATATGCTCATGACAGGATACAGATTTGAAGATAGCCGGTGATAGGGACTGACTGCGAAAACAGATTTGATTTGGAACAATATAAAACTATTACTGATCAGTGATAACACTAAATAGCTGCAAGATGTTAGTAAGTAAATGTGCACAACACAGAGCTCTTACCCAAAAGGCGTCCCTATGGTGGGGAGAAGAGAGGTCTAGCCTGTTGACTGATCCCAGAAGTTTCAATGAAGGGCTTCTCCCTGACATCCCCCTTCTCTTTTACCATTTTGTACTATTTCTTTACTTTCAGGTGGAGCTTGAGTGACTCTAGTCACACATACCTTTATTAGAATTGGTGTAAGTTTTCCTCGCTTCAATGTAAAGGTATAGGCAAGAAGAAATTCAGGGCGCCTACTCATTGAGGGGTGGTCGCGGCCCAGAGGCGGGTAGCTTTTGAGGCGGAGGTGTGTTTTGGTATTATAATGGCATTATAATGAGCAAAGTTCAACTAAAGGACAAGATTTCACCATTATTGCTGAGGCAGCAGTTGTGATCCATCTTCCTTGATGGCAATTAGACAGTTATCTTCACCAGATGTTCTTTGCCCCTGATAACAGGGATGAGCCACGGCACCTCCATACCACTGTAATCCCCGCTTCAAGGGCATTGCTCATTCCATCTGACCAGCAGGCCATGTCCGCCCTGGGAGCAGCAACTGTGTCTCACCTCAAAGCTGCTCTAATATTGCAGCCTTTGAGCTGAACTTTGCAAAGCCGTATTTCTCCATTTTCCCCGATTTCGGTTATTTTCCCACAAACATAAAGAGCAATTTTTCAGATTTATTTTCATAATTATTCAGAAATCCAGAGAGCGCAGCCCTTACCTCCCCAATATGTTCATTGTTTACCTCTGCTGTTAACGAGGACGTAGTTCGGAGCTACTGGATCCTTGCTCTTTGAGCCTGCGTATCCCATGCCCCGCCATACGCTACGGCAAATCTGATGTAATCTGGCCACACTAGGTTTGCACTGTGCTTGAACTAGTCAGGAGAAAATATCTGTGAATTTTGCTTGGATTTCTGTTAGCTCAGGGCTTCTGAGAGTGGTATAGACACGGGCCAAAAGAAAATTTTTATAGGAGGAAAAGCCACAGGAGGTAAAAAAGACCTTCACACTGGCAAGAGAAAAAAGAGATTGCTTCTGGATTCTTTGTAAAGATAGTTGCTTGAATGTCCTTCCAAGGCTTTGGCTACTTGAAGTCATCCCCACTGGGAAAGTCTAGGCCACACAGGCCAGGAGAAGATGGAATGTTAAATGCAGATTAACAGTTGTGGACCCCTCTGCAGTTGATCACCTAGAACTTGCAACTTCATAAAAGCACCTCTGTGAGGGTTGGATAGGTACTTTCCCTGATGTGGTGGGACCCTGTCATAAGTGGGAGAAATCTGGAGTTGTTTTCAGAACCACAGGTGAAAAGTTCCTATGTTCCCCTTTCCCGTCTATGAAATGTTCACAGAGAGATGAAATGCAGTTGTGGGTTTATTTTAAAAGGAAACTGGTACCAGGACCTCTTGTGTACTCCTACTAGCTTCTATAGTTCAGTACAGAGAATGGATCAAAGATCATTTAGCAATAGTATAACTTTAAATTTAGTTGTAAGACTTATTTTTCTTTTAAATGCACTTACAGCTCTGCTGTAGGATTGATACACTGTCTTCCTTCTCTGCTTACCATCCTGATATCCAGGTCTGCCTTGCAAACATGCAAAGACAAAAATGTTTGCAAGCACCCTTCCAGGAAAAAAACTGTAGATCAAATGTTTTACTAAAATATCCTACATACCCAAACATATTGTTATGTTAGAGGAAACTATGGGAAAGCAAGAATACCATCATTAGTTGAAGAAGAACATATACCTGATTTTTTTCTTGTTAAACAGTCTCAATGTTTCAAAATTTCTCACACACATGCTTATAGGAGATGGATGGATGATAAAAAGTGTTGTGGAATACCACAAAGGACATGTGACAGCAGTACTAGTAATTAAGTTTTAAAAATGTGTTCTATTTCATTTTAGATGTGAGGAACTGAGGAGAGGAAACTCTAGAAGGGTTATATCGGGAAATACCGTCAGTGAAGGAGAACCTGCATTTGGCACAGTATGTTGTCCTTTTTTTTGTTTTCCTCATAAAGAGTAGAGAAAAATATTTTTACTTACCATCATTCCAAATTAACAAAAGTAGACTTCAAATTAGCGAAGTAAATTTATTATTTCAGATCCTAATCAGTAAACCTTTTACATATAATTCATCATGTTACACTTGTTCATAGTTAACGATTGCAGTAATTTTATTTTAGTTTAAAATGATAAAAGGAGGTTGAGATTTGAATTTTAGGATATGCAAATTTTGGAGACTGAGCTTATCTCTACTTTTTGTGCGAATGTGAATGTTAACACTGGGAATTCACAAGGAAGGTTTACTTCTCATTTCTGTCTTTTGGTATTTTGTTAATGATTGGGAAAATACATAAACACTCCACCTGCATTTCATGTCAGATATTTTCCAATCCAGATGTCAAATCAAGGGCTTTGAAACAACAGGTATAAAGTCAACAAATGGGAGAAACAACTGGAAATTGGGAAAAACATACTGAGGTAATTTAAAGAAAAAGAAAACAGCAGAGAGAAGCATGTTGGTATTTATAATATGCATAGTGTTTATTAAGAAAATAATTAATTGAGCTTCTGTTTTTAGGGTGCATTGAAAACATCTTGAGTATAGTGTCTTTCTCAGACTTTTGTTGAGAAATGTCGCTCACACATCAGTGCTGTGTTTTGCGACGCTATAGTCCTGCACTCTTACCATCTGTTGGCACTGGCAAGGTTTCTCAGTGAGCTGCTTGTATTTGCCACCCTCTGTGGATGGCAGTACCTGATGGAACTTAACCTCCACGTGCTCTTGGATTTCTGTGTCCCTAGCACACGTGATTCCAGCAAAGGCTCCAAACAGGCTACTCTAAATAATCAACTTGTTAAAATAAAGCAAACAGACTGTAGTCAAGAGTCAGATGTTGAACCTACTATCGTCCTTGTATGCACTCACTCTGATTTTGGAAAAAATGAAGTGGAAAAAAAATGGGTGATGGATTTATATTTAATACCCCCAGATTCTTCCTCACCTTGCATCTCAAATACAAAAGAGACTATAAATGTCAAACAAATGGCCTGACAATTGGAAGTGTTTGGTTAGTTTCTGAAGTAGGATGAGCTGTCGCGTGGACCAGTGGATGTCCTCCAAGGTACTGTTGTGGCTGATAAAACAGTAAGTGCAGTGTCCTGTCCTAGGGCTGAGGTGTCATCATGTGCTGTGGCTCATGCCGTTTACTGTGGAAATTATGTGTAGGTCATCACAGAAATGAACTTCTGTGAACAGCCTTACAGGAGGGGCTGGAGAAAGCATAGGAACAGAAAATGTTCTTGTGTTTTAATACAGAGCTTGATAAAATTAGGCAGTGTTTAACCAATGGGTGGTGAGTAGCAGCAGGTGACTGCACAGGGAGTCCTGGGAGGTCTGTTCCAATCTTTCATTCCCTGCCTGGCCACTTTGGGATGATGCAGTGGCTGTTCCTCTTCACAGGCACTTGGTGCCGCGCACAGTGCCTTACCCTGAAAAAAGCAGGAAAAACAGAGGCAGTGTGCCTTATCTTTGCTGATAGTCCCATTTGGATATTGCAACACTGCTAATTAGTTCAATACGAACGCATGGTTGGAGCAAAGATGATGTTCTTCTTATGCTGAGCTGGAAATATATTTACAAGTTGACTACTCTTTTGATTAAAAAAAAAAACAACACACACAAAACCCAAAACAAAACCAAAAAACCCCAAAAAAAAACAAACTCAGAAGGAAAAAACCTAATACATTTAGAATACACTTTTGACTGTATCCAAATAGGCTTCTATTCCTTTCAGGAACAATTTGATTTGGAGAACACAAAACCTGAAGATGATTCAGGTCTGAACTCAATTTCCATGGAAATTAATGGAAAAATTTCTGGGAACTTTTTGTCAAGGCCTGGAAAAGTGAAAACTGTAAGATAAAATAGGGCAATTCAATAGACCCACTGGGGGAAGATCATAATCTCTGTAAAGATAAGGATGTTTATTTTCACTTCCATTTGTTTTATGAAATGTACTGAATGTGTTTCTTGCTTGGTGTTATATGTTGTAGTCAAATTAAACCAGATATTGGGGTACTGGGCAAGAGCTTCGTGCAGCTGTCGATAACAGTTCACAAAATTCGTACCTGTTCTGCTTTAAGAGGAAGGAATCACAGGTTATTTTTTCCCTTTCTCCAAATATCACGGAGAATAGAAAGGTGGCATACTTGGATATTTTGTGTACCTACTGCACCATTTTTTAGGCTGCAATAAAAGACCTGTGTTATGGGCTCGCTGTGTGCCACCGATACGTGTTGTTACAGGATGTATGTCTTTCCCCAGTATGACATTTTTCCCCTGGCCGCGTGCCAGTATCATTTCCTATCAAAAGGTCATTCTGCGTGTACAGAGGTGCGAGATGGAGCTTAGGGTTGAGAGGATTGAGCAGTCAGATCTTTTATTGTCCTCCAAAGCAGAAAACACTGAGCTGCAGCCTGTCCCTTGGGGTTGTGATCTCTACGGAGGTGTGCAGCCGTTTGCACGGCTTCCTTCTGTTACTGGGGTCATTCCTGTAGCCATCCATTCGGAGAAAAATACGTAATTGCTTGTAGGTTAGTTCATTTCAAAACCTCGACACACGACCTCTTGTTTTTCAGTCAGTTGCTTTTTGTAAAAGCATTCACATTAATCTGACCCTTCTCCTCCAGGGTTTGGATCCCGTCAATACGATTTCCACTTGATCTCCCGTTTCTGCCTTGCTAGGAGCCAGCTCCAAATCTTTTGTTATATGACTCAGTCTACAAACCTCTGAATACTTTTGCTTGTCCTTTACTGCACTTTTAAAGTCTTCCCCATGTTTCTTTTCATCGTTGTAGTCTTTAGTAGGCTAAAATATTATGTTATTGACACATAATCTCCTGCTGGGAGAAGTCAAATGTGCCAGTTACTTGGGAAAACTAGAGACTCCAATTAGGTATATACAGTGAGACACTATTTTCTCTCTGTTTATCTTTGCTACTTGACACTAAATTTATAATGGAGATTTTGTTCCTGCTTCCACTGTTTAACTGCAGTCCCGTTAAATTGGGGAAGGATTTTCTGTTGTCTTTCATGTGTTAACAGCTCTGAGAAGATTTAAAAGGAAGTTTTCCCTTGCACAATTATTCTCAGTCATGTCTTTATATTATCATTGCTGTGGTTTTCCATTCTGTATCTTTTATTTGCTCTTTGGTGTGGTCTCTATCCCACTCCCTGCAAGGATCACTTGCTTTTGCTGTTACAGGGATGCTTACAGAGGTAGCAATGTGTAAGTTGTCTCATTATATGGTCCTAACCTTTACTCATGTCTGGAATTCAAGGGTTAAATTCTTTTGCTCCCTGGTGGATTTAACATGAGAAATAATTTTTGCAAGTCACAGTGTGTAAAAGAATGTTGCTTTAGATTTACTTTGTCTTTTTAAATTCTTGTATTAAGACACTAGGCTTTCAGATGATTTGTCATGTGATGTATAAAAAATGCTTGTTCAGTAAAGCATAAAATGACTCAAAGAAGGTCAGTTAGTGTATTATCCTGGGACAGTAGCTAAGTTTCACGCTATAAAACTTCAAATGTATTTAATACATTTCAAATATATTTAATAATGTGTACTTTCATACATTATAAAGTCACTGTGGGTATTTATAGGAGTTGAGACACTCTAATACAAAGTTGATTTTTCTCTCGAGGGAAAAGAATTAATCTGTATTAGATTGTTTCTTTTATTTCTTCATTATTTCCATGAGCAATGGCAGTCTTTTACCTAGAGGAAGAAAGTATTTGGTCAAGGTACTTCATAAAGTTTGTGAGTTTGGTTATGTGGTGTGCCTTTTATTTACGATAGAGCTCAAATTAACTAACACCATTTGAATCTTTCTTTTTTACGATTGTGTCTCCATCAATCCCATACTTTTTGGGAGAGGCGAAAAGTACTTCTTCAAGTGACTGTCCCTTGAAAGGTAGTAGTTATAAAAAAAACAACTCAGCTTGTTTTCCTCTGTCATGGGAGTTACCTTGTCTTTTCCTTGTTGGCTGTCTGCAGTGAAAACCAAAACGGCCACTTGAGAGTTGTGTTTGCAGGTCAGACAAATGAACTGCCTCCCCTGGGGACACTGTGGGTTTAGTTGGATAATAACTGCTCTCAAGGTTATTGAAGAGGAGAGGTTTTTCCTGGAACTGAATTTTGCTGCTTATGGCAACACACATGCCAGCAGTGGGTTGTGCCTACTTTGTTGAATTATAGACTCTTTGCTTAATTTCATGTGTCTCAAGTTTGTAAAGGTTCTGAAATATATTTAGTTATTTAAAAAAAAATATTCTGAGAAAATGGCGAAAGGAAAATCAACTTGAGTGCTGCTGAAATTTTGCCTCCTCTCAGGACCTTTCTCTTACCCATGTGCTTGGCATTTTAGAGCTGGTTAAATAGAAAAGTTTCTCTGTACTGTAGTGATGTCCTCACTTTGCGTGCCCCCTGTGAATTCTCCCTTAGAGAATGTTGTTGGAAAATGCCTAGGCCAAAATCATATTCTCTTCCTCCTTTTCTGGAGTGAATGTTTTCATATAGCATAGGAAAAGCGGCTAAGACGTGTTTTGTACTGTATTTTACAAGAAAGGGCAAGTAAAGAGGTGGTTTCCAGTATCATGATTCACTGTTACAGAAGAGAGGAACGTCACTGGTAAGAATTTTGTTATGGAAAGGACATTTGGGCTGTCTCATTAGGCTAAGCCTAAACTATATGAAAGCATGTGTTTCATAGCAGTTGACTCGGAAACTTCAGAATCCTTTTGGAAGACTCCAGTGTGCTAGTATTCATGCCAAGCTATGTAATAAATCAAGGGCAATAAATATTTAGATTGCTTTCACAAAACCACTCTTCACAGAAAGCAAGTTCTCTGAAGAAAGATGTTCTATTATACACTTAAGTAACTATGGCATTAATCATTATGTCATTAATATCGTGACATTAATAATTTTTATCATCATTTCATCCTTTTTAATCTCTCTGCTACAAGATGCAATCAGTTAGACTCACTGTTTTCTAATGTGTCTTCAGAGATGGTTGATTTTTAGATGATGTGCAGAAGTCAGTTCTGTCAATTAATTAATAACCAGATTTGTGAGCAAATTTAGTTGTTGCCTCATTCTCAGTTTATCACAGTGTGTCACGTTTTTCCACATTGTGGTTCTTTTTAATTTAGACCTTTGCATTTTCCTACTCTTCCAAGTGTTGTCAGTGGAAGATTAAAGTTGTGGTTTGCATGCTGTTGGCTGCACATTGTGAACTTGTCATCTTCGGGTCCTCCAGCTGCCGTCGTCGTATTAGTTGGGTTGAATTACGCTGGAATTAGCTATGGTATTCTTACAGAGATGCAGCTTTTGTATTTGGAGGGTATTGGAGAGCTCAAAGAGAAGGGTAAAATAAGTGCTGTTCTGCCTTGTTCCTATCTGTGTGGTCGAAAGACATGGCTAGAGAAAGCCCGTACCATCTATTGTGAGCTCCTCGCAGGGCAAATGGGGTATTTTTAGTGAGCATGGACGTTCTCCCGACTGATGGTTAATTAAGTGGCAGATGGGTTTGTTTATGGGCTTACAAATGGTTAAATAAAAGCATAGTGTTAAAAGGGTGATGTTATCAAGGACAAAGAGTTTGTAAAATTTAACAGATGTGGGTTTAATTGTGTGGCATCAGCTTGGAGCTTTACTGGAGGACATTTGTAGATAATAGTAAGGCAATTGAGTGTATGCATTGTAAGCATATGGGTGTAGAGATAAGGCTCCATTTGCGTTTTTCTTTCATTTTAGTTTCCTTGTTTTCAAAAGTTGCATTTGAGGACAAGCGCAACGGTACTTTTGCATCAACGAAGTTACTCGCCGTTTGGTTTTGGAAGTATTTTCATAGAAATAGAAAAGCTGTTTGAGGGATGGAATGACTATTGAAGCGCTCGCATTCGTGAGGATGGGTTTCAGGAGAGATGTGACTGTGGCTGAGTGAAAAATCCTGCCCGAGTCTGGCTGCTGCCTTTCGCTAGAGCAGCAGGGTGCAATTGTCTGCAACGTGCAACTCCAGTTTCCCATTCTACATCCTTGTCCTCATCTTATCAAGATGTAAGCGTTTTTGGGTGACCGCTCGTGTGTGCAGACTGACTGCTTGCTATCTGGTGTCCTTCATGCTCCTATCATGCTCCTGTGCATGTGTCTCGCCAGAAGCAGTACACGGACAGCCTCAGGCTTCCAGGCTAAGTCCTCTGGGCTCCGCAGTGGCCAAAGTCCCAACGCTTTTCTGTGCCTGCAAACCAGCTTCCTTTCAAACCAGAGCATTTCTAGCACAGTCAAACCTCTCTAGTTGCTTCCTTTGCCCTTCCTATTTACTGTTTGTCCTTTTTCTCTACTCTCAAGAGTAGAGCGGGGTCTGTTAGCTTGGAGAAGAGGATACTGAGGGGAGACCTCATTAATGTTTATAAATATGGAAAGGGTGACAGTCATGAGGATGGAGCCAGGCTCTTCTCAGTGGCATCCAATGACAGGACAAGGGGAAATGGATATAAGCTGGAACATAGGAGGTTCCGCTTAAACATGAGGAAGAACTTCTTCCCAGTAAGGGTAACAGAGCACTGGAACAGGCTGCCCAGAGAGGTTGTGGAGTCTCCTTGTCTGGAGATGTTCCAAACCCGCCTGGACGCGTTCTTGTGTGATCTGATCTAGGTGGTCCTGCTCCGGCAGGGGGATTGGACTAGATGATCCTCTGAGGTCCCTTCCAATCCCTGACATTCTGTGATTCAACCAGTTTCCTTGTACATAACTTAGTATACTATTTACTTCCTGGCCATCCAAGAAGAAAATGTTATTTTTGAACTCAGTGCAAAGATCCTGTCTTGGGTACAGGAAAAAAGCAACAGATCAGACTTTGCATATTCCACAGTGCAGGAAAGGTCAGGGCCATGCGACGTAAGGCTGCTGTGGAGTGAGGTCATCAGAAAGCCAAAGATGGACACAGACCAGTTCCTAGAGGAGATGGAATAGAGATATAGACTCCATCAGGAGCAAAAAGTATTGTTATTCCTCACAAATCTTAAGCTTTAAATGTGTGTCTGACTGTAGAGTTTCAGTTGTTATACAGTGTTTCCGTAGCTTTTGTTTCCTAAATGCGTAGCAAGTGCCGTCCTCTGGGAGCAGAAACCAGCAAATGAGGGAGTCGCTTTCATAAACAGAGTTCTTGGTCTTCTTGTTCGATGGGGACTGAAAGCCTCCTTGCAATCTTTCTCAATTTAGAAGGATCACAAAAGACATGAAGAATAACATTAACAAAACTTTGCTCCAAATCATGTTCCACAATTATCCAGATACTTTCATTTACTTCTCTTTGAACAATTCCTCCAAATTAAAAGATACTTTATAGCTGATGGAAACAAAAAAGGGAGAAGGATAAAAATTATGAATGTACTGGATGGCATGAAAGGTGTAGCTGTCCTTGATTGACATTGGTTGCAATTGATACAAAACAAAAGTAAGATGCTGACAAAGGTGTGTCCCAGTTATGCTGGGGGTAAAGTGAAGGAAGAGTGTGAAATTAAGGTGTAACTGTGAGCTAAGCTATTTGAAGTGGCAGCTCTCAGAGACTGACACCCCACTGCAGGGCAGGAAGTACTTAAGAATATGTATTAAAAAAGAAAAATTCATCTATACTGTATAGATGAAGTAGATGTTGCTGTGCTGTTATAGTTTCTCTTCTGAAGATACACGTATCTAACCAGGCTTACAGAGAGCACCAGGAAAAAAGAAAGATTTGCTGCCAATTTAGCGTGACATATGGCCACCTGTCACTTCGCTGAAAATTTACGCATTCGTTAACGGATAAAGCTGTTGTACTTAGCTTTTAACATTAAAAGCATAGTCTTTAGGAAAAGAGCATACTCTCACAAATTGCAGACAGTCTAAGAATAAGATCTCAAGATTTTATGTGATTTGGCATATATAGTAAGTTGAGTTGTCTAATAAACTGCAGCAATTCATCATCGACTTTGGAAGTCTGAAGTTTAGTAGGTAGTCATATAGCATGTCTTTTGGTGCCTAGACTACCTCAGGAAAAAAAATCATGGGTTTTGGAGGGGCAAGGGGATTATGGCTTGATTTATTTGCCAACAAAATTGACTATAAAACTACTTTTACTATGCTCAGGGGACCAAGGCATAGAGTTGTCATATTGAGTAATAACATCAGGATAATATCAAGGTCTTTGGTCATCTCACTGATTTCACCCAGGCAAAGCCACAGATATAAACCACTTGATACCAGAGGAAGAGGACGTTTCATGTGGATCATAAACACCTAGGAAAATTAATGATCTGTCTGGCTAAAAAGATAAGCCCTGAGTCACAATAAGTGAGAGCACTGGAGGGAGAGCCAGCTACGTGCGTTTAACTGTTTTAGTGCTGGCCAGAGTATCACTTATTAACAGGTCAAACGTGGTTTGTGCATCATGCAGTCCTATGCAAGAGCCAGTGCTGCATCAAAGCAGCCCTGCAGTCTGCTGAGTGCTGCCTAATTGCAAAGTTAATGAAAAAAGTGCATTCATTATGAGCATCTCTTTTTCCTGGCACACATTTTAATGCCTGAGTTAGGAATGAGGTTTTTATAACTGGTGGTACCTAGCGGCAGGTGTCTGAATCCGTCTGTGGTCACTAATAATACACTGAGAATCTGCTTACAAAGTGGTCAGTAATGAGCTTCCCTAATTTTTTTCGACTCCATACTGAGGAGCGCAGGATTTTATGGCAAAGTCATGGTGATGTTGAGTTTGTCTGAAGCTGTGGGCACTCAGACCCTCACAGATCATGCCCTCGGTACCCCACTCATGGGGAGCTGGAAAGGTGCAGCATTTGGAAGCACCACCCCTTAGCATATAGTAGCAGCAGAACCCATTGCTATTACTGCTGCTAGTACATTTAAAACATCTTTAACTAAATCTGACCTAAAGAAAAAGGCAATTCAGAGTGTGGTTTCGCTCAGCTGTGTGGGTTTTGTTTGAAATGCCTGGCTGCCCTGCTCTGCAGCTCATGGTTTTATGGGGACTCGCCCCGCGCCCAGTGGGATTGAGTTCAGCAAAGCATTCAAATGTGCACATAACTGCAAGCAAACACTTGAATCCTGCTGAAGACAAAACTGTGGATGAACTAATAAGCGTACGGTGGAGTAGGGAGAACTTGGAGTGCGTGCCCTGAGCATTGTTAAATCTCTGCTTAAGTACCCTGCTAACCTGACAGGGTGTTTTTCTGTATAAACTGAGTGAAGTGCGAGGTGGAGGGAGGACAATGTGCAGCTCTTGCCAGAAAATGTCTAGTTTTTTCTCCTATGTAAATAAGATTATACTCACACCGTGGGACACAACACACATAGGGAGAAACCAAACCTAACTTACCTGTGGGTACAAAGCAAGCAGCCTTTAGTGGTACGTTTTTTCCAAGTGGGTATGTCCACTTCTTTGATCCTGAGATGCACAGTGCAGAAAACAAAAATAATTGAGGTTGGGGAGAGAAGAAAGGAGAGGGAAGGTGGCAGACACTGGGTCCACGGCACTTGAGTTAGGTGTGCAATGTGACTATTTAGCTGTTACACCGGTGGCTTTTTCCTTCTATTCCTTTTGGCAACCAAAATTGATTTAAATGACCTTGTAGTAGACACGAGTATGTCTGCTTCAGGAAATATTTTAAATTTGTTTTAAGAGAGAAGAAAAATCCCTAAGCAGTTAAAAGCAACCTCCTGAGTCTTGGGGGTGAGTCGGTGAATGGTGCATCAATCCTATGGAGAAAAGGCCAAAATATGCACCCAGCAGAGGAAAGGGAAAGGGAAGAAGCCGAAACTGGTGTGCAGGCACACTCTCATTCAACATGAAATGTGTATGGATTCCTATCCCTGTTAAAAGTAAAGTGGTTGAACCCAACTTGAATGTCATGTAGGTGGGGAGAATGCCATAAGCAGAGATTTTTCAGATACACACACCATTTTAGCTTAGTAGTTGGAAAATTTTGGAAGACAAAAGCAGAAGATAACAAGAGTTGGTTTACAAATGTAGAAATGGAACTTGTATTCACTGTCAGTTGTACTATAATTTATGGCATGTATTTTATCAGAAATGTGTGAATTTAGCTTTTAAGAAAGTTTCAGTGAAGTTTGACCATCCTGATAATTGAATTCTGTAGAAGGCGATGTTGTAAATTGTTGCTATATTTGCATTTTTAATACCTCATTACATTTTATGAGTTAGTTATATTTCCACTTTTTTTAATCGTTTTAGTTGGTCTGTACATGCGTAGCTGCAATAGCAAAATTGCAATCTACAGCTGTTCTCTCACAGAGAAACTTTTCAAGAATAACCAGTAACTGTTATCCCAAACCTCTAACTATAAAATTTATATCAAATTGCTAAGAAATATGTACCACATAAATGCTAGATTGTGGTGGGGTATGAATACAAGTAAGTGATAAAAACACTAACATGTCTTGTCACTAGACTGTTTAAAAAGGAAATATTTGTAATTGAGTACCTATGGATACATAAAAACATGAAATTTCTCAGAAAACTGAAGTAATCCATTGCTGAGAGATCAGAGAATAATAAAATTTGCAGAGGAAGTGGGGATGTTCTGCTATGTTTAAATATTTGTGCCTCCTGACAAATGCAGCACAAAGCTGCATGCAGTGCTTCTTCCATATGTATTCCTTATTTTGCTGCAATTTTACCTTTTCCATACAACCTGTGTATGCATTGCAGTATTAGTTTATAAAACAGGAAAAAAAATCTGTTGTCTTAATACATGATTTTGAGAAAATTTTACTATGTAAGAACTTGAACCGAACTCTCAAAAATTGTTTAAGAAATAAAAGACTAGACTGAGTGAGTCAAGAAGATATGTAGCAAGCAGAGAGGAAAAGGCAATTTATGTTCCAGAGAGACCACTGTTAGTAGGGAAAAAAAAAAAAGTAAAACGCAGGTAGAGCTCTGGCAAATTTCCACTCCAGAAAGGGCAAATAAGATGACTTTTGGACAGGAAAAGAGAAATAAGATAGTCTCCCCTATCAAACACAGCAATCTATTGCTAGCTGTTTTCCACTGGCTTTAACAGAGGAGAGAACTCAAAACCAGAGTTAATAAAAAGTTTAAGGACATAATTGAGGAGGAGGAGGATGTAGGATGCTCATGTTTAGTCAAGACAAGTCAGTGAGTCAGTCATGCTGCAAGTATGTGAACTCAATTGGAGGGTGCATGAGAATTCCTGATCGGATTCTCTTGGCAAGTAACCTCATTTAGCAACTGAGGGTTTTTTTTTTCTTTTTTTTCTAAGTGCCACATCATGGTAAATCATTCTTGACTGTGGGGACTTGCTTGCAGAAAACGTGTAAATGGTAATTGACCTTAGAGTTTGCTGAACTACTTGAAGATGATTTATTGAGAGTTATTTACTAGGTTTGCTTGAATAATTCAAGTTCCAGCAATGCTCTTCAAAAGTTTGCGTAGTGCATACTCCGCTATTGTTTCGTTTATTTGTGGTGTGCTAGAAAACTATTGGTGATTTTTTTAAATTTTATTTCCTTCCTTTATTGGGGAGAAAAAAAGCTTTTGCCATTAGCATTTGATTAATTTTATAGGGATATAGAAGATGAAGAAAAAAGCTGGCTGTTATTGTGCAGAACTATAAATGAGATTGCCCATTTCTTCTATAGCTTTCCGTGGAGCATGATAAAAGGATTGAATCATAATATGGGGGGGGGGGGGGGGGGAAGTCTTCCCTCCCCAAACCTAAATATACATATGTTTTCTTACATCTTGATTTGACTGTGACTCCTGAAACAGCGTTTTTACCAGTAACCATGTCTCAGTAGTAAATGTGGTTTCAGTTGCTAGATCTAAGATTACGTGATGGAATAAAGACCTCGTTTTTCTTAAATGCATGCTACAGTGATAATTAAATATACTGTAGATGTGAAATTTCACTTGTGTCCCAAGGCTCCATTCTTGGGTGCTTTTGCTTTGGTGCTCCTAGAACAAGGAGATGGGATTTTTGTACAAGCTGTGACGAGGTGAAATGGCTGAAGGATGGAGCTGAGCAGTGTAGTTTGTGCTGTCAGAATTGGACCTTTTTTAAGCAGCACAGATTTCCTCCTTGCAAACTTCTTGTCAGCACAGTGGCAGTGGGCAAGAATTGCTTTCAAAAACATAGCGTGTTATTGAGGTTGCTTTGAAAGTTAAATGAGATGCATTCATTGTATTATGGTTCACAAATTTAAGAACTAAACCCATATTCTCTTCAAATTAATCCTTTTTATTGTACCAGGTGTATACTACCTTATATATATATATGAATTCAATTTTCATCCAGTTTTCTGTTTTTAAAAAAGAAAAAAGAGTTTAAGAGACACTTGAAATTATATGCAAAGATGTGAACTGTAAATCTTTGATATTACAGTGAATTAAGAAGATTACCAGCTGGCCAGTTTTTACACAGCTATATTTATGTGGTTGTTGTAGAGACTGCAACTGCCAGTGGAAGAAGGATTTTAAAAGGCTCATTCATTTCTTTAGACTGAAAGCGATGCTTTCCATAGGACGGTTGTGTTCTCCAAGAAGTTCCTGCAGTTACCAAGGTCAACTAGGTCTTTCCAGCTGAGAAAAGCAGGAATCTTCAGCATGTCTGAACAGTGTATTTGGGAAAATGCAGATCCTTCTGCTTAAAATTTGTCAGGTTTCAAAGTGCTTTGAATCCGAAAGGGAGTAGCTACATATTCAGCTGACTTAAATCACTGAATAGGCACTCAACTCAGTCCAGCTTTGTTGATTTTACGTTAGGTAACCTTTGCAATTTTGCATATTACAGTAATTTAATTCCAGAGGAAAATCATGTTTTAAATAGACTAGGTAGAGAATAATCAATTCCTCACTAGCCTGCCTTGTCGTCACTCTGTTAGAGTAGGGATAACCTACAGGAGCAAAGAGGTTATCTGATTAACTTCTGCCTTTTATTCTCCATTAGCACTCACAGGTTAGGGTCAGTAGTGTACAACGCAGATCTGAGAAACTCAGAAGAATTTGCAGTCCAAGACCAGAGATGAGAAGTGAATTCAGGAAATGGGATGGTGTTCATGGCTGTGACAGGCAGTGGTCTCAGCAGCCAGCACCTGCCTGATGATATTTGCAGACTCCCTGACAGTGGAGATTTTTAGGAGGTTTTTCATCTCTCAGGCTCTATAGTTAAGTGTCACTATGAAGAAGTTTGTATTGCCAAATTTTTCATGATATATTTACTTTCTGGTGTCTTCACTTTTTAGGTCTGGCAGAAGCCCTCATGAAACTTGGGTTAATTTCAAATTGTTTCTAATTTGGTACTATGGAGTCAGTATTAATAAATACTTCATGTGCTACATGATAAAGATCTGTAGTTAACCGTAATTTGACTGATGGCATGCACGTTAGGCAGAGATGCAGCTGGGAGAATAACTTTCTGCTTCTCAGAGACTGTATTAATTTTCAGTAGGTAGTATTTTCAATATTTATGTCTCCGCAGAAATAAATCAGACCACTTTATTCAGCAGAACCTCAGTGTGAAGTCAGTCTCACAACCAGTAGCAGCAAAACAAATGTGTCATCCAGAGAGACCTCGAGCAATGGAAGCAACAGCAGAACTGTACAGCTTTAGACAGAATCTAGCCCCGAGACTGGAAGAGTTTGTATAATGTGTAAATGTTGCCCTAGATTTTTGTTTGTCTCTGTCTCTTGGGAGTTTTCTTTCCTTCCATGATTTCCTTAGAGGCTTTGATTCCGATAAAGGGTATTTTGTTTCACTCACACAGTCACTCAGTGAGCGTGCCATACTTCATTTCAAGAGAAAACCAGTATTTTGTTGGGGTGTGTCAGACTTGCATACATGATCAGCTTGAGCTTTTCTAGTAAATACAAAAGATTCTTGAAGTCTAGAAGCTGTTTTCCCACGTGACTTATGTGTTGCCCAGGGAAAATGCCATTGTTTGGAAGAAGAGCACAAAGTTGTATGTATGATCAAACCCTAACTTCTGATGCTTACGCAGGCTGGGATCCTTTGCTTGGAGTAGGACCTTGTCTGTCATGCTGGACTGTCAGAGACAGATCGTTGCTGGGTGTTCAGATCTTACCCAGACCCCCAGCAGAATGGGGCACTTGTTTCTGTTCTTAACTTCAAGAGGGACTCGATTACTTTCCAGGCTGTTTTGAGGAACAGTACGCATCACTTGGTGCGTTATTGGCAGAGGGAACGGGTTACGTTATTGGCAATGAACTTCAGGTACAAGAACATCTAACTTGCAGCTCTCTCCTTTAAAATATGCCTTTAGATTGTCTGAAAAATAGCTAGTGTGTGTCAAGCAGAGAACCTCCAGTGAAGACCTTAAGCAAGCGAGGTGAAGCAGTCCCTGTCAGTCGCAGAATGTTTCTCATCCAAATCTTACTCTTGTGCCGTGATGCAGGGTGAAGGTTATGCTGCTTTTCTGCAGCTCTCTAAGCAAGGGCTGAAACATCCTATCCAGACTTGTTAGTTCAGTCAGGTTTCCCATCAGTGGAAATTCTTCTTTGCTTCCTGCATCCAGACAGCAGAGCAGTGGTGGTATCTGGGACTGCTGCCCACGCCGCTGGCTCTGGAAGTAGCCAGGAAATTCACTGCTCACCTCAGTGGTGTTGCCAGCTGCTGGGTTTTTCCTGCAATTTCGGTGTTTCTTTCAAGTCAAAAGTCCTTAATTCCCAATGTATATCTCAATTTGTATGTCTGCTTATTCCAGCACTTTTATGGCTATTCCCAGCATGTTTCCACAAAACCAACTGGTTTACTGGGAGCTAGCATTTCTGCAGTAAGCTGTAATAAAGAGCGTTTTGCTTCAGCTTGCTGCAGGATTACTTCAAAAAATCTCAGAATTCTTTTTGTTGTGTTAAAATATTTATTTTTTTTTAAATAATAGACCGGCTTCCAGTAAGTTGACTCACTGTTTTCTCTAACGGTGAGGCAGAGTTTCTCTAACAGGCTGTCTTTTCTTCTTCTGTAATTGACAAAAATTTAAATTAAAAATTGGATTCGTTCTTGTTAACGGCATTTGAAAGATATGCATATACACTACAATTATACAAGAAGTAATATATAGCATTTTTAATTGTCTACAAAACTGAAATTCTAGTCTTTCAAAACACATAAACCCCTTGAAAATATGAATCATAAGGGTTTAGAAACAAGAACATAAAGCAATAAAAATGTATAATATAGTAAACAACACTTATAAAATAATTTCATATTTGAGCAGGTTATCGTAATCTTTAAAGACTGGAGACGTTTGATCCTAGAAGACGTTTTCCATGCACTAAGTAAATCTTTCTCTCTTCTTTAGGAAATACTGGGACTTGCTCTGGGGACTGGGGGACTGGGACTAGATGTCCAAGCACATAATTGAATTGTGCTCACTTCTCTGTGGTTTCCAGGTCAGGGACCTGAGCCCCCAGCCTTCCTGGGCTTCTACTGGAGAGAAAGAAGATCCTTCAGAGCATTTTGGCAAGTGGGCGCCTGACTTATGTTCGGGTGGGATTAGGGTTATTGACTGAAAAGCAGTGGGACAAGATTGTTTAGATGAAGAATCATGTTTTATCTGGTTCTTCAGCATATTTTTATTGTCATGCAGGGACTGAAGATGGTAATTCCTCTTGCCATCACTTTGTGGCGTTTCTGTTTCTGGAGGTGGTTGACGTGGCTGAGTACTGATGATGAGGAGAAGTTGAGTAGACCTGCATAATGGGAACCATAAGCACATGAGCCTTTTAATGTACCGAGTGAGCATTTACACAGGAAAGATGAGGGTGAGGAGCATTGCTGGGCTCCAAGAAGAGCAGGGTGGATCTCTGACATCTGTCAGACAGCTGCTTTTTTCAGTGGTGCTTGGATTTCTCGGGTGGCATATAATCTGTGTAGTAGTTGCACAGAGCATGCATAGATTATCCAAGAGAGAGCTCGCTCTCTTTACTTCTGGAATGCTATGAGCTAGTTCGTCTGAAAAAGTCATACTTAGGGTTTTTTGTGTGCTGTGGTTGTAATCACAATCTTTGTAGTTATATGAAGTAGAGAAAAAAAAAAAAAACAACAAAAAAAAAAACAACAGAAAAACAAAACCAAAACCATAACTCTGAGTTAGTGAATTATAATTTAGAGCTGCAACACTCAAAAATCAAGTCTTGAAGCGTAAAACTCCCCATAGAAGTTAAAAGCAGAACTGAAATTATAGACGGTCAGAGGCAATACAATCTCTTGCAGGTTTTTTCTACACATCATTTACTTTCCTTGATATATGGTCTGTGCTTTCAAATGAGCTCTCCCCATGCCAGTTTTTAAAGAAAGTTTATTTTCTGATCATGGAATTCAGTTTGAAGCATTTTCTCCTTGCTAATGAGATGAACTTGTTTTACCTTTCCCCTCCTGGTGAGTGCACGTAGCCAGAGGCCTTGCTAAGTGCCAATAGATTCGGTTCTTAATTTCAGCAAATTCTGAATTCAACAGCGTCAGAGTGGTGATACGCTGAGGTAAGAGCCTCTACTAAAATACAAGGAATTTAATTGTATTAAATTCTCACCTCATTAGATACGTTGGAGAATTTGCCAGAAGTAAATGCTGTTTTCTTGGTTTCGTAGTATATTTAGTGGTTAGCTTGGTGTAAAGGTTTTAACATTTTAATGAGAACATATATATAAACTTTATACTTCTGTAGTAAAATAATTTAGCATGTATAATTAATTATGCCTGCACTAAGTTTCTCTTTGCGTTCTTATGTTTATGGTAGAGCTGTGTAAAAAGTTTTATTATAGTCACCAGCATTAATTTTATCAGTAATTAATGCGTGTTCATAATAAAGAAGGGAGTATAAATGCTCTAATGCTTGTTACAAGTACGGCTTTTCTCTTTCAAAGTTAAAACCTGCGAACCTTAAAGGATTGGTTTTGTCTGAAGAAGGTGGGGAGAAAAGTTCACTAGCTTTTCAGGACTGGAGTCCTTTCTGATACCAAATAGCAGTTCTCCATCCTTTCATCCCTACCTTTGAAATTGTCCCCCAGAATTTTGGTTTTCTCTCATCATTATGCCATTTATTTTTTGACTGAGAAAACGTACTCCTTGAACCCCTGAAATGTTAAAGGTGACACGTGTAAGTCGTCTTCTGTGCAGCAACTTGGTGGTTTGCATCAGAATGTGTAGTCCAAGTTATTGCAGTTTAGTAGATGAAAGTCATCAGGGGCAGGAGCTCACTCGTAGGACAGCTGATAGGAAGAGGGCTTAGGTGTATGCATCCCAGGGGGATGCTTGGGCAAGGGGCTGGCTCAGGCAGTACAACAGGAGAACATCTCCTTTAAACAGTCTTAAGAAGGTACGTGAAAAAAGGTGAAGTCGTCCCATAAATTGCTTGGAGTCAGGCTTGAAGTGGGAGGGCTGAGAGCAGCTCTGCCAAGTAGCTGAAGATACATGAGCAGAAGTAATTACAGGAATTGTACGGTTTACTGCGAGATAATTCCTATGTGACTTAATAGTTGTGGCAAATTAAGTTCTATATTACTCTGTCGCCCGCAGAACAGTGCCATCATTCACCTGGCTGAGGAAGGTAGAGTAGACTTATATAATCTGTCATTGTTTTTCTTCCCATGATATTTCATTTTTCATGGGAAATGTTGCTGTATTAGGGCCCCCATCCTCTTATGTACGCTTTCTATTGCTGTTTAGTTCATTTATAGGTGAGGATTAAGTTCTGTTATAAATATTAAAACTTTTTCAAGATTCCCTCAACATGGCTTTATGTATAAGCGGTTAAAGATGTGGACACACTCCTTTTGCTTCTAAGCCAGCTCAACGGTAGCTATAAATGTAGCTCTTGCAGCTAGACTTAGGGCTTTCTAATTCTTGAATTGCTGGATTGGCCAGTGTGTCTGGCAGCAGCCCTTGCCTTGGAGAGGCATGACCAGTCATCTTTTTTTTCCCCCACTATTTGGTGGAAGGTGAAAACACAGAGTATGTGCATTTTCAAAGGGAAACATGGAATAGAGGGTTTAATGGTGCTGGTCTTCTCTAATATTTTCTGACTGTATCCTCCTTCCCTTGGAGAGAAATTCAAGGTCCTAAATTGGTCCACAGAATTTTCTTTCTCTGTCTCTTTGACAGGATGTTCAAGCGTTTGACATAATTCCTGTTCTTGCTCAGTCTTTTTGGAACGTTAGTGATGCGTTGACGTATCATGGTTTTATTCTGCCTGGTGGCTTTGGCTGGCTGTTTTCCTGGTGTGAGAAGGGAGAAATATGGACACAAGCTTTGTAGTACAGTATGAACTGTGGTTGGTTCTTGGAAGATCTGTCAACCGTAAGCCAAATTCCTGTTGCCTTTCGTGAGAGTCCAGACCTTGTAGGCTTATTAATTTCTTACCCATGTTTGTAGCTTAATTAACTTTCCAGCTTCTTTAGATGAGTCTTATCACAGCTGTGATGAGAGTTACAGTTTGTTGTGGTGTTTGCTCACTTGCCACTGGCTGGGAGGCTTTGTTTTTTCTTCACATTTCCCATCTGCACTACTGAAATAAATACTACACAAAAAATACTGGAAAGGGCAGAGATGTCCCTTTTCTGAACATTCCTCTAGAAAGCAAAAGATTTATAGCAAAAGGGGGTAGTATCCAGGTTGCAAAACTTTGAGCCTGTAATAGAGGCTTTGATATCGATGTGAGTGAAAGGGTGATCTGATTCCAGGATTTCTGGGCTAATGTGGAGTCTATGGATCCCTATATCCACACTGGGTCTAAGTGTTTGTGCTAATACAAAAACCTGCTCCCTGACCTGGAGGTGAAGTTCTCCTTGCATGATTTATACGTGATGTATTCGAAAAAAATATAGGAACGTTCTGAAAACACAGGACCAATTTATTTCCTGTCCTTGATTTGATTCCTTCTGTATGTTACCTCTGCAATTTTGTTTCCTAGGGCATTGGTCAATCAAATGAACAACCCGAGTTTGTTGTACAGGATGGTTTTTGATAGTTCAAACCAGAGCTGAGCTGTGACACTCTCTACAATGAATATTGTGTGTTGAAAAACAGACTCATTGAATTAAATAGGTATCACTGCTACACCAGAGAAGGTTACTTACTTTTCATCATTAGATATAGTTTGCCCTATGGGCATATTGCCTTAGTTATAATGAGATGCTATGGAGAGGGGAGGAGCAGTTTGTAGAGGGGAAAAAAAGGATAATCCTATTTTCTCTCCTTAATTTTCTTGTCTTCTGTCTCCTGCCTTTCTTAGGCACTCATCTTAAATTGCCAGTATAGTCTGCTTTATGCAAGGTTAAACAAGGTATTTTCCAAAAGCAGTGTCTTGTCATGTGTTGTCTGGCAACTCTATGTCTCTTTGAATTGATGATTACATATTTGATTTCAAATAAATGGCAATTGCTGTATGGCTTTTGTTCTCTGGAAAGAAGTGTAGAACAGGATTTTAAGACCTAAAATACCCATTAGCCTGTTTAAAATTCTTGCTGTTGTAGTAGTTGAGGAAGAATTGTTCAAGATAGCAGGAGAGGAGTGCTGTTTTGTAGTCTTTTAAAAGAAAAGCTTTTCTTTACCTGGAAGGCACAACCTTCTAAATAAAATCCTCATCTGTAACAGACAATTCCAGGGAATGCTGGCACAAGTGGCAGATCCAAATTTTATATTTGTATATATAAAGTGTCATCTGCTGTGGTCTGGTTTCTTGGAGAAGGACTTGACAGTTGTAATGAATTCTGTAACTAACCTGTCCCTGAATTCCAGATTACATGAGCTGCGATTTTTCTCTGTTTTTATTAGAAGAATCTGATTTAGTTGATAGACGTTTGTTACTTCCTAATAGCAGAAGTTATTTGAGGAGCAAGTTTTATCTGAAGCTAATGTATTTGCTGTGTTTAAGGAGGAATTTATAAGGAAGCTTTGAAAAGACTGCATAAAAATGATGGATCTGAAACTATTTGAGGAATTTGCTGCTGTGTTCTGGTGTAGGTGTTTTAAGGCTGTAAAGTGACGGCGTTTGATTCAATCTGTTTTCCTTCGCTGGTAGAACTGAACACCCGTATTTAGCACCCTATGACCGAGTCCGACTTGGGTTGCTTTGAGGTTGTTTATTGTTCTTTGGCTTTCATCTCGCCTCTTTTCACCTTTAAGAATGATGTGGTTGTGCAATGCTGGTAATAGTGCTGTATATTTTTTATTATTATTATTATTAAAAATAACCTGGTGTCACAAATTTATATAGCGCTTTTTCTTATAAATAAAAAAATGTTTGCTTCCCCGCAGGGATCAAATTATTTACATATTTTCAATGTGTGTACGTAGCATTAAGTAGGCATGTCACATACCTTCATACAATGAAAGTGACATGCCGTTGAGCGGTGTGATGCTGCTTCTGGAAAGTTGCTGGAGCTTTAGAAAGCTCATTTCATCCAGCTGGCTGCACCAAACTTGACCGGGAATCCAGAATCGGTAGGTACCGTTATATTCCTGTCCATCCCTTCCCTTCGCACCAGCCTCATAAAGGTTTTTTTTACCTTAATTTTGGATTTAAGTGAGGGTCTCATAGAACATTTCAGATGGTGAAGTTAAAGATGTATTTATGCTTGATGTATGGAAACTTGATGTGCATTCTTTACATGACAAAAGTGACTCGTAAAAAAGAATAAATCCTGGTGATGTCCAGACTGATGCCTTGCCCAGTATTTGTCTCGCTGCAGAGGCAGATGTGATGGTATTGTGCAGTTGTGCCCAAGACAGGCATAGCTTCTCACTGACTAAGGGAAGTATCAGTCTCATTGGATATTTTCCTGTGTGTAATTAGTGTTTTGTAGTGATAGTGACAACAGAAATGCATATAAAGTACCTTCCACTTAGAAATTAAAAAATTACTCCCTCCAGAAAAAAAAAAACAAACCACCAACCAGACAAAAAAACACTTCCTTCTGCAAAGATAGATGCCCATGTTTTAATCCTAGAAACACTGTATAAAAAAAAGCTGGTTTATTGACCTTTACTTGGTTGAACGTTTTAATGTTTACAGATTGGTTTAAAAGCTGCTGTATTACTCAGGTATTAAAATGCCAACCTCCACATTGCACGTTCTGAACTGTTCCTCTCCTTTTTGCACACTGACAGAAGAGAAGACAGTTTGCCACTACTATTCCTGCTGCTTTTTTACAGAAGAATGCAACTCCCAGCGTTTTCTGTTGTTTTGCTTTAAGGACAGTTCATAACATGTTTAGTGGTTCTCTCAAAGCGGGATTCCCCACTTCCAGTGAGCTCTCTCCAGAGGTGCATTCCTTGTATGCAGAGGGGCAGAATTCCGTGAAAGCAGCACACCCTCATCTTTTCCTTGAGTCATTTGTTAGCAAATGTGATAATCAGTTTCTTTTCAGGAATGCAAAATATATCTATATTATATGCAATGCAAAAAATATATATATTTCTGCCTTTATGCCTGCCTTCCTCATTGCATGTGCCAGGTTGCGTTCATTCCTGGCCTTGGGCCTTAACGTGGGATCTAGGGAGTCGGCAGACCTGTGAACCCGCTGACCCCAGCTCACCTTGCACTTTTTTTGAGAATGCGCAACGGCCAAGGCTGGCTGATGCTTAGATGTCTCCTCCTGCATGGACATCCAGTAGTCCCATTGCGCTCCCTCCATGTGACGCTGCTCTTTATTAAGTTACACCATAAAGGCACCTACAGGCTCGGTCAGGTTGCTGCCCGCACAGTGCCAAAGCTGCCTCCTGTCTCCAGGAGTAACCAGGTATTGCTCTTCAGAAAGGATTCGGCTTAATTTCTTCTGGATGCGTTCAGGCAAAGGGATACGCTATGTCTGCAGCAATCCATACCAGTTATGAAGTGTGGATTAGCGTTATACCACAGCTGCATCACTAGTTTTAAAAGCTTTATAAAATTTGACTTTTTTTCCTGTTTTTTTTAAGTGTACTCGTAGCTCTGAGTCCTTTCTCCCTGTGTTTCCTCAATATTTGACTGCGGGTGCGGTTCTAGCCTTTGCTTAATTTGCTCCCTGGTGGCCTTACCACTGTGATAGATGGCAAGGAGATAGTGTCAGAAGGCTCCAGAAATCATTTGTTTCTAAACTTTTGTATCTGACTGAACATCTTCAGTGTTTGGATCCAATACTCATTTTTTTTCTTGCGGGGAAAAGATAATTCTTGAGTTTTCCACATGTAATTCTCAGTGGCTTCTGCTGAAAGACTTTTCAGCAAACAGCTGTGTGCCATTAAAGGATGTCTCCTTACCTTTGGACTTACGTGATGCTGAGGAGATGTATTTGCTGTTCCTGTAGGCTTCAAGGGTAGCAAATACTTCCGACCTGGCCTCAAACAGCAGCTGGTGATGCTCTCTCTGAGTGTGTGGCTTCTCTTCTGACCTGTTCTCAGCAGGTGTTGGGATGCTGCCGAGCGCGTATCGCTCATCCTGACAGCAGCAGTCCCTTGCCCCAGTCTGCGTGCGAGGGAGGTCACGGAGACCCTTCAGAGAAGGAGGGATGGTGAGGTCCAAGGGCTCACCTTGTGGAGTAACAGCTGAGCTAAAACATATTTTAATATTGACTTGTTAATGAGTTGAAACTCCAAGAGGAGATGAAAGGTTTCTGAAGGGCATCGAACAAGCAATTGGCTTTTTTTTTTTCTTTTGGGCAGTAATATTGTAGACCACACAGATGCTGTGTTAATCTCATTAGTGAGCTTTAGACTTTCCTCTTAAAATCTTGTTTTGCAAAACCCCCCTACTAAATTTGTTAGTCTTCCTCAACAGAAGCAAGAGTAAGGACACTACAACCTGCCAATGGATTGGGGAAAAACACAAATCATAGATAAAATAGGGAAATTTAAGATGAATGTAATAAAAGACAAACTGGTATTTTACGGTTTCTTGTAAATGTTTTATCTTTCCTGTGGCTAGCACTTTCATACAGAGATGCTATTTTTGAAACTAATAGCAAGTACTAAGCTTAGTAGATTGTAAAAATGCTTGTGTTTCAATAAGTCAACCCTTTCTACATTCACATTTTTCTATCCCAGTACATCCTGGAGGAGATAAGATGTGAGAATTAGTTTGGAGTGGAATGGGAAAATAGTGTCTGTCTAGTGTGGCTTCCTGAAGATGAATATTCTCTAAGCAAGTAATAAAGCTGAAGTGGCTGCAACTTGCTGTTATGAGTTTATTTATTGATAGTTTCTGCCACTTGAGCTTAGATTTTGCTGTCTTCAGGGTGAAATGGGTGTTGCCAATGGTTGGGGTTTTTTAAGGTTTTGGGGGGCTTTAGATTTGAGGGGGTTTTTTCTGGGCTTTTTGATTACTAAACTTGATCATTAATTGTTTTTCTTTTGGAAGAATTGCTGATTGTGACAAGTCTTGGTAAAAGTTATAACAACTAACTTTGAGTTAAACTCACATGTTTCTGTAGACTGTTATACTGGTTCTTTAAAAGCTACATAAGCATTACCCTGACAGGGTAGTTATTTCTTATTGCAATGTACTCCGAGACAAGAGTTGAAATTACAGTTTTAGAGAGGTTATTATAATTTACTGCATCATATATAACTTTGCTAAGCAAAATATTTGTTTATAAATAATGATGTTTGAGTTTCTGTAGTGCTGAACCAATGACAAATAATAACAGTTGGTCTTCTGTGTGCAGAAATTTTTTTCATGCCTTCAATTTTTTATGAAGCTCATCCCAATTTGTCGTCTTCCTCAGTTACTTCTAATATCTAGTTTTAAAGCTTTATGTAAAACTGACTACAGCTGTGACCCCCATTCTTGATCAGTGTCCTGACAATGCCCTCTTTAGTTACTTAAGCAAAGATGTGTGTGTGAATATCTCTGTGTAATCATTAGTTGAATATTGCAGTTGTTGATTTCTTTCTTTTTTTTTTGGCTCTGTTGCTATGCAGCTGATGGAGTGAGCAGGCGTTTCAGACAACCCCAGGGTGCAGCGTCCTCCCAGCAGTCTTTGCTTCAGTCTCATTTACATGCTGTAGGGAAAAACATAATAAAAATGTAAAGGTAGATAAAAGCTGGAAGAGAGTGGTGGCTGCGTTTAACATCCTAATAACAGGCAAGACTGGACCTAAGCATTAGAAACATTTCATATGCATTAGATGGAAATCATGTATCTATATTTTGGTTGATGGCCAGCAATAAGCGTGGAAAGTTCTTATTGTGGAGGTACCTATTAGCCTTTTAAATACAAGGTTTATATATCAGCATGCAGGATTCGCAGCTAAATATGTTAAATAATGAAAGGAGAGAGGCAGATACCTTTTGCTAGAAAAGTCTGGGAAAAACAAAAGGTGTTATCAATACAGCATGTCCTTCATTGTGTGCTCTGTTGAGGTGGGGATGTAGTGACCAAAAGTACCCAGAACATCATGTGCTTTCTATTTATTTTACCTTTTTCCCCTCTCACTGGATGTTTTGGGTTGGTTGGTCTACATAGGAACACAGCAAATAATAATTTATTGTTAGTGAAATAGGAATTTCCTATATCATGGCTGAATCAGTCATCTTGGCAGCTTTAGCACAGCTACTCCATTTCTGAGGGGTGGTGGAGTCATAGCTGAGTGAAGGACAACAATTTGAGTGGTCCTGTGGTGTCCCAAGAAGCCAGAAGTGCTGTTCATCACCTTCTGTCAGCATTCAGTAGCTGTACTGAGTTACCACAGTTGCCATCACTTTTAATACCAAAGCAAAGCTGCTGTTGCTCCTGGAAAGTTACTGAAACTATCGAGTACACCCTTGCCTCCTGGAAAAGAACAGAAATTGGTGGTCCATGTAAATTGTGGTGCTGGTACTCAGTGCTCTTGCATTTAGTGTTAGGTCCAGCCTTGTTGCCTCCAGTGCTACTGGTTCTTCCCACTTGTTTCAGTGCTTTTATACTCTTTCTTATTCCACTGGCATTAATAATAATGGCATTGAAAGGGGGGGAAGCAGTTTGGGAGCAGGATTACAAGTGAACACGTGAGTGATATGTTTCTGGATATACTCTTTGTTCAAAGTTGAAGCTGCAGCTTGGTAGGGAGAAACACAGGTCACATTCAGTTCTTGCACAGAAGAGCTGTGCCAGCTGCAAAGTGTCAGGAGAGGAGACTCCAAAAGCAGAAAAGCTGGTCTGTTAGGGGGGGAAAAGGAGGAGGGCCTCATTGCAGTCTAAGGATTGAACAGGTTGCCCAGAGAAGTTGTAGATGCCCCATCTCTGGAAGTTTTCAAGGCCAGATTGGATGGGGCTTTGGGCAACGTGGTGTAGTGGAGGGTTTCCCTGCCTATGGCAGGGGGGTTGGAACTAGATGATCTTTGTGGTCCCTTCCAACCCAAACCATTCTATGATTCTGTGATTCAGGGCTGATGCCTTCTCCTTTGTGCATGCCTGGGAGTCGTGCTGCTGCAAACTGTCCTGGAGTAGGAATCAGTCTGAGCACGTGGTTACTCTTCGCTGGCAGATGGTGGCTTATCCCTTCTCTAGCATCTGGAGAATGACCAGGCTTGTGATGCTGTTCCTGGTGTGCAGTGGCAAGGAGGAACAAACCTGCATTTGGACGTGTCACAAGTTAAACGGCAGCCTGTAAGGTATCTGAATACTGGGGTTTATTTAAGAACCTAATGAGAGTAGAGCGTTTACCCTACTTGATTCTCTCACACACTCGCCCCTGTGAGCCACCCTCAGCCCAGAATCATGTTTATTAGCTCTTGACTTTCCTTCCCATCAGGCAGATCACTCCTGGCTGGGAAGGCTGGGCAGTAAGTCCTGTTTATTCGTGCTCTGCGGTTACTCAGTTACCAGTCTTGAGCATTACCAGCCAAGGTCCTGGGCATCCCATCACGTTTGTCTGCATGGACCTCCTCCCGATTCTAGGGTCTTCTCTCCAGCCAGGATGATTGCCTCTTTCTTTCCAGGCCTCAAACCCATGGTTTTCCCAACCTAAACAGGCTATGTACAGAGAACACATGATCAGATTCCTAATTGTGGTTCCAGCTCACCTCTCTTTATTAATAGGAGGATTCAGGACACACTGATTTTGTTTAATCCTGATGCTACCAAAATTTACCAGCCCTTACTGATACAGTTAGCAAGTAAAGGGCTTCTGCTGGAGAGTCCAAAAGTTGTGTCACGCATTCATGCACACCCCTGCACAGCTGTGTGCTGACTGTCAGTGTGCACTATTTAAAACATTTTAAGGACCTCATGCTGCTGCGTGTACAAATGTACTGGGAGCTGCTGGTATCTTCTGCACCGTTTTATTCCCCTGTGCTCACTGTTGCACAGCCTCGACGGAGCCCGTTCAACAAGTGGACGTAGTTGATTAGCTGGGGTATAATCCTTCAAATCCTGGACGGTTTGCCAGCCTGCGTGCAATCCTGTAACAAATTGTACCTTTTAGAGTAATATGATTTCTTTGCATTAGCAGGTCAATTCCAGGCCGATTCTATCTGGCTTAATGGAGCATGGGAACACTTCTCGAAGCGCTTGGCTGACAAAAGGGGAAGATGGATGGGTTGTGGCAGAAACCACTGTTGTTGCAAGCAACGCTCAGTCTATCCCTGGTCTTTTTCTTCCTGCCCTTCTCAGCCCTTACTGGGACAGCAGGAAGCTGTTCTTCAGTGCTGGAGCACTTGAGCTGTGCTCTGGGGCTGAGAGTTAAAATCCGGGTGGCATTTGGCAGGGCTCATTCAATCTGAGTGAGATTTTCAGACCCACTGCCTTCTCTTATCAACCCTGGGTTTGTGTATCTGCCGTCGTTTGGAGGTGTTGATATCAATACGCCGCATGGGGTGGGGGCTGACAGCAGAAAGAAGAGCAACGCAGGTCGAGGCATAGGAATAGAAAGGGTGGATGAAGGGCAGGTGACCACGGACCGTGTTACTGCTAGAGCACTCCAGAAAAATGTGGAGAGCCAAGCGTTTGGAAGGTTTTAAGTGAGAATTCTGTCTCTTTGGGAAGGCGATTGTTGCTGGCAAGAAGGAGCAAACGCACAAGTGAATTTATATTGCAGTTATTGAGCAAGAGTAAAACAGTAGCAAGACTGTCTTTGGACGTGCAGTGTTTGTCGATGCTAGGACGTGCTCTCTATACTTCATGGTGTGCCCCACGCTCCTGGTCCATGGATGATGTAGCCTGGAGAGCCTTTCTGAGCACCCTGTAGCTCCCTGCATGCTCTTGATTCTCCTGCCAAAGGGAACTAGATTGTGAAGAGAACTGAATGCAGTTGAGTGCAGGGTGTGCACGTTGGAGCTGGGAAGTGCCCTTGACCCCCCAGATTTAGTTCTTGAGAAAAGTAGTACTTTGGAAGGATGAGAGCCTACAAAACTGAAATAAAGGTCGTGTTTGGTGTTGTATTTACCGAACAGAATATGTAAATCTCATGAGACTGCCAAACAAAACTGTCTGTGGTGAGAATTCAGCAACGGTCGAGGATCAGCCGGTGTTTGGTGTAGATTGATGTGTACTACAAAGTCAAATATGATTTCTTGTGTTTTACTCCAGCAGTAATCTTCTGGAGTAAGTAATCAGAAGCTATCCAGAAGTAATTTTCCTGAGGGATGTGACCGATTTTACATGTGATCTCACAGTGAACATGTATACAGCTAGGAATGACATACTGATGACGGTAATGACACATAATAAGACTGTTTGGTGTGAGTTTTGCTGAAGAGTATAATTTTCCGCACATTATATAGCAGCCAGAATAGTTACAATCTAATGGTTATGTGGAAAATGTCAGAAATCAACAGCCAGACAGTCAAATTCAGAAGGCTCTTTGGCACCATCACATTACGGCAGTTTATAATGGGGATGATCACCTGCTGAAATGTTCGTTTGAAAGACATTGCCGCTCTTTACAGGCACCGTTGTTGAAACGTGCACCCGTGCAGAAATGCATTATGATCACTGGTTTTACCTTCTCTGCTTGCGAAGCGATGTGTGTGCACGTCTGTAACAAAACCAGATGGGGAAAAAGTACAACATTGTCTTCTGGTGCTTTTCCACTGTCTAAGGAGGTGGTGATGATGATCTCCAGGTCTCATCAAACCTCAATTATTATTCAGTGATTGCCCGAATATTAAATAAGGACCAACCCACAGAGAACAGAAGATACCTTGAGTCTTTTCCACGGAGTAGAGGAAAAGCAAAGAGGCTCAGTGACTCCAAAGTCTCCAGCAGGACGGGATGTAGCAAAATGACTGGCTAAACAGCATTGAGTATAGCAATGGTAACCTGAAAATCCAACTCAGAACCTGAGAGCTCCTCATACACACGTTCTAGTAAGAGACACTTACCTCCCCTTTACAGGGAAATATATGTATTCCTGTAACTGGCTCTGTAAGAAGTCACCACCAAACACTACAAAAAGGTGAGTTTCTCTACTGCAGCGTGTTCTGTGGGTTGTTTGCCAGGCTGGATGGGGAAGGAGGTGCTTCTGCTGACGGTTTGCGTTTGGGACCAGAAGCAATCGCCTCCTCTCAGGAAATATTTGCATGTGAAGTAACTGGGGTTACATCACTATGTGGGTATGTAACTTCACCACTTGGGATATTTCTTAACTCCATTTTCCCTTCCAATTCTTGTAGTTGCAACAGATCTAGAAGGTTTCACCAGCCTGCCGTAAGGCAAGAAAAGCATGCTGCCATTTCACAAACATGTACGTTGAGCTTCCTGACTTCAGAAGCCTGCACCGAGTTAACGTGTCCATGGCACTTTCACATCCACGACCAAGGAGTGTAATGGCAGGCTGCTTTTCTGACAGTCTGTTTCTCCTCTTCTGCCATTTACTAGAATTTTTGCTTTTGTACAGTACAGCAATATCTGAACCAAAGTAATCAAAATCATGATTGTCTGTCACTGATCTGCCAGTCCTAATGTTACAGAGCATGGCTGTCAAAACGAAAAGGTACAGTCAGGGTTTGGACTGTGAATAAACTTTGCTTAAATGCATCCAAGTTCTAGAGAGGTGCTGTTTTACACCAGGACCACAGGAAATGGGGTGTTTCCTTGCACGTTGTAAGACAGCAGTCTCTAGCTGGCCCTTCGAGGGAGAGCTGGAGAACACCACCCAGCTTTAACTTAGAATCATACCACTTTTATTATACTATTCAATAACACGTTCTATGCCATGTATTTTCAGTAAAACAAAACGTGAAGAGTTAAAAGTTTCTGTCGGATTGTATTTGCTGTGACTGAACTCTCCCCAGATCATTGGTATCGGCCTGTGTCTCGAACGCAGTTTGGTATATTGTGATAACATGATCTTGAAGTATGCCTTAATTTTGGAGAGAACGGAATAGCTCTGTGAGAATTACTTAGTGAAAAATATGTTCTATCGTTAGAGGTTGGTAATTTATAGAATTAGTTTTACTTCAACAGTAATCACTGATATATGTAAATAGGTGATGTGGCTCCATGTTTGATTGTATTGAAGCCATCACCCTGAAACACTATAGGTCACCTGGGAACATCAGTGTCTATTTGCATTTCTTTTAGTATGGCCCAGTCAGTCACTTTAATATGAAGTATTAATACCATTAAATAAGACCAGGGTTAATAGGTCAAAGATTAATTTCATCTCTTTGGTGATGACGATTTCTCTATACTAAAAGAAGTTTAGATGTAGAACAGCAACTGTTACTGATTGAATAGTATCTATGCAAAAAAATGCATATGCTGTTAGAACTTGGAATGCTTGATTTGGCTTTGTTCAATGTTGTTCAGTAATTGCTAAAGTGAAGGTTCAGTGGGAGTTCAGTTCTAAAAGTAGGAAAGAGGAATATTAGGAATACTGTTTTATTTGGTTATTTTCCACAGCTATAGTTCCAGGTTAGTATATAATCACTTTTTAAAGTGTGATTCCAAAAGTTGCATTTACTAACACTTTACTGCTGCTATAATGTAGAGTGTATATGAAGTCGCTCAGTGGAAGTGCCTCTTGGCATGTATCTAGACTGTGTTTAGCATTTCGGCTCTAAAGGCAAATCGTTCGTCAAACTGGGTGCAAATTTGCATTGCTGGCCAAAGCTCCACGTGCTTTCTCCTGAACGGCTGTCCTGGAAGCCAGACATATGCAAATAAATATTCTGCATCACCTCGCCTGACACCTATTTCATAACCTTACACAGCATCATAGTTGCTAGATTTTTTTTGTAAACTGTATTTCTGTCTAATTTAATATCTGCTTGATGATTGTTGTCTCCTTATCTATTTATTCAATGAGCAATCCAAAATACAAAAGCTACCTACTTTTGAAACCTTCTCATTGTGGGCAATCCCAAAAGGCCCCAGAATGGGATCTCGTTGCTCCTTCTCGTTATGATGGCATGTAATTGTAGAGAGTAACTGGAGAATCTGGCAGCAAGCTGCCCTTGGAAACTTCCTAGAGTGGCTGCCTGGAAGCTCATGGCTGCCTGTGGTGTCTGTAAACACAGGCTAGCAATGATCTAGTGCCTGTAACACGGAATAGAAGGGAAAGATTCTTGCTGTGAAAGTCTAGTCAAAAAATAAACAGGACTTAATGGGCTGAAATGGGTTAGGAACAGCTGATGGAATATCATGCTTGCGGAGGCAGTATGGATTCATTAGTCTTAGTAAACCAGAAGCTTCGTCCGCCATCAGTACTTCTGCTACCACCAGAAATCTCCTGCTGACTAGATGGGCTTCCTGCAGAGATCCAAGCTTAACTGTGCTTCAAAATGGAAAATGATATTGAGAGCAGGGGGGAACAGGGGAGGTGATTTCTTTTTTTTTTGCTCAGAGGACATATTAAGATTTCAGGCTTTTTGTAGGTGCAGGTAGCAGATTACTGACAAATCCTGTTTTAAGAAAAACTGAGGCAAATTTCTGTGCATCCTTAAGAAGTGTAATCCAGGTCAATTTAAAGTTGGAAGCAATTTATCACTGACCTTTGAACCACATGGCAAAGATAACTGACCCCATCATTTTCACATTCCCCCGAGGTGAGCAAAATCAGCGTTGGCAAGGTGGAACAATACACGTGTCACACGCCTGTGAAAAGCCTGCCTTCACGAACACTGGGACCACAGGAATTGCATCAGTATTGCAGCAGAGAAGTGACAATGGTCCCTCAACCTCTCTGCCGAGGTTGGGTTGGTATGCAAGGCAACGTGTGTTGGGGAGGCACACACGTTGTGATAGTTAACTGTGTTTGTCATTCCTCTAACTGCCTTATTGCAGCTGAGAGAAGACTTGAATATACCCAGGGAGCAGTCACTGTGCTTTGTGGCTAATTCCACTTATCACATGCACTGCGTCGTAACCTCAGAAGTTACTCAAACTACTGGGCTGTTGGTTGAAACCCAAAGGATGTTGAACCTTTGTTCGACATTAGTCTCTAACTCCAGCAGACAGAGAAGTGCCAGTCTTGTTTTTTTTAAATAATGGTGAAGGTGATGTGGAAATTTCAAGAAGTTTCCTTGCTGCGTCTGATGAAGGAAAAAAACTAACCCCACAACAAACCTTAAGATCCAGATTAATTTTCATGAACTGAGAAGGGACACAAAGGTCACTTAGATAAGTTAGTCCTCCATTCAGAACTTCCTTCAGTCCTCTACTGAGGTCAGGGAAGAAGATGTAATGGCACAGCAAGAACAGGAGTGAAATGTCTGCTTTCCCTTTTCCAGACCTAAGGTAAAGAAATGTGCTGCTGCAGGGAAAGAGATGGCAGAGGAAGCACTTTAGGATATAATGCTGGGGTCCAATGGCTCTTTCTTCCAGCCAGACAAAAAAAAACCCACCACCTGAGACATCATCGCGTTAACTTGCAGTTACCCTGCCTTCTGCTCGCTGCCGGGAAGGTGGGGAAAGGGTTGTGAAGCTATGCTTGAAGAAACTCAGTCATTTAAATCGCCATATGTTTAACATAATTGCTGCTGAAGGCTGTGAAAACCCTGAATTATTTCGCATTAGGTTTACTCGTTACATAGGTTATTGGTAGTGCCATGTTTAATTTGCTGGAAATTAAGTGCTGTGCAAAAAGATGTAATTTTCACATTCGTGTAGTCTTGTTTTGTATCATGGATATATAAACGCATACGTAGAAATTGCAGTGTGTGATAGTTTGATGTGTGGGGGGGTGTTCTGGTGGCAGGGGAGGGGATTTGCTCCCTGTGCCACCAGATCTGAGTCCCATCCCCCCCGGGGGAGGTTGAGCCAAGGCGGCGCCTCTGCGAATTGCCCTATTTAAGTTGGGACAAAGGGGCGGGAAAAGGGCTTTTTGCTCAGGAGCGAGGAGGAGAGCAGGAGGGCGCTGCCCTCGCTCCCCGGCTCCCGGCCGAGCGGCCGCTCGGGCCCGGGCCGGCGCCATGTGCTCAAGATGGCGCCGGGGGAGCCGCATGGGGGACTCGGTAAGCGCCCCACTCCCGGGGTGCCCGCCGGGCCGAGCTCCCCCAGAGAGGATTAAGAGCTAAGAGAAGACAACCACAACGACCGGGTCAGCAAAGATGGACCAGGAGGAGGTGTGCTGGAGCTGAGGCTTCCCTTGCAAATCGGTGTGAGATGGCAGGCGGCCCCCCTGCAGCCAGGGTGTACTCGGCGGAGCAGCGACCCACTCGTGGCCCGTGGAGAAACCCACGTCGGGAAGGAGATGCCTGAGCCCAGACGAGGTCGTGGAGCAGGGGATGCACGACCAGGTACTGTTGATAATGGGGCATGGAATGCACGACGAGGTCGTGGAGGCATCTGGAGACCGTGGGACGACCCACGCCGACGCGAGTGGCAGCAGCTCCCTAAGAGGCCGAGACTGGTAAAGCCCGAACTGGTGCGATCCATGGGGAAGGATTGCAATCCTGCGGGCAGGACTTACTTTGGAAAAGTTTGGGGACTTTTTCTTTGTGAGTAGGGGATCCACCGAAGCAAGGGAAAAATGGTGTAAAGACTCCTCCTCCTTTAAGAAAGGAGCGGCAGTGAACAACATGGATGAACTGACCTGTACTCCCCCATTCCCTGTCTCCCTGCGCCGCTGGGGGGAAGACAGAGCCAGGAACGAAAGGAAAATAGGGGGTGGGGAGGTGTTGTTTTAAGATCTGGCCTTGTTTTCTCTTTTCTCCTTTCAAGTAACCGGTTTTCTTGTTCCCTTGTGTCTCTTGTAACTGTTAATAAATTATTTCGTTTTAAGAAGTAAGCCTGAGTCATGTTTTGCCCGAGACCATGTTTGGTGGGTGCTCCCTTTCGGTTCTTGTCTCGACCCTCAGTCCAAAAAAAAAAACCACGACACAGTGCAAGCTTTGAGTAATGCACACAGTAGTCTTAGATACTTCTGGATACAGTGGAAACATCTTGTGTGAAATCACTAACATGTTTTTTGATGAAAACATCCCACAAGTGCATGCTTTTGGTTCTAATTACCTATATTTTCAATACCTTACTTGAAAATACGTGTTTTGTTTGTGTGCTTTTTGACCTCCTGAGCTTCCTTTTTCAGTTGCAGTATGTCTTTTGCAGTAAGATTTTTGAGGGGGTTCTTGTTTTTACGTCTGTGCCACGTGATCTCCCCTTAGCTTGGGTGAAACGATGCAGTAGGTCATAATTGCTGCAGTTCCTTTTCTTTCTTCATAGAGCAGCTTGAAGTGCAGCAGAGACCCCTGAGCACCGATGGGATGGGGTAAATGGAACTGTGTAGTGCGGAGAGCCTGGGGCACAGCGGGCCGCTCCTCTGCTCGCCCTCAAATCCTCAACCAGTGCGAGGTTGAGAATCCCAAGAGGAGAAGGGGGTCAGTGTCAGCCCTGCAAATAGTTCAGCTCACATCCCTCCTGGCGCTGCGGTTTTGAGTTGACAAGTCTCGCCATTTGAAGAGTTAGAACATTGCTATAAAGCTGTAGGGCTGAAAATGAATGAACAAATATTATCTAAGACATCACCTTCTGAAAGTTGCTACCTCTTGACTCGATTAGGGGTCAGCAGTGAAATACTGGGTTTAATGTTAAGATTTTTCTGCGTATGCGTTTGTCCTTCCCGAAATAACACCTGATACTAGTAGCTGTCCGAACCCGAAATTGTTGATCGAATGCATTAACCGGTTGGAAACCCATTGCTTCATAGCTATTAAGTTGTAATAGTGGAATATATTTAATGGTTTTGCTGCCTGTAAAACATTTGCTGTGTAAGGAGGCGTTTGTGTCTTTCAGAAGATCTTAACTGACCTTTGTCCACTTAAAGTTGAGTGGATCAATGCATTTTTGTGGTTGGGACAGCCATAGTTGTGTGGCAAGTAATTAAATATCATCAATGAGAAGGTTGCTTAAGCTTCACGTATACCGTAGTTCCATGCTATCCTGCCTGTGTAGACATTTGCTGTGCAAGATTCCAAAATACTGTGGGAGTCAACCACCGTGAGCAATGTGTTTGCTTCTGCGGGGAAGAATGAACAACATTAATGTGACCTTGGATAGGGATTTCAGAATGACGTATCCTTATCTTCTGAATTTCTTCTGTACGGATCTTTGAGGCAGCTGTGAAACCATTCAAACTGCATTTTATAATCTACCTTTGTGAAAAAAATGTTTGGAAATGCATCTGTCTCTTGAGGCTGTAAGAAGCAGCTACTATAAATACTATAACCACTATGCTTACTTATAGATCTTATGGTCTTCCCTCTTATCATCATCTTGTTTTTACCCTAGCTCTTATGGATTGTTTTGGTTCAGATTAGTATGCACAGAGGAAGTTTGGTGTAGAAAAAGTATGTGCAACAGGAAATCTAGGGTTCCTGGGATTAGGTAGGTGCTGATATTACTTATTTTTACTTAGTACTTATTTAATTTTTACTTTATTACTTTACTGATTTACTTATTGTTACCATAAGAGAGACATAGATTTGTTGGAGCGTGTTCAGAGGAGGGCTACAAAGATGATCCAGGGGCTGGAGCACCTCTGCTACGAGGACAGGTTGTGGGAGCTGGGATTGTTCAGCCTTGAAAAGAGAAGACTTCGGGGGGACCTAATAGCTGCCTTCCAATACCTGAAGATAACCTACAGGAGGGCTGGGAAGGGACTTTTTACAAGAGTGTCCACTGATAGGACAGGGGAAATGGGTTTAAGTTGAAGGAGAATAGATTTAGATTAGATCTTAGGAAGAAATTGTTCAGTATGAGGGTGGTAAGACTTTGGAATAAAGTGCCCAGAGAAGTGGTGGATGCCCCCTCCCTGGAGGTGTTCAAGGCCAGGTTGGACGGAGCCTTGAGTAGCCTGATCTAGTTGAGAGGCGTCCCTGCCCATGACAGGGAGGTTGGATTAGATGATCTCTGAGGTCCCTTCCAGCCTATGTCATTCTATGATTCTGTGATTTTCATTCACAGGCTACTGATGAGAATTAAATTGAGGGCAGCCCTGGGCATAAAGATTTATTTGATACTGTTGATGTTGAGAATATGTACAGTCAGTGCCTGACCTCAGTCTATTTCCAAGCAGCAGAGCAGATAACATTTACAGGTTCAACAATGACAGCTGGTATCCTGCTTCAGCACCTGAGGGGGAGAAAAACAGTTTCAAGGGATGCCTACAAACTTGCAAACAGGGTGGTGGGAGCCTGCTTGGGTCTGTCATTCATGAAATTATCATGGTGTAACTCAAACTTGTTTGTTTTCTCCTTTAGCTCCCAGTTTCTGAAATCTTTCCCTCCGGTAGCTGTAAATCCAGCCCTAAGTGGTTAGCTTCCTCATTTCCAGCCCCAGTGGACTCATTCCTACTTTATAGCCGTTTGTTATTGTGGGAAATAAACAGAAAAGGTGAGCTTGAATAGCATCTCCTCTCTGTGCTATTTAGGCCAGGAATATTTATAGCCAGCAGCCGTATCCAGCGTTGGACTTGTCATCCTCTTACAATAGAGGTGCACTTTCCCCTGTCTTTTCAACAGCCTCCTGAATACCTCTTCCGATAGAAGTGCAGCGTTTACTGAGTGTGTGTGCCAGTACAATGATGTCGTTTCTCTTTCTATCTTTTCCTTATACACCCTGGGATTACGTCTGCCTTTCTCTGTGTCACCGCAGGTGCGAGTTCTCGGTCATCCTGGTATTGATTCAGTTACCCAAATCGTTTCCTCACATAAAACATACTTAATGGGCCAGCGTCATTCGTCAAAATAGGCAGTGATAATCGGTACTAAGCTGAATTCTTACACTTAACGACCTCTTTCCTATTCTTTTGCTACTCATGGAGATCTTTGGTGGATTATTCTCATGCATTTTGGAAGATTAGGTGCAAAGCCTTGCAGCTGTGGTGAACCGTTGTGAAATAGTGCTTCACGGGTTTCTGGGTTTCGTAATGTATTTGCCAATTGTAGGTCATTTCCCTGGACAAATTTTTGTTTTTTAAATTTAAAATATGCTATTTTTTCTTCATATAGGGATTATTTAAGTGTAAAGTGTATTATTATTAATAACGCAGTGTTAACCCCAGAGGTTAGGTGAAGGCTTCTTCCCACACAAACATGTGGAAATGATTTGGAGAAAAGATAAGTTGAAGCTTAGGTGCAGGTTTTCCCAGGAAATGGGCAATGTGATCACACTGATTCAACTGCAAGCGTACAGCTCTGTTCTGCACCGGCACAGCAGCACCCAGCCTGGGCTTGCTCAGCTGCAGAAGGCTCAGCCAGAGCCTGAGGAAAGGAGCTGATGTGGAGGACACTGGCGTTTGCCTAAGGCTTCCCTCAGAACAGCAGCAAGGACAGCGGTAGTGAGTATTACCTGTTTACTGCAGAGACACACACGTACAGCGTAATAGAGAGTAGCCATCAGAAATGGAGAGTTGTCGTAGAATCATAGAACCATAGAATGGTTAGAGTTGGAAGGGACCTCAAAGATCATCTAGTTCCAACCCCCTGTCACGTTTGCCTGAGTGTGAGTTATGTTTTCCTTCCCATCTATCGTGCCATATTCTCCCACATAAGCTCCCCCTGGGTTAGTCCAAGGCGGTGACGTTAAATCTAATGCTGCGTGATTGTCCAGAGGAAGAAGGGTGTGAAATTGCCTCTATAAGTTTACGATGACACTATTGTTTGTGTTATACCTGTGTCAAATGTTTTAAAACCGAAATCTAATTTGAATTGTAAGGCTCATATGCTGTAGAATAGCATGAGGTTGGTTGTGTTTGGAGTTTTTTTGCCAGAAAGTCACAGTATTTATCTACCAGAATGTTATACCTTTGTAAAGAACACATCTTGCCAGCTGGTATAATTTACAAGGCAGTTTTTCCCATTTCAAGTTTCATGCTGTGTATGCAGAAATGTACTTTTAAGTTGTAATTTGATACGAGCTTGTTTTTGTCTCACTGTTAAGATATGATTTTGTTTTGGGGAGGTTTAGTCTCCATCTCCACTTTACGAACTAATATAATATTCAGATGCTGTGTGGAGCCCGTGTTTCAATTAGACTCATCATTTGAAGAAATAGGGAAAATGTTCGGTGCTGTATAAACAAATAATTTCAATTCTGCTAGGCCTTATGCCACGGTGAGAAGGTGAGTGTTAGGAGTGCTGGGTTTAAAAAACAAACCCTGAATTACATACAGTTTTTGGCTGGTCCCTAAGTAGCTCTGTGAAAATGAGGAAATTGCTATAGTGCAGGAGGCTTGTCTTGAAGAGTGAACCTGGAGAATTTGGAGAGCTGAGATAAATACAGAAGCCCTTGGTGTATGGTGCATAGAGGAACCGAGCTGCTTTTGTGCTGCTGAAACAATACTTTGGTTGTCACTATTTCAAAGGGACGTGGAAGCGCGGCTGGGTGAGCAGGGGCGGGCAGCCACTGGGAAAGAGAAGGGACAGGGATCACTGTGGTGACACCGTGGTTGCCACTGTCCTTCGTACATTGCATAGTATTTGCATTTTTAAGGACCTTACCAGGATCATTGTTCCCCTCTTCAAGTTGTTCATTTTATTCCGCTACGAGTTGGCGTGGTCTAACGAGAGAGACGTACTCATATTGCGTAGAAAGCTTGTAAGGGTGGGTTGTGAGAGAAGAAGAGAGGAATTTGTTTATAACTGGGTTTTGTCTAGGAAAGACGCTTGTTGGAATCACATTTTTCAGTGAAGGCAGCAACCGGTTTTCCTTTAGCCATACCGACACTATTTCCTATGGACATCTTGGATTTGTTCTCCCAGCATTTGACCTTGTGATGACATTGGTAGTATCACTTGTTTGGATTTTTTTCATTGTTGTTGTGGTTCTGAAGTTTTTTCATAATTTCATCTTTTCTGCATAACATTACTGTTACATAGAGAAAAAAATACATACCATTTTATTCACAATTTTTTGGTCGTCTTAGGTTTATGTTAAAAAAAGAAATCTGTCTTTTTATATATTTTGTGTGTGATTTTCTTAGTGCAGCCTCTTTTAGATAAGTTATTCTTGATAAGAAACAGATTAATATAAGACCTTTCATGATATGAAAATGAAATGACTTGTTTGTTTTAGGCTCGTAATCGTTCTCAGTGATGATTTTATAGTTGTAACCGATTTGTAAGCTCTAATAGTCATGATATGCAGTCATACCTTGCGGCATTTTACGTAGGAATCCATCTCTGTTTCCAGCTTGGTGTATCAGCACACTTAATGTGGTTGTATTTTTCATGGTTTAATTAAAACTATTAATTAACATGATTTCAAATTGCCAGTTCTGGCGGCCTGCACATAGATAAAGAAGGATCAAATCATTGTCTTCTGAGAACACGGGAATTTACAGTGAAATTTGTTCAGCTGGTCACAGCTGAGGTGGTTTGCTGGATTTCGAAAGCCAGTATGTGTCTTTCTTCAGTATCAGTGATAGGCATTTCGTAAAATTACTTCTGTATGGCATGTGGGCAATGAGTATTCTGTTTGAATGAAAAATAAATAAATAAAATAAATAAAATCAGTATTTTTCCTTCTGAATTAGAGAGCAGCCTGTATTGCTTCCTGTCTATAATGTAGTCATTCGTTACAAAACAAATAGGCAATGTGAAAATCCCCAAGGTATCCCCACTGTATGCTTGGTTTCCAATTTCACTATGTAATGACTTAGAGGAAAAGAAAAGTCATATAATGTTATTTTGTTATATTTGAGGTGTGGAAGGCACTTAAGTTCTTTTTGTTGAGACCACTGTGACTCAGGAAACATGTATCTAGATTTTCTGTTTCAAATGGAAACAGGAATAACAAATACCTTTAGCCTAAAAGGTTTTATGCACTGATCATGAACGTGTCCATCTAAAGCATTAGATTTCCTTGCTGATGGGGAAGTGGACAAGCCAGATGGAGTATTCCTTCCTACAGATAAGGCAGCAGAAATATCAGCCTTTATTAGTTTAATGATTAATCTTTGTTATGTTGATAGTGCATTTATGCTGTGGATTGACCTAAGCTGTTGTTTAGGTGTGTTAATTAAACCTGTTCTGATACTTGTACGTAAGTAGTTTCACAGGACTCACCTCCTGAGTGGTTGCACACCAATATTTTGCTTGAGCACACTGAGGCCCTTCAGCAAGGCCCGTCATGTACATAGGGAAGGGGGGATGAGGGAACACGGGCAGTTTGGGCGTTTGAGGGAGGGAAGCAATGAAATTCCTCAAGGACCTGTACTAAGGCCAGGCTTGATTTGGTTGGAAAGCGTGTTAAAAGTACTCGTGCTGTGGTACGCGGGGGAGATGGGATCTTCTGGAAGCTTTATGGGAGAAGAGGTGGGAGAACAGTCATGGCCAAGGGCTTGTGTAAGGCATTCGGATGCCGTGTGCTGAGAGGGTGCAGGGATCTAAGGGTGGAACTGAAATCCTAGCAAGCATTTCTGAACAACCAAGAGAATGGAGAAAAATGCTCCTTACTGAAGTGAGCAACTGTGGTCTGTAGAATGAAAACGCAAAAATCATCCAGACTTAAAAGTAAGTTTGATTTTTTTTTTCAATTAAAATGTCTATATGACACTTAAGTGTCGATGGAAATTAATGCTATTAGAAAACCTCAGTAGCTTCCTTGCCCATAGCGAAGTCTTAGAGTCACACTGTGATTTGGTAAAAGAGAGACTTAATAGAAAAATTGTCCTTCTTTTTGACTATTCTACTTATTGTTACATTAGTTAAAGCCACACTTTTTATATTGTAGTCAATGTCCTTAAATTATCGCCCCTTAGCCTGCTGAAGAGCAGCTGTAGTGTTTCATTGTTCAATGCTGAAATAAGGGGGGAGAAAAAAGGAAAGTAATAGAAACACATTAACTCTGGCCACTCTGAGTTCTTGATTTTTGAAAATCTCATCTGTAGTTGAGCTAGAGGTTCTGCATATTAGGGGTTTCTTCATTTGTTTCTTATGGCAAATAATATTTTTTTCTGTATTTGATTCATCATTATTTATTTTGTTGGGTATTGAGGAGAGGAGAAAGGTCTATACAAGGGTCATAGTAGTCCATTTTTTAATTTAGTTAGGAATGGTATCAGAGGATCTGTTCTTCCAAGGATAAATATGAAAAAATATAGTATTCAAACTAGATATTACTTAACTTTTAAGTAGAGGGAGCATCATGTTTGCTAACAATAAAGAATTCATTTTAAGAAAATAAGTTAGCACAGTTGGATCATAAAACAGATTCCCTCAATGTGGTATAAGGATGAAATTCCACTTCCCATAGATAGCAGAAAAGTCGCGCTGCACACAAATGAGATCAATTGAAGGGGGATGCATGAAAGGAATGGAATTAGTATAAAAATATGCTTTGCTGAACATCTAATTGCTACATACAAAAAAAAATTAGAGCATTCGTGGTGAACATGCTCTGAATCCAGATGCAGGCGAACCAGCTAGGAAGGGGAAAAACTGCGGCCTTCGTATTCATTGTCCAAGCTAATTCTGCCTGAGTTTGTCACGTATATTCATGCTTTCTCCAGCATCATTTCTCAGGAAATAGTTCCGCTCTCCATCTTCAACTGCATTTCCAAGATGGAGGCATAAGCAATAAGTTCTTTTGGCTGGAGCACTGGTTATATTTTTGAATGATAGTAGATGATAACACTGAGGCTAAAATCCAGCTTGCACAGAGCCTCAAACGTTGGCTGCCCGCTTGGAATAGAGGTATAATTACCATTGGAAAGGCTTGTTTTCTACACGATTGCTTTCTTTGATTGGTTTTCCATCTTACTCAAACCAGCATTCGGTATTTATTATGCTTCAAATTTATATTCACTCTTGAATTTTAAAAAAAATCAAATTTTATCATATAGTTTCCTTATTAAAATTCCTCTTGTTCATCCTTTTATCCACTGGGACTTGCTGTTCCCTTTCCTAGATGTTTTCCTGATTCTATTATTTAATTATAAAATAAATAGAATTTTGTTCAGAAAATAACACACATTAACAATGAAGGTAGTTACTTTTCTGGAATGAAATCATCTAATGAGTGGGCAGAAGGAAAGGAGAGAAAAATCTATCTAATAATTTTTTTGTAGACCTTCTTTGTCATTTGCCATAGATTGAGGCAGGTTTCTCTTCTTATGGATGAATTGCAAGACTGACCTCTACAAATGCATTTGTATTTTGAGGCTGTTGCTGGCATCAACAAGAAGATCAAAACTAGACCATTAATGTGATGCCCACCAGAATTAATGGAAAAGTTGTTTCTCCTCCTGGTTATCTAATAGCAGAGAAAGAAATTTAGTTTTTAGCATTCTGCTAACAGGGAATACCAGAGAATTCAACACTGAAATTACATACCCACCAAAATTGAAACAGTTGGAATAAAAGGACTTTAAAAAAAACCCCATAACATTCATGAGATTCGTACAGGTGTTAGGAATTCTCAAGAAAATGATTTATGAAGTAGTACAATAGACTTAGGATCTAGCTGGGTGATCTAAGAACGTGCTGGGTTAGGAGGACTATTGGCAAGATACTGTTCTTTGATCTTTCGAACCCCTGAAATTGGAAGGTGAATGTACCTGCAGATGATGTTGTGCAGTAGCAAGGCAGGCACTGAGCATACAGCTGTTCGTTGCTGTTCTTCTGCGTGCTGCCCGGTAACTTCTGTTGCTGTGAACTCTACGTTCAGTGTAGGGTTGTGTGCGTGTAAGGCTTGCTGCATTTGTTCCTCCTTTAAGACGACTAGATTTGTGGATTTTACGGATAGATGGGACTGCAGCGAGATTGCCTTTTCTTTTGTTAACCCTGGCGGTAGAGTTGTACGAAGTGAACCCTCCGATTTTTTGGTCAACAGAAATATGTAACATCGTGAGCCTGTTCACAATGAAGATATTCTTATAGTTATTACATTATATAATAGTGGTTTGGCTCCTTCCCTCCATTTCCCTATTTTAACATTCAAGCAGTATTTCACATTGCCTCCTCAGCGTTGTGCTTGTAGAATCAACGTGTTCAGAAGGAAGCACTCAGCACAGAATATTTTATTTCCTTTAAGAAGAAACTCTACTTGTTATAATCCTTATTATTGCACAAGGCTGTTTGCCTGTGAGCTGGCATTGCTGGGAGTGTCCAAAGAAGTCACCTTCTGTCTATGGACGCTTGTTTTTTTTCCCCTGGAAGCGCTACTGGTAAAAGGGAAGAATTGGTGGTGATTGCTTGAGTTCTTGTGCATTCCAGCATATTCTTGTAGTCAGAGAACATGGATAGGGTATAACCTCCTGTATTTGTGTGCATGTTTGAATCCAAGAGCAAGTGAATTGAAATGGGAGGAGAAGAGTTTTGTTTGCTTTTACTTTTAGTGATATATGTAATAGAACCCTAATTAATTAGGCAATATTACGACCTTTAGGTCTTCAGTTGTCCTTGTCTTTAAAATGAATTAGAATTCTCGTTGGAAGTGTATGATGGTTCTTGGCTGCAAAAACAACTCCCACAAACCCATATCCTGGGAAGGACCAGGACCTGTGCTTCCTGCTTTCTTTGGTCTTGCCACCTTTGTGAAGGTAACTGACCAAAACTTGCCAGCAGCGCTCTGGACAAGCAATGCCCTGACTTCTCCTTTGTGCCCTTGGGCTTTGAAGGTATCACTAGCCTGAGGATGGGCCACGTAGCCTAGCATCAACGCTCTGGATTCTCCCCTGCTTCTGTTCTTTGAAGAGCTCTAGTTTGTATGATGTGTTCAAACAGACTAATGTCCTTTCACTAGCAGGATATTAAGCCTCTCAGGAAAAAGTAGCTGCTGGTGAAGATTTGTCTGAGCCAGGAGAGCATATACCAAATCACAGCAAGGGATGGAATGGTTCTGTTGATACCAAGGGGTAAACCTTGTGGGTAAGACTTGACAGAGGATACCAAAATCAACTGATCCTGAAGCACAGAATGTTGGTTTTTTGTATTTTATTTCGAGGACTCTGATCTAGTCCCTTCTGACCTTGTTCCTTCCCCTAAAATACAGTAGAAAAAGGCCATATTGCACAGTGTGACACTAGGCGATTCAGATTATGAACCCCAAAATGTGATCGAACTTCAATTTATCAGTGAATTAAGAACCAGATATGGTGATGTTAAATACCATTCAGTGATTGCTTAGCCTTCAAGAGGCATTAGGAAAAAAAAAATAAAAAAAGTAATGCTAGATATGTTGTACTTTTGTTAGTTTTGTGAAATTTAAGAGATTAAGCAGAGAAAAGTCTTTGTCACAGTATGAGGCTCTCCCGAAGGGTAGGATAACAGATAATCCCTTTGTACTAAAGCTGTATATTTCGGCTACAACAGCAATCAAAGTCAAGTCGTGAGAGCCTGTGAAAACCTGCCTGAAGGGCAGGCTCTCTCTGGGTGCTACAGAAGGCACTTTCAAAGTTGGTATAACAAGATCAATTTGCTCTTTTTCTAAACACTGCGTGTTGGATGTTGGGTCTCTTCTGATCCTGTCAGTAAGTCTGTCCCGAGCGGAGCTCTCTGAGATGTCGCCTTCTTTAGTATCTGTGTTTAAAATAGAAGTAATAAATAAAAAAAAATGTGTTTGGTTGAGAGTGGTATATCTGAGGACTGCATGATCTTTTTATTTATTATTATTTTATGTTTTACTGGTAGTGTTAAGCTAAGCAGGTGACAGCTCAGATTGCTATTTTACAGGCACAAGTGTCTGCTGACCTGCTGGAAACAGAGAGAGGAAAATACAAGTGGATTATACTTACAAGTTGTAAAATAGGTTGTTAGTCTGAACTGCCTTTCGACCATTGTTAGGCAATTGGAGCAAAAACATCTACCGGGTTTTCAATTTATTGTCTTCCACCTGAGGTTACCAGAGAGAGCCATCATCTCTATCTGCAGCCGTATGAAGTATGTCATGTCACTAAAAGCAGACACAATAAGATGTATTTTACATCGAGATGGGTGAGGATTTATCTTCTGACTCCTTTTGCTAGGTTGGGGCAGAAACGTCCAGGTAAGGGACTGTTGCAGCGTTGGTAACTTGAAGCTGGCAGAGACATTTAACCAGTCTCACGTTCACAGCACACAGGACATTTCGCAAACTCTTTGGGCCTCTGGGTTTTTTTTGGTGTAAGAATACCTTAAAGCTGTTTGTATCTGGTTTTCTGCAAATCCTCCTCGAAGTCAAGGAATGCTTTCTCTGTCTTGACAGGCTTCATTCCGCTGTCTCTGGAAGACAGCGTGGCATGTTGCGTGCTGCGGAGAATGTGTGGGTGGCTGTGTTCCTATGGTGGGTCTAAATACTTCAGCATAACTATGCAATTTCAGAAAAGAAAGACTGAACAACACTGCTTTAATTTTCCTTTCACTGTGCCTTGTTTTTCTCTTGCTTTTCAGTTGTGCAAGGTCTCCTCCTGAGAGCCAGGAGCGCCCTCAGTCATACATTACCCCGTTACCTTACTTTAGTGTCATTTTTCTTGTAGTGGACAGCCGTGGCATGAAAAAAGGCTTTTACAAAAACAGATTTTCGAAGCTTTAAAACGTTTGCAAGCTACTTGTTAAGATTTGCTTATACATGTGAATTTTCACAGCAAAAATGGCTACTTTTGTACCACATAAGGGACAGGACATGTACAAAGCTATTCAACTTCTACTGCACATCTCAAATTTAAGTAGTGTTCATGATGACAGCAAGTTCTAAAATGTTTCTGAATAATTACCATGATGGAGATGAGTGATCTAGCAATGGGTGGCCCCATTTGAGTGTAGCATCAGGTTATTCCTTGGAAACCACCTACTTTGTGGTGTGCTCCTCCCTAGCTTCTGCCGTGGTCTTCATGTTTCATGTCTTTTCTTCTTATTCCCTCGCTCCCTTGTTTGATTTCTTTGCTTTTCTTTTTCTTTCTTGACTTTTTAAACCATGCTACCTCCCTGTAGTCTTCTGGGTTTTGGACTTACCTGCCCTTCAAATCCATGCTGAGAAAGATGTAAAAGCACCTTTCACCCTCTGGACTGAGCTCTGAGAGTTACGAGCAGCATTGCCTTGTGCACAGCGCAGTATGGAGAGCTCTGTGATTTGTCCTTCATCCTTTCCAGGCAAGAAGAAAGGAGATGATCCTTAATCCCATGCGTTCTAACCAGCATGTGTATTTGCCAGGAGGAGTGATAAGATGTAGTCGTCTTGCCTGGAGCAGGGGACGGGCTAACAGCCATAACCAGATCAGCAGTTTCACCCCGGGTATGTGCAGACGTTGAAGGTAGCCCTGTGTGGGCAGTTGAGATACCAGGAGTGCTCAGACTGGACGGCTTCAATAGCAGGCTGTCAAGATGTACATGTATCACTTGAATGCAGCAAGTTGTGTTCCTTTGTGTCAAATGAAACATTTATAAACAGCTGAGTATAAAGGAAAAATTAGGAGAGCAACAGAAAGAAAATCTCTTAATGCCCCAGCTATTCTCTTTTTAACCTTTAGTTGCTGTGTAACCACCAGGAAAGCACTGAAGCATATAATACCTACCAACAGAGGGCAATAATACATACACGGTTCTATAGAACATATATGGACCAGCAGGTATTAGTGCTAAGGCTTGACCTAGCATTACCTGCTGAATAAGAAAGCACTGTAGCCATCAAGTTCCCCAGAAAAGGAAAGACACGCTTTTTTGACAAAGTGCTTGTAACAGTCTAAGTATTTAGTCAGTAGGTTAAAATATCACACCAGCATCTTCCTTTGTGGCCAGTGAATTTCTTGAATGATCCCAGAGGTTTGTAATAGCCGGAGTGAGTCTAAGCGTAAACTCCCAGAAGATGTCTGGGAACAAGATGGGATGTTGCAGCTGAGCTGCATAATTACACGTGTCTCCCCTGAGCTCCCCCCCAGACACATGTAGGCACTAGGTAGAGCTTTTCTTTGAAGCACATATTTTTCTCATGCATTTGTGTTTGCCTGAGTCATGCACGGTGGTTTTTTCCACATTGCCGAGTGTCACCAGGGAGGTCCCCTTTCAGATTCAAGTCTGCTGTCTTTGCTTTTCTGCAGTGTTAGACATTCCTCCTCCTCCTCCTGTGCTTCAAAGGCAATGGGAACCAGCCCAGAACCCAGCTGTGTTCCTCTCTCTTAATCAGCAGCACAAGGCACCCTCTTGACATCTCAACTCTTCTTCAGTGGAGGCGTTTTATCCCTATGATGTAGGAAGCATGGAAGTGGCTGGGGCAAGCTCACCTTTGAAAATCACCAGCAACTACATTAAGGGTTCTTTCTAAGGCTGTGGATGGAGATGCTGGGAGGAAACTTACTCTGAACTGAGCGGCAGCAAGGGTCAGGGTGGAGCAGCCAGCTCTGGGCCACTGCACAAACCTTTCCCTGTGTTCAAGAGAGACATATGTGAAGCATGTAGTTTCTTTGCTCCAAGAGAACCTCAGTGAACCGTGGCACGGATTTTGTGTGCCCCACACATTACTTGGGCTCCTTTGCAACCGCTGTTCCTGCCCCTTTGTGTCAACTTGTTGCTTAGACAGAAGTAAAACTTTACTAATTCTTCATTCTACAGAAAGAAGTGTCCTGGAAAAAGAGTCAGTTCGCTAATGTCTGAAATATAAAACGTGCTGGAATTGGTTGCACTGCACAGAGACCTCCTTGTGAAGCTGATCCCAGCCTTGTTTTTGTTGAGTGGTCTTCAGGCTTTCATCTTCCAGAATCTGTGTGTGGGAATTCTGTTAAATTGGACTATGCAGTCTATGGACTGCAAAAGTAAATAATTAGTAAAGGGACAGATTATTCAGAGGTGCTTGTGTTCAGGCATAAAACTTCATCTCTGCAGTATGTTGTGGGGAGGGAGAATTTAAAATAAAGGTATCACCCTATCAGCTATTAAAGAAATATATGAGATGATGCTGAGAAGTTGTATCAGTTTAGCTGTTTCAAAATCCTTCTGTTAGGCTTTATAGCTGAACAGTAACTGTTCCTAACTTTTTTCTCCAAAAACTGTGGCAGTTTTGTACTATCTCTGTCAGTCTGTTGGAAGATGATACCCATCCGTTTAACAGAAAATTATTAGAGGCAGAAGAGATGAACCAACCTTTGGGACTTGGAGTGTGAAAATGTTCACATAGTAAAATATCTATATTAAGGTATTTTTAAATTTAATTTTATTACCAGGTAAGAGTAAAATGCATGTCACTTGTTCTCCACAAGTATTGAATAGTATATTCCACAAATGCTTCCTTTCATCATGAGAAACATTGGAAATATCAGAGTTTCTTCACTAATTTAAGGAGATAATGCAGAGGTCCAAGGAGGAATAGATAAAAGTTAGAAAAATAATTAGAGAGATGATTTGTATTCAAGTCACCAGACTAATGAAATTCACCCTAAAGCGTCTGCAGAACTGGCCACAACAGTCTCTGAACTGTTGTCCATGACCCATACCTGAGACTGGTGGGAGACAGGAGAGGTCCCAGAGGACCGACAAGGGAAATTTCGTTGCATAAGTAACTGGTTTAGTAGATGGGGCAAGGATTGCAGTTGGTTTGAAGTTGCTCTTGAAAGTGAAAATTGGAACTGGGATCTACAGTAGGTCACCAGTAACATGGTCATGGCTGAACATGGAACCGTTGTGTTACGTGTGTGCTGTCACACAGGGAAGTGTTTTCAAGTCTGTCATGAGCATGTGACAAATTAATTAAACATGACACTGTAAGGTTTAGTTCTTTTCTTCCTTGACTTGTGCGATGTCATAAAGACTAGAACTGGAAAGTCGCAGACACAGCAGCTTCAGAAAGATGTGCAAGCACTTCGACAAGGGCGGAATTATAATTTTAAATGATGTTGACACATGAAGAAATGAGCCGAAATAATTAAGATTGAGTTTAGTCATGACAAGTGCTAGGCAATACCAAACAGAGAATAAATGGCTGTGCATAACTTATAGGACTAAAAAAGGCCCAAGAGGGGCAATTGGATGGAGTGGCATCGTGTGAGGAGACACTGAATGGATTCGGACAGTTCAGCCTGAGAGATACAGCCGAGGTGTGGACCTTGTGGAGAGATGCAAGCTCCAAAGTGGAGAAAAGTGGTTACAGGCAATTTATTAATTCTTCTTCCTAATACAGGAAAGGATTAGAATGCATTAAATGAAATTATCCAGGAGCAGATTCAAAACAAGCAAATGCAGTGCTTTCCCAGGTAGCAATTAGTGCGTGGAGCTCGCTGCCGCGGAGCTTGGCAGGTATCGAAAGCTCGGGTGGCTTCAAGATGAAATTTGACAACTTCACGGAGGAAAAATTCTCCCATGACTCCACCAGGCAAAGGTGCAACCTGGGGCTCAGGAAGTCCTCAAGCAGGAGTTTGTTGGCCGCGCTCGGCGACCGCCTTCTCACCTGGCCAGGTGATGATGGAGCTGAGTACGCTGGTCCTGTGTTTCAGCATTTCTTCAGAAACAAGGTCACTCTGTTACTAAATTTCCATGACCGTCTGCTATTTCGGACACAGTTACGATCCTCGTGCTGATCTGTAGAAAATCTTTGATGTCAGTGACAATTTTTCTGTGTAGTTTAGGTAAGAATGAATATATGCAAAGTCTTTTTAGGCTAGTTGCCATGAAAACAATTTCATGACTGCTTTTATCGTGCAATAAATTACCCATAAAAGAGGATAGCAGATAAATTTAATTAATCTGATTTAATTCCAATAGTGTATTGTTTTATTAAGCAATGCTGTGGCATAATTAAGAGTTGTTACTGATTAAACACTTTATAACCACAGAGCTGTTAATTAATACTAAATTACAATAAAATTAACTAAGTAACATAAACAAGCTACATAAATGTTTTAAAATGACAGTGATAATGCATCAACAAAAAACCTACTTCTGTAAACCATTTCTTAAGGAGTTTGATTGCTGCAATTAATTTTTATATAATAGTATAATTGCAAAATAGAAATGGGTCAAGAAGAGCATTCTTTACGATTTTTCAATTCAAAAGATTCCTTTCATGAGAAACGTTTTTTTAAGCTGGAAATTCTTAAGTGAGTGTTGAAGCAAAGTCCTTCAACCACAGATCATAGTATTCAGGGAAAAATCTAAAAAGTAAAACTTAATGTCAGCTTCAAGACCCTGCTCTTGATTTGACACTTGTTTGTCTTGCTTGAATACAAATCTCAACAACTCATCCATTGCTAAGCTCTAATTTGAGTATGATGCATTCACGCTACGGCTCAGATTCTGGTCTCATTTGCAGGAATGTCAGGAAATGCATGAAGCCATTTGCATGCTTAAATGACTCGCTGGATTGGATGGCTCACAAATGCTGGAAATCCTGCAGATACCTGATATCAAAGTGCAGGACTACAGGGGCCCGTGGCAGTATGAGAGAGAGAGAGAAATGTTTTTGAACTTTTCCAGACCTGGAATCAAATCTGATTAAGACCAAATACGTTGCAGTAATTTGAAACAAGTTTTAGCTGTGTCTGAGAACACCTAGTAGCAAGATTGCCAAGGTTTACAGTGCTGCTCAGGCCTTGGGGTTTTGCTCTGTGTGAGGCAATGTACAAACTCTTCTAAATGTACCTTTTTTTAATGACATTTTGGAACCTACTGAAAATTAAAATCGACTATTTCGATTATCTCTCAAACAGAAGCTCTAGAAATATACTAGAATATCTAGTATATTTCTAGATACTTGAAGTGCCAAAAGAGTGCAAAATAGACCTTGAGTAAGTATAAATTGAATCCCAAATGTCTAAATCAACAGGCTGCTAAGGACAAGTTTGTTACAAATATCAAAATACCTCAGACTTCTGGTTGCAATATGTCAGGGAAAATCTGGTCTTTTTTAATGTGTTTTAATACATCAGTGTGACTAATCTTTGACTAATGAAGAGTTTCTGAACTGTCATCTTGTGTGTAGTACGTAGACACACAGTGAGTATGTGGCAACATGCGAACGCATTTGCTGCAGCGTGTAGGTACTCTTCTGGGGAGATTTGTGGGAATTCATACACATAACCTAACTGCACCTGTGTCATCCTTAATGTGGACGGCGTTGTAGATACCCATGGGCTTTCAGGTGCCACAGTTTTTGCAGATGAGGGTATTGTCTTGAACAGTAAAGGGCATGAGTTTATGATTTTGTCTTTAGTTGTGTTTATCAGTGGACAGAGGGCTGATGGAGGAAAAAGAGCTAGGAATATGTTTGTTCAGAACCATAAATCTGTACCTTGCTGAAGGTTTCCTTGAATAGTTCCATGTAAGTGGGAGCAATATTAACCAAGCCAAACACAGCCTGAAACGAGCTAACATAAATATTCCACAGACCGGGGCGTGAAAGACTGTGGGAGCTTTTATTCCACAATATACTGCTCAAACATTCCTGAACCTTATTAAGATGGAGAGTAGGAGGGAGATTTCAGGAGGACAGGGATGAATATGAACAAACATGGAAGAGCAACCACTTGTTTAAGCAGCTCAGTGTCATTATGTCATACAAATTTGTGTCATCCCTGTTTAAGAACCCCTTCTAGGCTGGGGAACAGCACAGAGTGTGAGCAAGGGGTTGTGTCTGGCACTGTAACTGGGAACATCCATCTGCTGGTTCTGCCCAGGTTCGTGATGTGGAGCATGTGGCTGAAACCACAACATTAGTTTTCTGGTCGAGGAGCAGCTGCAGCTCTTTGTTTGCTTAGACAAAACCCTAAATCCTTCCTGTCTCGTGCAGATTTTGCATTTGACGTCTCTTGCTGTCAGTTTGCAACTGCAGAATACATGGATCTGTTCGAACCTGGTGCAGGCTTCACTTCCCTTGAGGACCAAGATTTTCAAATGCACGTTGCGGTTGCCCCGTCTTTCCTGCATGGTAATACTCTTGCCCAGTTTCTCCTTGGCAATGTTTGCCGAGAAGGTCAACCTGCTGTTCTTCACCACTCCCACTGCATTCCCACCTCCACAAACCTCCTGACTGGGCAGCTTCTAGGACTTTTTCTGAAACCATTTTTTGCCAAACAAACCACAACCTGTCACTTAAACTTCTTTCACTGTGATTGAAACAGATTGGAGAGCAAGCCGGTGGCCCGCGCTCGCAGCAGGGCTGGGGAGTGGGTGCCTCCACCAGAACAGCAGTGAGGAGCAGCTGGACGTAGGCTGGGAGTCGTGTGGGCCCCAGCAGCTTTTCACTTGGCATAGCTGGAGCTGGGTGAGGACATATTCACAGTTTCTCCCTCTCTCTCTCTCTGGCTTTCTCTCCAACTTCCCTCTTGATGAACATGAGCATTTCATAGGAAGGGACCAGCACCATATTTTCTGCTTTAGAAAGAAGTCAGTGTTAAGTGAGCTAAAGCTTTTTCAGCCTGAATAAGCTGAAGAAACATAAAAGGTATGGTCTGTGTTTCTCCTCTCCTCATGTCAAACCATTGGGATGACCTCACAGGTTGAAGGGGAGCCATCTGTTGCGTGCTTTAAGACATCCTCTGAAAGGAATATGATTTTTGAGGGAGCCCTAAGAAGCTGGGGGCACAAGGCAGTGTACCTGTGTTACTGAATCCCGTATCCTGTAATACTCAGCAAAGAAAATTCTGTGAAAGTGCTCCCATTTCCCTGTTGAGTGAGGTGAGGGCAAAAGAAGAGACCGAAGGAACGTTAGACCTTCTCTGCTGCTGGTCTGCAATGGTACTGGTACTTCATGTGTTCCTGTAGTAGAGTTACAACCAGTTTCTTCAACACCACGCTACAGATGTAGAGGAGGTGGTAGGCTGCTGGCTGGGCTTCTAGCGATGCTTTTTGTCTGGAGCCCGGTACAGTGTGACCAGGGATCATAGGTGAGGAATTCCCCTCAGTTGCTTGGGAGATGCCTTTCTGGAGAGTCTGTACGTCAAACTTTAACTGTGGAAAGGGAAGGATTTTTTTTTTAATATTTAAAAAAAAAAACAAGATGAGTTTCCATGCAAACTCCCATCTTACAGTTATTTTATGTCTCCGTAGAGAATTGGTCAGTGTACATGATGAATACTGTCTTGGAAACCAGCTATGCAACTGGGGCAGTAGAAAACAGAAAATAGAGTCAAAGAGAGCGAGAAATGAGGACTCGGAGGGGCTCTAATGTAGATTTTTTTTTTTTTTTCTGTAAAAACTAGTGATGATCAGCTGGGAGAAACTGAAGGAGACACAAACTATTGATAAATAGTATATGTATATGTGTATATGTTTCAAATTTCTGTCCTTTAGATGTCTAAGCAGCATTCTGAATGTTGTGAAATTCTGCACACTTTTCCAATATTCTCTGTGAACATTTTATTGTTTTCTCCTTTATCATGTTTCTAAAACAATTTAAATCATCAATCGTTGCAATTATCAACTCGTCGCAGGGCTGACACATACAACAGGTTGCAGCGGTGAATCAGTGTCATCTGGTGTTTGGGTGATGAACCCCACGCACTTCAAGTTTTCAAAAATTCGAGGAGTTCAATGCCCAGTTTACTCCATCTTCTGTTAGTGTCTGATGGAATAGAGAGTCTCTCTGGACTAGATGCCACCCTGACTAGCTTGTCCTAGAGCCCGCTTCACAGCATTGAAGGGTCTTAAGAAAGGGTCCCTGTGGAGATGACTTGTCTCTCTCCCATCTCTTTCCCACTCAGCTCCTGGTAGTTGTGGTGTCCGAACTGGGTTTCTGCAGAGCTGAGGTTCTGGTCTTCCTCGCAGCACTACCTATGTGCATGTAGGTCTTCAAAACATGCTGAAGTTTAAAAATTGAGTTTTTCTAAAGGATGCTGCTTGTTTCCATTGTATCCAAGTGGAACAATTGTTGGATATCTCTCTCTTTTTCTTCAGTGTGATTTGTGATGGTATCCCAAGCAATTTCTACTGCAAGTGCTAGGTATGCCAGGTGATGGCTGTTGGTTGTCAAGATTATTCTAATTATACAATTTTTAAGTGTGGTATTATGCGGTGAGTTAGCTGGTCAAAAGAAGCAGTGCCTGAAGAATTGAGGTGTGAGGCAGTGTGACACGGTGCAAAGACAGGTGAGGAATGTGGAACAAGCACAGAGTTGTTCATTTATTCTATAGATAGAATAAACACGAGATCCCTCTTGATCAAACCTTCTTCTGAGGCACTGAGGAATTTTGAGCAACCTGCATTTAGAAAAAAAAATCATTAAGACTTTTCAAAAACTATTTTGGAGGTTTTATTTTAGGATAAGCAGTAAGTTCTTTGAATGTGCTTCGGATGCAGTTGAGTTCTATAGCGGGTTTCTGTGGCACTTTACAGGAAAAAAACAATCAGAACGGAGATTATAATTTTGGAATTTGATCACTGCTTCTGTGTTCAGTCAACCAGGTTCCACCAGCTGTGTGAAACCAGCATTTACATGCATTATAAACAGCAGCAGGCATAAATATGTAAGAAATGTATACAGAAAGCAAGAAATAATGCTAAAACAAATCACTCTCTTTGAATCAAGTTTACTTTCTGTTGCCAAGAGTTGATCTTGCAGAAAAGGATTGCAGTAAATCAAATTTTCATCGCTCCAATTTGACAACTAAACTTATAATAAAAATGCCAGGATAATACTCTTTACATATCATTAGTAGTTGATGGAGACTTTTGGAATACGGTGATTTTCTTAGGTTTTAGGAACATCACCTGTAAGTTTTGCTTACTGGGAAGTAACCATATTGACTCACAGACCTGGAAGAGGTAAGTTTTATTAGTTGTAGAGGGCGTAGTTGCATTTGTATGTTTTCTGTTGAAACTTTTACTTAACGTACTCTTCAGGCAAAATCAAACCCCAGTTTTTTCTGCAGGTGAGAAGAAAAACATGTTTGCATGCAAAGCAGTTCTGCGCCCCCTACCCTGGAGCTACTTAGTGATTTTTGGTTCATGAATTTTCTGTGTAAGCAGCCAAAAAAATGTAGCGATGAGTCTCTGCAGAAGGCAAATTATATGAATATTTAAAGAGCTGTTCGATATTCTTTGATGTCTTGAGTTATGGAGTGTATCTTAGATGCGTAAAAATTCAAGATCAGACATTGAGACAAGTGTAGAGATGGAGTTTGCTAGGGTGTCATATACAAAAGTGTACGTACTGTAAGAGTCACTATAGGTAACATTTGCTTAATTAAAGGTGGTAATTTTCAAAGATGCCTGAGAGATTTAGGATTCTTGTTTCATGAAAAGTGTGAATTTGCATGCCTTAGCTTTGATAATATTGCTCTTCATGCTGATTTTTAACAATTTTTTTTTAAGTACTTATGTGAGTGACTTATTTTAGTGGAAGAGAGAAGAGGGCAAGGGAAAGTGGATGTTCAGAGAACATGCTGGAGAGAAAAAAGTAAATTTAATGTAGAAGTAAATAAAATAAGGCAGGACCAAAGAAATTTATGAAAAATTTTTTTTTTTTTTAAAGTTCTTAACGATACCCTGTGTGCATCTCTGATCTTCTTCTAGCAAAGCATTTTTGATTTTCTGAATTTTAAGGCCAGTTCTGCTTCACTTTGGCTCGGTGTGCCTTGACTTTATCCGTGCTGCTGCTTCCTCTGCTTTGGTACCTGCTTCCCATCTCCAAACTTGGTTGCAGCTTATTCTTAACCACTGGCTACGACTGTCAGCATTTGGCCATGTACCAAAGTTTGGAAAAATACTACCAGTCTCCAACAGGACATAGCTAAGCAGTTGGTAGATGTGGCAATTAAAACTGAGTGAGTGCAGATGCACAAAGAGGCACCGAGTCCATCCAGACTAACTAAAATATAACCAACTTCACTGGATCAAAGCCCCAGGTCTTGACCATTGCTAGCTCATACTGTCAGCGTGCCGGGCGAGTCAGCAGATGTCTGATGCAAAAGGTCAGGAACCCATTTCAGGAAAATTCAGAAATTAATCCTTTATATCACTCGAATTCTATCTAGCATTTGTACTTTCCCGACAATTCCTTCAGTCTGTAGAGAATGAAAAATTACAAGCATCTGAGCAGAACTACAGACTGAACCTGTTCTTCAGGGGTTTGACATCACTTTTGTGGGTGTTCTCAGGAACAGCAGAGACCTCTTCACCTTTCTTCTTCCCAGACTCGGCCTTTTCTTCTCCTTTAGGTGAAATATTTTATTGCATTAATAAGAAAGGAGGAGAAGGCTGTTCTCAAAAAAAAACAGGATCGTTGAAATAATACCAAAAATGTTTCATATTTAATGATAGGAGTTGGTTTTCAGGCAGTCATCAATTGTAGAAATTAAGCTGGTCTTGAATTACAGCCCTGAAAATGTATTTAGTCAGCACAATATTTTGAAAGTATTATACCATTGTGCATTTTGTGCTTCTTCTCTAATTTAAAAGAAAAATATACATCTGCTGGTTGTGAGGAAACGCAGCAGCAGAATTTCAGAATGCCTTGCACCAAGTCTTCCATCGCTGAAGCACAGCAGAGGAATAAAAGGCCAAACATCCAGTTTTCAATAGATATAGGAGTTTGATGGTTCCTTACTAGATAACCATGGCATCATTGCTAGCTGTAGGATCCCCCCAGTTCTTGTCTTTCAGGATGAATTTTGATATTATGTGATACTTGCAGACAAGGGCTAGAAGAGGGCACTGAATCGTATAAAAGCACGTTCTTACCTTACCCCTACCATATTAGTGTGGTTTTCTTAACATATCATAGAATCATGGCAGAGGGGTTGGAACTAGATGATCTTTGAGGTCCCTTCCAACCCAAACCATTCTGTGATTCTGTTACAGAATCCTTAAGGTTGGAAAAAAACTCTAAGATTATCAAGTCTGTCAGCAGTATCCCATCGCTTCCTCTTGGGAACAGAAATAGTTAATAGTTTAAAGCAGTAGCATGGTTTTGAAGTGAATCCTTTGATCATGCCTGTTTATTGCATTTTGGGTCAATTCAAAGTGTTTTGGTGCATGTGAATGAGGTCCCTTTTTAGTTTCCAGTAAGCCTGAAGCCCAGTTCCAGTGGGCACAAAATGCTCTGCTCTCCCTAACAGGGGTGTGAGGGTCCAAAAGAGTGACTCATCCTTCAGGCAACTTTGAACCACGCTTACGGTGGGGTTGTAAAGTCCAAAGTAACGCCCTGAATTATAGATAGTGGAGATGAAATGACTACAGGACTACCTGCTTTCATCTGCTCCTCTTGCCCCACATCCCATGCTGGTGTAGTCGCCGCGGTCCATAACTGTGTTACCTTCTAGCACTGTAGAAAACTCTGAGATGAAAGGTCTGTCTGGGTTTTTTTTCCAATGTTAAAATCCAAAACAATTGCAATCCAAACAGCCTGTTTTGTTTGTAAAATAACACGCAGAACTAAAAAACCCTTGATGATTAGAGGAAAAGTGTTCTCAGCATGTGAGCAACACACAGCATGATGCGTCTTCATTACAAGAATTCAAAATGACAATCATTTATCCTAAGGTCTGCTGACAATAGGCATTAATCTCTTAGTAAAGCCAGGAGTAAGCCCTGTTCCCCTAGCAATGCAATTCCTTTGTTCCTCTACTACATGCATGGAAGACTGGGCATTCTCTGGACAAACTAATTGCAACCTTAATGCTGTGGATTTTTGTGGACGAAATACATAATTATTCTGGTAGAATGTCGAATTAGTGTAACCATGGTGTTGGTAGCACGTTGCTGTGTTCCATACAGACCAGTGCACACGCTGGATAAGCAGCTATCTTCCCATCCCCTATGTTATGCCAACTCTGTTTAAAGGAAAGACTAGGAGTTCTTTCAGGAGTAACTTCCAATAATATGTTTGTATGCTAGAACCGCTTTTTTTTTCCTTGAAAAATATGATAGAGTTGTTCGATGTCTTCAGAAATGCCAACAAATTTTTGTTGTAATGAACTGCATGTTGTTTGCTTCTTATTTTTATCTGGTTGCATTGCGTTTTGTTGGTTTTTTTTCTTTTTTTGTGTGTATATATACATATGTAGTATAGAGAAATTCTGGGGAAAAGTTATATACTCCCACACACATATGGTGCCTTGTTAATAAAGTTTACCAATCTTTACTTAAACAGTTATTTTGAAGGCTAATAAAATACCTTGTTGTTTCCCCTTACGTGGTATTTTGTTTGAAGTCAGCGTAACATCCAGTTGTTTCCATAAACTTTCATCACCCTTAAAAGCTGTCAGTTGTTTTATAAATCTCACTGCCCAACCTCCCGTGTATTTCTTCCGCCTCAGAACAAACCAACAGTTTCAGTTATTGCAAAGCACCTAAATACACCCACTTTCTGCTTTCCGAGCAGTCAGCTGGCTAACTCCAGTGTAACAAATAGCTTCTGGGCTGTCAATTAACAGCCCTGAGAGTAAGTTTTGTTGGTTTCTAGGTCGAGTCATAGCTCTTTGCATATTCCAGACAATTGGGTCCTATTGCATAGATAACTTGGAATGCTAAAGTAAAAGCCAAAGCAACCTGCAAAATGTCTTTGCTTCATGTGAAATTGTCCGAAGATAATGCTGACAGATGCTGTCTTAGGAAAGACCTGGATTTTGCTGAAAAGGAGAGGTGAAATGAGCCCAGCGACTATATGATTCATTTTTAAAGCCAACTAATAACAACTTACAACCTACTCCTCAAAATAAAAGATCCTGTTCAAAGGTAGTTTCAAACTTAGTGTCATCCCTGAGATTTTTGCTGTATGGAGCAAGTAGAGCTTGGCCAAGCTGCAGTGGGACATTGTGCCTTGCTCATTGCAAGCCTTTCGGTTCTGGAGCTGTTTGAATTGGTTTTGATTTAGGTGTATTCCACATGCCTGGTCTGGAAATGAGACTATGTACAACTTCTTAACTTCAGATTACATTTTCAGGCTGCCTGTAATCTTGAAGTGTGGAAGCATTCAGAGCTGTGGTCTTGGTTTAGGTTTAATTTTGTTATGTTGAGTTCTGCTGTTGATGACTTAGTAAACTATCCCAACAGCACTGGTCCTTGATGTACGTGCTATTATGCTGACAGCTGGTAGACTTACACACCTCCAAAAGTTTAGTGCAAGATGTTACGGGGATGAGACAAGAGGGGTACCTACGGATGGGGAAAATGGAAGCGTAGACAGTGACCACCCAGTTTCCCCAGTGGATTCCTAATGCCCTCTACTGTCTCAGGTCTCCCACCATTAGGAGCCCTGGGATCTCTGCCCTGTGCCCACCAGCAGGCACTCCTTGGTAGAGGTCCTCCAAGCTGTGAGAAAGGTGAAACCTCCAACCCTGACAGTCTGTGCCTGGAGGCCCAAACGCTTCTTGAATCCCTCAACTTTTATGGGCATTCCAGGTTTCCCCATGGCACAGTCTCACCTGGGTAAACACTGGAGAAACAGCCTCCAAAATACTCCTACGCCCACCAGTTGTGTTCTCCATCCTAGGGAGAACTCACATGCACGTAGCGAAGGGCTGTGGGGGCAGAGAATATATTTGAGTCTGAACAAATTACAAAAAGTACATGATAGATATGTTTTAGGGTAGATATATATATTTTTTAGGATAGGTATTTATTTTTTAGGGTAAAATATAAGCTTTTCTGGATTTTTCTGTGGTTTCTGAGTTGACAGCCTTCATGAAAATATGTAAACTACTTCAATGAAAACCTCGGGTGTTGTTTTCTTGTTATTTTTCTTAATCAGAGATGCCTTTATCAGGAACAAACCAGATATCCAAAACTCTGTATTCTGTTCTTTTCTGTTTGGAAGGCTAAAACTATTTTAATAAAGGATAAAAATGTGACATTAGTTGCTCTTAATCAGTAAGTAAAATATGAACTACATTATTAATCTTCTATTTTCTGTTTTCCAGGTGATCAATGTATGATCTCGATGACTATGGCTGAGAAGTGCAGTTAAGGTACCATAATTTCCCTTTTAATATGGGCGTGCTTTTGGGGAAAGTGATTTCCAAAATGCTCTCTCCAATAATTCAGTTAATAACCTGCGTTCCTTGAGGCTGACTTCCCCTCTGGATGGGTTGGTTTTTTCATTTACCACTTTGTCCACTGCACTTCCTGCAAACTGCATAATTTTTTCCCTTTTATTCCTAATCTTTTAATTTTACATTTTTAAAGTTAGTAACAGTGTTTTAAGATGTCTATATAGATCTATACACTGGGAAGAATGCTTACATGACACACTTGTGACTGAAGGTCGTGTCCTTGAAATATTAGCTCAGAAAATGTTGTGGGGAAATGATGGAAAATCTGTTCATAGGAGGCTTCTGGAACGATGGCTGCTGCACGCTCCATGGCACTAAGAATTTAATTGTTGATTTGAATCACAAGATGGCAATCAGCTCAGCAGCTCTGCTGTACCACGGGGAAAAGATGGTTGATTTTGTTGGAAATGCACATATTATGACCAGAGTTATCTTTCTTCAAGCCATGTTTTCACTCATAAATTTCTAGCTGAGACTTTGAACAAAGAGTAGCAAGATAGGAGATTGTGGAAATGTTTCAGGTTCCTTTTCCTTGGTGAGTCGCACTGAACTCTGATGGTGATGTACACTTTAGCAAAAAAAATATTTTCTTTCCTATAAAAAAAGTACAGTTAAAGTATGAACACGGTAGTGCTAACAGATTAAAAACCTACTGAACAATATTAAACAGGTATTCTCAAATGGTGTGAACTAATTCTTGCCAAAGTGTTTATTGGGGCAGTATTTCCATTCCACTTCTAAATGCTCCACTGCTGGTTAATATTGCCATTCAAGTAGTAAATTGTAGAATGGTCCTGGAATACTGTACGTCCAGCCTCCTTTTTTGGGGAGTTTTCGTTGTTGGTCTGTGTGATTTAATTGAGGGTGGGTAAAGGATAGGAAAGCTTTCGTTTTTATTAGTTACCTCCTTTATAGAGACTGAATATCTTACTTTTACCTCTGGCTACCAGGAGTCTACTAGCAAACACCCTTAATGTTTATTTCAGTGTGGAGATAAAATGCTCTGATTGTCGAATACTAACGTATATGCAAAAAAAATTATTCCTAAAAAGTACATGCAAATTGGGTTATTTCAGCACTATGTAACGTCTTAGGATGGATTTTGAACAAAGAGTAATCAAGAACATCATCAGAAGTGAAAAGTGGGATAAAATGTAAAATTCTGATCAGAAGGAGATTTTGTCAGAGTAACTTAATGTTTCTTTTTGCTGAGATAGTGAACGTCTCAGACGACAGTAATGGGGTAGGCTTAAGCTATCTAGGTTTATAGGAAGCATTCATTCAGCACAGTCCCCAAAGGAAATTATTATTTAAAGTGGAGATGGTGCAGATTAATGCAGGAATTATAAGAAGCTGGTTTGGGCAGATAAGGAGCTGGGAAAAGAGGGGACTGTGACAGGAGGTACTGAGAGGTGAGTTACCAGGTTGCAGGGGAGTTGTTAGAAGTATTCATAAGGGACAGGTCTTGTGACGCATCCTCTGTAGTATTTCCTTTAATAACCTTGGCACAAGGTCTTTGATACAGTTTTTTAAATTCCTGTAATGTTGTGAAGGACAGTAATATTATACAGAAGAATTTTGTTGACTTTGTGGATTAGTATAACAAAGACAGGATAAAACTTAATAATAATAAACACGCTGCCATTCTATTAGGGACTCATAGCAGGGGGGTTTGCTATAAACAGGAGATTCAACATATGGAAGTTCATCTTTTTTTTAAAGAAATGTGTTTGGTTGTAGCACGTAGCTGAAGCTTTCATAATCTACGTAGTTTTCTTTAACACCTGCTTACTGAAGAGTTGCGGTTTACTCTAAATAGTTCAGAGCCTAAGTATTCAAATTCTATAAATTCTGACCAAATAAAATCTTAGATTTTACAGATCAAGTTCCGAACCTTGTTCTATGAAGTTCAAAGTGGCTGCAGGTGTGAACCTAACTTTGCATTAGGGAGTGGGAAGTTGCCAGACTACAAGAAGTAGGTTACTGTAGCAGCTGAGGAACTGATCTTCATATAACCATCCCATCTGCCTCCTCCCTTCCAAAAATCCCCAAACAACCCAAAAACCTGGAAACAGGCCAGTGCAGATCTTGGGCACTAAGTGAGCAGTCATGTTTGTTTGAGGTAAGAAACCTCATCTAAGATGGGTGTAGCTGTAGCAGAAGCTCAGCCACAGATACAAAGCCTGGAGGCAGAGCAATAACTGTAATGAAGTCAGGGAGACACAGGAGGTACCCGATGGATAAAACCATCCAGTTTTGGCTATGGGAGGCAGGAGTGCAGCAAGACACTTACTATGGGTCAGATCAAGCTGGTGTAAAGGCAAAGTAATGCAATCAGTGCTCATCCCACCTCACAGAATAATTATAGTCAGAGCCAGCACAGGGTGTGGAGATGCACTAAAGTGTGTATCAGAGTACATGGAGTGTCTGCCTTAGGTGGCACTGGCCGCTGTGTGCAGGCTAGGAGGAGAACTCAGTGTCCTCAAGGCCGGTTTCTTGGAGGAATTCAGGAACACTGAAAGGTCCACTGACACGCTACCTTCAGCGTCATCTCTCAACAATCCTTCCTCTAGCTGAATAACCTTAAAGCTGCTGAGAAAGGGAAAAAAGAGGGGGAATTTTAGCACAATCCCACCTCCAGAGTAGCAGCCTCAGAGACATGTCAGGATGACATCATGGTGGTAAAAATGAGCAAAGGAACCCAGAAATGGACCCTTCCTGGTGAAATATGAGTATGCTCTACTCTATGGCTAACCCTCTGAGGATTAGTGTTTGAGGGCAAACAGATGAGAAAGTGGTACTTCATTATTGTACACTGAAGAACCTGCGCTTCCATCAGGTAAGAGGAATGCTCTACAGATCAACAGAAAACTGGTCAAAAAGATCTGAAGCAGAAGGTAGGACTAACTGATCAGTTTTCTGAGTGAGAGCATGACGGCAGCAGGGTCTCAAAAGAATCCGTGCTTAAACCTGTGATACTCAACTGATAAATGAACTGGAAAGGATGACAGAGTGTGCTGATGAGGCTTTTATTCGGAGCAGTGAAGATGAGTGCTGACTGTGGCAAACTGCAGAACGACTGTGCAAAACAAAGCGCCTGGGCAAGGCAATGGCAGGGGAAATTCACGGGAGGTGGATGCAAAGTGAAGATGACAAAAATCCCCCACATGAGCTGATGAATGCTGAGCTGACAGTTGCCATTCAATGTCCGAAGCGTTGGGCATAGATAGAGCTGTAAAATATAAAAGATGCTGCTCTGAGAAGGTTAACTTGAACTTTAGTTTTGAAAACGTTAACTTTAGTGGCAATAGTGGTTATAAAAGCAAGTAGTATAACAGGAAAGGTACCAAAAATGTCCTGAAAATGTCGCATTGCTTCTGTGTAAGCCTGTGTTTCACTTGCATCTTGAGTAGCGCACATTTCTGTTTCTCCATCTCAAAAAGGTATAGCGGGAGCTGGGGAAGTTTGGAGGATGGAAAGCGTGACACAAATTTCTTCTAATGATTAAATAACATGGTGTTCCTTGGCATGGGAAACAGGTGGAGGTGTGAACAACTCCCCAGGGGCTGCCAAGAGTGACTGGGGACCCACTCCTGATCGTTCTCATTCCCAGGGTCAGAGGCAGGGAGTGAAATTAGAGGATGGTGAGTGTACAGCACATACATGGGAGAGCTCTCCATAGCAGGTGGTGGTTACTGGGGAGTTACAGGGATGCCCCATCCCTGGAAGTGTTCAAGGCCAGGTTGGATGAGGCATTGAGCAACCTGGTGTAGTGGAAGGTGTCCCTGCCCGTGGCAGGGGGGTTGGAACTAGATGACCTTCTAACCCAAACCATTCTGTGATTCTTTGAGTCCCAGTTATGGCAGGAGCTGAGTGCTAGCCTTTCATACAGGTGCAGACAGCAACAGGACACAATTAGGGAAGGAAAGCATAGGGAGCCTGAAAAATAGACTTACTTTACTTTTTGTTCAGGAAGCAAGTAAACTGGAAGTGCTTGGGGGTCAGGTGGGAGCTTTGGGAAGTTCTCCTGTGGGATAGATAGCTCTGCTCTTCCTTAGGGGCTGCTGCTGTCAGGGAAAGACTGCTGGGCTTGATGGACCCTCCTGTGAAGGGCTCTTCATAGGTGGTTACAGAGATTAACATGAAAGGACCAAGGAGCTGCTGTTGATGGAGCTACTGAAACACCCGTAGTGCTGAAAGTGATTTCAGGCTGTGCCCAGCAAGTAGGAACAGGGAAGTGGTTGTCCAGTTGTAGGAGGCTCGTTTAAACTATCGATGTGGTTTGGTTACTTGTCATCAGAAGGTCTACTTAAACTTGGAGAGTTGTAGAGAAGAATGAGTAACTGCATGGTGTGCCTCCATACCTCCTTGTTACAGAGCTGATTGGGATTTACTTGCTTTTGTGGCAAAAGAGAGATGTTTACATTTTAAAAACACATTGAGGGTTCAAATATGAGTGAGGGAATAGAACTTAGTAATACAGATAGAAAATCAGGTGGACTTAAGTGTGTCTTGAGTACGTTTAGACTGGAAATTAGAAAAAGACACGTTAACCAGAGAAATGAGTGAAATTCTAGAAGGGCTGGGACACAAACCCACTGTTTTTTCAAGATGAAGTTTATGGGAGGGATGAGATTACTGAGTGGAAACGCACCTGCAGTTCTCAGTAGCAGCTTGCAATGCTGGGAGCTGAGCACCCAGTTTGGGTGTCCCCAAGCTTTGAGGAAGCAGATTCGAACTATCCATCAGTTGAATTTACTGCTGTGCAGTAATACTGTATTTGATTATTCCTCTGCCTTGGGACTTCACAAGTCACCTCAGGAGGCCAGATGTACCTTTCTGCCTCAATGCTTGAGACAAAATACTTGATTTCTGGGATGTTTCCCTACCTCCAACATAGTTGGACTGGTTTCGTAGGATCTTACAGGTGTTTTCACGTAACATATTGAGCCACCTCAGAGTGCTGCGTCAGTCGTACCCTCCCCTTACTTCCTCCAATTTTCCTGTCGTATATCATCATTTTTGAGACTTTTCAGCTCATCTCAGATCATAATTTGGTAATTTGATAAAGGTGTGTGTTTTAGAAGAACGTCACTTCATGGCGTGCAGGAAACGGGGAGGGCAGACCTTGACATCCTGAAGTACACTTTGCCCTTAACATTCATTAAATGGTTCCTTGCAGCTAGTGGGGATCGGTGACCCAGGTGGTCCTTCCCAAGCCTGTGTTCTGGTGCACACTCTGCATTCGTTAGCTGCGTTCAGAGCCTATGTGCCTAATTAGCATTTGTCTGGAAGCAGTTGAGGAGCTGGCTTCCTTCAGAGGATAACTCTTGCAGCTGCACTTCCACTCCTGCCAACCCAGGAAGCACACAACTGGCGTTGGAGTGCACAGGCACACGTGAGATGGCGGTGCAGAAGCTGAAGTGTTAATGCCAGCAGTAAATCTGGTGCTGCCTTAACAAGGACAACAGAAACAAGGACACACACAGATCTGTGAGTAATTCGTCACCTATGTGTAGATTACAGTGGCTCTTCAGAGCTACTGTCAAAACACTGAAGTTAAAAACGTGGAGTGTAAGACCTGCTTGGAACATACCTGCACTTGCTGTCATCTCCTATGACAAACCATAAGAACAGTAAAGATACAGTATACTCATAGTAAAGTTGTAGTAAAGATATTCAGCGTTGGGCAAAAAATCTTCAGGCTTGTACTTTTAGAAATCCCTACTGCCGTATTTTTATTGATACAGTTATCAGTGGAAGCTAGAGATAAATGAGGATTGCTTATCCACAGTCTGCTGGTATCTTCATGTTGCTCTGTGGACATCCCTGGATGGATGGGTCCTTCTAACGGAAAGGTGGATCATGACACTTCGGTGCAGCAGGAGGAATTTGTGTTCACAACACATGAATGTTGGATGTGTTACGATCTAAAATAGTTGGAGCCACATACAGCGTAGGTGGTAGATGCCTCAAAGTATTCTGCCATTTTAGAGGATCATAGTGATCTAAATCTTGTGGAGATCTCTTACTCCAGTGAAAGAGTTAGATGGAAGAATAAAAAAGGCAGATTAAAAGGTTATGAATATGAGACCCCTCGTCATCTGAACTAACGCATTTTCAGACTTGTTTTTTAGAACAGATTTAGAGCAGCGGAAAATATTTCCCTCTCCTGAGGTCCGTCATGGCAAACACAGCGTTAACATTTTTGTCAGGACTGAAAAAGTCGTGAGGACTTGAAACTAATTTAATTTTATTTTTTTACAATGAAAGGAAGCTGTAATGTTGTGAGTTGATTGTGGGGATTTTAAAAACAAACAGAAAAACTGTACACATATAATAAGATGAAAAATTGTGTCCCTGTTAGCTTACATATAATAGGACTCCAAAGGACAGATGTTCTGGGAGAACAGATATCCATTAGAACATGATTGAAAGGGGAGATTTTGAAACGTAGCCAGAACCTACAGATGGAAACTTTAAATAAATAAATAAAAATCAACTTCTAAGTAGCCAATATAAATAATGCAGGGAACGCATAATATGTTCTGGATTGTCGAAACTGGCAAACAAACATGCTTCTGCATTCTGAACAATTTGCAGCGGATGGAGCAGCTTTGCAATGAGGTTAGCTGGGAGGACTGGGAGCCAGGCAGCCTCCTGGGCATTTGCAAAAGGAATTTCAGGACTCCAGTAAAAAAGCAAAGACTTTCATTTGCAGAATTCGGGGGTTTTTTTTAACAATGTTTTTTTTTTTCCTCTCTCTGGTACTGTAACAAGAATTAATTTGGGGATGCTCCATCCTAGATTAATCCTTTAGCTTATTTTGAAGATAAATAAAGGAGAATAGGAGATGTAGAAGGACATCGAATGAATGAAATGATAAAAGATGGGTAAAAAGCCATCCCAGAAGCTTGCTTCAGCAAGAGAATAGCACTAATTTCAGGCTTTTTATTATCAGTGTAATTCCTGGGTCACTGGGCCTGTACAGCACTAGCCTGGTGGTCCACTATTTTCAGGTAAGGACATTGTTTCTTAACAAAGGAAGTTTCTTTGGCAGAATAACAGGAAAAAAAAAAACAGAATGTCCTTTTCAGAGTGGTCCCTAAAATAGACCACTGAGTCGCAGGCAACGCCATCGGCAGCAGAGAACAGGGCGAGTGCTTTGCTAAGAAAAGCCAGGCATCAAGATACTTTAGGGAATTAATCATAGAATCATAGAATGATTAGGGCTGGAAGGGACCTGCAAAGGTCATCTAGTCCAACCCCCCTGCAAGGAACAGGGATATCTCCAACTAGATCAGGTTGCTCAGGGCCTCGTCCAACCTGGCCTTGAATGTCTCCAGGGATGGAGCATCCACCACCTCTCTGGGCAACCTGTTCCAGTGTTCTATTCATTTTAAGAAACCAACAGCAAAACTCAGGAGAATATTAATGTCAAAGCAACAACTGATCATTTTTTCCCTAGAAAGAAGACACACACTAGCAGCTCGAGTGTGTGTTTAGTTGTGCTGATTGTGAAATAGGAAGCTATAAACTTGTCAGCAGAAGCTTAGCGTGTCAAAATTGCCTGCTGGTCCGCTGTATGAAGAGAAAGAAATAAGCGTTGCACACCACGGACCAGCAGCCCGTGTGAGGACAGACAAAATTGTGGTTTTCCCAGCAAATACAACTACCCTTCTTTTGAACATGAATGCAACTTCCCAGGCTTTGTGTAGCATTTTCACCCCCAAAAAGAGACGATTTTCGAACAGTTTTCATAGAGAAATTATAAAATATTCCAGTAGCACAAAAATAATCTTTCTCTCTCTAATCATGTTACCTTCAGAGCTGTCCATCTCTGAATTTTAGACCAGGGGCACGCCTGTGGCCACCATTAGCTGTAAATCTAGTCCTGTAGCCCTTCCACATGAAATCCTCGAAGCATCCCTGCACTCGCAACGTTTCCCATTAGCAAAACCTGGCATCCCCAGACTTCATCAGCTGAACTTTAACAGTGCTTCCAACTCTAATCCCAATTTAACTCGGTGACTTCTTTCACCTCTCCCCCTACGTGTAGTCAAGTGGGCTACCTTGAGAGGAGATTCCTTCCCTGATTATCATCCTTCCCTTTTTTATAAACAATATATCTATAGGAAGGAATAAAAGCCATTTGTGTAATACCATTATGGTGTTTCTGTACTATTTTCCGTGCCCTTAATACCTTGCTTGCTTTTTTTGCATCACAGCTGTGCTGCTACACGTTACCGAGAAAATATCTATATGCTGAGTTTCAACTCTCACATATTATTCCAAGGGTAAAGTACTGAAATTAGAGAAACTGATTTAAAAATCCCTGTTATTAAATAAATCTTTACTGATAAACATTCTGATAGAGTTTTGATGCAAGACTGAAGTTGCTGACAAATTATGTCATAAACCAAAGAATTCACGTTGATTAACAGAGAAGGGAGCAGACATTTCTATATGCTAAAAACCAGGCTGAAATTAAGAAATTTAAAAAAAAGGTTTCCATATTACTGTGAAAAAAATTACCATGCATAATTGAACTGACTTGATTGAAAAAAAGTCAATGCCTTTTTTTTTTTTTTCCTAGTTTCTGGCAATTTGGCTGGTCTGGGAATCAGTTTTGCCACCACATCCTATGCTACTGGGTGCTCTCAAGCACATTCGTGCTCTCTTTTATAAGGAATGCTTTAGCAAAGTACAGAACAGGAAGACGAGGTAACTGTCCCGGTTTTTTTTGGTTGTGGTTTGTTTTTGTTTTTTTTTTAACACAGTGCCTGCCACCCCAGGATTTCAGTATTCTTTATGGCAGACTTTCCTATATTTAAGCTTCCTTATGTGAGTGGAGCAGGATGTCAAGAGCTGCCTTTGTGCTGCCCATTTAGTACATTAATGGCCTGACTGGGGTGTTTAAGAAAGCTTAAGGCCAAGGCTGTCCTTTGTTACAACAATAATGGCTTTGTTCTTCAGAAGCTAAGACTATTTTCATTAATTTTGTAGCAGTAGCTGCAATGCTACTGTTTCTTCACTCAAAGCAGTGGTTCTTGCACATGAAAAATATTGTTAGTGCAGTGCTGTCATCTTTCTGTTGACGGATGCATTTGTATCTGTCCCTCCAACTAACCATGGAGCTTGACTTCTCCAGCCACAAATTTACCTTATTTTCACAGTGATCTTCTACATTTTCTGTACTAAAACAATGCCATAAGGAACAAAATGTTGGTTACATTGTTGATCAAATAGCATCAGAGTGGGAGCCAGCCAGCAGCACCAGCAGTTAAGGTTTCTTAGACATCTCTTCTTAAGCAGTTGATATTCTTATATGTGATATTAGGGGGTTGCTAATAGGCCACATACCTTATTTATGCATTTCACACTCATTCAGGTACACCAGTAGTTTATGCTGCAAACACATGCTTTCGCACATAAATAGCATCATTATTTGGAGCTCATCCCGTTTACAGCTATTCTCAGTTAAGCACCAGCAGGTCTAATTGGAATAGTCAAACTGGAAGCCTCACGCTTTCGTTAGCCTTTCATCAGTATTGCTCCAGTTCTGGTCATAATCCAAACTAACATAAGGCTCTTCCGATAACCGGAATCTTTCCTCCTACTTGTTCTAGGTGGTTTTACAGATAGGTAGCCTCAGCCTCCATTTTATGGTTACCTTTGCCATAATGTCACTTAATTATAAAAGATCTTTTGGGGAAGTAGTTGTTGGACTTTCCAAGAAGAGAAGTGAGACAGAAATCTTAAGGAAAGTGTGTTTTTTACGGTGTGGTTTTGAGGGTGGAAAAGAGATGCCAGTAAGAGAAATTCCTACCTGGAAGTCAAAGTCCACCCTAGTGGATTTTGCAGTTCTGACTTCCCCAAGAAGAGCTGGCAGCCAAATCTGGGCTTGCTGCCTGAGTAAATGGGCACTCCTTCTTTGAGTATGATGCTATTACATTACTCAGTCTATTCTCTGTATATAGTTCTGTCTACACTTTAACAAAATTAATTCTTTTGAATGTTTTTATTGAATTTAGTCTGAGGCCCTGACTTTTCTTGGTTGAAATCTTCGACGATGATTTCTGTGGGTAGTGAGAAAGTCCTCCCTTACTTAAGAGTAAAATATTTCAACGGTAAGAATAAATAACACAAACACTGACCTTTCAGTCCCAAGGAGAGTGTCTGCTTAAGAACTTCGCAGCTTCTTGCCGCAGTGCAGATTGACATTTGCAAGGTTGGTAAGTTGGTTATTTGGATGTAAATCACCGTGGAAGGAAAAACAGTCTCGATAGTTACGATAGCAGAGTCTACTTTTTCGCTGTTTAATATAACATAATGGGTAATGGATCCCAGAAATTCACCATCAATGAGTAATTTAAATGATGGCTGCTGTTAGGTATCGGTGGGGAGATCTGGAAAGGGAGAGAGAGTTAAAATATTGAAAAATCTGCTACATTTAATAAGGAGAAAGCAGTGCCGATCGGGGAGTTTGCCAACTATGCCTTAAAGCATCTTTGCAACCAACTATCCGTGTTGATAGTCGCTATTTTAGGGATTAAAAGCAGGCCTTTGAATATGAGTCATCATGAATTCTAATCAAGATATGCTAGCATCTGATACAGAAAATTGAAGAAAATGAAAGGTTTTTTTTCTCTTTGTTAACACTGCCCTTCGCAGACCCTGCATCTTTTCATGTGCTTTTCTGATAGCCGGAAAGGTTAGCGGTTTGCTCTGACCAGCCATAGCAACAAGCAATCTGCCTGCACTCCTGTTCTTAGCTTAGCCTAAGCTTCTTTCACATCTTCCACAAACCTTTAGAAATTTATTCTTGGCATTAACCAGGATCGCTGGTGCACGCCACCAATCATGGCATCAGTGTAATGGTAGGTTTAACCCCGGAGCGAGGGCGGCTGATGATCCAGAGAACTGTCAGGAGCTTTTTGCAGATGGGCTCACCAGAAACCTTAGAGGAAAGTGGCAAAGTCTCATATGATGTTGAGATGAGGAGAGGAACACGACATCCCAACCTTCCTGACACTGCTGGTTCCCTGAGATTTGAACAGATTCGTCATTTGGATCGAGACACTCAACAGTGCTGGCATAGGCTTTGCTACTGAAAATATCAACGCGTAAGAGTGATGCTTAAAACTTCACAGTCACTGAAAAAGCCTTCAGCACCAAGACTCGCCATGCTATTAGGAGAATCACAAGGGTGACTTTGATTCAGCTCACAAAGTTGATGTGTTACGGCAGTGTGGCCCTACTGAACAACAGTCTCCTGTAGTATTCTCCATCTTGCCATTAGTAGATCTTCTCTTTGGAGATATGGGCAAGTTGTTACTCCCATCATTGCTGTTCTGGGCAGATGAAACTGTATATTTAGAGGCTTCTCAGCTTATTCTATGCTTCTGACACTCAAGAGCAGTGACTTATTTCAGAGTGAATGTTTCATTAAACGTGACTGTTCATAAATTCATACTGACTGTGTAAGATCTACTGCTTCTGCATTCTTTATGGTCACTGCAAACCCTGTTTTTGCAACCACAGTTTGCCTTCACTGATTGGTTCAACAGACTTTTAATCCTTACGTGGACAGGGGTCCAGAAACGCATTCCTGGTGTTCTGTTGTTACACGTTCTTAAGCGCATATGGACTGGTCTGTACTGGAAGTTGTTCCAAGTCAAGCTGAAGCTGAGACAGAGCATACCGTTTTTCTTGCATCTCAGAAGACTTTGAACGTGACGTTTCCGAAATTGTAGATATTGAAAGGCCTTTCAATATATGAGTGCTAGCCTTTCATCTTTCTTGGCAAGGCAGAGTGTTGCTTGAACGAGGCAGCAGATTTGATGTTATGATTGATAACCCTTTCCCCATGCTCTGCTCCAGGGTTGCATGTGTGAGAACATTGCCCTTGGTGACTTTGCTGCCTGTCCATCTGCAGGAGTTAGCAGTAATGGCCTGGCCTGCAACACAGGCTTTTCATGGATGAAGCCTTCAGGCTCAGCTTCCTCTTCAAACTCTTTCAGAGTGCGTCTTGGACTGCTCTCATGTTGTTTGGTGCAGTGTGATGGTGTGTGTTCTGGGCTTTGTCACTTCATAAAGTGAGCGATGCCAGGCTCTGGCAAGCCACCTGGCATGTCCTTTTGTAAGGACAGGTATTGAATTAATACCCTAAATTAATTCCAGAGGTAGCCCTGAACTTTTGCCAGGACTGATCCATTACTTAGTAGTCCTTGACTTGAAACTACTGTTAATGACAGAGAAGAAGCAGCGTAGTGCTTGGTACATTTGTGAGACACACGATAGGCCCTCCTGGGATGTTCCCATGTTTTTATTTACCTAGTCTGTCCTCACCTCAACCCTGGAACTTTTTATTAAATTTCTAGAAAAATAGCCTTACAGAGTACATGTATATTCATCTGCTTTAAAATTGCTGGCAAGTCTCCATCCTAAATATCCAGGCAAAGCCAAGACCATCTCCTTCAGTCTCCGAGACCTGCAAGTCAGCAGAGTGAAACAGCCCACTGCCTTTTATTAGATGTTATGCGCTCGACAGCCAAGTCAAGTGCCAAGCTTGGGAGAGCAGTAATTCAATTCTTGATTGAGCAATACGCTGAATGTGTCGTTCCTGTCCTCCAGAGAAACGTGTGACCTCTCCAGTGAGGTCCATCTTAAAACAAGAGGTACCTCGTTGAAGGTCATTAGTGTTTCAAGGTAACGCTGGCAGTGTCCAAACACTGCCCTCCATCACTTTGTTTCAGTTTCCAGAGTCTTCAGCCATATGGCTTAGGAACTGGAGAATAAATGAGAGTCCATGTCTGTGCTATCCTGAGAAAGACAGTAGACGTATAGTTGCTATGAGGGTAGCTCATCAAGAAAGGAAGGAGAAAACTGATTTTTAAACCAGTCATTTTATCACTACTTTTTGTGGGAAAACTAGCCTTGACACAAGCTACTGTACTTAATTACTTCACTGTGGTTTTAAGAGTTGCTGCCCTAAACACTCTTCCTCCTCCTTGAGTTAGGCTGTCTTTAGTACGTGCAGTATTAAGGCAATAATTAGTTGCCTTAAAGCATGAAGAGACTCCCGTCCTATTCCACCCTGATGTATGAGGCCCGTGCATGCCTGCCTTCTCCTCATGGTAAGCTTTTGGAACTGGAGCTAAAAGCTTCATCCTCCTCGTGTGCAGCAATTGGGGGAAACCTCCTTCCTCCTTTGTGCAGCAAACAGTGCTACGGAGGGAGAGAGTATCTTATTCTCCTGTGCTGCGTGGAGGATGGACCTCAGGTAATGACATTGAGATTACAGGAAGACAATCATGAAGACTAAACTCCGGTGGGCTGAAATAAAATACATCTTAAATGTGCTTTTGCTATGCAAACTACATCAAAGCCCCTGAAGCTGCTGCTTCCTGCTTTTCTTTGTACAAGTCCTTTTTACTACACCAGTGTATTACTTTGCAAGCAGAAACTGGTCTACCTGGGACTCCGTTGCCTTTGAATTTTAAACTCAGCACAGCCTTTAATGATCTGGTTGTGGCATCAGGCTTCCTAATTAGAGCATTTTCAAAGGGGCATCTTTGTTATGGTCCGAACAGCCTTCAGAGGTGAATCAGAGGGTGCAGCAATCACAGAGCTGCAAATCACAGAATGGTTTGGCTTAGAAGGGACCTTAAAGATCATCTAGTTCCAACCCCCCGATGTATGAAAGACATTATGTTCAGGAATTTACTTGTTCTCCTGGTGATAATTTCCTTGTATACTTTTTTTTCCCTCTAAGTAAATTTTGAAAACAAGATGATTTTTTAACAGCAGCATGTTTTTGCTTAAATGTGCAATTCATGTTATAATGGATGATGCCATGTTTAAAATATTAACTTGCCTCTAGTGGGAAAGCTTTTAAATTGAATATTGAATTTTAAATTGAATTGATAGGACAAGGGGTAAGATAGGACAAGGGGTAATGGTTTTAAAATAGAGGGAGGTAGATTCAGGTTGGATATTAGGAAAAAATTTTTTACCATGAGAGTTGTAGAACACTGGAACAGGTTGCCCAGAGAGGTGGTGGATGCTCCATCCCTGGAGACGTTCAAGGCCCGGTTGGATGAGGCCCTGAGCAACCTGATCTAGTTGGAGATATCCCTGTTCCTTGCAGGGGGGTTGGACTAGATGACCTTTGCAGGTCCCTTCCAGCCCTAACCATTCTATGATTCTATGATTCTATGAATTTCACTATCACGTAGATTAAGAGTTTGGGGTCCAAAAGTGTGCCGAGACTTAGCGAATTTATTTCAGGAAATTAAAATTTTCACTCTCCTTTTTGGTAGTTTGGTAGTTACTCTCAGGATCAATGCGAGATTTCTCAAAAGGCACAGAAGTCTATTGCCAGTCTATGCAGTGAAGGAGAAAGCTTACCTTCTGTCTCTGAATAAGTAAATAAACCAACACAACTAAATGGCAAAAGGTAAGAATGAAACTGTGTTAAGGATCGACAGATTGACCAAGAGACAAAGACTTAATATGCTGAAGTAGAATTAGTTAATTTCTGTATTTACTTATAATAATTCAGTTTCTATCCATACGGAAATTCTTCAAAATCTTTCACTTTGCATGTGAATGGTGTAGTAGAAGGGGAGGTTTGCTGACAGCCTTGCAGCGAAGGGCATCCCTGTCAACCTCCAGCCACGTGCCTGGGAGACCTGGTTGAGCAGAAGCAGGGCTATAAATGCCTTCAGCTGAGAGCAGCTCAGAGGGAGGGACCTCACTCTGCCCTTCCTTTGGCCTCCCAGTCTTGTGGGTGTCAATATTCAGGGGGAAAATGAGGAATGGATGTTAAGGGTGAGTGACTTACTAGGAAATTAATTTGTGAAGGACATGAGATAGAAGGGTGTGTACTGGCCAAGTGGCGAGAGGTAGGTCCTTGCCGTGAGAGAAGTCAGGTTCTGTGCTGTAATGATGGCAAAGCTGAACATTTCCTCACTTTACGTGAATTGCAGCTGTGTTACGAGGTTACAGACCCATCAGGTACCAAGTACTAATCATATAAAATTAATCTAAAAGACCTTGGGGTTTCTAAGGATCGTATAATGTCCACTGAATATAAACCCATGGAGCAACTCTGCTCTACAAACTTAGCTTCAGAGGTCGAAAACTGCTCAAGCTGTAAAAGCAATCAATCTAGTTGTCCGTGAACTGTGTATTCATGTTTCAGAGCATCTTCTAAGCCACCTGCACCTAATCATTGGAGGAATATTTTCACAGTCTGAATCGTGATTGTCAATGGCAAACATTGACATGGAAGAACTTAAGCCACCTGCTTAAAATGTGTAACTGCTTGCTGCTGTAAGCAGCTTGTTAAAACTGCGTTGCGTGTCTTCGTCTAGAATTGGAAGCAGGATTCAGCTAGGTGATTAAAGAGAAATAAGTTATCACCAAAAAAAATTATGCAAGAAGAAAAAGATCTCCAATCTCTCTTCTTCATTTCTTTTTTTTTTCCCTGAAGAACCACATAATAGCAACCATTCCAACACAAAGACAAATTGAATATGCATGTCCTTAATTTAACATCTCATTCAACATGTCCCTCTGTCCTTTTCCCTTTCAGATTTCTCAGGAACTTTAGAGATGTTGGAAAGTGAACTAGACAAAAACAAAACATGAACAGAAAACCCTTTAAAAAATACAATAGGTAGATGTTATTGTTGTTGAAAGTGACAAGGAGCAATTGGAAAATTATATTTTCTATGCTTCTGCTAGCACTATTGGAAGGCTCTGCTGTGATATATAGCACTGGTTTTAGGATAAATCATAATTTTATCTGGACGGACATAACTGATCTGCACCCATTGTGATTTATTTATTTTTTTTTTACACAGTTGGCATAAAGGAAGACAGGGTCACTACTCAGTTAAGCAGGATAGAAGTAGTTTCAACTCATCAGCCTCTCTGAGATATAGATTGCTGGTGCCTAACTTTTTTTTTGAGCCATCAATGCTGCTGTCATCATCTTAACCCTTCTACTGGCTTCTTGCCTCTTTCCCATCTTCCTGATTGTCCCTCATTTCCCTGCCATCAGCGTCAGCAAGACCTCTGAGAAGACCTAAGTAAGGCTAGATGCTTTAGATGATGACTGTTGAAAAGGGAGGAGACATTGAAAAGGAAAGGAAATTAGCTCTCATAGAATAATTTAAAATAAATTCATTTACTGCCATATATTTTCTTAGTTTCACCTAAATCAAGAATGTGATGATTGTTATTAGATCTTTGTTATTCTGGCAGACATTGCTCGCAAGTTGTATTTTACAAATTTCTTCCTACTCCTGTTGCTCTTGAACATTGTCCCTTCTGTATTTGTCCTTCTCCGCTTGCCACCTGGTGCACAGGGTGTCCCACATGGTTTCTGGCTCAAGACAATATCTAACATGCTATGACAAAATAAGAACAGAAATCTGAAAGCAACGGAGTTTAATTCTTGTGGTTTTAAATTGTGAAATGCCTTCATTTGCATGTCACTTTTGTTCTCCTTCTTTCGGTGATTTATGATAGTGTTTTCTCTTATTTATCCTCTGTTTTCTAGTTGAAGAAAAAAAGACTAAAAATGAGCACTCACTCAAAAAAGAAAAAAAAAAAAGTAAAAACTCTCCTTGAGGACAATTAATTTAAATACCCCTCAGCACTGTTAAAGCTCCTAAGAGTCACTTCCCAGTACAGGCAGCTTTGTAAAGATATTGGACCAGTTCAGGTGCTGGTTTGGAGGGAGATGGGAAATTCTGTTTCTGTCTGAAACCAGAGTAAAATCAGCTGGAATGAGTCCAGAGTCAGGCCAAGATCAAATTACCTTGCTTCTCCTCTGGGGTTAACACGAGGAAGTCTTTCAAAGAAGAAGGTAGGGCTGATGTTAACAGTGCCTGTGCGCTACATTCGTACCGCTTGTGATGAACAGGTGTTTTTTTAAAGCAATGATATGCTAGTTACAGATATGGTCTGGCGGGAAAAAAAGGGAAAGAAAAAAAAAAAAGTATGTTTTTCAGTAAAAATCCCACCCTTAAAGCAAATAAAAATTTAGGAACAGCTATGTTGGAAGAGAAAGGAGGCGAAAAAGGATGGTGAATAATGGTGAATATGAATCAAAAGTGCCATTGTGATGGGGGAAAAAAATAAAGGCAAACACAGTTCTCTTGTGTTTATGGAGCATAACCTGCAACAAGGAGAAAGTCATTGTTGTGCTTTACGGAGAGGCAGTAGGATCCCAGCTGGGGGCTGTGTCCTGAGCTGGGCAGAGCATTTCAGGAAAGCTGGGGGGCAGCTGGGGAGAGTCAGGAGACAACAGTAAGATCAACCAGAGGTCTAGCGAATACACCCTGCAGTGATAAATCGATATTATTTAGTATGAATATGAAAGAAGGGAAATTTGAAAACTGTCTTCCACTACATGAAAGGCTATTTCAAAGAGGAACATCATTTATTCTTGTAATCCATGATGATGGCATAAAATTAATGGGTGTAAATCACAATAAGGGAAGTTCATATTAGACATTTGGGGAGATGTGGGGCATCAATAGTTCAAGTAGTGAATTAAGTTGCCTGAGACCAACATAGAATATTCCAAATGGTGGTTATACTATAGTGAAATATCTCTCCAAAGACTTAAAACAAACGTGGATCACAAATGAAAGAAAGATCTGATTGTGTCTTGGAGCAGGAAATGGATTTGATGACCTGTTGAAGTTCTGAGCAACCTGATGATTGCTCTGAGATCATTAAAATAGAAGCCTTGACCCTGCTTTTGTCTCAAGATACCCAAACCAGCACTGAGCATAAAGAGGAAAAGAGTGTCTATGTGGTTGAGAAGAAAAATAGCTGATGCTGCCCGAAAGAAGAGCTGAAGTGGAAGGTGGGCAGACAAAGGGACACCAATAGTCCAGTGTCTGGATAAGCTGGGATTTTCTTGATGCCTTATCCCTGCAGCAGACATCTCCGAGTTACTCAGTAGTACACACAGGTACCCATGTGATTTTGAGTACAAATATGCAGCGCTTTTGCTTTCAACTGTAAATCATAGTGTATGAAGACAGAAGTTCATTTTGCTCCAATTAAAGTTTTAGGACAGTAGGGCTGATGGTGGGGAGGCAGCGATGCCTTCCTCTGTTCCCATTAAGGTAATCTGTATTTTCCAGGTTTTTTATTTCCATTTTTAATGAACATAATGGCTATACTTACCAGGGGATTCTCAATGTACTTGCTAATGAGAGAAAGAAAATAGATTTGGGATTGGTTTTAGAAATCTTTGGATTAAATGTTTCTATTTCCGAGTGACTTACCTCCCTCTCTGTATACTAACAGTAGATTCACAAAAGCCTTTCTAATTTGCCAATGGCCTAAGCAGCCAAATTGTTTTCTGCTGCTATGCAAGTTTATTGCTATAGTAGGGTTTTTTTTTTACCAAATTTTCTGCATCACCAGATGTGCAAGGAATTTGAGGTGGAAGACCATGAAATGAAGCAAATACCTCTGAGTTTTGCCAGCTGCTACTTTTGCTGTGTAAGAGGAGCTCAGTAGCAGGGCCTCCTCCCAGATGGGTAATCCTGGGAGAGTTGGGGGGGAAGGCAGGCACTTGGGCATCAAACAGCAATAGCAGCTGCCAAAAATACTGACGTGTGCGGAGGAAGGTAAAGACTGGGATGTGTGCCTGTTGGCTTTCTAGCTGGTGCCACTGAGGTCCTCGCTTCTGTACTGAGCTTAATTTTTTCAGGGATTTTTTTTTGCCTGTTTTCTTTTTTCCTGTCTGTCTTTGAGACATATCCTTTTATGTTTACTTCTTTGGTTAAAATGAGAACCTCTGTTGCCTGAATGCTGGAATGAATTTCAGCACGGCGCTTGGATTACTCCCAGAGGAGCAAACCATAAGCAAATAGATTTTTTTTTTTAAAGAATCCAGCGTCTTTTAGTTCGTGTTCAATTACACGGTTATTTTCCAGTGGGAGAGACTGAAAAGTTACAGTTTTATCTGCTGCTTGTCCGGCAGCTTTTCTTAATCTGCTTGTAGAGGGTGCTTTAATTCAACCTTGGCGGTTATAGAATCATCAAATGGGTTGGAAGTTGGTTTGTTTTGTTGAAGCCTGCCTGGGGTAGGGAGTTCCTGGCTCCCAGCTGAGCAAAATGTTTTTGTATGCAAGCGTGTAGTTGAGATGATAGACCAGCGGAGCCATATTGCTCGTTGTGCTCTAATAACCCCCCTCCTCTTCCAGTTTGCAAGAACGGTGCATCGTTGCCGTGGGAAAGGGCAGGGTGCTACTCCTGCACCTCTTCTTCGTTTCCAGGTTTAGATGTGCTCTTTCATCTCAGTACCAGTTCCAAGAACACAACCTGTATGTGATTTAGATTATGTCTGAGGCATACCATGTCTGTAATGAGAGAGTCTGACTGGGCTTCATTTGTCAGGACTACACAGACCTTCCTGCTCAAACAGGGGATTCAACCTCTCGTCCATTTCTTAGTCTTTGGGGTTGGGAGGTAGGAATTTCTCAAGCTGTTTGAAAGACAGACTTCGATCTAATCTGTCTGAAGAGCACTTAGTGCAACTGAGAAATCAGGATAAAGGCTGCATAGTAAAAGAGGAGCAACCTCCTTCCAGATGGATGTACGAGCCAGGTAGTGTGAAGAGTGCAATGTAACCTATTTTAGCTAAAAAGAATAAAAATACTGCTTCTGGAAGATCCTGAACTAGCCATGCTTTCATCCTCAAAAAATCACAGAGTACGCTCCGTAATGATGCGCACCGTCATTCCGCGGGTGGATGCAGCTGTAGGCATCTTTACTGACTGATGAAGATGTAACAATGTTTATCATCTGCCAGGGGCCATTTTCATCCAAAGCTACTACTCCAAGGCCTTGCCACACATCTGTTTCTTCTTCTTCTCCTTTTTGAGCTCGCTTTTTAATCATGATGTATTCTTACTGTTCTTTCTTGTTGCACTTAGCTTTTATTTTCCCTTTTTTGACTTGTCACTTTCTTGCTCTGTCTTACCGTTTCCTCCTACAGAAAGGAGAAGTGCACAGGTAGAGCAACGTCACCAAAAGTGGATTTCTCCCAGGAGAAAAAAGGTTCCTCCAGGCTCCATCACTAGTGCAACGTGCTACTGTCCCCCCCTTACTGTGGCATATAGATATCTATATAATGGATGACAGCAAAACTCTTTAGTTGCATCCTGTTAAAAGAGCATGAATAACATTTTCCCAATTTTTCTTTCCTGTAGGCTTTTGCTCTGTGACACTGCAGCAAACTCTGCCGGAGTATGAAGACGACTCAGAAGTTCATGTAAGTGTCTGTCTTCACAAATGTGAATTGCAAAAGCAGCTGTTGGCTCTCTAGCACTTTTAAATATGAGAGAATTGATACCACAGGAAACGCTGATGGAAAAGGGATGAGAAGATTGCAGGGGCAGGAGAAAGATAAAAATTTACAAACAAGGTTGAAAAATGCAGCAGGTGAGAGTAAATTGTCAGTGTCTGACTTCTTGGGAGCAGTGACAATTTATAATGGCAGTGAATGACCCGGGAGCCTAGAACAAACAGTAATGCATTGCTGACTTGCTGTTCTTGGTTTCTGTTTTTTTTGGAGAGGGGTTGCATTCAGCAAGTCTCAGGGCACTCGAAGGCCTGGTGGCTCACTGGAAGCTCTGGGACAGCTCAGGATTCCCCACCCCAGCAGCTGCAGGCCGTATTAGTACCCTCATTGCCCTGGCATCACGTTTCAGCACACAAATTTACAAGCGTTGTTTTGTTGCACGCTCAGTTTCTGATGGCTTTGGATGCATTTGCAGATCTATTTTGCATTCCAAAAATAAGCAGGGCATTAACTTAAAGCGTGGACAGCTCTGCCTGTGGTAATTGCATAGCCAATGTCAGAATGGCACAAGGTTTACAAAGCCATAAGGAGTTACTAAAGCACAGCTGAAATTATATAATCATATGGGCTGGTGCTGTATTGATTGATGCTCTTACTGTGCAAGATGAGACAAAGTATACACTGTGTCCACTGGAATGCTTTTGTCTGCCATGCTGAAGTTAAGCTTTATCCTAGATTTTACGTATTCTGTCGGTAATGGGCTAACTGTATATGCCATGATCAAATATATAATGAAGTTATTAGCAGTATGCCTGATTCCACATCTAGTACGTGCACAAAAACCGAAGAAGAATTATGTAAGAGGCTCCCTTCTTCTGTAAGTCTGGCTGTTTTGGTATGAACTTGAACATTAATGTTACTGTTGTGTATTGGGTAAACAGGTCAGCCTTACTCGGCTGTGTTTTCCCTTTTTCTTGGCTTGATGTGACTTTCTGTGGGGAAAAAGAAGAATCGTGTTTGCCCATGAGCACTATGGAAGTTAGATGGCCTGCTGCGTATTTTAGCTTAGGTGCAAGAAAGTGATTTCTGTTTGAAAACGGGGAAGCACGCTGCTGTACAGTCTGTCAGTGCAGTCTGCCAGAGAGCGTAGGACTGGGGCTTGGAAAAATCCCATTGCAGTAATCCATTAATCCATAGAATTACCTGGAAGGTTTTCAGTACAAGGAAATAATTTTTAAATTTGTATTTAATGTTTATGGCTATTTCTGGTATTTTATTTTCTTTTCTTCGCTGCCCTCTAGAGGTCTTGCAAATGAAATTAGACTGAGGGAAAGTAGGGTTGGAGCAGGGACTGTCTCCGGCTGGTGCTGCTACGTGCTGGCATATACAAGGTTTTAAAATCACTGCAGAGATGCTCCTGGAGCTAAATGCTGTTTTCCACACTCACTAGGAAGAGGAGAAACGTTTTCAATAGGAGAAGTTCAGGTTTTAATATAGTGACTGGCAGTATCAGCTTTTATGGCATTCCTCTATAAGAGCCTACCTTCTTTATTACAGGTGATAAGACTTATGGCATAAAGTTATTAGTGCGTGAAAGGTTTTTCCATTTATCCCTTTTTGATATTTTCTCATTAAAAGCATTTTCAGGGAGAGATCAACTTTGTAGATTAACTGCAGAAAAGCTTCTGAACCTAAAAGTCTTGCTCGTAGTGACGGGACAGGTGAGACCCAGTGTCCTTACAGCTTCGGGTGTCCCCAGTGGGCTCTGGGAGCCCTTGCAAGGCATTTCCTTCTGAAGAGATGGAACCACTGTCTTTTCAGAGGGCTTTCCTTATATCTAATGAACATGAAGTGTAACCTGCAGCACATCCCGTTGTAGGGATGTTTGGGAATCCCTGTTCTCTATCTGGCTGCTTTTGTGAAGTGATTTGCATCTTAATAGCTTTGATACTGCTATCAAAGGGTGGTTTTGGGAAGGACAAAAAGGCAGTGGCATGCTACGGTTATGTGAACCTCGCTTCTTGGAGAAACCCGGCTGAAAATAGAAATATCGTCTTTAAAATATGACAAGACTTCAGTTCAAGCTTTGCTGCACCCACTGGTGCTTGGTATCAATCTGAGAAATTAATGTAAATTCATATTTAGCTCTTTCAGCCTTCGTTTACTGGCGGTTGTCACGTGTATCACTCAGCAGAGATGCCTGCAATCCTATTCCAGTTACGGAAACAGCCACACTTCCTGACGTAGTGTTTTATTGAGGAAAACACTGTTCTGTACTTCTCCAAGTGTGTGTCTGTGAGATGTTTTTGAAGATGTTGTGGTTTGTCTTGGAAACGAAGCAAATGGAAACTGGTTGGAGAAACGTCAGGGTCCTCCCCTGGCCAAGGAGGGCCAGACCTTGGGAAGAGCAGCCTTTAGCGAAGCCCTGGCCTGGCACAGAGGCTCTGGGCATGCAAATGACCAGCAAGGAGCCTGCCGTGGGATTTTTGCACGGACAAAAGTGCATTGTAGGGCGAAACAGTGCTGGGACCCGGCATACACCCAACATGTACAAGAGATACAAGGGCATGTAGTGATAGGACAAGGGGCAATGGCTTTAAACTGAAAGAGGGGAGATTTAGATGAGATATAAGGAAGAGATTTTTCACTCTGAGGCAGAAGAACAGGATGCCCAGAGAAGTTGTAGATGCCCCATCCCTGGAGGTGTTCAAGGCCAGGTTGGATGAGGCTTTGGGCAACCTGGTGTAGTGGAGGGTGTTCCTCCCTAGTTCCAACCCCTCCATGGCAGGGGGGTTGGAACTAGATGATCTTTGAGGTCCCTTCCAACCCGAACCATTCTATGATATTGTGCAGACTGGCACTAGCCCAGTCCCCTGAAGTGGCTGTCCCTCAGCAGCCAAAACAGCCACATCATTCCTGGATTTCATAGTTTTGTCCTCCAGAAATCCAGACTTTTTTGCTCCCAGACCTCTCTGCAGTGCACACCAGTGTGTTGTAAAGTGGAGACGATGGGGCCAGTCAGTTCAGAAGTATGTGTCTGACCTGAACTGCAGCATTCTTGTAGAGAAACCCTTGATGTATCAGTATCTCTATCCTCAACAGAAGAATAAGATTAATCATAGATCTCTGATGCAGTAATTATGTAGCCTCTGTAGATTTATATATGATACTTATCTCCATGATTTGTGTCTCCTGCGTACATCCATAACTTTTATTTTCCCTGTTCAAAATATACTTTTATAGACTCCACAAATTGAGCTTTAGTTGAATTGTATCTCAGCACTGGGGCATTCCTCCCCAAAGTGAATTTGTTCTCAAATTATACTCCCTAAAGGAGAGAGATCTTGTCAGCTATCACAGTTATGTAGTGGCCCAAGGAAAGCCACAGAGGTGACTGGAGCTGGCTCTGTTCAGCAGTGCCTGGTGCCTAAGTGGGCACCCACAATCAGTTAGCAGTTTTTGAAACTTATCTGTGGATGTTGGATATGGAAAATGAATTTACATAGCTTTGCAGCTTTGCATTTTTCTTCTTAATTTTCCAGTTGATAGGGGATTTGGTGTATCACAGAACAATTTGTCTTTCTTGGTATCCAAGTCTTGAAGCGCAAATAAGCCATTGCAAATTGTCACTTACAGCAAGGTTGTTTATTATTGATGAGATTTGGGAGATTTAAACAAGGAAGGAGCGCCGAAGCATTTGCCTTCTTACAGGAGCTTATGGTCGCAGAAATTAGTGGAAGGAAAGCGCAAAATACCCAGGGAGAATTACTCCAAATAACTATAGGTAATAACAGCATGAAAAGATGGAAAGGCCAGATGGATACATTTAGGATGCAGGCACATACAACGGAGAGGTCTGTGCTCCTGAGCTGTAGACCCTTTGGGAGAATTTTCCTTCTTTTCTTCAGTGTCTTCCCATACGCCAGGTCTTTTCCTTAGCAGCTGCTGTTGGAAGATGCTCGACTGACATAGCGTTCTCTCAGCTTCTCGGTTGCTCCTCTGCCTGACCCTGTGCACTGACAGAGCCAGGGAAGATCAGCTCCCAGATTCTGGTACTGCTTTCTGTTGCCTTCTTGAAGCCCTGCTTGCATGCCTGGGCTTCCCGTTGTCAGTTAGGAATCATAGAATGGCATAGGCTGGAAGGGACCTTAGAGATCATCTAATCCAACCTCCCTGTCATGGGCAGGGACGCCTCTCAACTAGACCAGGCTACTCAAGGCTCCGTCCAACTTGGCCTTGAACAACTCCAGGGAGGGGGCATCCACAACTTCTCTGGGCAATTTATTCCAAAGTCTCACCACCCTCGTACTGAAGAATTTCTTCCTAAGATCTAATCTAGATCTGTTCTCCTTCAACTTAAACCCATTTCCCCTGTCCTATCAGTGGACACTCTTGTAAAAAGTCCCTCCCCAGCCTTCCTGTAGGTTATCTTCAGGTATTGGAAGGCAGCTATTAGGTCCCCCCGAAGTCTTCTCTTTTCAAGGCTGAATGTAATGCACTGCCTTCATTCAAACCATGGGCATCCCAAGATTTGGTGAGAAATGTCAGGTTTTTTGTTGCTGCACAAATGTAGTCAAGTTTTCTGAGGGTACATGTTGAGAGGTGGATAGTTAAGCCTGAAAGGGTCTACAAATAACACATAACTTTAAGCCAGAGCAGGACAAAACAGCTAGAATCTCTTAATTGCAGTCTATTTGATTTTTGGATCAGAACTTATTTTTGCAGGTAACAGAGGAAGGTCTAATTTTGTTCTCATTTTCCCCAGGTGATTGTCTCACTTAAGGTACCTCTTCCCACCAATGTATTACTCTTAACATCAATTATACCTGCAGATGCCTTTCCTAGACACCTCCCTCCCTGCGTGCCTCTACGTAATGACAGGGTAGTATCCATCCAACTATTTTCATGAACAGATACAACAGAGGGAGATTGAAAGCAGTGACCCTTGGCTGACCACTCAGCTCATGAAGAACTTCAGGCAGCCATAAAGTAGTGACTGGCTGTTTGTGGCCTGTTTTCTGTAAATGGGTCCACGACAAAGCCATCGCTGTAGCTGCAACAAGCTGACACCTTGTCAGTAATGTCCCAACGCTGCCTGTTTCTATATTACACGTGTGTGTTTACTCTTGCATACATACTGACTATGCAAGGGCCTGTAATCGAGGAAAGGACATTGCTGGGTACCTTGACAGGATGTAATAGATGCCTTGGAATGACGCGCAGCATCTATGTCTTCATCTATCAGTTTCCTGACACACACTCATCTAGAAAAGAGAGCTTCATAATTTCACATATATATATATATGTATTTATGCATTGAAATGGAATGCATCAAGAAAATGCCGTTCTAAATTCCTAACCTCTTGGAACTCTAATTGCTTACTGAGTTGTCGTTTGATACGAAAGCGGAGCACTAAATGGCTCCAGTAGTGCTGAGCTCACTTGGCCATTGATGCTTTTTTTTATTTTGTTGATGCTGCTTAAGGCTCTAATTAAGGCATAAAAATGCCGTTTGCCACATCTCAGTTGAGGTTATTCCGGATGCGTAGCAGAGAATCTGGAGGCAAGGGGAGGGAGGGTGTCCCTGTGATAACCAGAAATAACCCGGCAGGTGTGACCCGAAGCCTGGACTAGCTGGTGAACGTTCAGCGATGTGGGTGCAGAGCGACAGCAGGTACCAGGATGTTTACTTGGGTCTCATTTATTCTCAGCAGTTGTGTAGTCAGAAATAAAAAAGCTCTCGGTACTGGAGCTGAAATATAATGGGATTATAGCTGAATAACCTCTTTCCCTTTCATTACCATTTTAAAAGTCTTCTTTTCTATCAATCTCTTTGATCGGTATTTAAAAACGCTACTGGATTGTACACCTTGATGGAGACCGAGATAATCCTTGGACTACTTGAATGAGTCAAGTATTTGGAGCAATTTCTCAGTGCTGAGTATTGGCTGAATCGATTTGTCTAGAATCAAAGAGAGTTTTATTTTTTACCTAAATGAGAGTGGAATTCCAGCGAGGTTGATTTTCTCACAAGTCAACTTTTCTGCTCCGTGATTCAGTCCCTCCTTTGTGCGTGGCTCCGATGAACGTGGCATTCACTGATTTCTCTCCCCAGTTGCTGCTCCTGCATTTGGTGCCTGGGTTGTGATTGTCAACGAGATTGTCACTTAGTCCTTGCAGCACTGGTAACTTTTATGGTCATTAGCAGTTCAGTGGAGATTACCAAACTGGAATTGGGTGTTTCCTGCAATTTGGGAATCTCTAAATGGTCCCTACTGAGGGAGAACAGGCCCGGGTGCATGTTTTCCCAGCTCTCAGTGCCCCCAGCAGAAGCTCAAAGTGCTTAAGTTGCATTTGACAGATTTTTGATAAGGAAGTCCAGCATTTGAGTAGCGCGGTGCATTGTTCCTGCCCGCTTTCATGTGATGCTGTGCAGGTGTTTGGGGGTTTGGTCTGGTTTTTAAGGAAAGGCTTTCATTTTTAATGCTGTAGGAACTAAGCAGGAATCACGGTGCTGGCAGAGTTCATGGAGCCATGGTGGAGCAGCCTCACACAGTCTCCCAGAAACGGAACAGCAGGTGGTCGTCTTTGAGAGGAAGTTCTGCAGAGCCCAGGAGGCTGTTTGCCAGCAGCACTGTGTCCATGCACTCCCTGCCCTCGGGCCAGTTGTCTCCAGAGCCCCCAGGAGCTGTTGGATGCTGTTGCACACAACAGAAAGCCCAGCCTGCCCCTCTGAGTGTCAGTGGGGCTTTTGCTGTCCCATAACTGAAAATCAGAGTTACTTTCTCCAGACAGGCACAATACTTCTTGGCAGCAAAGCAGCAAGGTGAGAGGTTCTAGCTCCTGTTGAGCTCAGAAACAAATGCTGCTGGATTTTGGCCAATTTAGGGACTGTGAGTGGTTTTGGAGACTTCAGGCCTTATGACATCCATTGCTTGTTCCTGTGCACTCTCAAGAGCAGCAGCTCCGAAGGGGCTGTGCAGTGCGGCAGGCTTAGCAGGAAATGAGGGACAGCTGGGTGAAACCTTAGAGGTCATCTTAGATTGTAAAACAGATGTCACAGATGTTTCCAGATCCATAGTTTACTTGGACAATTCATTCTACAACCTTTGTTTCAGGTGCTGCTAACTGCAGATGTTCAGACCAGCCTCAAATGGGAAAGCGTGCAGAAACCCCAGGCTGTGCTGAGCTGCAGGTGCTCAGCGTTTTAGTTTGGGGCTGGATATTTCCATAACTTCAAGGTTATTACTCACCTTAAATGGCTCCTAGGTGAAGCAGTTAGCTTCGAAGGGATACAGCCATCTGCTGCTGCATTTCTGACTGTTGTCTTAGAAGTGTTAGTCTCCTGCACCAAGAAGATTCCCTGTGATGCACAGTAACAACAACAGGTCATCCTCAGGTGGCGACAGAAATTTGGAAGTACAACATGGCAGAAACTGGTCCATTCAGGTCTTCTCCATTAATAGCTATTTGTAAAAAAATATTATAGAAACTGCCTGGAGTATTCAGAGATTTAAGAAAGCATGTAGTTTCAAGGTGTAAAATCAGACATATAGTGGTTGCCTTACATGGGGTGAAAAACACACGCAGTGCTGAACAACCGTTACCTAAAAGCGTTCGGTGTCAAATTGAAATGGAAAGATGTTGGCATGTTTGTCATGTCTGCACTGAAGCTCAGCGGCACGCTCTTGGGGGTGGTGTACAAATACAGCGGGAGTCTTGGGATAGCAAAGTGGACTGGGATGAGAGGGCAAGGTGGTTCTCAAATACTATTCTGTTGCTGGTTAGATACTGAAGATCTACGCAGCTGAGGACCAGGAAGATGTAAGGACAGATTGCTGGAGTCAGAAGAACAGTAAAACGGAATTAACGGTGGAAATCAGAGGAGTGTGTTTATGTCATGAGGAACAATGATGTGCTCTGGCTGTGCCATTTTGCAGGAGCAGATGGGTTGGGGTGCGTGCAAAGTCCGGCGCGATGCGCTAACGCAGAGCCACCGGGGTTTCTCCGTTGTTTGCCCACGCTGCACGCAACGGTGCTCGTACAGCCGTTTCCACGGCCTCATACCCAGGCAAATCGGAGAGCGTGACTCAACGGTGATCAAGTGCTCTTTGCTCTGCTGCAGTTACAGGAACAAGGACTGGCAAACGAAGCAGTTGGAGGATGAGTTCATCCGAGGTCTTTATAAGCTGCTCCTGCCTGTGACTCCTCTGCAAGTGAGATCCTCTTGCTCATCTCTCCACCCAGACCCCCGGTACACTGCCAGGGGCTGTTTTCACCCCAAAATCTTTCCACAGAAGCCTCTGGGGCAGCCCTGCAACACTTCATGAATATCAAGAATATTATTCTTCTCTCCACTCTACAGTGTCTTTGAATTTCCTTCAAAGCCTGGAAGGATGAGTGCAGAATTCCTTTGTGTTACTGGGAAGCTGGGGAAGATAAGGTGTTCAGAGATTTAGACGAGCAGGAGGCTTTTACTGCGTATCAGTTTGTCTAAACATGCCTCCAGAGAGGAGTAGTGCTCAACCGCACAAAGCGATGTTTTCTGCAGACTGTCTCAAATCAAGGGATAGGGATGGGAGAGACAAGCACTGAGATACGATACGCGTGTTCTAGGCCCCTTACCGTGTGCTTTGGCAGTTCAGATACAAAATACTCCTTTACTGACTTTAAAAAAAAAAAAAAAATCTTTAGGTTTATTCTTTTTTATCCTCTGAATTTTGGAATCTCAAGTTTAACCAGAGAAATAGCAAAAATTGTTTTTTAAGGAGAAACTTTAAAAAAAGAATGGAGCAAATTCAGAGTGTTATGGAGATTATAGCCCCTTCTATTTTATTTTGTTATGCTTTTTAGTGTTGCTTCTCAGTATATGTATGAACAGGAGAGATACTACCAGTATCTGACCCAAGGAAGAATGGTATTAGGTATAAAAATGCATATGCTGAACTAGCTTGCTTTTCTTTTTTCTTTTCTATTTTCTTTTTTGTTTTCTTTTCTGTTTTCTTTTTCCATTCTATTTTCTTTCCTTTTACCACCCCCTGTTTTACAGATCTACTCTGGTGGCCTGGCAGATAGCGTTATGACTATCCCAACTTAGATTTCTCCAGCAAAATCAAAAAGAATTTAAATGTGAATATTCATACTTGGGGGAGAATCTAAGAAGTCTTAAGTGTTCGGGTTTTGCAGGCCAGGAGAATGTGAAAGAAGCTAAAGTTTCATCAACATCTTCTGAACTTCATCAAATCAAAGTGTTGAGAGTTTTCTTTAGATGAAGACGGAAAGGCCATTGCTGGAAGGCAGGAGGACGGGGATGGGAGATGAAAGGGGAGTTTTTATACTGGTTCCATGCTCATTACTGGGTTTAGGCTGTTGAATGTATTTAGCTTGTTTAATTACCAGTATAAACCAAGTCATGGGATAATGATAGCATCCTTAGATGTTGATTAAGGAATAGTCTGTGTCAGATCTCTTAATATAATGAGACAGTGACGTCACAAATAGTCTATTCACCATTAGAAGAAAATCCACACAGAAGAGGGGTGGGAGGTGTCGACAAGTCTGGTCATCTCTGTTACAACGATTCCCAATAAACCCGTGGGGCTGATTAAGTGGTGATGTTATTTCACCCAACCCACCCTCCTGTTCGGGTTGGTTTGCTGGAGCGGTTTGTTTGGGCCGGTACCATCTCGGTGCCGTTGGGTTCCCTGCCTCCTCACCTACACAGCCACGTATCGCGCTCATAAACCAGGAAACCTGCCTGTCACCCCAAGGTGGTCCCAGCTGTTTGAGCAGAGTAATGATTTTAATTTATTTAAAACAGCTAAACAAGTTAACTAGCTTATTTTGTGCCTGAGCATTGATGACTTGGCAAAAAACCAACCAAAAATAACCAACCAGAAAGAAGATGGAAAAGAGCTTGTCGTTTTACTACCAAATGACAAATACATTCAGCGTAGTTCTTGGAGTGAAACTTCTGACTCCCTCAATGTAGCAGAGAACTCGGAACACCGTGACTGTGGTTCGTGCTGCACAATTCATTGGCACTAGAATTTAACATGAATTCAGTCTATTCATTTTGGCACCTGTGAACCACAAACCACGTTGTGTGTGATGGGTATGAAAGAACCTCTGTGTTTCTCCACGGCAGAACGTTTCTTTCAGTAATTACCATGAGGCACTCAACAAGGACGTGTAGTTTTTAGAGGACAAGTTTTCTTTTTTTTTTTATTTTGAGTTTCTTTTTGCACTGTTTTAGTTACTTTACAAAAAAAAAAAAGCTGAATGCAGCACAAACAGTTACGAGATGTAACAAAATATTTTGTGCCTGTGGTATGTTTTTCCAAACATTTTCCTCATACCACATGCTTGTCTCTGTACAATAAAATGTAGTTCAGCAATTGTATTGTTTAAAATAATTCTTTCTTGAAGTAGAATATTTATTTTGCAAGTCGGCAAAAACCTGCTGCTTATCATGTTGTGTCTTGAATTACATAGCCATCGTTTTCCAGACCAAGAGGCTTTAAGAAGTGGCAGTAGGATGAATTATTTCGGGTGATTATTAACTGATGGGACAGTTTGGGCAACTAGACAGAGCTTTGGGCTGTTTCAGGTGCTGGCTCTGCCAGCACTGGCCCGGAGCACGTCACGGCTTTCTCTGCACCTCAGTTTTTGCAGTTCCTGCAATGTCAGAAATGACATTGTTCTTGTTTGAGAAACACTATTTAAAAACAAAGCACTGCTAAGCATAAATGCAACATTCAGGGCAACATAAATGGCTATTTATTATGTTTTGACAACTCGCCATGACCCAGACGTTTTAAGCTCTTAATGGTGTTTAGGTGAGGACCATGCTCTCCTTATCGTCTATTCCCATTACAAATAGCACCTGTATTGTCAGTCTTAGCAGTAAGACATATAGAAATATATGAAATATATAGATATATGTCTTACCTCTGCAGCTAAAGACAGGACAGTGTAATTTTGCTCTATATACACCTGTCCTGCAGATATTTAACTTAGTCCCCAGGTTTGTTCATGCAGGAAGAGGATTGGATTATATCAGCTCCTCTTCTTTCCTGTCCCAATTGCTTCCCTCTCTTGCCCCAATATTTTCCAAATTCACTGTGTGTCAGTATATATTGCATTTCCAACATGCAATGAAAATTTAAAGCCTCAAACGGAAAGCTGAGTTTTAATAAATAAACTATTTCAAACCCACTCTTCACCACCAAAACCCATGAAGTCCTACTGATGACAATTACTTTATGTAGGTTAAGGAAGGAAGGAAAAAGGCAAAAAAAACCCTGCTTGAACTACATGGAGCCAACTTCATAGTTTTAGTAAATCAAGAAAATTGTTTCTTGATGTTGACATTTAGTGTGCTTAGTAATTCTTTACCAGAAACTACAAGGGACAATTTCCTGTAGGCTAATGTTAAGTTCTCTAATTTATTATTGTTAGTGAGAATTTTATTTTCCTTTTTCATGTTGAACACCTTAGAACATATTGGAACAAGGATTAAATTAGGGCAGTGTTCTGTGCCAGCTCTCTTGAAGGTTCCCCTTTCATTCTGGCTGAATCTGTGCAAACTTTCACCGTTAGCTTTTTGGGGAAAATGAAGTGACAGACGAGGTGGCTGCCGTGTTTAAAAGACAAAGCAAACCACCAAGAGAAAGGCAAGTTCTGCCTGTTCATAAATATCGAATGGCATTTTCTAGCGTGGGGTAATTAATCTGTGCAGGTGTTGGGAGGGAGGGAGAAACAATGGAAGGGATCAGGGTTCCACCCAGTTATGACTGAGGAACTGGAGCAGCCGTGGCAGTGTGGGGGGGCAGGTGGAGACAGACAGAGCAGCCTCATGTTCAGTGAAGACCTAAAGAATGAAACGTGCCAGGATTATTCTTGTTGGAGGCCTTGGCCTTTCCGAGATCTGGTACAGTAACCTGTGCTGTCTTTCCAAACTTCCTCCCAGGGATGTGTTAGTATAGCAGGGATACCAGTGTTCAACGTGCTCACCTTCCTGGGCCAATACTGATTACAAAAGCAATATTTAACTGGGGATTTTTCCCTTGTATTTCTCATTATTTAAAAAAAGAAAACACTTTCCTGATGGAAGGTTAGGCTTTTTCAAAATTGAATTCTCACTATGGCTTAACGTACTAAACAACCTATTGCCCCCCTGCCCCTCCCTGAGGTCCCTAGAAAACCAGTGAGAGCAAGAGCCTGGCTTTTAGAATCAAATTGGGGGAAATTAGGCACTGCCTTAAACTTTGTACCTTTAAAAATACTATTTAATGTTTCTTCTTTTTAGACATAAAGGTGGGAAGTCCCTTCCTGATCTTTGTTTACAATTTTGAAACGGTGTCTTGGTGCCAGGGACCTTTCAGACCCTAGAGAGACTGTCCAGCAAATGATCTGCTCAGGCGAAGGTTGGAGTCAGGAGTTTCTTTCTCGTAGGCTCCTTCTTGTTGCAGTTCAGCAAAAGAAAATATTTCGGTCTGAGGTTTTCAGTTCTGAGCTTTATTTTACAAAGTGAGTAGACCTTTAGCTGCCTTTTTTTTTTCCCCCCTCTATTAACCTCGCTCGCTGTGTTTGTAAAATACGTGAGTGGGCATAAGCTGTGGTCATTAACTGCAAAATGTAGGCAACACGTCAGCAGAGCTCGTTATTTGGTGCTTTATTTTATATTCTGCCACACTGAAAAAACCCGTCAGTGCTCCGTTTTACGTACGTCTGGCTCTTACTGAAACAAAAGCTGGGGCTTACACTAAGGAAGGTTCATATTATGGAGCTCAGTATTGATGAAAGAAACGGTGAAAAAGTCATAATCTACTAAACTTCCCTTCTGTAAGAAAAATCTTAAGTGAATTGTTTGATATTTTAATTTTACGTGGAAACCAAGGCTTACCCGCTGTCATGCTCAATCGAGCTCAAACGTTGCTTACTGCTAATAAACTCTTTTCTTTTGGTAAATAGATTGCTGCTGATGATATTATTCAATTTTACTCCCATAAACATGAGGGGTTTAGTTATGTAACAAGACATCAAAGAGGCATGATACAGACTTCTTCAGATAATAAATACCAAATTTCTCTTTGAAGCTGGAATCAAAGCGAGAGAGTTTGCAACTGATTTGAGAAATAGCAAAGACAGGTATCCTGCATGAAAGTAAAATCAGAGTTTTGGCATGGATGGATACATATTTTTTTAAATAGTTGCCTTTCCCTTTCTTGTGATTTCCGTCTGATGTAAGCCGGTTTTATTCACTCCAGTGAGACAAGGTCTTCAGTTAATAGATTTCTTTGTTGCAAAGGAAATTCAAGTAGAATAAGTAAAGATGGGATCTGTTCTAACACATTGTCTTTAACACACGAAGGGATGAAATAATGTAAATAATAGAACCTAAGACTTGTGAAAAATATGTTGCGAAGTGCTTGATCAACCTAGAAGGTTTCCCTTGGACACCAAAGAAAAGGAAAATCTTTCATTCTTGGCTTTTTGGAGAGTGGCAGGTGTCATTGCATTGACAAATGTGGTGAAAGGTGTGGGTTTATGATTGCATTTGTTTAATATATTTTGGTTTTAACTCACTGTTGAAAGCAGCAGGTTTGCTGGTGGGTAACAATGCATTTACCAGTTTCAGACAAACAAACGGAATTGGAAACAGCTGAGCTTTTGCAGAATTGAACATTAAGGAATGTTTAAAAATGCCAAGATACTGACACCGCTGCATATTCTTCTAAATATTGCAAAATAGATTAATTTCTCCTTGATGGCATCTCAAATCTTTGCCTTAACAGTATATTTAATCCCAAACTCTCCAGATATGAAAGAGAAATATGAACTCTGGTCTTTTTTTTTTTTTTTTTTCCGGTTAGCTTTTAGCTCTGAGATTGCACTGGCTTCCTGTTGCTTTATTGTTTTAGTGTTAAAAAACCTTAGTGCTGTGGTGGCTTTTATGCTGCAATTTTCGCCTCTGATTCTCTAGTCCTCCCCTCGTTTTAGCCTAACTGAAGTTACCTGTTGTTTCAATCAAAGTAAAATATAGCTACAGGCTTGCTTATAGCGTTAGAAGTACTTCTTGGCTTCTTATGGCTATGTTTTGCCTTTCCTAGGACTAAGAGACAACATCACAACTGCTATTTCTCTCAAAAAAACAGAGATTTTAAAAAAAACTCCTTGGGCTTCCCTTTCAGAAACAGGTTACACGCTGGGAACTGGGCTGTGGAGGATGCGGATTTCCTCCAACTCTCACTTTCCACCTTCCTCCTCGTGTCTGAGAGCAGAGCTGAAGAAGCTCAACCTTGAGCTTCAGAGGAGTTGAAGGAAAGTCACTGAGTAGATTGATTGATGACCTGTGGATGCCACGTGTGTCCAGGACAGCCCTGTGGCAACTGGTAGAGATACGTACAGATTTGTATAAGTTTATTATGGCAAAAGATGGATTTAGTTATAGCAGCAGAGTGCTGTATCACTCAGGCAGGCCAAGTTAATCAGGAGCAGCTCACAACAGGTTCATCTGTTACCTCCTTAAGTGTCGTGTCTACCTCCTCTTGACTGTGGAGCAACCCTGCTGCCTCTGCCCTGGGTTTGTAGTGTTCTGCTGGGGATCGTGAAGCCTGGCAGATGCAGCTTTAAATCTCACAGGTTTTGCATAACTTTCACATCTGTTTTTGGACTTCTGACCCCCCGAAAGCAAATAATCATAGTATTCAGGTGTCAGGTTTCTTTTTTTACATGATTAAATTGTTTGGAATAGCAGATGGAAGGGTTCATTTAAGGGTTAATTCTGGTTTAATTATTAAAAAAAAAAAAAAGAAAAATCATCACTTCAGCAAATCATATGTTCAGAATAAGGTATACTTTTGTACTCTGGTTATAGAACGATGTTTAATGACAAAATCTTTCCCTGTTGATATATAAAGAGGGCCTAATTTTTATTATCTAAGTAGAACATCTAATTCATTCTGTGCTGAATTTCCACTGTTTGACAAAAAAAAAAAACGTGGGAAAGCTTTTAAAGTCTCACATCATGCTGGTGATAGGCTCATTAGGGCTATACACACTTTCATTTTAGCTACACTACTAGTAGTATGCCGGTAGGTAGAGAGGCAAATAGTCCTTGCACAGCTTATACCTTAGTAGAAAATGGAAGGATATGTATCCTTCCGTCCCCTATACTAGGAGACTGTTCTAGACAGTTTATGACCCCTGATTTTGCTTTTCAAATGTATTTATTCCCTCTTGGAAGCTGCAGAGGAGGCTTTTTCCTTGGGATTGGATGTCTTGATAAGACCGTAACAAATATTGAGCACTGAAATAATAACAAGGGTTATATATGTTCTGTGGCTGTTTAGGATGGATAGTTTCTATTTTAAGGGAAATAGTAGCAATTTTTAAAGCATTTTTTCCTCTTATTTATATGATATTTTATTTATTTGCCTGGTGCCTGTAGTTTTCCACTAGATTTATAGAGGGCTGCACAGTTAGTTGTTTGTTTTATTCTACAATCTTCTAAATAGGAGACATCTCCATCTTCACTGGAAAGCAAAAAAAACACAAACCTGTTTCCATGCAGTGAGGAGGTTTGGTGAAGACAGCAATACACAGCCAAAAAATAGAAAGTAGAGTTCACCATCAGATGTAATGAAAAGTCTGAGCCACGTTATCAAAATCATCTGATTTTTAGCTTTAATTGGCTTCTCAGTGCTCTCAGCTAGCTCAGAATTGCCAGAGGGGTTTTCACTACCAGCTCTTTGAGAGCAGGAGGAGGTGACGTGGTGCTGGGAGATCTTCTAGGGACTAGGGAGAGGAGCAAGACAGGCTGCAGGCCTTCACGTGTGTACGAAAGGTAGTGTGTGACAGGAGGAAGGGGTTGACTTTGTTGGAGCCTGGGCCAGATTTGGAGACGACACTTGAGTGACAGTAAGGTGGCTTAGATCCGAAATCCCAAAACTTAACGAAAGAGCTGGCAGCGCTCCAAGGAAGCTTGAGAACTTCCTTTTCAAGGGAGGAAATCAAGTGCACAAAGAAAAGAACAAGTAAGAAATACGGGTGTGTGGATGAGAAGGACAAATATAAAAGGGCTGTATTCATTATAATGGAAATGAGTTATTACAGGTTTGATTTTGGATTTATGAATATTAATTTTGAAGGAAGACAAAAAGATGAATGAGGCACAGTCAGATGTCCCTACAAATGGGAAAAGTTTAGCAAAGAAGACAGGAAACAGTGTAAGAAGAAAATACGTTTTGAAGTAGTTAATTAAAATCTAGCTAGAAGGCAGGAAAAGGGCAATGGATCATGCTGGTCAGCAGAGGAGTCCCAACCTATTGCACTCCTTCAAAGAGCTCAGTCCTGCTCATCTCCAAGCAACGGGTTTGGCCCTTGGCACCAAAGTGTCACGTCCTCCCTGCATTTCCTCAGTTACCCGTGAAATCGAGCAAGCAGAGGTGGGTAAAGGAGACAAAGCAGGATTTTACATGAAAAACACTTCTGTGTTCTGAAGGGAAAGCCTGGTATGTTGAAAGGTGGTTGAAGTATTTGACCAAGACCAGAGAAACGTTCAAGGGATAACGGGGAATGCGATCTGGCAGTGACACGTGGCAGCACACAAGTGGTCGAATTGTGGTGTTAGGATGTAGTTGCCTTTTAGCTGTATGTGAGCTTGGATTAATAAGAACAAAGTTAGACATTGAGTATAACAGAAGTTGTTTGCGGTGTGAAGACGAGAGTTTCAAGAAGCATTGGCTACAACCAGTGCAGAAAGGAGACCAACATGTGGGAATTCAGCGTGCCACATATCTGTCCGTGGGCTGGAGGGGGAGGACAGAAAGGACACAAGACACTTTGTGTGTCAAGGACACAGAGCGGTTGTTAAATGGCAGAAATGAAGGGCAGCAATAGTTGTTTCCAGTGCAGAGGATGGTTGCCTGTGAATTCCTACAGGATCTTGTGCTCCTCTGAAGTTTGTTATCGATGCTAAATCTTCTAGAATAGGGATTGCAGAAGAAATTTTTGGTCCTGGGCATCTATGCGAGGAAACAGTGAACGCCATGGTATTCAGTGCAGATAAACCAGTGAACTGCTGCCACCCTGAAATAGCATGAGGATTAAGACGGGTGGTTTTGGTTTAGCTAAAAATTATGGCTAAGTGTCCTTCGACAGCCAAGGAAGTAAAACTAAATGTTGGGCTTACTGGAGAAAGAACGGAAAGCATAATGACAGTCAGATGTGTATGTGGTGCAGCTTTGGACACTCAGTTCAAGGGACTTATTAAAGACCTGTTGAAGTTAGAGAGTAATGGCAACAAAGATGCTCAAAGGTGTGGAAGGGCTTACAAGGAACGACAGCAGAGGCTGAGCAGTGAAAACTGAATGCTGTGTGACAGAGAAGCATAAAATCCTGAATACGAGACTTCGGGAGCACACGGTGAACCTAGAAGATAAGATGCCAGGGTCAAAATGAAGAAGAGAAAGTCATTCCTTCCATGTGCATAGCGACTCTGCAGAGCTCCTTGCCTTGAAAGGTCCTGTCCAGGTTGGACTTCAAAAAATGCCTGGATGGTGTCACGAAGGGAAAAATCCATCAGGGCCCAGTAACTGTGAGAAGATAACCTCAGCTTCTGGAAGCCTTATTAGCAGGTTTGATGGAGATTATTCCTAGGAGGAACCACTATGAGCTTTCCTGTTCTTACTCTCTTCCCTGGGCTTATGCTGTAGATGCCCAGCAAAGACACAGCGTGGCTGGGCAGAGCTCTCCTCTGAGCCGCTGTGGCTGTTCCTACGTTTATCTTTTAGTAGAGCAATCGATGCAAATAAATATAGTATATACAAATTCTGAATCTTTCCCAAGCATCTTCAAGCTGTTGCTTGAATTTATTTTTTATCTTTTGTGTTGTAGGGCAATGAACATGTTGTTAGCAGTAGAATCTATAAAATGATGGTAATTTGAAAAATGAGAGCGTTTGTTTGGTAGAAGATTGGGATTAAAGCGAGGAATGATTTGATAGAGTAACTCAAAGCTTGACGCCTGTACAGTACGATAGGTGGGAAAGCTGATACGGTGATTAGAAATTCATTTGGGAAGGTATCAAGGCCTGAGCATTGTGAAGTAGTGCACGATAAGAAGTATAGTAATGAAATGGTGAAGGACTTTTGATTAAACTGGGATATATTTAGTGCTAGTAGAACAGCATCTCACCAGGGATGCCTCTGGCTGCTTCTGTGTTGAAATGACTTGATATCGTGCCTGGTTTCAAAGTAACGTAAATTTCCTGTTGGTGCTTAATTGACAGAAGTACAAATAGGAAGTAGCAGTGAGAGCATGTTTAAAATTATTTGGATAATCTGAGCTTTTGGGCCAAGTTTCTGATGGTCTGTGTAGGAAGATTTAATCATCATAAATCCAGAACACTGCCAATGAAAAAAAAAAAAAGTCCACTTGGGATAATAACGGACTCCTACGGATTGAGGCCGTGTGTTTCAGAACGGCGTTACCATATCACAGTGGTACAGCGAAGCACAAACACCTCGATTCACGTTTTGGGGAATACTGACTGTGAAAAGACTCAGCCATAGCTGTCTGAAATCTTTTTAAAGCACCTTGCAGTGCGGTCAACCGGAAAATAAGCTGTTGAAAAGCAAGAATAGATTGATGAGAATTAGTTGCCTCACTACTCAGAGATCTAAGTCAGGTGGAGTTGACAAGTACAGGGATAAGATGAGGAGAAGAAACTCCACCTATGTATTTTGGGCTTGAAATCCAATTAGCAGTGAGGGTGAGGAGATGAGCTGGAGTCAGAGAGTGGAAGAAATACGTATAATCATCTTGAGAGGTTAAACCATCTTATTGAGAAATCTTCACGCATGAAACTAAAGACTGTAGTAGAAGGTGGGGATTAATGTGCTGTGGGGCAGGTGATTTGGACTACTTGACTGTTTAAGGACACGTCTTTACTGACTTCATGACATTTTCTGCGCTTGTCATGTCTAACATGCCTGTATCACACTTCTGATGTTTGGCCCTTTCAGCACTTCCTGTGATGAAGAAATACCCATAGATGCTCTAGAGGAGGCTGATGAGTATATATTGAGTAGTTTAGCCAGGAAGATTCACTTTTTGTCAACTAATGTGTAGTCTGAGAGTTACCTCATTGGGATACTTGGCCATAGACCCAATACAACTGGCCTAGTACTGGACTAATGGCAGGGAACAAGACAAATCTATGCATCGAAATACTCCACCACTTAGGCAGCTCTGCATTTCATTAAGCCTAGCCACTTACAAACAGGATAAAGGTTATGAATATGCAAAAAGTAAAGGGTTAGTCTGTTTTCATAAGCTCTCACATGAAATCACAGAACAGCAAAATACTATTTTCCCCAAAATATTCACTAGCACATGAGTATTCCTTGTTTTCTTTGAATAATCTGAACTTTTATATTTACAACATAACTAGTTTTTAAAGTGACCTTAATATATAAAAAATAGAAGCACAAAGAAAAAAAAAAAAGCTTTCTGAATAATAGTAAAATGCATCCTTTTTATGCAAAACAGAGATGGACCTAAATGTTAGATTTGCTTACAGAAGAAGTTAAATTGGGCAATCTAGGTTTAAATTTTAGATACCCCTGCTATGGATGTTTAAACATACGCTGCTTGTGCACTGTCGCTCTTCTTACTCCTCTGGTCAGGACTTTCCACATCTTCCAGTTCACTGGCAACTTGCTGTGGAGGAGCTGCCTGGCAAAATTTAAATTTCAGCTGATTGAAATAATAGCTATGTTCTTGGCAGAACTGTTAAACAGGATTTATAGAGAATGGGGCATTACTTGACAGAATGAGAAAGAGGGAAAAAAAAAAAGATTTGGGGTGGAGAATGACTCTGTTTGTCGACTGTGTCAGTAACATGCAGAACAGCTATTCTGTGCAAATAAGAGCAGAATAATTTTCTGGAGAAATGTCTATATCAATAGCTACAAAGCTTCCTGTTACTTGGCTCTGGGCTTTTCATAAGTTCAGTGGTATTGTAAAGGCAGAATTCTTTGCCTTCGCACATTTCAAATATTTTAATTAATTTCTAAAGAATTGATTAATGATACTGAGATTTGGCTCTTGTGGATGGTGCTGATCATTTTGAATAATGTACAAGATGGTTCTGTTTTTCAATATTGTCTTTGACCGACTAATACTTCATTTAAATTCTCAGTCAATGAAGTTCTGATATAATTTTAGCGAAGTTATTTCCCTTAATTGCCTTTGTGTTGTAATTTGACTTTAATTTTATAAGTTTAATTTAAAAAAAATAATAAAACCTCTGTATCTAAATAGTTTTCTAATGTTAATTTTACTTTATGAAAAGGAAATAATTGAATGTGAAGTTTCTAAGTTACTGCTTTCAGTCATAGAGATCTTCATAATGGTGAGAACTTGTTATCCTTGTATAGCATTTCACATAATTATGAAAAATGAGATGTGATTGTTGTTACCTTGCTCCTAATGGGGCTTCTGCCAGCAGTGCAGTTGGCACTCATCATGCTGATGGGAACAGCTGGGAGGCCAAGAATTCAACAGATGTGGAGAACAAACTCTTGTTGAGTTGGACTAAACTGACACCTTCAGAGGACGTGGCAAATTGGGATTGGAAATTTCAAATCTTAGCAAGTTGCCCTCTTTATCACATGCTTCCATTAAATCTTGGGGTTTTATACTGGAAGACTTAGAGCGGTGAAATACCTTTTGCTGAGTTCACACAGCCATGAGCATAAGGGGGCCCACCCTTCTCATTTAGTTCGCAGTTCAGTGGCTCCTCCGCCCTGCAAGGTGTCAACTGGTTACCTATAGACCCAAACAATCAGTTTGGGGATGGAAATGAATTATTGTGTCCGGGTGAGACAACAGAACTTACCTTTCCTCCATTAATTTGTACTTATCGACAACTGCAATGTGTTCTAGTCTGCCACGGGTCAACGTAGACGTGTTGAACCGCCTAGTACGGCATTGCATGCGACTTTGGAAATGACATGCAGTTGTTCCTCTAGTCTAATTTCTATGCACGTAAGCAGGAGGACCATGGATAAATAGAAATGGATACACGTCGTGAGCCTGGATTAAATTGGAAATGAGAAATCCCAAGAATGAATGGATCTTTTTCATAAAACCTGCCTGTTGGTTGAGATTTTAGTCCTTATTACTTGAATTCGGTTATGTAAACCTCAGCTACTGACAGTAGGTTGAAAAGAAGCTTTTAATCCATATTTATTTCTTATTTGTGTTCATACGTTGTCTGTCAAAAACCATGAATTCATTGCTAAGAAGAAACATCCTGCAAACACACAAAGGTTTCTTACACTTTTTAATATACTAAGCTATTGGCCGAAACGCATTATTTTTACTATTTCCATAATATTCTCGAATGCAAACACTAGGCTGGAGAGTCTGGACTTTGAAAGGTTTTTTCAAACATTGTATATAATCTGAACACAGGTTTTCTTCCTTGTGTTGCACATCTACTGACCACATATCTCCAAGAACTAAGCCATCTATTTTTGTATAAATGTAATGGCATCAGTGGTGACTATTGTTTCTATCAGCTATTCAGAAGAAATTAAAGCTAAACTCTCTCTTTCTCAAAAGAAACAAGAACTCCACTAAATAATATATAAAAACAGATACAGAAAAAGGCAAGAGTGCCTCCATAGCTGAAACCAAAAAAGTGGCTTACAGAAATAACAGAAGACAAATATGTATGTGTACGTATATAAGCTTCTGTTGTGCTTAATTTAATAAAAGGGAACAACTTTCCATGGGAAGTTGTTAGAAACAACCCTCAATTTAAATTCTTGCAGATGGCATGGATATAATTTGAAGGCATCACACGGGATGTTCTGAACATGCTAACTACCAGAAGAGAGGTGAGAAAATCCGAAAGGAATCTTGCCTGGCTAGAAGCAGGGAATGGAGAGTTGCTAGAAACAAAAGAGATCTTCAGAAACCTGAGGCTGTGTCCAACTGAAGAAGATGGAAAAGATCAATACCTGGCAGATTAAACAGTAAGGCATGCCAAGAAAGAATTGGAAGAACAATTTGAAGAAGGCATGAGAACTAATAAATTCTTTTGCAAGCACGCTGGGTGGAAAAAGCTGGCCATGGAGCTTGTAGGATGAGTAATAGAGGCATAAAAGGAATCGTCAGAGGAAATAAGGCCAGAATAGGAAACCGGAATGAATATTTTGCATCGGTGTACCTACGGAGAAGTTTGAGCAGGTTGCCAAGCTCGGTTTTTGAAGGTGAGTCCTTCCTTGCAACCATATTGCAGTTCTTTGGAGCTGTCCTCAAGTCTGTGGACAAAGAAACGTGGCTGAATTTCCAAAAGCATTGGGTGTGGTGCCTAACCAAAGGCTGGGAGGGAAACTGAGCTGCTGTGAAATAAAAGGGAAGGTCTTCGCATGGATAAACGATGGATAAATGATGAGAATTTGGCAGCTGTTGTCTTTCTCAAATACCTCCTGGAAAATCAGCCTAATCTCCTTGTCTAAATAGCTGTTGATAGCTCTGCTTGGAAGAACTCCTACGGCAGCTGATTGTCACCTTCCAACTGCCTTTTAGCTGAAGCACATTTTGCTTTCTAGAGAATGCTCTGCCTGAATTCCCTGTCCTTATCGGGGTTTGCATACGTGGCCATAGGTTGCCTGCAAGCCAGAAAATCCGTAAGTACTGGGTATTTCTGCTGCACGTGAAGATGTTAATGATCTAGCACCAGGCAACCTGCTTGCTTCTTGCTGTTCTTCTGACTCTGCTGCTGTCGATTCTTAAATACTTGCAATGTCGATTCTTAAATACTGCAAAATGTCCAAAAAAAACAGGTGTGTGAACTGCTGCATGGATGGAAAAAACGCAGAACTTTTAATTTATCTACACTGTACCGTTTGCTTTAGGATGCATTACTGGGAAGCGTTTTGAAAACCAGAACGATAGGCAGTATGCACTAACGTATAGCACAGCTTAAATTTTTAAAACATTGTGAAAACTTGGGAGATTTTTTTAAAATTAAGTTACACTTTATACTACCTCTTGAGTAGTTTTTGGATGCACATATGTGCAAAGGCAGTTACATCTCTTTACCCCATCCTTAAACTCTGCGTGGCTTGAAAACAGTTGTCAGCTCTGGGACAAAACAGCGCGAGCATGAAAGCTGACATCGAGAGTCAGCCTTATTCTTGCTTATAAATCACAATAAACACATTTTCTCATAATAAATATATTCCTTAGCATTCAACTCCAGATCTTCTGTTTTAGTAGGAAGGGGAATAGTTCGACCCGGCGATCTGACAGCACTAGGCTGGGTTGGTTGTTGGCCTTACCTTTCAACACGTGCTGGAGCACCTTGTGCCTCACACGCCGTGTACCTCAAAGCACGATGCCAGTTATTTTCCCTGGCAAGCCATCACCTGGCAGGGTGACTCTACTCGTGCCATTTTCCCTGAAGGATACGAACCTAAAGGATGCACAAACAAGGCAGGACATGCTTGATTTAGAATGATTGGTTTAGGTGTTCCCTTGTGACAGTGGCTCCAAGGAGGAGGGTACTGTGGGTTCTACATATTTGAACAGGTGAGAGAAAGCCTGACCGAGGTGGGACGAGCGAGTGTTTAAGTCAATTTGTTGTATGTCACTTTGGGTTTCTTGTATTGCCTAATTTTGCGACATTTGCTTTCTGTTTTTTCTCCTCTTTTTGAGTTTATAGCTGTTCCTTATCATCTCTACAGTTTCACAAGTAGAAAAAAAATGCGTATTACAAACAATTTGGCTTTAACTCCCCGGCAGCAGAAATACCCAATATCAGTCACGGAAATGTTCTGGTTTTAACTCAGTTCATTACAAAAGCTCAGTCGTCTTTTATGACCAGTACGTGGTCATGTGCCATGTGAATCTCCAATTCTATTTGCCTGTATAAATATCTGTAAATGCATTTAGGAAGTGCTCTAACATTGCCATTTTAAGGTAGCTGGTGGTGTTTGGACAAAAGGATCTGGAAGCAACTTGCCTTACAAAGAGTGCAGTTATCGTCATGCTTGCACGTTAGCATTAGCTTCTCGTTTTAACGTTGTAGGCTACAACAGCACCAGGGTAGCACACAGACATCTCATAGTTCTCATGTCTCTTCTGAATTTCGCAGCTGATTGCCAAAGATAATTTTCTCCCACCCACTTAATTACAGTTTCATTTTCGCCGTTCGAAGGCAGGGATGATACATGTTTCTGTCTCAGTGGAACGATATTAACTTCTGTCTTATGTTTTGAGACCATGGATGTGGATGTCATTTGTAAGATAAAAAATAGATGATGTCAAGGTTTCATTAATAGAAATCTAACTATTACCTTAAGTAATGTATACTAGAGGTTAACAAAGGATGGCAGCTATTTGTTAGCGTATAGATTTGCAAGAGCCTCTATTAGGGGTCTGTACGGTCATAAATTAAACAAGGAGGATTCTGCTGGATCCAAGGAGAAGAAAACCCCGCTCAGTTCACCTTGAGGACAAGTAGGTGTTGGGTGTTCGTCCTTGGAAGCTTTTAGAATTTCTTGGAGGTGGGCCTGGGCCCTTGGTGTGGATGAGGACCTGCCCTGAGCAGGGGCTTTGGACTAGAGACCTCTGAGATCCCTTAAAAGCATCTGCGAGTCTGTGGCAGAAAGCAGTAGGAGGAAGAACATGTTAGGCACATTGAGCATCTAATTTATGGTATTTTGATTTGCTGACCACAAGAATTATTCTTTCTCTGATTAGTAAGTTTCTTTGTATTAGCCACTATTGCAGCAAGCCTCATCGTGGTAGTTACACACTTGCTTTTCTTACCTTTGTTCAGGAAAAAACCCGTAACAGATAAGATGCAGTAAACTGACCTTTAGTGGTTACTCTCTGATACATTGAAAAAAAAAACCAACACCAAAAACAGAAAGAAAAAAAAAAAAAAAATAAAAGCTTTTTGTCATCTTTTTTCTCTCAAGGACTGAAAATGCAGCTGGTACTGTCTCAGCAAGCTTGATAAAGAAGTAAATGCAGGAATTAATGAAATGCTCTTCCAGTATTTTTCTTTTCATCCCAGCGTACGGTATTTCAATCTCCTACCTTTTTTTGGGTTGTGAAAAAAGGGAGAAAACTATTGGCAGTAAATGTTGATATTAAAGATAATATTGAAGTAGAAATTCTTTGCAGTGTCTAGAACTGTAAAACTGAGAAATTAAAGTGCAGGGGAGTTCACATAAAACAGTCATAGAATCATAGGATGGTTTGGGTTGGAAGGGACCTTAAAGATCATCTAGTTCCAACCCCCCTGCCATGGGCAGGGACACCCTCCACTAGATCAGGTTGCTCAAAGCCTCATCCAACCTGGCCTTGAACACTGCCAGGGATGGGGCAGCCACAACTTCTCTGGGCAACCTGTGCCAGTGCCTCACCACCCTCAGAGGGAAGAATTTCTGCCTTAGATCTAATTGAAATCTCCCCTCTCTCAGTTTAAAGCCATCGCCCTGTGTCCTGTCACTACACACCCTTGTCCAAAGTCCCTCTCCAGCTTTCTTGTAGCCCCTTTAGGTACTGGAAGGTGCTGGAAGGTCTCCCCAGACCCTTCTCTTCTCCAGGCTGAACAGCCCCAACTCTCTCAGCCTGTCTCTGTAGCAGAGGTGCCCCAGCCCTCGGATCATCTTTGTGGCCTCCTCTGGACCTGCTCCAACAGCTTCATGTCCAAACCCTCCAACACCTGCACTTAGGCACATAGTGCTAATGAAGACATCCAGATTTTCTTTCTGTTGTTGAAGAACTTCCTCTTGAAATGAGGAATTGTTAGTATTTATCAAGTACTTTTCTGGTGAGGGAATGTGGACGGTTTTCTGCCTGGAAGTTTGGCTATGCTCTGCAGGGATTTTTCTTTTTTTCCCCTTTCTGGAGAGCTCACCTCCATCAGTACACCAGGACACTGCAGCGTATGTTGTTAGAGTCCCACTTTGGATCAGGTTTGTTTAGATACAGAACACACATCACATTGCCAAAGGGAGTTTGGGGTTTGGAGCTGGACACTGGTGCTCTGGGGCCTTCTGGGGTGGCTTGATGCTTTCTCGATGAATCTCAAGGCTGCGTTGCCTTAAAATGTGACAAGTGGATTAGAGAAACATAACATAGGGGACTACTTATTCTGTCAATTCATTGAGATAATCAAGTAAAAGTTTTATTAAATGGAAGTGGCTACAGAAATGGTATTTCACAGTATTTCTTAAATCGTGGTAGTGTTTCTTCTGCAAAATGAACCTGATTTATTAATTTTCTTGACACTGTATAGAGTTTATTATTTTTCCCAGATATCAGAGAGAAAAGTTCTTTGCAAATCAGAGTAGAAACTTCCTTTAAAAGTTTGCTTTATCTGTCATGGATAGAAATGTGTGACCCAAACGTGGTTTGAGTACAGAGGACTGGTACAGAGGGTGCTGCCCTAAAAGTGAAGGTCAAAAGTAACAAGGCCACCTGTTGTGGAGCTGGGTTTTGGCCAGATCTTGTAATTTGTTTTGTGTTGTTCCAAGTTTTTGCATTTTGAATTATTTGTAAAGCAACTTGAGCTATAGAAATACCCTCAATACCAATGAACACACACAAATGCTATTAAATAGCCAAGGCAATTAAATCCATTTACCTTCTTCTACTGGTGGTACTTCTAAGAATCATAGGTAAATAAGGTTACTAATGAAAATACTGAGTTAATATTCCTGAAAGCGCCACAGCAAAAGGGACTGTAATTGTTTTGAATAAAAAGTGAGGAACAAGTTTCTTGTATTATAAATACAGTTATAGTTTATTATAGGTAACAATAAACTGGGTTATTGAGACACACATGAATGCGTACACCGTGTTACATCAGGAAGGGAGTGGAGAGAACAAATATGACACAAAAATCATGGGACATTTGTCTTTGTACTGCTGCCTGTATGAATTTGGATACGGACATGAGAAAAGTTTAGATGGCTTGGATAAAGTAAGGTTTTACATTTGTTCTTACATAAATCCTCCTTTTTCGGGGGTATGGGGAGTTAATTTAGAAATTACTTCTGGGAAAACAGGAGCAATCCTTCCCCCTCAGCAGCTTTCAGTAACGTAAAAGATGTTGAGAACTCTGAGACAGGAAGATACAGCCAGCCCTATTCCAGATTCTGGCTTTAATTACTGTTTTACCAAGAGACAGCTAGCTGAAAACTGTTGATGTTTATAATTCACAGTGTAAACTAGAAGCAGGAGGTATTAATAGATTTAGAAAACTTGGTTTTCTGCCAAGAATAAATTATTTTTATGTAAAAATAATGCTTCTCTTTTGAGACTGAAGGATTGCTTGTGGAAAAGTTCCTTATCTTCTCATTTTCCTTTATTGAATTAGGCAAATATAAAAGTAGGCGTTTAGTTACTGCGAATGAAGTCAGGAAAAGTAAACCTAAATTAACATTGCACAAAAATGTTTTAGTTTTTTTTTTTCTCTCTGTAGATATCTTTAGGTCTTAAAATACATGCGTTCCTATATATTTCAAAATTCTTTGTGAATTTAGCTGTGAGTCACTCTTTCTTTAAATTATTCAAGCTGCATAATGAATATGAGAGTAAACCCAAGCTGCAATTGCAATCTGTGCCCTGTGCTTCCAGTGCCTGGAACCAGTTTATCTAACCAAGGCAGTCTGAACTTTAAGCACGTAATCCATTTACGTGTATATCAATTACCCTGTAATAGTTAATTATCAAGTTATCCAGTTAGGGAAGCAATCACATATGTTACCGTTTTGCGCAGTCGCCAAATATTTTAGCCCATCTTTTAGCAAATATTTGACCTAAAAGCTTATTTTTACCACTTACTAAAAAAAAAAAATAAATCAGATTCTTTGCATATTGGCAAAAATACAGACATACGGCAATCAATGTTCAGTTTCAGAAATGGAAGCAGATTTTCTCAGCTAAAGTTACAGGAGTTAAAATTTTGTTTTCTAAGTGTAAATGTTAAATAATCACACAATTATTTCTTTAGTGTTCATCTAAGGCGCTTCCCCAATGCAGAATCACTGTACACCACATCGTTTTTCACGCATTGTGAATTATTTCATTTATGCTGATTTTCTTGAAAAGTGTCTCCTTGGGCCTCCAAGAAAACCTGGGGAATTAAAGGCTCTGGTTTTTGTTTTCTGCAGACAGGTACTCAGAGCTAATAATAGGTGTTAAAGTATCCTCTTCCTTCTCTTTCATTAAAAGAAGATTGAGGCCAGGCTTGGATCAGTTAACAGGAGACATTAGCAAATGAGTTGGTGCAGAAGGTCCAGGTAAAAGGTTTTTGTGGCTGTGATGTCCTGCAGCGATTCCAGGGTTGTACTGTGCAAAGGAAAGGGATTCTAAAATGCAGATAAAGTTTCTTTGTACAAGGAACTAGTCAGTAATCTGTGCCACGTACATGAGGGTTTTTTCAGTATGTTTTAGAATCAGTGCTGAAGCTTCTAAAGGCTTTTATATTGAACATAAAAGCAAAGGCAGAAATCTGCCCTGCTAGTTTCTGTAATCCCTGAGTCTGTGTGGGATATTAATGCTTGCTGGTTTGTATATGAAGAGAAGGGAGGAAAATTAAATTCTGCACTTCCAGCCTGCTGAATCAATTCTGCTGATCCTTATTAACCGGCTCCAAAACTGTGGAGTACTAAATACCTTCAAATTCTTCTAAAACACTGTACAGATTGAAGAAAAATAGGTGTTATCTTTGTGCTAATTGACTAAAAAAAAACCATGATGTGAATTAGGAGCATCTCCTTCGGAGCTGTCCTTAATTGTAAGAAGCCCTAAGGTTGCATCAGGTGATGGTTGTGTGCGCTGTTGGGTCTGCTCGGGGCTGGTGCAGGGCACTGTAAGAGCTCTGAAATTCTGGGCTGAGAGGTAGGACTGGTACGGAGGGTGCTGCCCTAAAAGTGAAGGTCAAAAGTAACAAGGCCACCTGTTGCAGAGCTGGATTTTGGCCAGAGAGATGAAGAAAAGGCAGTGTCTTCGGGGTTTCTGCACGTAGAAGTGTCTGTGTTCTTTTCTTGGCTCTTTGCTCAAGGTACACGGAATTTATTACTTTTGTAAGTAAATGGATGACATAAATAGCTACGTGGTTTATGTCTCCTCTGCATCTTCTGTGACTCTTTGCAAGGTCTTCAAACTGCAACTTTTCCAGAAAGCAGAAATAATTGTAAATCAGAAAAGCAACTGTTTCTATTAATCTTTCAGGATAAAATGTATCTTGGAATCTGAACTCCGTATCAACGTTTGTGACATTGTCAGACATTTGTACAAACGAGGTTTTCCCCATGATCTAGCCTTTATAAGCCTTCCTGAAAACCCTCACCCAACCCGTCCTGGCCACAGCCCATCCCTGCCCTGGGACCCCAGGCTTATTTGATGCTGAAGGTGGTCCTGAAAGCTGAGGCACACTTGCTTATCTCATGGCCTCCTGGGAGGTGAAGCTAAAATGAGCTCTGAAATGGAGACAATCTGTGGGAAGTTTTCAGCAGCAGACATTCATTTTCTCTAGGATGTATGTGTTTTCTCAGTGAGCATTTAGTGGCTGTAGGGAAATAAAATTCCCAAGTTCAAATGTTCTCTTAGCAAACCTTCAGCAGCCACAGAGCCACTCTCGGTCCTTTCTCAAGTCCTTGAGAGGGTTGTCAGGGTGCCTTTCTCTTGGAGGGGCACGATCTTATCAAGACTATTTCTGTCTGTCTTGTTCTTCAGCATATTTCTTTCTCATGGTATATCTAATCCCAGAATAGAGATATCATTGTTACTCAGTCATTGTCTCCTGAAAAGCACCTGCCCCCAAATTCCCGTCTGTGCCAGCTTACATGGTTACGTATAACCATACCCGAGGGCTCATCCCAAGACAAGACTGACTCATTCTTTCCTCTTGTAAACAGAATAGAGCAAATAAACTATGAACAGAAGTATTACAAAATGCTTTCATTCTTCACAAGTTAATTTTAGAGAAAAATCTAAATTTGTTCATGTTTTGAACAGATCTCCATCCTCATTCTTAGTGGTGGTGGTGTTGCTGCGACTGTTTTTTCACAGCACCTTAGATTTACAAGTGTCATTTTTGACCGAGTCAAAAGAGGTACATTGAAAGTTAATGGCAATCAGAGGATTGTTTCAAGATCCCTACACAGGGATGCTGCAATATTTGGCAGGCACGGAGGATTTCTTAGGGTGTTTGGGTTTTGGTTTCTTTTGTAGGTGTAACAATGGGGAACGGGGAGAGTGGCACGTTGCTTGCACATCGAATTTCATAAACCAATTCCTGTTGTACATTAGGACCTAAAAAAATAGTACATACATACAGACGCTGGCAAAAGAAGGGAGACTCTTGTTCCTGCAGACTTTCAGCCAGTCCTTAAACAAAGCAGAGGAATCAATCTGAGAGTCTAGGTCAGGTCTGAGGGAACATGTACCTGTACAACCCCCACCCCTCCGTGGCTCACAGGGACTTACTCTTTTCCAGCCGTGGCAAGATTCTTGCGTCCTGTTTTTGCTCTCATTTTACTTTGCTGGATACCATTTCTGTCTGGTTTGATCACCGGTGTTTTATGTTGTGAAGACAGAAGTTTTGAATCCTCCCAAGGAGAACTTGTTATTCTCCAGGGGGAAAAAAGTCTACTTTCATTCTTCACTATGACTATCTTTGATTTGTGAAACCGAGTGGTCCATAAAACAGCACTGTGGGAGAAAATTTGATGGGTTCCAGGTAATGAACAGCAAAGCTATGAGCGAGTTAACTGGCAATAGGTAATATAAATCATGCAGTCCAAACAGCCAAAGTTTTTGGTGGAGCCAGTAAGGCAGCATATCATCGCTGGGTAAGATTGATTGCTCTTGCAAGGGAAAGAAAACACTGCTTTCTTTTTTGTTTTGTTTTAATGCTGAATAAAAGTTAGCTACCTGTAATGACAGCAGCTGTCCCAGAGGTGCTCACCCGGGTGCATAAGAAGGAAGTTCTCTGCCTAAAGTGTACTTTTGGGTGCCACTATGGCGAAGGTAATTCCCAGGGGGAAGGGGACAGGAGGAAAAACCTGCCCTTCTCATGTCGTGTTCTAGAATGGGAACGTAACAATTCATAGAAAACCAAGGAGATTGTCATAATCAAGTGTAACAGCTTAAAATAACACATGACGTAATGTAAGTTCTGCTGTAGTCAAAATTGTAGGTAGATCTTTGGTGAAGGGTACCGCTTCAGTGCTTATCAGCCTGAAAATTCATTTCCTGCGGGAAATTTTCATTACTTATCTTAACCTAAAAGTGAATTTGGGTGGAGAGGTTGTGACTTTTTTTTATTTCCTTGATTTACTAAAACAGTTTACCTCCCCGTATAAATAAATGTCCCTAGGCAAAACCAGCTGAGCTCTAAGCTGTTTGCAAAGAAAAGGCTCGTATCTCACTTCTTAATTGTGAGAGTTTTTTGTTGTTTTTAAAGAAATGAAAATATTTCTTCCCTCTCCCTTACAAAAAGCATGTGGATATTTAGAAATGATGGGCTTCTCTCACGAATGGATCTATGTCGATACTTCCTTTGTATAATCATGACTTCTTATTTGTATCAAGTGATACTCAGCAGGCTCTTCACTTCCTAATATTATTCCGATTTAAAATTAATACGGTTTAGTTTCACTGAATGTAAATGTTGGATGAGCAACTTGTATAAATCATAAAATTAAGTGCTGTTCTCTCTTGAAAATAATAATTAGGTATAGATCACGGAACGATCTCAGATGAGAACATTCACTTGGATGCTAATGCTTCTATTTGACAATTAAATGTACCTCTCTGATGCAAAAAGGTAGACGTGACATTTTAGCCAAAAGAGTGCGAGGTAAGAAACAGAGTTTGAGATGTCAACTTTACGTCAAAATTATGTTTGCTTCTGGCTACAATAGAGTATTTATTTCCAGATAATTATAATTCAGTACAATGCAAACAAAATCTCCTTTTTTTTTTCATTAATGAGCTGCTGTCTCGTTATATGAAGATTGGTAACAATCTGATATTTGAGATCAGCTATAATTATCGGCAAGAATGCAAAATAGTTCAAGTGTTTCACATTTTGAGTGTATTGAATCTGATTTGTCATTATTCTTAATCTGCTCTCAGACCCAACGTATAATAGATGTGCAGAGCAGCAGAGAAATTTGCAGGATCGTCTGCATTTTTTTGTGGCTGAGCTGGTTCTACTCTTCTGTGTTCGATGTTGACCTGCGAATGTCACGGCCATTATAGATACAACCGGGGACATTATTTAGATAAATTCCTCTGTTTTGAGCTGCATCTTGATGGCACCAACATGATTGCCATTGTGCCCTGGGCTAGCTCCGTTCCAGGATCGTTATTAGATTTACCTGGGGCATATACTCAGACTGGTTGAGCAGGAGGTACTAAGGACCAACTATAAGCCTTCCCAGCACCCTTGTTTTCCAGTGTGTTTCCCTTAGGAAATAAAATCTCTGCTTTCCACAAGAGCACTCTTTTCAGCCTTGATTCACTTTGTGCTCGGGGCATGGCCAACTCCTGGGTTATTTCTTACTCTCCCTGTTAACTTTGGTATTTGGAGAGAAAGGAGGTAGGTCAGGATTCATCCTGAATCACCTGCACACTTGAACCTGGCATCCAGCACCAAGCGTGTCTTTTTTTTTTTTCTCCTTTTTTCTTCTCTGTTCAAGTAGCAAGATGAGATCTCTGGCAGAGAGAAGCCTGGACTCCACCCAGTAGTAAAGGATATACCTAAGATTGTTCACTTCAGGGTTGTTTTTGGTTTTCTTCTTCTTCTTCTTTTTTTTTTTTCTGGGATGTTTTTCAACATGTGGTTGAAAACGATCTTCTAAAGTATTCTGCTGCTGTTAGCAGGTAGCTCGTGGTGAACACTGGGGACAGGGCAGAGATCAGTCAGAGCTCAGCAGTCCTTCTGGTTTCCTACTGAACGAACTGCTTCCATCTCTGAGAGCTACAGAGCAGCTGCCTAGTGATGACCTCATGTGCTCATGGAGCATTGCACTGAAGTCCGTTTTCAGACAGAGTGTTTTCACCAAGCCGGGCCGTGAGCATCACTTCCTTCATATCAGGATGCCATCTGATCCAGTCTGGGTGAGTAGAAGGGAATGAAGTGTGATGCCGATTCTAGGGGTAAATCCAAGTCTCCTGCCCAGCAGCCACAGCTCTTCAGGATGAGCTCTCTGTATCTGTGTCAAAACACCTGGAATCTGTGCTGCCAAAAGGCATGTGGGGTCCTTGCCCTCCCTCAGTCAGGTATGGGGCTGTTTCCACATGCCAGCACACTTGTGATATGAGTTTAGCCTCCGTAGATAGTTCTGCCCAGTGGGCATGAATGGCAAGAGGTAGAAGTGCACCAGAAATGAAGCAGATGTGAACAGCATATTCTGATGGATAGTGTGTATTTCTCTCTTAGTGGAAAAAACATGCTTACGGATGGCTGACAGTCAAATTTGGACATTCTGTAAATTTTGGAAAAGCTGATTATTGCATGATAGTATTTGGGAAGTAGAGTACCGGGGGAGATATAAGGAGAGAAATGCCAACAGGGGCAAAGTGAATTCCACTGGATCCAGGATGTGACCACTGAGACCTCAGCAGCTGAAATAAGTGCTCCGAGAGCCCTCAAAAGAGTCGGTGAGGGGAAGAGCACATGACAAAGGAGGTAGGGATGGTCAAGAGGATAACAGAGGGGGAGGAGAAAGAGAAGCAGATCATCCAAGCACATGAGGAGGAAACAGCACAGCAGAGAAGGAAGAAGTTCCAAAGCAGAAGAGGTGCTCCAGGGAAAGAGTGAGGGGTAGGAACTGGTTGGACAGGGTCAGAGGAAATAGAGTCAGGAGCCGGAGAGTTGGGGAATGGCAAAGTAGGGGGAAGAGAGATGCATCACTGAGACTTGGAATTCATTTAAGGGTTGCAGTGGATATGCAGAGAACGGAGAAAGAAGAGTTAAGAAGGGAAAGCACCAGGAGAGTTGGAAAGAAAGGAGACAATGTGGATAAGAAAGGATTAAGCTTCAAGCAAGGGAGCTGTTTTGATTAAGACAAATTACGTGAGCAAAATTAGCATTTAGAAGGGAGAGAGAAAAGGCATTTTCAAGAACTGGACCATGTTTTGAATTCTATTTTCATGATAAAATATAAATATGAGTAAAAGATGTATATTACAAACCCGTGTTCTCCATCTATCCGTTTGCATTTGGCAATTATAGCAGGAGAGTGAAGGAGAGGTTCGAAGAGGACAGCGTAGTGGTTCTGACAGTAAATTCATAGCAGTGGCTTCACACATGTGGTGACATGGGAGAACGCAAAAATAAGGGCAAATGGATGATGAAAACTAGCACTGCTGGGGGAGCATCAGCACAGGTTTCTTCTTTTTGTTGTTGTCTCATCTAAGACAGCCTAACAAGGATGTTTCTAGCCAGTTATTCTCTGTTAGCACAACCTATGTAATGGGTGCAGATATTGAGATTTCAGTCAGAAAATCACCAAAGCACAAGGAGAACCTGCCTTCCTCTGCTAGGAAGAAGCAAAGAATTCCTTTGCTAGGCTCAGCATATACCTGGAGAGAAATTTTTCCTAACTGTAGAAGAGGTTGTTCATAAGTCGTTTGATTCAGTCAAACACCAGTGGTGCTTACTGCTGTGCTTTTCTCTGGAGGTGTTTCATCCAGCTCTGGAATACTTCAGCATAAAAATTAGGAATGGGGTGGAGAGCAATACCTGGAGATGGAAAGGGGATATGTGAGTTATCTGCTAAAAGATTTTAACTAGAATGTTAATCATATCGGTCCTTTCTGATAGTACTTAAAAAAAAATCTCAGATTCCTCTGAAATATTTTATCTTATTTCCTGTAAGACCTGAATCAACATAAAAATGAATTTGGGGAATACTTAAAGGTATTCTTAATACACCTTTGTTCTTTTCAATATACTTTAAATACGTTTCCATTAACTTTCACAATACTGCACAGTGTTCCTACTTCTAAGAGCTACTTGACCCTTGCTCAAAGTCTATCACGTAATAACACATTAGCACAGAAATGATTCCAAGAGGTGAAGTTGAAGGCATTGAGTGGTTACAATCTTCCTTCCTCAATTGGGTAAGAAAGATGAAGAAAAATATTTGATATACACATTGTACGTTTTTTCTACTGCATGATATATATCCAAACAATCAAGAATTTTCAACAGTAAAGAAATACCAGCTATGCAGAGCATTTTAAGAAGCAAGTATTGCCAACTTTAGGAAAGAATCAGAAAACCTGGAAACTCAGTGCTCTGTGATTTGCCACGGGTGCTGTGGAGGAGCCAGAACGCCTGCATCCTTTCTGTGTGTCTTAGCTCAAGTCAACTTTCGCCAGCCACATGCACAATAAGCTCGTTGGCTAGAAAGGTAATTATTTGCTCCCTGTGTGTGGCTCACCATCGTGAAGAATGCCAACGCTGCCGTTGTGTTGAACTGATGGCAAAGTCTAGAGTCTAATATTAGTAGGGACTCAGAATTGTAGAACTGAGAACTCCTGGTTGTATTTTAAGACAGTCATCCGAAATCCTCACGCTTACTCGGGGAAGAAAAAGTAAATCAAAACACTGATCCAGAGATGGAAACCAAAGAGCAGCCTCAGAGTCGTGCCAGTTGGTGCTTTTTTGAAAGGCTGATAAAAGTGCATTAAAACTCGCCCTTGATCCAGCACTGAGAAAAAGAGAGTTTGGAGCAAAGTGGGTAAAAAAATCCCCTGCTGGTTCTGTAGCGGGTGTGTTTGGTGGGCTGTTCGCATTTTGTGTGTGTTTGAGCTGGGCAAAGGAGCACTTTTTCAATGTCGCCTTTTTCTTGGAAGGTCTCGGTGATAATTTAAGACTTTTCTGTCTTCTGAGGGAGAAACAGACTGGGAGAATGGGAAGAAGTGACGCAGGTGAAGAAGTGGAGAAGGTATGGACAAAAATCTAAAAGGGAGAGCTCAGGTTCCTATTCAAGTAAGACAATGGATACCCCTGCCAAGTGATGCCCACTTCATCTAGAGGCATAAAGGAATCAGGAGGGCAAATACACCTCTGGATTTAGGGAAACTATTCATTTTGTGGTGAAGGACAAAAGAACAATCTAGATTTTCCGTCTCAGACCGTTTTTCACAGAGGTTCAAAACCTCCTATTCAGAGTGACATTGCTCAGCATTCCTTGGAGAGTAGTTGCATAAGGGCATCAGAAAAGCAGAGGAGAGGGATTTGTGGTTGTGGGTTTGTTGCTGACAAGTAACCACATGATCATTCAGGTAATCACAGTAAACACGCGTGGTGTCGCTCGTAGGTGGTCTGGGAACCAATTCCCCGTTAGAGACTGGGTTTAGTTCATTTCCTCTGATATTTTTGGTGCAGATAGTGATGATGAATAGGCGATTCTGGTTTTGTTTATTTTTCTCTGAAAACATGATTTAGGATGAAACAAAGGGCTCTTCTCTAACAGTAGGGTTTAGGACCTGGGAGAGTGCAAGGATTTCCTTCTCTAATCTGTGGGAATTAGCCTTGACTGACAAGGAACTAGTGTGCACTTGACTTACAGTCCTCAGTTAACTTGCAGGTCTATGGAATATAGGACTGCCGAACTCCAGTGGTTCTTGTTTGAAGTGGAATTCATATGAGGATCCAACCAGAAGAGTCAATGCTGGAATGGAGGTTGCCGTTATGTCCTGGGGGAAAGTCAATGCAGGTTGTAAAAAGTACTCTGTTTGTTTGTTTGTTGTTAAAATCCTCACTATCTAGTAATTACTGATGAGGGCTGTATGGTGAACTGTGGAAACAAGGATAGTATAAACCATTGTGCAGTAGTTCACGAAAAGTAAATTCACTGTACATTGTGCTGTGTGTGTAGTATGCTGTGCTGTGTTCTGGTGTTGGGGAACCCCCTAAAGCAGTCTCTACAAAGAGGGCCTTTCGCCTCTCAAAAACTTTAGTTCTGAGTAATATACAAAGAATAAGCATTTGAAGAATAAGTTTTCAGGTAGTGAAAAGCAGATAATCAACTAAATGATGATTTAGTCAAAAGCAGATGATCAACACACACTGAGTGTGGCAGCTGGAAGCAGTGAACAGAGTATTGGAGAAGGTACCAGAGAGAGAAACAAAGATGCCAAAACGTCTTGAAGCAATTTTTCATTTATTGCTGGAGCAATTAGGGAAATCTCCCAGACAGGATTACAGCTTTTCAAAAATTGCTGGTTGAGGAGATGTCAGATCTCTCAGGAGAACTAATATTTGGATATAAAATACCCCTTTCCTACAAAGGGCATTTCGTTTTGCGTGATGCATTTCTCTGTCCTTTTATTGCTGAAGGAAGAGCAAATCATTTAAGTGTTTTGGGTTGGTTTGTTTGTTTGTTTCTCCTGCTGCCTACTGTCAGCTCACCTAGTGAGAAGGAAGCAGAATGCAACCCCGAACAAGTTGGGATCAGGTGGGACACGACTAAAGTTGTCTCTATCTGTAACTCAGCTGGTTACATACTCATTGCCGCAGTGGCAAGTGGAAGTCAGGCCGTCGTCGTGTGGTTGTGAGGCTGTTGGGTTCCTGCTTTGATGGACAGTTGTTCTCAGAAGAAAATCTTTTTGCCTGCTTGTTGACAGTAACTGAAGGGCACAAGCATGTGAACCACAGAGATGTTTCCAGGCCAAGACCATGGCATTTGGATATTACAGTGGGTTGTCACTACAAGGAGAGCTCTTCAGACACATTTCTCACAGCAGTTACATTCAGAGAGAGAAAGAAGGGAGAGAATTATAATTCCTACTTATTGTTTGCCTGTGACTTCAGTAGTTTGGCACTGTCTTGTGCTCGAAGTGCTTGGATTTTGTTTGGTGTTCCAAACTTGGGGAGGCTTAAAATGGTCGAAAGGGGTGCTTCTGAGCTTTGGGAACTGCTAAACTCTTATGCCACCAAGAACAATGTACGCATTTACTAGGCACTTTTTAATATATATGTGTGTGTGTATATATATCTATGCATATTTTTATATTTGTATTTATATACATATATGTGTCTATATATATTTTCTGTATTTGCTACGTTTCTCTGCCCCTTTCAGATGTTAACAACCCATCTGCGTTTTCTGGGGTCCCTGGATCCTAACCCAGCCCCTGTGTGAGACAGTGAGGCTCGCTAGGACGCGCTGGCCCTAAAAGCACATAGCAGTGCCAGGATGGCACCGTGCCTGATTTTCCACACCTCGCTCCCGAGCAGCTGCACTTGGCCTCGGCACCCCACCACGCTGCCCCGGGCAGCCCGCTCAGCTCCACTGTCTCTTTGCTACGCCACGCCGTGCGTTGTAAACATGAGACCAAGTGCCACAACACAGTGACCCCAGAGAAGATGAGTGTTTCCTGGACAGCATCTTCTCTGTCAGGGTGCTTGAAAGGAGAGCTTTGTGCCCACCCACTGCATTCCTGCTTCGGGGATAGATTTTTATCCTCTTTCTTCCAAGGGTTAAGCAGAGCTCCCGTTTTCTGTTTAAAACATGCCAGCAGAAGGGGATTCTGTCCTGGGACTTTCTCTCCATTTTACATTAAACGGCCTGATCACCAGGCTACAGAGGAATTATCTACTAATCTGGCTTTGCAGCCCAGTAAAACCCGCTTTGCTGGCAGGGATTCAGCCGCAGAGGTGAGGAGCGTCTCTGCCAGAATTATTACTATCCTGGCGCTTAGAGCCGCTTCCTGCAAAACACAAGTGGTATCTTCTTGTTTTCTTCTGCTCCTGAATGGCTTGAGTTTGGTTTTGTTTCTTAATGCGGCAGATGGTGGGCACCGTCCCTTCTCATCCCTTCTCTGGCTGAGTTTTTATAGGAAGCTGTAGTAGGAAGTTTGTGAAGGGCGCGGGACGTGGGAGTTAGGTCATAGGAGGTTATGTGTAGCCTGTACATCTGGGCCTTTAGTCTCTCCATTTCACTAAAAGTGGGAAATGTTGCGTTTCTCAGCCTTGGTGGGACTAAGATCTGAGCCTGCACAGAGGTGGAGCTTGAGAGAGGTGGGAAACGTGAAGGTCAAAATGCAGCAGCACCTGTGATCTTCCAGCAGCAGAATTACTGTGTCAAAAAGGAGGATTTCAAGTCCGCGGTTTTGGTGTAGGTATTAAAAATTCCACCCATTTCCCTGAAATCTTTTTTCAGTTCAGAACTGCCAGCCTGGCCACGTTCTGCTGCGTTGCACTGGAGGTTCTTCCCTCCACTCCACCCCAGCGAGCCTCGCAGCTGTAAAGAAACGGGGTCTCATCCGTACTGGGCTGTGGGCACATGTACGTTGGCCGAATCCTGCTCTGTGCCAAGCCCCCACGGGTTTTCACAGAGTCCTTTTCCTGATGGTTTTGTTGAAGCATTCCAAGAACCTGCACCAAAAGGGCTTCTGACACATCAAGCACAATTTCCTTCGCCGGACAAGGTGGGATTTGGCCCAAAATGTTGCCTTTGCAGTAAGAATTATGGGTTACATAGTCATTAGCTGTGCCGTACTTTAGATGAGAAGTTACTGTGCTGGTTCCATCTACTTAAACCTCCTGGTTCTTTAAATAGGTGTCCTTGGGCAGCTTTTCTCACTGTGTTAATCCTGGCACAGATGAACAGGCATGAATAGAAATGTTTATGGCAGTCTTCACAGCTGCATATGGAATATATCTGATTGTTTGCATATAGTCAGTGCTGGGGGTTTGCAATTTGATGCTCTGTAAAGAGTCTTAGATAATCTTTCTGAAAGGAGCTGTGAAAATGCAGATATAATTAGCTTTATGGATTATTTTTTTGGGGGGAGGGAGGAGGAACCGATATCTTTTAATAAAGCACTGGAGCGCAGAATAGCCGTTTCTCGTGCTTTTCATTCACACGGTATTTATAGTGCTGCAGAACAAATGAGCTGTTGAAAAGGGAGAAAAATTAATACTGTGAATGAACTTGCCTCGAGAGGAATTTGTGATAAAACTGTGAATCTAACAAACTTCAGTAAACCAATTGCTGCTCCTCCTGGATTTGTGGATATGAAAGCTCAATGGGATTTGATGTAATCCCTCCCTGGGAACAGATGGGCAGATTGCCGGTCTCTGCAGAACGCATTCCAGTCTTCCCAGTCCCTTCCACAGCCGGCTGGGATGGTTGTCCTTTACACCTTGCCTCTCGCTGACAAAAATACTGCCAAAGGCATGAGAAGAGTCAGTTAAGATGTTTGTGACCTGCCTCTGTGCAAATTGTGTGTAGTGTTTTTATCATCCAGTGCTTTGAATCCCTTCACGTAGAAGAAGGATGGTCCTTTTTTTAATGCCCAGTGGCACATTATAGTGGCCCCACTACTACTACTGTAGTTAAGAGGTGATCAGCATTTTATTATAAACTCCTGTTTGCAGGGAGTTATAGAACAGCCAAGTCTTTTTCTCCAAGTTCAAACCAACTAAATTGGAATCACCAGAACTAAGCCAGGAGCAACTTTTAATTCTCCTCCCGCCGTGAAATTAGTTGGATCACAGTTATTGAGCTGCCATCCACATTTTCCGCCTTTTAAAGCAGCAAACTCTGCTTTTGGGGAAAATAGTAAAATTGTTGCATCAGGTCATAGATAAAATGATTGTGTATTTTACCTAGTATAATTCCAACAGACTCCGTATGCGGCTAACCTTGCTCCTTACGTTGTAAAACAGACACCTGTACAGTCGAAAGCTGCAAGTAGTTTCATTTGCCTCAATGAAACTACACAAAATCTTAAAATAACAAATAATTTAATCTGTTTCATACAGTTACAGTCTTGCTTTTAACTCAAGAATGTACGTTGGGAACTTTAAGACTTGATCCAACGTTTGTTTCTTAAGTAGTAGCTACTATTTCTCAACTGTATTTAGCAACTACTCAGTAATGAATGAAATTGCCATCTGCTTTTGTGAGTACGTAACTTACTTGGAGGCAAGTCTAGGAATGATAGAAAATTTACATCGGAGGGGACCTCAGGAGGCCTGTGGTCCACCCTCCTGCTCAGAGCAGGGCCATCTCTGGGGTCAGATGAGGCTCTTTCAAGGCTTTGTCCAGTCGGGTCCTGAAAAAATCTGAGGACAGAGACTGCACAGCTCATGCCTGTTGTCTCCTGCCATGACTGAGCTCCATCATTCAACCAGTTTTTTAGTTCACCCATTTTTTTCATTGTTCACCCCTTGTTTAATTGTTCACCCATTTAGACCGTGCCATCCTCACTTGGATACAGAAATGTTGTGGAAGACAGTGCTGACAGTCTTGAGAAAGTCAAGGGAAATGACAACTGCTGTCCTCTCACCCACTTTTTATCACTGTATTACTTCTGTCATTTTATCCCAGTCGGGTTGGTCAGGCGTGATTTAGCTTTGGTAAATCCAGGCTGACTGATCCCGATCACCTTCTTCTCCTTTGTGTGCCCAGAAATGTGTTTTGGGAGGACAAGCTCCATAGTTTCCAATGATCTTCATGTCATATAAGGTGTTTAAAATAGCTGGAAGCTGGAAAGTAACTTTAGACAAGTATATATTTTAAAAATTTAAGCTGAGGAACCTGTTGTATCTGTATCGAACTGTGAGCAGAATCAGAGCCATGCGACAGCTTTGCACTAAGTCCACAGATCTGCCTGTCTTGGACAGTGGTGGGTTGAACTTGCGTTCCTAGGACAGGAACACCCTCCTGGAAGTGGTAGGTGGAGATAAGGTCAAACAAGGCTCTGACGGGACCTTAGTTCCTGCTTTTTACAAAAGCACAATTTATTTCCCAGACACCTGAGTGCAGAAAAATACACCTCTGAGTCCAACCAAAATGTGCTTTTATCTTCTCCGTGCTGCACTACAACTGTGGAAATACGTTTGAAGAGGACTTTGGAATGCTCATCAATTGATTGCAGGGAAACCCTCTGCGAAATGACGACCCTGTCTGTGTTTTGAACACCCTCATTGCTGAGATACAGGATCCTCACAGAAGGTAAAGAAATTAATGAGCACCTTTCAAGTCAATCATTGTTATTTTTGTCAGATTTTCACGCTTCCAAAATAACTTCCTTATGCGAAGCACGCAAGGATTGTAGACCATGAGGTGAATTAGTTCCTTTTGATAAAGTTCTGAGAAAATTTGAAACTACCAACAATAACATTCTTGTAGGATATTAAATATTTAGTAGACATGTCTGCACTGAGGCAAGAAGTCTTTTCTCTCACTCTGCAGCAGTTTCTCTCGGGTAGTCCTTTCTGCCTGTAGGAATTCTTTTGTTGTTGGGGAAAGCAAAATTCTGGCTCCAAGATCCTGTACCATGATTTAATGGGAGCTGGGCTTGGTGTTTTCAGAACGTGAGCACTGAATGCTCTTATGGAAGTCTATGTTTGTGGCTTATGATGTAGACAGGTGTGTCTTACAGGAAAGGTACAGCTTATGGATAGACAGGAGAACAAACTAAATGCACACACCTACAATGGGAAAGGGTAATTACTCTGGATTTTACTACTTTTTTTTTTTTCCTCCCCCCCCCCCCCCCCCCCCCCCCCCCCCAAGTTTTCCATGTACAGGTATCAATAATATTCTTGGTCTTATAGGAGAAAGAAAATGACCATTCTGATTAGTCTCAATTACGGTTTTGTGAGTTTCTTTTGAAAGAAAGCAAGATTTGAGGTCTTATTGGGTAAGTCTTATTGGTGAGTAGGGTTTGTGTATGAGAACCAGTAACATTAGCCAGTTTAGTAAGATGATTTTACATATTTTTTTTAAGAACTGATGAACAATTTTAGTCCCAGAATAGGTTTTCAAGTAAGTGATGTGCTGTGGTATTGTTTCATGGAGGTTACTTCAGCATATAAATCTTCTGTTGTGAGCTCCTATTCAGCCTTGCTCTGTACCCTGACAAAAAATACTCTTATTTTGAAAAAATGGACTTGTTTAGTAATAGAGACAAAAATACAATAGGGTATGGGCCCAGAACTTCTGAAGTTCTTTCACTTTGGCCACAAAAGCCGTTTAAAAGGTAACCACTGGCTTTCATTTCCAAACTAGTCACATTCAGCTGGTGCCCATCCCTCCCCAAGGAGATCCCAAACACTGTCGGAGCATTTTCTCCATTTCACAGCAAGTTCTGTAATGACACCTCTCTTGCTCACACTGAAACTTGCAGCCCTAGACGTTACTGTTCAAAGCTGAGCCCAAATTCAGGCAGGGTCACTTGACTCCTTAGAAGTAAGCTCAGGAGAGGTCGATGCTCGATGTGAAAGCCCACCTGTTCTTATTAATCATTCAACTTCTAATAAACTTGATTAGATGCCTGTGCAGTCTCAAATGATTTGCTTTGTGAGTCTGTGCAGGCTTTTTTTTTTTTTTTTTTGCAAATGGGAGTTTCAATGAATGCTGTTTAAATTTAATGAAGATAAATAAAAGACTGGAATATTTCTCAAAACACGCTCCCATCTTACGTTTTACCCGATTGCATCGGGCCCCTCTGCTTCAGTAACGTCAGACTGAAGAAGCAGCGTTTGCTGTGTTGAGGAGGGCTTTGGAGAGATCCCTCCTGTCCTGTCAAGCCATCTCATCAACAAGCGGGAGCTGCTGCCTTCCTCCCCGCCGAGCCGGCGGAAAAAAACCTCCGCCAAGCTGCCGGGAAGGGCTGATGTGGCACGGAGCGGGGAAGCGGAACCCGATCGCTGGCTGGGAGTGGCCGGGAGCAGCGACGCGCTCCGGCTCCTGCTCCTTCTTCTCCTGCTCCTGCTCCGGCTCCCGGTCCGGCTCCGGCTCCCGCCGCGGGCAGCCGCCGTGCCGAGCCGCAGGCAGAGGGCAGGCGCATCCCTGCCGGGGCTGAGGCGCTTGGGATGCGGAGCAGAAGGTGGGGAATGACTGCGTGCCTCCTGCTCTGATATGCGAAGGTATTTTTTTTTTTTCTTTTTTTCCCCCTTTGTCGTTACTCTTGGTTATTTTCGTGCCGGTTGGAATCGCTGTTGCTCTGTGTTTTGTCGAGTTTGTTTTGGAAGGAGAGAGTGGCGGGCAGTTGTTGTGTTGTTACTCTGTCTGTAGACTTGGGGGGGGGGAAACCCAAAGCAGAAAACTTTGAACTATTCAGTCAAGCTCGGTTTTCTTCTTGTTTTTTTTTTCTTTCCCTTGGAATTAAGTCCAAGAGTAAAATTGCCCCCAGAACTAATAGTTTATTAATCTGTTTAGAAAAATCTGTCACAGTGAACCCATCGTCCCATTAGATATAGAGTGAGGGGAGTGAGTAAAAACAATACCTTGTTTTTATTTAGGCACAATGTCCTTTGTGAACCTGAAGTCTGTGTCTTTCAGATCGATGTGGTTTCACTGCAGTGAAAGAGAAAAGGTCTTAAGGCTTGCTTTTCATTATTTGTGCTGGAAATTAATATTGGTTGGAAAGTACAGCTTCCACAAGTGCCCTCTTCTGCAGAGAAATTTGTGTTCAGAGAAGCACTCCTAACAGGCTGGCATGCCAAGCAGCATTTCAGCTAATTTTTGCAGTTTTTAAAGTTGATGCTTAGTGAACTTGCAGGCTTGTACGTGGCTGATTTGTTGATTCACCTCTAAACTCGGTGCAGTAGTAACTGTTCTGTTAGGTCTTTGTGTCAGCCCCTCTCCATCCCCTTTTTCTCATGCCACAGTTAACCTTACTATAAAAAAGTCTTTTTTGTTGTTGTTCCTACTTTGAATATCCTTCATATTTTACTTTTCTTACTGCATAGCAATTTTTTAATTGATTCCTTGTGTGTTGCTTTGGCTGCTCAGTATTATTTTAGTAATTACTGTTCTTGCATTTCTGCATTTTCCTTTCTCTGTGTTCATTGCAGTGCTACTATCATTCTAAAAACACTCCTCTAGGTAAAAAAAAAAAAAAAATGATGAATTTTATTGATTATTGGATTCTATTCAATATGGAGGGTTATAAACAAGTTCCTTGTACTTAAGATATCATTTGAAGAAGAAATGGATGCGTGCGAGTGCGCGTGTGTGTGTATTTATACATAAAAAGGAAGGCTGTATTGGAAATGCTGTGTTGTTACAAGAGGATAACAGGTCCTTGTGTAAGGTTAATGCCAGGTCCACGTTTTGTTACTTCTTACAAAGTCAGCTGATTGGTGGAGCTGGTAAGCGAAGAGTATAGGAGATGCAGTAAATAATTAACAATAATAATGTATCGACTTTTATAGGACTGAGTCTTGCTTTAGAGAGTTGGAGACTTTGTGTGTGAATTCTCAGCTACTCTTATCTGAATGTAACTATTTCTCCTGGTTTTCTTTTCCTGGGCAGGCAGAAGAATGGTTAGCAAGAGGTTATTTGATGCATTTTATCTGTCGGTGTTAGGACTCAGGTTTCGGGAACATAATCCCCATGGCTTTGCAGTTACAACCCTATGAAATAAGAGTGCAATTTAATGAGAGGACTGCTCCGCTTAACGATGAAGTGCTCCTCTCTCAGCTGTTGTGCTGAGCTGCTGAAGCAAGACAGCCCCAAGTGCTGTGTCTCACACCTTACCCTTGGAGAGGGAATATGTAGACTGTAAAGAAGTTTGGGGCTCGATATCTTCTTTATGGTTTTCTACTTGTGCTAAATCACTGGTTGGAATAATTGTATTGTCACCTTGTGTCATATTTGCTCAGGTGTAATAGCTTTGCTAGAAAGGCAGTCGCCTGTAAAATTGTGGTGCAAAGTTTTTAATATTCTCTGGAACGGTGGGGAGGGTTGTTAGAGGCTTTTTTTTTTTCTTAAAAAAGAAAAAAAGTGGGTTTTTTCTTTTTTTTCCTTTTTTTTTTTTGTATGAGCTCACTGATTTACTGGTTTATGAGATTCTCTGATAATAACGTTTTTTTAGGAATAGTAGACAGATCTGTGTGCTGAAGAAACATTTACTCACAAATACTTTCAAATAACAAGAACTGAATGAAATTTAAGCTGTAAAGATTAAAAATAAAATTAAGTGGCCATGCTGGATTCTGGTCTTTACTTACTGTACAGCTAAATTGTTGTAAAGGTTAAAGGTATAAAGTGAGAATTCATTCCTTGTGTGTTGCAGGCTTTGGTTTGAGTTGTCCAGTTTTAAACTTTGTTTCTGCTTTTTAAATTGTGTGTGTGAATAATTTTTTTGTGTGTGAATGTCCATTGTACAACAGCACTATCTTTAAAAGAAAAAAAACAAATTTTTCACGAAGAGTGGACTTGTGAAGGGCATTTGTGTAGTTAAATATTGATAGGGCTGAGATGTGGCAACACTAGCATTCGTAGCCAGTTTTGACACCATTGGTGTTAATTTCTTAATTTTAAATATGTGTTAGGAGCTTCAGATTGGAAAAGACCATCCGTGAGTCCAACTGTGCTTCTTGCTGCTGCATCCTTAATACCATACCATTGCTGGCATGCTAACTGAGCCCCATCTGCAAACAAGGGTATGCCTGGGATTTGTGTTCTGTCCCTGGTGCTCCCGTGGAAATCTGGAACTTCTGACCCTCAGATCCTTCTCCTGATTTCCAGGGTAAATACAGTATTCCCCTCCCCCATGTCTTTGCTGTCTTCTTTGAGTAACTCTTTTCTCTGAAATTAATCTTTTAACGTGGTGATCGGAATGGTAAGTGGCATCCATTTGTCTGCATTTCCAGTATTTTGTGCAGTGATAGCACCGATTTCTCGTTCCTGTTAGAAATACGTCTGTTCTGGATCCAAGGATCTCATTTGCCTTTTTGCACCTGGATCACATTCATGGTTTATAATGATATTTTAATTAACTGAAACTCCCCAGTCATCCTCCTTTGCAGTTTTCCCTGGGAAGTGCACAGCGTCGCAGGAAACTTCCTGTGCTCCCTGACTACACGACCTTGAGTTGTGCCTTGCTGAATTTTGTCCTGTTTCTGTTACTTCAGAGCGTCCAGTTATTTCTCTGTAGTATCTAGGTCCTCTCTTCTGATACCTGTATCCCCACTGTGGTATGTGTTATCAACCTGTTCCTAATACCAACGACTGTTATTGGTTGAAACGTTTAATAAGATCAGTTCCAAGCCTGATTCTTGAGACCCTCGAATAATCACTTAAGTTTTCGAGACTTCAGCTGTTGTCTCCCCTTGAACCAGATGCTCACCTACCTCTAAATTCCTCTGCTAGTTACAGCTTAACTAACAGTTTCCCATGTGACAGCGCTGAGTGCTCTGCTAAAACCCAGATTAATGAGATCTGCAGCATTTGGAGAATGTTATCTGATGAAGTAATCTCTTCGGTTAGTCTCTCCCAAGCTACCCTGTGTTAAACCCATAATAAATTTGGTCGCGTTTTCCAGTGTTTCCGTGTCTTTAAAAGGAGATTTGAAGGGAAGCGTGCTTCGTCTCCGTGCCACTGAAGTAAGTTTTGCAGGCTGGTAGAAAATTCTTCTCTTTCACTTTAACCGTGAATAATTTATTTCCTACTCTTTAATTGTAAGCAATATCCTAGTTAAAAGAAACGCCTTAGTGGTGATCGATTTTGTGTGCCGTTTATTTCAAAAATAATGAATGTTTAATAGCTCCTGAAGTTTTTGTTTCACTTCGTGATGATTTCCTCTTTTGTCCCCTTGTGTATCTTTTTTTGTTTTGTTTCTTCACCACTCACCCCCTTCGTTTCATACCATAGTAAACATTAATGCCCCTACTAAAAATAAAGGCAAACATTTCCTTTGGTACTTGAATTATCCTTCCCAAAGTACCCTTCTTGCAGCACAGGAACCCAAGTTCTTTTCCTGATCCTTCCCTACTTAGAGCACCCAACAATCTTTATAAAGCTATGAAAACCAGGAAAATGCTGTTTGGACTTTGAGATCTGCCTGAGATTCCGTTATACCAGTCCTCACTGTTTTCTTTTCTTGACATCTGCATTGTGTCTTGTTTTAGGCTCTTTTAAAATTTGTATGTTTTCGTTAAAAGTTTTCTAATGCTAGAGGTAGTTGAGTGTTAGACATGCATTCATACAGATTAAAACAGCCAGTCTTTCTTCTTGGAAATCTTTCTCTCTCTCTTCCTTCCTTGGAATACTGAAGGGTCTCATACCTGGGATTTGAAGATTTCTAAGCCTCCTTCCTATTCAGATAGCTGAATTCCTCAAGTCAGTTGATTTTTCTAGTTAGTTCCCTTAATTTCTTTTTTCAAAAGAAATGGTTATAACCCTTAATTACAAGTCTGTTTTCTTTTGTTCTTCCATTTTGTTTAATCAGCTTATTACCATTCCAATCCAGTTTACTTTCTGTGAGTGAACTCTCTCAAAATTGAGTATGAATTAACCTTATTTCTTATAGCTATAAAGGTTGTCCACTGGATCAATCATGGATGAGAGTACACAAATTACACTGCTATTAGTATTCTTTGCTCTTTGTATCTGGAAAATTGAACTCTTCAATAGTGGCAGTTTCTATATAGTTCTTACTTTTCTTAAGAACGCCGCAGTGATCTATGTGTTGCTTCAAGGTTTATGGCATTACTGCAGTCAAATGAAATTTGACTGGATCAGCTCTTCCCAGAGTGATTTTGATCAAAACCAATATTGAAGTTTAACATATGGTGCTCTTCTGGCTTTACATCTCGGTCTCAAATAGAAAATCCTTTGGAGAATATCTTCTCTGCCTATGTCTGGAGAAATAATAAGATCAAGTTAGCTGGTTGCACCAATCGTTTCTCCGTTCTGTTGCCCATGTTCCTGGCATTTGTGTGCAGGAACTAGTACAATCTACAATCTACTAGTAGCAATTTGCACCCCGAGAGAAGCAACCACAGTTCATGGAAGAACCCTGCCCAAATTTAGTGCAGACACAGAATCAGCATTTCAACCTTCTCATTAACTGTGGCTACAGTGCTTTGTTGTAATCAGCTGAGTAATCAGAGTGGTTATTTCATCTGGAGACCCCAGTGGGTGTGGAAGTTGTTCGCTTTGTCCTGACGGAGCAGAAGCGTTCCTCATGAGCCATTCCTTCAAACACTGCCAGTGCTGTTTTCTATTCCACCTGTAGAGAAGATACTTCAGATTTTCTTTTCTCTAGCATAGGGTGATCACAAACTGGGTATACATCATACTGGTTTACAGTTATGATGAGGCAATGCTTGAAAGCCAGCAGACGTAATCCATCCTGAAGCTTGTCCTTTGCAATAATTCAGAACCTGCCCTGAAGTTCATTGAAGACAATATTTCTAAGGTTTCAACTCTTAGCTTTAGTGCTTCCAGGTGGTTTTACAAGGCTTTACATCCACACTACTGTTGTGTTTGTAACTAATTGAGTGTGCCTGTGCACTCTCTATACATACAGACACATATGTAATGTGTATGTGTATATGGTGACTCCTGGCTCTTTTTTGGGTATTCAGGGTACGTGCTTCAGCTGTCGGTATGTCTTTGCTGCAGTCCGTGTTCGGGGTGCCCTGTTTGTTTAATGTAAGTTCCACTTTGCTGAGTGGACCTTCCCTTCCACTGAGCAGTAGCTATTGGCTAAATTGCCAGCCAGTTTGTGCACAGATAGTTATTAACTGTTGGTTTGACGGAGAAATATCTGCAAGGTTTCAGTGCAAAAATCCAGAGGAAAATCCAGGCTTTTAAGAATAAAACCTTTGTATCACAATATACAGGAATAATTGTAAGCTCTATCCAAAGCACAGAATGTCTCTTAAAATTTTGTAGTGTTTTTTAATGTCATACACCTTTTGTAAAGTGGAATTCTGCTATGACTTTTTTTACTGAAATTGTTCGCTCTTTTGAGTATCACCGGTGCCTTGACTTTGAAGCTGTGAAAGCTGAATGTACTGGCTATGTGACATTTGAGATGCTACAACACCTTTTGCATTTAAAAAAAAATTACTATTGCTTGGTAGTACCCCTTTCCTTCCCAGCATATCAGCACACTTTGGATTTTAAATTTAAATAAGTGTTCTTATTATTTTTAAGCACTTATACCATCTTAGATCAAATAAGTGAAGAAGGAGTAGAGCAGGATCGTGACAATCAAATCTTATATGAGGATTTGGAGATGAAATTTCTGATGATTCACTGGGACAAATATGGTTTGTTACGTTTTGCCTCTGAATGTACCGAGGCCAGGATGCTTCCAGGCTGCAGAAGAATTTAGGTTGCTTAAGTGGCAGTTCCTGATCTAGCCACAGTCTGTGGGCTGTGCACATTCACCGAGTCCCAGCCAGGGGACTTCTGTCTTCTGGTAGAAGAGCTTGGTGGGGAGAAGGTTTAGGGAGGGGAGTTTACTGGCTTTGCTGCTCTTCCAGTGTCATTGCAAAGTGTTTCCGTGGTTTTGAGCTGTGAGGGTGCGTGTTGGACCTGCTACACTGCTGGTCCCGGGAAAGTGGACTCGATTACAAGGTAGCAGATGGTAAAAATGTGACACGTCACTGTACTCCCACCCTGAGTACAGTCATAATCACAGCTCTCACAGACCAGGGAACAGCCAAATGAAACAGCTGCTGTTTGACACAACAGGTCAGAAGCTGATGATGGGATACAGAGCTGGTCTTGGTCCATAAATTTACACCCCTGGTTCATAAATAACTGACACTTAATTTTAATTTGGCAATGTACTTTCACACTGTATCCTTCCTTTAACAGTTTTGTAATGAGCTTCCAGCACACTTGATGCTTTGGAGACTCTACTTTAGAAGTTCCCTGCTCAACCTGCTGAGCATTCACTTTAGGAATACTGCGTGTTGAGAATAACTGTATATTCACCACCACTTCTATGTCTCAAGTTCAGTTTTCTGCATGCTTTGGTGCATCCTGACCAAGAAGCATTAGTGCTGCACCTTTGAAATTGCTGCTAACCAGATGAGCTTGTACACCATGCTGGCCTAGATTCTTTGTAAATTGGTTAAAAAAACTGTTCACGGCTGTTTCTGTTGGATAGCTCACCATTCCTGGTCTGCTGTCACGAAACCAGATGGATTACAATATACCTGACCTACCTCTGAAGTCATGAACCTTATAGAAAATAAGCTACATAGAATCCTCTCTCTGTTTCTGTACTTCTGAACCAAATACGTAGTAAAGTGGCCACCAATCTATCATTTGTAGTGGAGTTGACTCTTCCTAAAGTGACCCTGGAGTAGAACCATCGCGTGCAATGTTGAATTGATTCATCCTTGCCAGAGCATCTGCACGTGGGTGTAAAAGATTTGTATGTCCTGAGCAAAACGTTAAGAGCTGCTACTTGTGCAAATGCTGAGTGTTGTGAGACCTCAACAGGTGAGATGCTCTGAATAGCGTCCTTCACAGCAAGCTAATGTGTGAGAGGGTGTGAGAAGGATGGCATGCTGATGAAGTGATGCGGTTGCTTGCGTTGACAGTCCTCTCTTTTTGAGATCTACTGGAGTTTGTGCTAGCTTGATACAAAGTGCCCTGCTGTTCCTGATGGAAGTGGGATGTGAATGCCCCAGTCTGCTTCTACCAAACCATTAGAGCCTTGTCTAATTCGTACTGTTGTGACCCTTCAGTCCAATGAAATGTCCGGTTTGTTTTCTAAATAACTGAGGCGGGCCTTGGTTTTGCTTCTGCAAGTGAGTCTTTATGCTACACATGCTGCTTGAAATGCAGCCAAAACTCTAGTATACTTGTGTGTCCCAAGGTACCTGTAAATGAGGAGAGAAGACACACTTCTCTGTTAACCTTGACTCCTGTTCTTTGTTCCTGAATGCTTCTGACTTACTTGAATGTTGAGCACACCATAGGCAACGCTTTCCTCAAAGGTAGGGCGCAGGACAAGAAATTATGGGCTTGTAACTTAAAATTTACTAGCTTAGAATCTCCCAGGTTTCCCAGCATCAGCTGGAAAGTGGAGTCCACATTGCAGTTTATGAGCCGTGATAGACCGTGATTATTACTACGCTTGTTTCAGCTGATGAGTTGCACACTAGACATAGCTCAAGGCTGCTGCTAGTGCTTACAGAGCTCTCCAGAGGAAAGATGATTGATTGATCCAAGGCCCAGCACTGTTTTGGCCTTGGAGCCAAAGATCTCTCTCGGAGACCTGAGAATGCAACACGGACCATCCTCTGGATGGACTTGTTGCTTATCTTTTGGTATAACTTCTTTTTCCCTGCTCACCTCAACTTAGCTCAGTGCAAAACACTTCCATGGAGTATACCTTGGAGATGTCTCTGTTCAGATAGCTTTAACCCCAGTAAGAAGTTGTTTTGCCTCCTCCATACCATATGAAACTGCTCTCTGTTCATTTGCAAGAAGTTTTCAGACCCACTGGTAAATGAAGCCAGACAGAGTGGTGTTGTGTGAACTGGATTGCTGCCTGCTTGGTATTTTTGCTGTAGTAAGACCACTCTCAACTGAGACTTGCACAGCGGCGTCTGTGAGACCTCCTGCGAATGGATGTTTTGTTCTCCAGCCTGTGCCTTGAACAGTCATCGCAGCCACTGGGCTAACGCCTGTGCCCCGTGCCATGAGAAGAGTTGGAGGCTTTCCAAAGGGTTGTCTTGTACTGGAGTAGGAGCTGGGTCAGCAGTGGCAATTTCCAGGCACGCATGTATCTAAATGATGTAAGAAGGCAGTAACGAGGCCTCAGAGGTCTGTGCTTGCTTGCTTGCTCTCAGGTGAACCCCTCCACTTCCTGTCCCTGTTGCTCTTCTCTGCTAGCCTAAAAGCGAGAGAAAACCCTCATGTTCCTTTTTTCCCACGGTCTTTTCTTGGAAGGCTTATGAAGATGGTGACCTGTCAACAGATCCAAACTAGCACCATGTTTGTTGTGAGCATGGGTATCAACAGGGTCTGCTGAGGGACACTTATTCTTCCTACCAAGGCTTCCCCTCCCTCCAAAGAGCTGTTTTCCCGGATAGGGGTGATCACCTTCTTTAGAGTGGGATTGCTCTTTGTCTTAGTGGGCATTGCATCCCAGATGTCTTGTCTCTCTTTTAGATCCTGGTTTGGGTCTTACTAGCCTTGCTAAAGGCAACTGGCTTTACTCCTTTGGGTTAAGTGCAGCGACTCCTTGATATTCTTGTGGGATCACTATGAGTTGTGGGGTCACAGTGAGTGGTGAGCCCTGGCTTGGCTGTACCGTGAACTTCTGCCTTCAGCTCGCTGGCACCTGAACCGCCCTGCGTGGGTGTGGGGTTTAGTGTTTTCTGCAGGTTGCCTCAGTATTCCCTTGGGACTGCCTTCAGTATCCCCTGGGACAGCTCCTGCCCTTGCTCCTGCCCTAGGCGCAGTCACCCCTCTCCCAGACACCAGGTACTGGCACTTGAACAGGTTTCACAACGTCACCGGCTGCACTTTGGAGAGCACCGAGTGCTTTCTGAGAGACAGGTGGTGCCAGAGTCTCTGCCATGACTTGTGCGCGTCTGTGACGCTTGAGCATCGTTGGTGGCACAAGCAAATGTCTCACTCTTGCTCTGCGTGATTTGGAGTGGCTCTCGGATCAGAAGTCGGACTCTTGGTTTCTTTCTTAGGGCAAACATGGACATGTAACCCCTGAAAAACGTGACTTAACTTCAGCAGACTTGTGGGAATGCAGATTAGGAAGTAGTAGCAGTGTTGATGCAGTCTTTGGTTTCTGGTTCGCAAACAGCTGGGGTGTCCGTAGATCCGCACAGAAAATGAGACAGATCCGAGTGCCTGATGGGGGAGGAAAGAAAGGTTTCCTTGCCTACTGTCTCACCACACAACCTACATGATTGTTATGAAATGAACTGATGAGAGAGATTACTTCTCCCACCATCATTAGGATGCAAGTGTTCTCTGAATGTGCCAGATGTTTGGCTTTCATTATCTGGAAGTTTCTTTCATTTCCAGCCCTAGTGAAAGGGAAGCTTGAGCACGTCCAGCAGAATTATAAACAGTTTCCTGTACGGACGAAGAAAGCGGCATACTTAATGAACTGCAGCGTGGTAATAGTAAGGCCAGCTAATGAATGCTTTCCCTGTTATTTTAGAGAGGTGGCCGAGTGACGTTTTTCTGATTCTGGATCACTGAATCCGTATGGATTATTCATCTGAGAAAGGCTTCCTTAATTTTAATATTTGGGAGGAGTTTATTCCACAGCCTATACTGTACAGTCAGATTTCTGAGTTATTGAGCATAGCCTTTCATTCAAAGCTAGCTAAGGGTATGTCCTCTAAGATGCTAGTGGTTGAAAAGTGTCTCTATGAACAGGGTTTTGTATTTGTTCTGGAGAAATCCAAAGAACGTTTTTTCAAGGCACGATAATACCTACTCCAGTAACGTATTTTGAAAGTATTAGTTTGTGTAGAAGGAGGAGTTTCTGAACTATAGGTTGTAACCTGCTAGTTAAGATTTGCACATTCAATACTGCTCTGCCAAAACCACGGTGGACTCTCTTGACTCCAGGTAATAAGGGAGTTGCTGTGACTTACCAGGAAATTCCCCAAATATGTTGTTGTATTACTGAACTGCTTTGGGATACATGTGTGTCTTTTTATTTCTAAGGATTGAAAATATGTTTTTGGAGCATTGAAAGGCACTTAGATGCACAGAATATTGCTGCACTAGATGGAACAGATTTGTCCTTTCCAGTGGTAGAAGAAGAGAGAACTTGTTTAGCCTGGTCTTCTCTGAGAATATTTTCTTCAGCCAGGTTGGCTGGATTGTCAGGGGGCTATGTCTGCAGTTCTTCAGCATTCAGTGATTGACATAACTGATCTGGAAGTGATCTTTACTGCAGCTCAAGTGTGATTCATTAGTTTTTCCAACAATTGGAGCCGAGAACCTACTGGAAGTGGTTGCAGCTAATGGGAAGACCAGAGTCGATGGCCTCGTGGTTCAAATGCAAGTTGTGCCTTGTAATAGATGAACCTTTAGGGCTGTCCTACGATTGTTCTTCAGAATTATAGTCTTCTAGTACAGAGGTGGGACTGTGGCTGAAACCTTTTCCTGGTGCTAGAAGCAAGGTACGTATCATGAGTGGTGCTAGTTATTCACATGAGCTTGGTGAAGAGTGAGGTCATCTGAGATACCACGTGTGTTAGCTGAGCAGGATACTAGGTGTTTGCAACAGGAGGAGGGGATGGCACTTCAAATTATCTTTAAAAGCATTTCCCCCACCATTTTGCCAGCACTGCTTTCTCTACATTGTGCTTTAGAGAGCTCCTTTTCCTCCAGGAGCAGGGAAACGCACGGATACCTTTGTGTTAGCTGCACGGCAGAGGTACGTAGGGAGTTGCCATCATCATGTTGGCATCTCTGCCTGTGATTTCTCACTGTGCTCTTCTACAATGGCAAAGGGAACAAAAAGGTGACAGATCTGTCTCTCTGAAAGCAGACTCTAGGGCATCAGTATCCACCTTCATTGCATCTTTTAGGAAAGACCTGGTGGAATTCCTACAGCGCTGCACCATTTCTCCCTGAATAACTGGGGGGAATTAACAGTTCCTTGAAATATAATGTATCAGAAAATGATGAGGCCTCCAGCGTTATGAACGTAGAGATCTTCTCTGTGCCTGTCTCCCAAGTCAAATCTTCTGGAACCGTTCTGTGCTGAGTCCGGATCAACTCCTCAGTATCTCGGACTAGGCTCGTTAGGCAATATGACATTTTAATGCACTTCAGTGGTTTTCCATAACTTTGATCAAATGGGATATGAAACAGTGGATTGATGAGGATCACTTTGGTCTATAGGTGACATTGCAAGTACTGGACATAGATACTGCATTTTCCATGGACTTGATGTGCTTGCTTTTCAGAAGGTTCTAAGTTTCTAATAGTTACAACCTCAAATCATTTTTGTCAGGAAGCAGCAATTTGAGAAAAGGATCTGGTGCATTTTTTTTTCCTCCATATTTTCTTGAAGAGAGCCGTGCGAGGATTTGGATGGAACAAAAGCAGGAGAACATGAGGGGAAGGGCAACAGATATGAAAGGAATGGGAAGAATACGCCAAGATAAGTCGTGTTGGAGGAGAATGAGGATATAGAGGATGATGAGGGGGAGAAAGACAAATAAAACCTGAAAACAAACACAAAACCAGGCTGAGTCAGATGAATGATTTTATTCTTCCCTAAGAATGTTACGAGGAGAACTGCACAGCGTTTGGCTCTGTGTGGCTGCTGGAAGCTGGATGGGAATTGCCCTGAATTGGAATGATTCTGTTTCATAATCTGTTTTGAAAATGACAGGAAAGCCTTCGAGTTCACACTATGCTATGGAGCAATACATTATCCTTTTAATGCAATTTTTTGGGGTGTGTTGACTGTGTTAATAAGAGAAGTGGAAAGGAAATTCAATGTTCAGTGTCTAATATATATAATGCATGCTTATGTATTTTCTCTTGTCTGTGGGTAACCAAAACAGGGTCTTTTTTAATGCTTAAACAGGTTTGAAATACATCTGTGCTACTGTCCTGAATCAGCTGACTTGGAGTACTCTAGTGAATTCTAAGTGTTAGAGTTAAAATATGTGATATATAGCGTCTCAGGAATAGCAAATGTTTTGAAAAATACAGTATTTTTGTCCATGTAAATTCATTTGCCTTTATATGCAGACTGGCTGAAATAAGTAAGAATCTGCGTAAAACATTTGAGTTCGCTCATGCCATTAACAGGAAATGTTGATGCCCCTCTTGCCCTACTGTTGAGAAGAATTTGGGAACTGCAGTCGTCTTTGCGCTTGGTGGAAGGACAACTTTAGTGTCAGTATTGGTTTTATGTCACAATTGCAAGCAAGAAATTGGTCATAAGAGGAGTGTTGCATTCCACATGTTGGAATAAGGCCTATAAAATTCCAGGAAAACTCAATTTCTTGCAAAATGTGGGTCACAGGAAGCAGCATAACATCTGTTGCTCTCCAGAAGAGGATTTTGGAGCAATTCCTGCTATTTCTTAAAAAAATTATTCCCCTTTAGCTCAATTACCAATATTAAAATATCATTAAATAGACATAAATTCCTTGAAATACAACACAATGATTTTTAATAATATTGAGAGTTTGAGAATATATAGGAATAAGTATGAGCTTATGGGAAAGGAAAAGCCAATAAAAGTGTAGTTTTTTCTTACAAGCCGTACACTGGATATTCATTTCTGGATTACAGTTAATTAGTCATATCCAGTGATCAATATTTTATAAAATAAATGTAGAAAAGCTGGTGCTTTAGCAAGTTTTTGAGAGGCCAACTAAATTTAAGAGGAAAGCCCCAGCTTTCTCCTCATAACAACAACACCAACAGTATTTCACAGGGAATTGTAGAGACGAGACACTGAGTTTTTTGCTCAGATATTTTACTTTAACACACTTTCAGCATATTATTGAATTAAAATGACAGCTTGTAATATGTACAGGTACTCTAATTCTTGCAAGCTCGTTACTGCATGTATTATGCTTGGGATTTTGGGGAGAGGTTGGGGGTTTCTGTTGTTGTGTAAAGGAGAAGTAACTGTCCCAGTGTGTGTTTCAAAGCTGTTACGCTCCGGTGAATCATTCCACTTACTGTACTCACGAGCTAAGGCATTGCTCCCAAAGTAACTTTTGATTCTGGCAGCTATTGACATTTTGTCTAACACAGCCAAGCAAACTGAAGAATCACACTCGGCTGGGGCAGGTGTGACTGGATATGTCTTATTTTGGAAGGAGCCCTGTGCGATCGTTTCCACTGTCAATAAATCAGAATTTTGACTAGAAGCTACAGGTTGATGATGGTAGAGTTTTATAGAGCCTCTGGCCTTTGGATAGCAATAGCCATCCTTCACTTTGAAAACACGTGTTTTCTCAGGCTTTAATGACATTAGTTAATGGCTTCTGTGTCCTACCATACTGTCTTGTCTCATCCAAACTCTGAGTAGTGCTAATATAACCCACGGGATGATTCTTTCTTTTGCATCTCAGCATTTTCAATATGTTACTTCTTTTTCTTTCTGGATTCTTAAGGATTTTGAAATGAAACTGAACATTCCATCCTTCAGAGGACTGGGAACACTAATTATTTCTGGAGTGTGTGTTATACATACGAACTTTTGACTGGAAAGGTAACGTTTTGTACACATCCACAATGTTTGCGTGGTGATTTCATCACAGAACTTTCCCTGATTGTTAAAGAAATACCCTGGAGCCACACGCATCATGGATATTTATAGGGGATGGTAGCAGCACTAAGTCCATAAACTGTACAGACTGAAAGTCTTTTTCTATACATTTTTTGTCATTTTCAGAGTTTTAATGGAAATAATGCGTATTCTCATGATGGCTTTAGTACAATATGGACATACAATGCCATCCAAGGCTGGCGCTGATGTGCCTACTTTTTTCTTCTTTCACTGCTTTTCTCCTCCAGAGCTGCTGAGGACGGGAATGCTCCTGCAGGCAGCTCAGGGGAGGATCTGGCATTTGTATTTCTGGGGAAGATGAGAATATTTGGGGTGGTAAGAGTTTAGTCGAAACGTGAGTCGGTCAACGTGGCAGCTAAGTGGATGGTCTTCATTTGTTGTTGTTCCCACAGTTGCTTGCTTGCTCCTTACTAAAATTAGCAAGACATGCTGAGGAATGAGATGCAGCGTGGAAGTATCTTCTCGAAGCAATAACCTGTAGCAGTGAGCCGTGCTTTCAGCCTGTCCGTGCGGGCCTCCGCGTGGGATGGGAAAACTGCGCTACCGAGAAATTGGGGTTGGAAAAGGAAGAGGATTTTTAAAATATAACCAAGATAAATCAGTGCTTTGCAAAAAGACTTTTTCAGGCCAATTTAAAATACTGTAATGGTATCCATGTGTTAGTATCTATGTGTTAAATGTGCCTCCTGTAGGCTCTTTAGCATTGACTAACTGGTGTTTCTCAGTGGAAGAACATTCCAGTTGAACATTCTTGTTTCTCTCTTTTTATGAAGAGGAGGAATGTGTACTTTTCATTCAAATGACAAGCTTAATCAATCTGAGTATGCCATTTATCTAATTACAATTGGAGATTATTAGGTTTTTAGGTAATCCTTTAAATTAGATCAGAAATCATATTGTCTTACAGCTTGATGATTCCTTTCAAATAGAGTTTTCTTTTCCTGTCTAGAAAAAAATGAGGTGTTCCACAGTCTTACGTCCTGCTTTCAGATATTCCCATTGCAATTTCATGCCCTGTAGCTTCTGAGAAACTTTGGTATATATTTTTAAGGCAATAAGTTTTGTTCAAAGCACTATGTTCTGTATATACATGAAGTTACTGAGGAAATTTTCTATACGGATGTTGCCAAGTGGCTTTGTGACTTACAGTGGCAGAAGTAGGCTGTTAAATCCTTGTTAGGTACCTGTTAGGTTTATACAGCAGTCTGTGAGAAGCTCATTTGGCAGTGCTTCTGCTCTTTAATGCTCTCTTTTATTGTTCCCTCTTCCATGTGGTTTGTGCTTTTGCATGAAAATTATTTTGATGAACTTAATCTGCATCTCCCCACCTTCTCCCCCAAGATGAGAATGAGAGGATACAGAAAGGATGGCAACACTGGCGCTACCTACGCCTTCATCTTGCTTTCCTCTCTCTTCCCTTTGCTCTGCACAGCCCAAGTTCTCTCCCTGAGATGGTTTTAAGCTCAAACAACAGCTATTGCTTCCGTTCAGGATTTCAATGCTGCCTGCAGTTCATGCAATATACAGTAGACTCCTGTTTCTAGCACAGCTGTTTTTCATGGCTTGCTTGGAGTGCAAATTGCACTTCCAGTCAAGCACTACAGATCTCCTGTACCATCTCCCCATTCTCCATTCCACCCGTCTAAAATCTGCTCTCGGTGGTTGGTTAGCTACGGTCATACCTTGGGGTTTCTACATGTCAGTGGGCTACGTTCGTAGTAATGTGGTGTTTACATTCCAGCACGGAAGCTCCTCCTTTGGTTACTTTAATTCAAATTTACATTTAACACAATTATTTTTTGTGTGTTTTTTTGTTTGTTTGTTTGTTTTTTAATTTCCAGAAATGAACGCTGCTGTAAGTGCAGTATATCACAGTTGCTAATCACATACCATGCCTGCAGTTGTGAATCCTCCCACTGGGTAAAGATCTTCCTCCTAATTGTGATTAGTATTCAAATAGTAGCAGAAGAAGCCATCGTTCCCCCTGCTCTGCACACTCGGGTCACAAAAGCAAGCTCACTTCTCCTTGCCTATTTCTCAGACAGTGGTGGGGTTTGCGTTTAAACGGAGAGAGTACAAAAAAAAAAAAAAAGAAAGAAAGAAACCCCTTGAATGCTTCCTGTTGCTGCAGTGTTTTGTTGAAAGGAGAACGTTTCCACATTTTTCCGATCTTTTACCCAGCCTCTTGGTAAAAAATGGAATGGTTTTATGTGTTCTGGTACTGATTTAGTTTGGGCTTTTGTTTTGGGTTTTTTTGGGGGGTTTTGTTGGGCTTTTTTTGGTCAGGTGTTGATATGACACATGAAGCAGGTATTTCAGTAAATCCTATTTTGTCACTTAGTAATTTTTGTTGAAGGTTTAGGAAAATGGAAACCTGTGTTTATTTTTGGGTTTCTGAGACCACTGACCAGTCAAGTACCTACTGATTTGGAACTGGTGGTTCAAAGATCTCTTTTCCTGAGGGATGAACATACTGTAAGGCATGGCCGCGTGTTCCCTGGAGTGTTTGCAGTAGGTGATTTGTAAATTCCCAAATTCTCTTGTCCACAGGGTCCCTTTGTAGCCTGTCATTAGTACAAGGCTTGAAAAACAGAGTGTGGGAGATTAGCTCTCTTCCTATTTCAGTCGACACCAACTGCAGTACTCCGGGGGATGCCTCTGTGAGGTCACTCACTGTTTTCTTTGCCTGGTACTATTTTAGTTTTTAATTCTGTGTAATCTCTGTGAAAAGAAGTTTGCGAAGGCATGGGGCGGTTCCTGAAGATAGGCAAGTCTTGAAGGTTCACCAGATGTATCAGATGTAGTCTGATGGTGCAGGGCTGAGCTTCGGGTACTGCTCAGCTGCTTCCAGTTTGATTATTGGAGTTGTTGCTTCAAAACGCTTTGAAGCTGAGAGCGAGCCAAATCATTGTAGTGCCATTAATTTCACTCCTGGTATTGCCTTTTCAGAATATCAGGGGTTTTTGACTTTGTTCCTGTATCATAACTGGTTGATGCTGACATAAATTGCACATTGTAATCACTCGTCTTGGAGACTGTCAGAGTCTTCATTGCAAAATGTCACCTTCAATTTTTCTTGGCTGATCCAGCCCTGAGCCCCTGTTGATCATTGCCCAGTAGGTGGTGATACAGTTGCGTTTGCTTTGGATTCTTCACCGGTACGCTAGGCTAACCATAAGCTTTTAAAACTTTCCCATTTTGGAATTTTTTTTTTTAATTACAGTCATTTAACAGGCTGCTATTGTCTTGGTCTTGGGCACTGACGTGGAAAACACGTCTTAAAACCTAGCTATCCTATGGGAATGACAGTGACCTCAATTTATGGCTCTTTCTAGGAAGACTGCTCTGGCAGTTTTAGTCCATAGAGTGACACAGGCAATATTGCTTAATCGGTTATTCCATAAATTAACGAAGGCTTAAACTTTTCTCATTCTTGATATATTGCATTTAATAATCCCTTTAATTCTCAAAGGCTAGAAAGAAATAAATTACAGGTTTTCAAGATTTGTAGTTTTGGCATTTACAGTTTGCAAATCCTGCTTTGTATTCTTGTGGTTTTGGCAGAATTTTTAACCTCGGGGAAACTCCACAATTTCAAGTCATGCACTGACAAATTAAAGATAAAACCCAAATTCCCTGAGGATTCTGCTAAGGACTCTCTTGGTGCTCTTTTCTGAGCTCTTAACATCCACCAGCTGCTTCTAATATTTTCTAATACTTGGTCACTCAGAAACACCAATAAAGCGAACACCAGCATTTTCATCAAAGTCTAAAAATTCCAGAACTCATTGCTTTTAGAGAAGGGACCCGATTCCCAGAAAAACCTCAGCAGCAGTTAGCTAAGAAAATTAGAAACTGCTGCATGGATATTATGTAGGTGTATTTGGGAAATCCAGATAAAATCGCTTTGTGCACACTTTCCACTGGAATAAATGCGTGAGCTTTAGAGGCAGAAGAATTCATCTATTGAACTCTGGCAATGTTTTCCAGCACGGATTTGGCCAGAAATACACAACAGGGCCAAACAGGCAATACTTGGGCTTTTTTATACAGTAAGTGTGGCTGAGGGAAAAGGTGAAAATTGTTCCGTCAGCCTTTTGCCACAGTGTTTTGAGAGGGAAATAGGAGCCGTATGCAAAGGTGTAACAAGGCTTCCCTTAAATTCCAGCACTTTAAGGTCTCAGACTTCATGTGAGAGGGAAGTGGCAGACAGGTGATGTGCTTATGAGTGAATTAATCTTGAAAATTTAAATGTTGCCATTTGTCACAGCGATTATCTTGTCGTCTTGATATAAAACCAACAAGATGGTTTAAAAGACTTTGGGGACAAGCCAGAGGGTGATTTTAAAGGCAAAGTTGCCCTCTGAAGCAGCATTAAAGTTTTGTGTTTCTTTTTTTTGGGTGGACAATTTGTCTGTTTGTTGTTATTTGCTGATAGTTGTTTCTTTTGGTTCATAATCAAATTTTCTTGGTCAGTTTCTGCAGGTTTTTTAAATTTATTTTAAAACTTGCATACTTTATTTAAAAAAAATAATAAAATCCATATTTCTTACTATAAGCACAGCTGCTTCTCAGCCACATTAAATCTAGAGCCACTTGAATGCGTGCAAAAATTTTGTGACCACCTTGCAGCAAATGCGGCACTGAATCTCAAACTGGTCTTAGGAAGGGACTGACCAGTGAATAAAACAAGCAAACCTGGAGGGCAAATTTTTCATCCCTTGGAGATGGACCTGCTAAGCCATGTGCGAAAATACCTGCACCTGTGCTTGAGTGTGGACTGAATAGCTGAAGTGGGGGGATGATGTGCATCTGTGGCTGCTAAACTCCTCCTCCTCCCCCCCCAAAAAACCCAAATCCCCTCAGGTGTGGTGTGTAAGGCTTGATAGGGCTGCCTGTTTAGCGTTGAAGAAGGGAGAAGAAAGTCTGAGTTCTTTAAGCTTTGCAAGAAAGCTTCTTACAGCCAGAGTCAGAAACTGGGAAACCTGAATTCCTGCTGCCACGAGGTAACGTAAAAATGTTTTTAAAACTCTGGAAGGTTTGGTTTCTGGTGAAGTGTGGGGTTTGCTAGTGACTGTAAAGGGCAGGAGAGGAGAAGCCTTTAAAAAGAGATTTTGGCTTTTCATTTTTGCATCTATGTATTAAAAAAAGGGGAACATGGGGTTTTTGTTGTTGTTGTTTTGGGTTTTTTTAAGACAAAAGTTTTAAGCACTAGTGTGTTTACCTGAGTTGGAATTGCTTTTTTTTTTTTTTTAAAGGAAGAGTAAGATTTCTGTCTGAAGACTACTTGTAACGTAGGTATGCATTATTCATTTTCTTTCTTGAGCTCTTAAGATCTGCTGTATTATTTCTTATTCTAGCCTTTAGTAGTCATACTTTTGTTAGAAATGTAAAGATGATATAACAGCCTAGCTTGATTTGCATTTAGAATTTATAAATGTTGCTTAAGAAAACTGGTTAAAAAGAAAAAAAACCAACTTTTTTCAGTTTCTCTCTTCCCAACCTGAAAAATAATATAGCACAGACTTCAAAGCAGTATGGACTCAACTTTTAATGAGCAAAATGAGATTATTTTCCAAAGGTTATTTTACTTCAATTGCAAGCATGTTAGTTTAGTTTGTTTGTGGTTTTTTTTTTTTTTAATTGGAGAACTGCAGGAGCAATTAAGATAGCTTTGCTTCAGTCCTTGATGTGCCTGTCTCATGTAGCTGTTGTAAAAATCTCATGTAGTTGTTGTAAAAGTTGAGTACTGGAGCAGGTTTGGGGATATTAGTTTACAGAGTGCTTGTGCAAACAATGTGAAGTGCGTTTGTGACTACTGCTTGTTCTGCTTACAGTTTAATTAATAAAAAAATGGTTTAAAGCCAAATCACTGCATCCTATGAAAAGTGTATTTTGTAGTCTTAGCCCTTAGTTAACTTAGAGTTTTCTCCCCGTATTTGAGGGAGAAAGATGCAGCTTTGGTGGTTCTTATATGATGGTAACGGCTGGAACTTGTGTATTTGGGATTGGTGAAACTTTTTTCTCCCTGTGTTGTGTCAGGGGCTGGAGGAGCCTCTGGTCCTCAGGCTTCACCTGGGTGTAGCTGAGCACTGTGGAGAGTGGCTGTGCTGAAAACACCTGTGTGCGTGCGCGTTTGCTGGGCATTTCTATTCGTGTTTTACGTGTTGGTGAAGGGAAGCCTGGAGATTATCGGGGCTTCGTTCCATTCGAACTGAATCCATAGCAGAGACCTTGCAGATCGCAGTGACTCTTCTCTGTGTGTGCACACGCGTGTGTGTGTGCACACACGTGTACTAAGCACAGAAGCACACGGGTGTGTACACCCAGGGCCAGGTGTCGCTTGTAGTTTGACGTGTAAAAATTCGTTCAGAAATGTTGAAATTGAACATGATGAGAGAACTGAGATGGGGGGGGGGGCCAGGCGGCTCCTCGGACTGGCAGGAGGTGGGCGGGGCAGCCGGCCCCGGCCGGCCAATGGCGTGCCCCGCTCCATATAAGGTCATGCCCGGCAGTTGAAAAGGGCGGGAGGGGGTTTGTCGCTGAGGCGCCCTGCGGCCGTGAGGAGATGGTGGGCGCGTTCCTGCGCCGGGCTGGCCGTGCGCTTTCCTTCACCTGATCAACCACCGTCGTGTCCACCCTCGAGTTCTCTCGCTTTTATTCTTTGGTTTCCGCCCTGTCCTGCGGGAGGGGGGCAGATCTATGAAGAAAGACAAGCCGGAGAGGCATTGACTGGTAGGTAATCCTTTGTTATCTTAACTAAACCCAATTCCAGTATGAAAATGTGGTGAGTTGCTAGTTTCTGTGTTAAAACCTTCGTAGGGCTTCTAATTTTTACATCTGTGGTAACATTAACTGAGTATAATTCAGATCTTAGAAATTCCAAGCTCTTCAGAAATGAAATAGTAGCACATACACCTCCAAAACCTACATGTGTTTAAATTACCCAAAAGTATGGCAATATAATTCAGCAATATATTTCTGCAGTTTTCTTAACGAACACTTTGGAAACATGGTTTTGTTAAAAGAGAGAGTTGCAAGAATTCTGTACGTAATTAACCAACTCTTAGATCATATACACGTGAGCTCGCATAAAAATATTTCCTGGAAGTAGCTTTCAAACCTGCAGCTATCAAGATGACTAGCAAGAGATGGCAAGGTAATAGCAGAAAAATCTGTGTGTATTCTTTGTTAGTCTAAAATACTGCATTACGGTTGAAGGAAAATGCCGTCTGTTCAGTATAATGTCTGCAAATGTATGTACATAAACTTACCACAGTGTCGTGGCAGAAGGACAGGACTGTGTCTGCAAGCAGAGGGAATGATGGCACTGTTTGTTCCCAGTTTTGGCTGAGCACTCTGGAAGTACCTTGTCTGGGAAGGTGGTGGACAGTTGAAGCTGAGCTGGGTTTGAGCATGGACTGCTTTGTTTTGAAAGTGAAAAATACTTGACTACCTTTACATTGCACCATCTGCTTGTTTATCATCGTTTACCAAAGGGTTAATTTGTGTTCTAAGCCGACTCTCAATACACAATCTGGAGTGTTTATGCATCTGGTTTTATCTTCAGATATCATAAATGTTAGTCTAAAGCTGCCATGCATATTAAAAAATACAATAAATTAATTCAGAATTAATATTTTTGTTGTGAATAGAGCTTTATTTTGCTCTTGTAGGCTTCTTAAATGTGTTTGTTTACCCTTATTTCTCCGAACAGTAGCAGTGTTTATACGTTCCATTTTTCATGCATGATTTATTGCTTTGTTCTAGCCAAACTTTATTAGTCATATTAATAAGAAAACAGTTTTGAGAAAGACATGAAATTTATTGAACTGATTGGTTTGTCCTGTTCTTTTAGGTTGTATTTTAAGGTATTGTCTTCCAGTTATCATGTATTTTTATTTGTTTACCTTTTACTGAACATATTTGCCTTAGCATCGTTATTGTCAAAGTCAGCAGATGGGCAGCTTGATGTACTTAACCCTTGGCTTCAAGTAGTTGAGGTTTTCACCACGTTAGCTTCCTTGTATGCTTTTCTTGAAAGATACAGAACCTGTACCCTTGATGATCCTTTCCTTCTGAACATTTTTTTTAATAGCTTATTGAAATACAGTAGCTGGGTTGAGTGATATTAATAATAACATATTCTTAGATGACCTCAAGAGGTGGTCTTTCATCCCGTTCTGGGTGGTGCAGAGTGGAGTTTGTGGCTGCAGTGCTCCCTAGAGCCCAAGTCCTCCCTGCTCATAAAGCTAAGGAGACACCTGTAGCTGAAGAGCTGCTGTGCTGATCATTGCCTCAACGTGTGTGTGCACTTGGCTCTGTGTTTCTTCAGTGACTTTCCTCCTTGCTTAATGTTTCCCCAGGTGTCTGTGTTTTTTCCCCACGTTTAATTGCTTCATTGCCCCCAGACTTTAGAACTGCAGGGCACTGCAGCTGCAGAAGAGCTGGAAACTGGCTGGGCTAGACCTGCTCTGAGACAAGAATGAGAAAGCAAGAGCTTAGGTCTCATCACATCAAATACAGGCAAACAGGGTAGAAAAATGAAGGTGGAGAGCTGCTTAACTCAGCTCTGGTTTTATTTTTCTCTCTTTCATGGAAAATACACCATTGGCTCTTGGTTGTTAAGCTTCTTTCTTTGCAGCACAGATGGCTGCTTCTCCAGCGGGACCAAAGGAAGAGCAGGCAGCTCTAATAAGTGTCTCTTCTGCTTCCTGCATATGGAACATCATGTTGTGGGCTGGAGGGCCTGGAAATGGTGGTATTGTAAATACCTGCTGTTCTTGGGCATGCCCAGGACTCTGCTGTGCATAAGAGTCTTCCTGTAAGTAGACTGAAGTTTTGTGCTGCTGCTCTTCTATCAAATTTCTCTGAAGCCAAGATGGACCCTAGAGCCTTACAGATGCTGCTTTCAGGCACAGTATTTGCAGGATGTTTTGGAGACTTTGCCAGTCCTTGCTCTTTTCAGGCAGAGCCTGTGGGCTGCACAGGTTGGTCTGAAGTGTCAAAATTTGGGAACTTAAAGGCTTCTCGACAAACTGAGGAATGCTATTACGTAATCCATTATTGTTTTGGGGAAGATGAGTAATCAATAGCAAGAGCAGGAAGGTGGAGGGTAATAGCTGTTTACATGGTACTTCTGGTGACAAAGGGGGGAAAACTTGCAAGCATCTTCCGTTGTTGTCTACCATGTGGCAGCTTTGCTGTTGGGTTTGCTGCTTGGTTTGGGTACGCTGTGCTGTTCCTTAGAGCCGGGGCTGTGGCCCTGTGCGTTCATACCCAAGCCAGAGCTTTCTACTTCAGGGCTCTTATCTGTAGCAGCACAGATTCAGTCACTGATGCATCGGACAAGTTGGGTTTTGCCTTTTGTTTTGCTTACAATATTTGTTACTCTCTGGGGTATCTCTGCAACTTAAGATTTCTCCGTTTTCCCTGCTGAATACTTGCCACTGATTTGGAAACAGTGTAAAATATGCCTGCTTTGGTTTATGAGAAAAAAATGTGCATTGAAAGACTGTTCTGTAATGAGACAAGTTGGGACTTGCGATGTGAAAACCAGAAGCATATAGATCAGACAGGTGAATGGGTTCACTCTCACCCCCAGCCCCCCCAGCATTCTCACAGAAACCTAATTAGTATCTTTGAGAAGTAACATACAAATAAATAAAATAATCTTCAAATAGTCTGTTACTTTAATCAGTGAGTTGGGTTTTTAGGTTTTACTGAGAGTAACACCTTGTGAAAAGGAAATACCCATGTGGTGGTTTTCTTTGGTTTTCATTTTGCACAAACCTAATTGGATCTGCTGATTTAAATCTCATGCTACTAGGGTAAAGTAATAAATAGTCATGCTGCAGACTGTATAGTGGTGTCAGCTAGGATTTCCTGTTTGGATCTTTCCTGTGAAGATAAGGCGCTGCTCTAGAAAAGTCAGGTCTAAAATAATGTTGGATTTTTTTCCTTAGCTTACGTCTGTGTTGGTTTTTTAAGAGTTTTATTGATGCGCTGTTTCAAATTTGACCTCATAGCTGCCATATGAAGTGTAAGAATGCTGAAAACACGCGTTTCTTTATCTGGTTTTGAGGAGGTTCCATGTTTAGTGTGGAGTGTTTAGGAAGCGTTATGTGAAAGTGTAGATCCATTTACTTCCTAAGTCTCCAGTATTTGGGAAATCTTTGAAATGGGTATTTCTTCTACCTGTGGCAGTGATTGAAATACTTTCTTCTTATCACAGATGCATTTGGCTGTTCTTCAGGATTGCTGTTGCACTGCTGGTACAGCATTGATCATTCTGTATTTTCAATACAGTTGCTCAGATTGTTTGGTGGTTTTTTTTATAATTATGTCATATCCAGCTGCTGTTGGTTTAACTGCTGCTGTCTTGGTTTAAGGCTCCTGGCTCTTTTGAACTTTCCCAGTAAGGTGACTTTTGAGAAAAGGGAAAAAAGAGGAGGGGGAAGCAAGTGTATGGGGATTATTTTTAGGAACATGCCATCCCTTGAAAAAGCAGCTGTGCACCAATGAAGAAACATGTGCATTAACCTCAGATTAATCTATGTTCCTCTACCATGTTATGTATACGGGACGAGGAACATTTGCATTTTTGAGCATGTCTGATTTTGTTCCCCGCACAAAGGAAAGATCAGAGAGAGATGTCCAAACTTTTATTCATTTTCATTAAAGAAAATATATAAACCACACTGGTAAGAAGTGTTTCTGAGGACTTGTTTGCTGTTTCTGTAGGTAACACACAAATTAACCAGTGGTAGTGCTTGAAATGAGGAAGTACATAGTACACTCGTTGCAGTGTAGGAGACCTTGGCCAGAGGGAACTCCAGGAAGTCATCCTTTTTTCTGTTCATCAATAGCACATCCCTTTCAGAAGGACAATATTTTCCATATGAAATGGATTGCTGCTCGTGGAAGAGGCTTAGGTCTGTTCCTCTTTTAGATCTCTGCTCTTGACTTGTGAGCGTTCAGAGCAGATATGAGTGTGTACTTTGCATTTAATTAGAAAACCCAAAACATCAGCTGCTTTATATATTGCATTTTCAGTTTAATGTGTTGTGATATATTACATGTAGTGATGCTTGAAAATAAAGCGAGGAAGATTTCATGCTTTTGAAGATCATGTTTTCGCAGGTGGGGAAAACTCAACTAACCTAAACATAAAAAGTTTTAGAGCTGTGGTTGTTTAGTTAAAAGAGCTCTTCAAACACAGCCTATCATCTAAACATCTAAAATCCACAAACATTGGCTGCCAAGAGAAAGCTTTTTTCTTTGAATTTGTTGATCGAAAATGACATATGAATAGTCTCTCTCATCTCAATGATTCTCATGATAGAAAAACGGAGAAATATAGAAGATGCATGGTAAGGAGGAAATAGTTGAAACTGGAGACTAAATGGAGGAGATTATCCTTTTACAGGTTTTTTTTTTGTGTGTGCGTGTATCTCTGTTTCTTGGTATTAAGCGTGTGTACACTTGCTGCAGGCGAGAACTTGGGTCAGGGGGCAGTGTTTCCACATAGTCACCCTAATGAGTGAAGATATGAGAACATCTATGACCTGAACGTATCTTCACCCTGGTGAAGATATGAGAACATCTATGACCTGAAAAACAGCATTGTTTTCACATCTTTGAAGTGCAAATTATACTATTTATGTGTGATAGATACGTGTAACTTCTTGTGAGGGAGAGACAGATTCCTGGCAACAAATACAATTAGTGGTTTTCTTGCAGCCTTTGGGTTTCATTTTGTTGTTTTATGACAGTGTGGGGTTGTTTACGTTCTTAAGCTGCTTAACTGGAGACAAGTTCAGACAACCTAAATGATCTTGAAGTCCCTGAGTATTGTGTGATGGTGGTGGTTTCTCTAAAGTTGTGACCTAGCTCTTTGCTGTCGTCACTAGCTGATGCTCACAGGGAGAGTTGTCATCCCTTTTCCTGATACTCATTCTTTTTCTCAAGACTCCTGCACCTTGGTGGAGAATATACCCTTATAGTAGGGACCCAGATTGCAGGATATGTCTGCAACAGTTTGTTCTATTTTTGTACCTGCACGGCAGGGGAATTGAGATTCATCCACTTGACTAGAAGGTTTAACAAGGAAAATTCTGTTTATTCCACAAGGTGAGGAGTTATGTGATGGATTGCAAAGCTACAAAATACAAATTGAGAAGGCACAACCTTATAATATGCCTGGCCTTCATCTCTTTTGTCTTCTACCTGTCACTTTGGATTTCTGAGTGTCATGTTTTGTCTAAGGAAACCCAGAAAATAGCTTGGTTTTACTACAGGCCGCTAGCTACTCAGAATTGCTCCCTCTTTATGAAAATAAAGCTTTTTTTGGTCCTTTCCTCCTTCAAGCATCCAGCTTTTGGACTTATACTAAACATGACTGTGTGTTAAGTTTTCTTTCTGTTTTTGTTTGTTTGTTTTTCCTCTACTGTTGTGCTTTGAGATGCAGAATTAAAACACATGGGACGTTTTCCCTCTCTTGGAAGCTTCTTCGAATGTGTTTTGCTGTTCTGTGTATGCTTGGGCAAAACTGGATCGTAGTAACAGACATCTGCAACTCTCATGACTAATCTAATGACATAGGCTGAACTAGTTTCGATGAATTTACTCGTGGACACGGATGTTTTGTGATGAAATACTTGTATCTGTAGCCTGATGTGGGCACATGAAGGAAGTAACTTGTGCATGTCAGTAGTTGCTAAATACACAGTAACAGTGGGTTAGGCGGAATATATAAAGAAAACTAGGAGTCTTGAGTGGTGGATTGTAGCAGCTGAGAAGACAGCTGCCCTTTCTTTTCTTTTTATCTGCATTGCAGGTTTGTTTCCTTCCTGTTCTGCACTCTCCCCCAGCATTCCTGCAGTATTCATGATACTTTCATGATGGGCAGCTCTGTCTTCAGCTGCAGCTTGGTGGCTCTTGTGGGGCAGGGTAGGGGATGGCTGAAATTTTGGTTCTTTATCTGGCACCCCCAAAATGAACAAAGAGTAGGCTGCCCCCCCTTCTATTCATTGCTCTTTGCTCCATTTTGCTTTAAGTGCTCAGAATGCCAGTTCTGTGTTTCCGAAAGGAGAGCAATCTCTCATGTTCCTTCAAAGCGCTGGAGGGAAACAAATAAACTAATAGTTCATTTTGATGATCTAAAGATTGGTGGCTTTGATGCCAGAGGAGATCCCCGTATTAATGTACTACAGAAACAGGAATTTAATTTTAGCTTGTGTTACTAAGAGACAAATACTGCTGAAAACTGCATTAGTCTTCTGCCCCTAACCCCTCCCACAAACTAACCTGAACCATATTATTTCTGTTAATTGCTGAAGAGGTGGATTCTGGTGGCTGTCACGGTCTCTCCTGTAACCTCTAGCAGAAGTCCTGAGGCACCTTGCTTTTATTACTGCAAGTGCAAAGGGCCTGGTTATAATCACTGATTGTCTGTAATTTATCTGCTTGGGCCAGGTTCCAGCAGCTCTGGTGGCCATGTCTGAACTACTTCAGGATTGGTTAAACGTCCTCCAGGTGAAGTATATTGGGAAATTCAAATAATTAGGAAGATTGAGAGGTTTTGCCGCAACCTTTGTTTGCCAAACTCGTCATCGGTCTGTTGGGGAGACACTGAAAATTTGGCCATCTAAATTGGATGGTTTGTGGATGTGAAGATAGTAAACTACCAGATGGAGTGGGCAAATTGCATACTGGACGCTGCCTGGTATGTGACTTTCACAGTATTGTAGCCCTTTTACAGAGTCTCTGAAGTTTAAAATTGAGATAAAACGAATTTTTAATAGTAAAGTGTTAAAAATAAATGCTATGGAACACCAATACACTTTACATAAGGAGAAAGAAAATTAAAAAGAAAAAGAAACTTAATAATTTTCAGAGTAACATTTTTGATCTCGGCTGGTTTGTGTCCCTCCTTGCCGTCCTTGGGCAGAGCTCAGCTCAGCTGCTGGGTCTTCAGGTGCCCCTGTCCCCACTGCCTTGTGCCGAGGGCGTTTTGGCCCCGGCAGCGTGTGGATAATGAAGTTATATTGGCCATCTCTGTGTGTAGCAGCACGTAAACTGTGACTGGGAGGAAAAAACAGAGTCGACTTCTATCGCAGGCTGTGAAGCAGAATACCAAAGCTAGAAATGCAAACCTATTTCCTAGACTCCAGTAAATTCTCTTCTGATGCTAATACTTCTAATAAAGACATGTCTATTAAAAATTAATTGTTTTTAGTTGGAAACAGTTTTTAGTGCTAGAGGGCCTGTATTCTTGCAGTCAAACACGTAACAATATAATGGCTGGAAGTCAAAATTGTTAAAGTACAAATTGTAAACAAGCTGTAAACATTTTGCTGATGGTAATCAACCCTTGAACTAAATTAGTAAGCGATGTTAAATTTCCTGTTGCTTTGAAACTATTCATAAGTAGAAATCTTGTTAAAACATGTCACGCTTGAGCCACAGTTAGCTGGAGTTTACTGTGGGTGTTGCTTAGTTCAATAAAATCCGTGTTGTGCCTGATGAGAGTGAAATGTTCTATGTGGCATTAAAATGGGAGAGTCAAGGGAGTGGGCCCAGTGTAAAATAAAAACCCACTTGCTTGTTGGTTTTTGGTGAGTTCAGGAAGGTGCTTCTGGCTGTGCAGCCAGGAGTGCTTGTTTTGCTCTACCTGGAAGTATGGGATGAGAAAGTCGATTTAATGACACATGTGTTATGTTAGAGGTTTAATCCTAGTAGCAATAGGTTTTGGATTTGATTTTTTTTTTAATTCTATTTTTTTTGTGTGTTGGGGAGTAGGGTATATCTTTGGGATGAACAAAGATTTAGATGAGAACTGAAATGGTCAGGGTGCCATGAGAGCCAGCAGCTGGCTGGGGAGACAAGGAGGCGGCAGGGCCTTGCCAGGCAGGGTCTGTTCCAGCACCCCAGCCAGGGAGCAGGGCAGCCCTGGGGCCGCATCGCCCAGCATGAGGATGAGGCATGTCCTGGACCTGGTGGGGCCCAGCTCAGCAGGACCTTTGGCCGGCCTGGGGGCTGGTGTCCTGCAGTGTTGCTGAGGGCCCAGGGGCAGTGGGGAAGCCCAGATGAGCTTGATCAGGAACAGTGAGGCCAATTGGTGCCCTCTCTGCCCCGACCGAAATGTGGTGAAGATGAACCTTTAAAAGCATTGTGATTCTATCCACATAGGTGTCTTTGTAAATGTCACATGCTGCTGCTGTTTTCTCCTAGTGACTTGTAAAGGGATTTGCTTCTGATAGCCAGTGTTTCTGTACAACCACCACTTAGCTGATCTCAACAGCCCCTGCTCAGGAGAAGTATAGCTGCATCCTTAGCCATGCTTGCAAACAAGTTCGCCTCATGCCTTCGTTTCAAGAGGAGTTGCCATCCTCTATGAGGGCAGAGCACAGAGTATGTAAGAAGAGTTTTACAAGCTCATTTGTTTTTGCAAATGTTATTTGTGTGGTGTCTATTGGCTTGCTTCTGTTCCTCACATGGGACACGAGGGAAGCGATAAATTGAATGCAATATTGGATGGCAAACTGAGTCTTGATTTAGAAGGGGGAAAATAACACACAGTTTGGATTATAGTACGTATCACAAGGAGTGTTTTTTACTTCTGAATATTGATTAGTTAAGAATTATTTTTTTTACCTGATGTTGCATACTTGTTTAGGAGTAGATTACGAACAGCTTGCCAGCATCAGTTTAATATTAGTTTCACAATTTCCCAGAAGGGAAATCAAATGGAAGAATTTTGGCTAAATTGCGGAAGGCTGTTTGTCATACTCTTGAAATCCATTATTACAAATATCTGTCTGAAGTCATACAGTCATCAAGTGGATTGTGCCTCTTACATGTTGTCTTATTCAAAAGAAGTGTTTTGAACTCATTTGGTTCTTCAGTGGAAGAATTGGGCTGTTTTGGCGTAACTAAGTCACGACTTGAAAGCTTTACAGGGAAAATCAATACAGAATGCTGTTTTCCTTGTGGAAGTTATGTGGATATGCTTCCTGTTCTGAGAGATGGTGGAAATCCCAAAGTAACGCCAGGCTCGCTATGATAATGTTCTAACACAAAGCCACGACAGTTCTCTCTGACATCTGCAGGTGACCGTTGGTTACAAACCATGAAATTTGCAGTGGGAACTTCCTTGGTGCTCAGGAGGTTACAGATGAGCATTAAAAGGTAAACCAGGAGCCTCTTTTTACGATATTACCAAACTGAAAGAAAATACTTCGGCCTGTTGTGTGTCGTGCTACAAGCACTCAACTCTGCACATCTCACTCTGAATTGCAGCAGGACTTAGGGAATAAGCTTTTTGAGGGAGAGAGTAGAGGAGTTATTTGGCCTAAATCTAATCCAGTGTAAGGAAGAGTTTGAGGTCGTACCTGGTTAGCGATTCTGGTGGAGGACAGACCGGAGACCTGCATTTTTCTTTGAATGACTGTAAGTCTTAATTCCTTCTTCTCCAAAGAAGCAATATTTCACACATGAAACCTTCCCAGAAAGGCCAATTCAGTGACTGTCTTAGTTTCTTCTAGTTTAGATGCTTTTGTTGCTGTTTTCTGGCAGTCAGAGGTCTGAGGCAGAGGCTGTGTGTAACCTGTTCTGGTATTTGGAAGTTTGAGATAATTATCATTAAGAATACAGAATTAAATAGTTGTTCTCCTGTGCACGGAGAAGCTGAGTAATGTACTTACGAGTACCAGTCTTGGAAACTCACCTGAGGCTTGCTGGGCTTCATGGTCTTCATCTCCACTCCCAACTGGAGTTTGCCACAGGAATCCAGTGTGAAAGCCATGCTGATCACCATGATCAGACCTAAATGGGACTGGATTAACTGACTCGAGATTGTGTCCCTGTGGCCACTGCTGCTGGTGGGCAGACAATTTTCTCTGACTGAAAAGAGACTGCAGAGGGCAAATGTGTCTCAAACGAAGCTACTCAACGTTTCTCCTTTGTTCACGCTTTGTTTTTCGTTTGAGCTTTACCTGGCTGTTTTCCGTTGCGTACTCGTGCATGAAGTACTGCCAGAATTATAAGAAAATGGATGGACTTGGCTGCCTTGTGACACCCTGCTCTGCAGTTTTTCTCACCGTGGCACAATTGAAAATATACTGAATGTTACAGAGCAGGGCCAGGAAGGGCGATGTGATCCGTTCCTGGGGAAGGAGCTGGTCACACTGTTACAGATACGGATGCCACCAGTCTTCATGATGAAAACAAGCAAAGCCACATTTGCTGAGTATCCAGTCTCTTTCCTGCCAGTTCTTTCTGAATCATCAACTTTGGAAAAGAGCAATAAAAATTGGGCAAAGATCTACCTTTCACAGATAATAATCTTCAAGTACGACAGTTGTCGTCTCTATTCCCTTATCTTTGAGGTTAGAGAGAGATGTGTCTAAATTGTTGACTTTCCCACTGCTTTTGGAATGAGTCATGGCCAGAATTCAAAGTGAAATGGTTAGAAGCAGGGCGTTTAGTGTCATGAATCACTTTTTGGAGGAGTTAGTATTACTTCAGACAGCTTACTGGCCTTTGGCTAGCAGTAGGTTACTCCTTGAGAAGATGTAAGAGCAACTTGTACCATGTAATTAGAACCACCTGTTGCTTTCTGGGTGTCAGACCTTTGAAGGATCATCTTGGTGTGGTTCTTGTACCACTGTGAGAGGAAAACCTTGTGTTTTCACTACCTGTTGATCAGTGAAACCCGTTCTAAATGTAGGCTCTTTCTCACGTTTGTTAACGAATCTTTCTGTACTGGACAACATGATATTTAATAGCTACTCAAAGGAAGTCTGTGTCCCGTCTCTGCCTCTCTCAAGGCTGTCACTGCTGAAGATTTTGTAAACGCTTTTGTGACTTTCCTCCCTGACCATATTTGTTACTTTTCAGATTTACATTAGATTCCTGTCTTGCCTTGTGTGAAAACTTGATTGTTATATTTTTTTAACACTGAATTTTTAGTGTGCTATCCATGAGCTAGATAGGAAGACCAGTGAAGGTCACTATATCAAAGGGAAGTGTTTCAGCATACTTGGTTCTGCAGTTGCTGATGTAGGGTCAATAAGAAGGGAGGAAGAAAAAGGGCAAAATTCAATATGCTTAGAAACGTGAAGTGCTGACTGCAGCTATGGAATGAGCATTGTGTGGGGAAGGTAAAAGGAATCTGGTTTTGAGAAAGGCTGGATTAAAACTATAATTGCCCTTGTAAGCGCAAGATAGTTATTTGAAAACTACTGGCTATTGATATACTGATTAAAATCAATTGCTGTTGACTAATGGGAGGTGTGAATCCCTATTGCTTATGACTGATTTGGAGGAAATATTTGTAAATGTCTGTTGGGAAAGAACCATGAATGCACAAGAGATATTAGTTTCAGTTTCTTTCACGTCTGTCATTCTTACCTCTGAGAGAGATTTGCAAGTAAAGAAATTGGACAGGATGTTCACCTTCCAGCAGTACGTGTTGCTTAAAGGGATGCCTGAGTGGTGGTTCTGGTGTTATTACTTGAGCCTGAAAGTCACCTTTTAAATTCCTAGCAATTTGAAACTGTTGAAATGTGTGTTTCCAACCGAGATTGAGTGATATTACTCCGAGTTGTGTATTTTTGCTGCTCTGGATTTTCTTCGTAAACATAGATTGCAGAATCCAGTAAATCCTCTTTTCTATTTACCCCCACTTTGTTGAACACGGCGATTCTAGTGTTGCAAGCTTGCAGTATTTTACCAGCATGTGGTATCAGGGAGCAATGTCAAATCCTTTACCCCTCCGTATTTTTTGTGAGGCAAGGAAAGAGCTAGTAAGATTTTGTGCAGGCTGTCTTGAATGCTCCCCTTGTCCTCACTTGTTGTGTCCACAGAGATTCAAAGCAGCATCCCTGTATCAAGTGGGCCAGAGTGGTTGTGCTTTAGAACAAAGTCAGTGAGTTACGTTTTCTCCATTGGGTCAGATGATTCAGCCCAGAACATGAATCACACTGGACAGTGATTTGGATGTTTCTAGGGTAGTAAGAGCCAAGTAATTTTAGTTTGCCCAGCGTCTAAATTAATGTACAAATCGAGTTCAATTAAAATTTTTTTCACACTCTGACTATTCATTTTTCTTGTTCCGACACTTTTATTTAACATTTGTCCCAAAGGTCTGCCACCGTGGACCGCTTTGGCATCCTGTCCAGAGCCTGAAGGCAGCACCTAGTTGACATGTGCTTTGTATCCAATTGTGTATGGATGGACCGTTTGCTTTTGAATTTACTTAAATGAGATGTTGCTAGTGTCCCTGTATCCCTGCAAGCTGATGAGCAACAAACACTGTAGATCTGAGCTTACTTTCAGTTTTCAGAGAGAGGAGCTTTTGCACCCTGTGAGCCGTGACATGCTAGAGGTTTGGTGTGTGTTGTTTGGTGTCCATCAGTTGTGAACCTAGGCAAATTGCCTCTGAAATAAAAGTTTTTAATCATCTTGATGATTTAAAACTGCAGAGTCTTTTATTTTCTGGTATTAATTTCAGTAGAAAAACTTGCTGCGTACTGGGCACGTGGAATTCCAAGTGTTTGAGCTTTTGTTTCTTGTTTATCCTGGTATATATTGTTGGACTGCGTATAAAACTTTGTGGAAGGATTTCTTTGTTTTGCACATCTAAAATTTCTGCCAGGATGGAGATGTTTACTTGATACTGTGCAACAAACTTTTAATGGTTTGCAAGTATGTGCCTAAATGAGAGACGCAAGGAAGTACTTGTGGTGCAGAGGAAGCCCATTCTTGTTGGGGATGGATGGAAATGTAGGTAGATCCATTCTGTTTCTCTACAATTCCGAGTAAAGGCTCTGTTCTTCATTGTTTTTTTCGACCATTAATGTGTCTTCTCACTCTCAGTGTGTTAATGATGACTGCCCAGTCACCAAATTGGAGCGAATGGGATCAGTTAAAAGAAATCTCCATGGCAGGCGTCTCGCTTGAGAAGGGCGGGTAACAAACGTAGCCCAAGAGCAAGGACAGAGCATTACGCTTTCCAGTTTCCACTGTTTATCCCATCACTGTCTGTACACACGTTTTCAGCTAATTTTTCAGTTTAGATTGCATGCTGACCTGTGGCAGAATAGTTTGTCAGGGCTTGTTCACCATGTGGAACATCTGCCATGGACCGTCCCACTGAAAGTGGTTTACCAAGCAGGTTGCAACTTTGCAACACTTCTTTTCCGTGGTGTGGTTTTCTTTGGCTTAGCGTTGGTAAGTGCTGTCTGTGACAAAAGTTTGAATTTCTACTGTTGTTTCGTATGATTTTTTTGAAAATTAAGTTTCTTTGTTTGAAGTGAGGCAAAGTTTAGGGATATTCCCTCAATTCTCATTGGTGCAGAGCTTTGTTTGACCTGTTGTTCTTGGGTTAATTAAAATTCAGGGTCTGTTTTCAAGTAGTGTGGAGCTGTTATCTGAGACCTATATTGCACCCCTCCAAATGTGAGTGTGTGCTTCTGGAGATTAAAGTGCTATATGAAGAGACTGATTAAAACATAAAATTAAATTGCATATTATAACTTCAGTTCCAAGTTTAGATTAATTAAAAGCTAAATTGCCTATAACACCTTCCACTTTTGATAGTTCAGTGCCTTCCCATATGATCAGACGAAACTGCAAGGCTTAAGCTCTTCAAACTGAACATGCTCGTACACGAACAATGCGAATGAAATAAATAGTGACGTTTAGGTACTGGTCAATTAAAATTACAAGAGACACTGGCTCTGATAAGTATCTCCTGGTTTGCTCTACCATAATAGTTATTTTAAAGAGGAAAGAAGCAACTTGAGTGAAGAATTCAAAGAAATTCTAGTGGCTTAACCAGTAGAATTATATGGGGAAAACTGTTTTGGAAATCCTTGTACTTGATTTTAGAGAAGCAGAGTTCCCGAATTGCTATCATACTTCATTGTCTTTCTTACTGCCAAGGTCAAACGTCCTGTTCAAAGTTCTTCTTGGCTGTTTTCTGTTATTTGTTTGGATGTCCTAATTTTAAAATTTCAAGATCTTACAGAACAGAGCATTGAGAGAGACTGTTAAACAGTTTTCAGGATGCTGAGTGATCTTGAAAATGAGCATCAAGAGATTCTACTGCATATGCTGGTGACCCAGACTTTTCTGGGAACTTGTGTGGATGTATATCTATCTGAAGGTAGCGTGCATGTGGCCAGAACCATACTGAACATGTTTTACTCGCAGTTGCAGACTTATGCTTTATTATTATTTATTTTTGGGTTTCTTCCATCTCATTAAAGACTTTGGGTAAAATACTAATGGATCTAGAGCTTGATGTCAAGTTGCTTTTACAATGATGGGCTTCAGAGATCATAGGACTATTTTGCAGTGATTCAGTCTGTAGGGAGGAGGACCCTGTCCCTCGTGGCTCTTGTTTCAGAATTCCTAATTTGAAGATAATTAATCTGTTTACTGAAGTTTGTTCCTCTTATGCCATGATTCTCTTCCTTCTTTGAGTATGTGGTTGGCAAGCTGTTCTCCAGATTTATCACATGTGCTTAAAATCATCTGAGGAACAAAATTAAGACATTTTTCCTTAAACACTAAGCTGTCCTTGAAGCCTGGGGCTTTGCAGCAGACAGCTCTGAGCAGAAACGGATGAGCAGTTTTTTCTCTGGTTCTGCTCTAGCTTTCAGCAAATTTTAATTTTCTTTCACTTAAGATAAGAAATGGGGTGTATCCTACTATGAGGTGGAGCAGAGTAGCAGAACCAGAGGAAATAATTCTGAAAAGCATTTGAGGATCAATGATCAAGTATTGATGACTCAAGTATTCCAAATACTTTTTTGGTTTTTTTCCAAAAGCGAGTTTGCTTACGTAAATGTGGGAATTCTGAAGTTTTGCTAACTTTTGTTATCCCTAAGGAATAAACTACTTGTGTATTGCAAAATTTTTCTGAAACAGAAATTTGTGGGAAACCTGATTAGTGCGGGGGGTGGGGGGGGGCTTCAGACTGTTAAGGAGCCAGGGGATTCAAACCATTGGGAAACACTTGCTTGTAGAAGCATTCCGTTTCTTCTGTATGTTTGTGTGAGTGCAGTCAAATGACCCCCCAAAAAATACTTGGGGGCCTGTGCTCTTAAATCTAGCAGGTCTCTGATGGTTTATCTACCCAGCAGCAAATGGGTAACGAAGCAGCTACTGATGCCATAATACATTGCCCTTCTAGAGCGCTGTAATCAAGGAGAAGAATCTTTCTTCCAGTACTTTGCTCATCCGTAAGAATTAAATAATATTTAAGGGGAACAAGGAGGACCCGGGCAACTACAGACCGGTCAGCCTCACCTCTGTGCCTGGCAAGGTCATGGAGCAGATTCTCCTGGGAACCATGCTAAGGCACATGGAGAGCAAGGAGGTGGTGGGTGACAGCCAACATGGCTTCACCAAAGGCAGATCGTGCCTGACCAACTTGGTGGCCTTTTACGATGGGGTGACAGCATCGGTGGACAAGGGTCGACCAATGGATGTCATCTACCTGGACTTGTGCAAAGCTTTTGACACTGTCCCGCACGACATTCTTCTCTCTAAATTAGAGAGTCATGGGTTTGATGGATGGACCACTCGGTGGATAAGGAATTGGCTCAATGGCCGCACTCAGAGAGTAGTGGTCAACGGCTCAATGTCCAAGTGGAGACTGGTCACGAGTGGCGTCCCTCAGGGGTCCGTGTTGGGCCCGGCCCTCTTCAACATCTTTGTCGGTGACGCGGACAGTGGCATGGAGTGCACCCTCAGCAAGTTCGCCGATGACACCAAGCTGTGTGATGCCGTCGACACGCTGGAAGGGAGGGATGCCATCCAGAGGGACCTTGACAGGCTGGAGAGGTGGGCCCGTACCAACCTCATGAAGTTTAACCAGGCCAAATGCAAGGTCCTACATCTGGGTCGTGGCAATCCCAGGCATAAATACAGACTGGGTGGTGATTGGATCGAGAGCAGCCCTGAGGAGAAGGACTTGGGAGTACTGGTGGACGAGAAGCTCAATATGAGCCAGCAATGTGCTCTTGCGGTCCAGAAGGCCAACCGCGTCCTGGGCTGCATCAAGAGGAGCGTGGCCAGCAGGTCGAGGGAGGTGATTCTCCCCCTCTACTCTGCCCTCGTGAGACCTCACTTGGAGTACTGCGTCCAGTTCTGGAGTCCCCAACATAAGAAGGACATGGACCAGTTGGAGAGGGTCCAGAGGAGGGCCACGAAGATGATAAGAGGGCTGGAGCACCTTTCCTATGAGGACAGGCTGAAAGAGTTGGGGCTGTTCAGCCTGGAGAAGAGGAGGCTCCGGGGTGACCTTATAGCGGTCTTCCAGTACCTCAAGGAGGCCTACAGGAAAGATGGGGAGAGGCTGTTCAGGATGGCCAGTTATGATAAGACAAGGGGTAATGGTTTTAAAATAGAGGGAGGTAGGTTCAGGTTGGATATTAGGAAAAAATTTTTTACTATGAGAGTGGTAGAACACTGGAACAGGTTGCCCAGAGAGGTGGTGGATGCTCCATCCCTGGAGACGTTCAAGGCCAGGTTGGACAAGGCCCTGAGCAACCTGATCTAGTAGGAGATATCCCTGTTCCTTGCAGGGGGGTTGGACTAGATGACCTTTGAAGGTCCCTTCCAGCCCTAACCATTCTATGATTCTATGATTCTATTTCATTAAATGTTATTAGATTATGCTAGGTGATTAATTTAGTAACCAACAGTATCAATCACGCTGTCTTCCTGGCTGTTATCTATTGAGTTAAAACCAAGTTTCTCACAAACTGTTATGCTGCTTCTTATTGACGTATCAGACATTTCATTTACTGGTGTTTGAAATTACCTTCTGGTGTTACTTTGGGAAGCATGGCGGCCTGACAGTAATTAAGCAGTAATTGGTAGACAAAGGCAGGAAGTGTTCCCAGTAGCTAACTCTTCTGTTAGTAAATAATATCAGTTGTGCTATGATATTTCAGCAGCTCTGGCCAATTTCTGTTTTATTATGTGCCATATGTCTGTGCAGCAGAACTTTGGATTTTCAGTTTTTCTGCTTTATTTAATGTTGATTTTTAAAGTACTTTTTTTTCCTCACCAGTGTGTGTATAAATACACTTCTTTGCTTCCCAAGAGTATTGCTTCCTCACCGAACCTTCTGCGTGGCTTTTGCATTCATCATCTCTTGTTAGAGCAAATTATTTTTGAGGAGGAGGGAGGGGTACATTAAAAGAGCACGGTCACTCTGGTTTTGTGTGTTGTTCCCTGAGGGCAAGTTTTCTCAGAAACCAGACCTGAGGAGTAGTGGCGGTGGCAACAGCTTAGCTTCAGCATCGTTTTGAAGGTGTCTTAATTGCCTGCCTTCAGGTTGGCATACAAAGGAAGCTATAATCAGCTGATTCTGCTGATTTTTGTACAAATCTGACATGGTGTTTTGTTTCTCCTTTTCTTACTCTCGGCTTGTTTTGTTGTGGTGGGCTTCTTTAGTGCTCGTTCTACAAATGCCAGTCTCAGTTGTGTTTGCATGCAACCCTGACTATGTGATTCCAGTAAGCAGGGCATTAAGGGATTCCTGCTCTTGTTTTGGGAGCATGGGTGTTGAAATGACTCCTCTGTAGAGACACAAATGCTTGGCATCCATTAAGGAACATCCTAATTGTCCTTCACTGTTATGAGACGACTTACAAGTTGTCTTTCTACGCAAAACCTTTTCCTATCGTTGCATTCCAGTGATACACAAGTTTAAGGCTGATACAGAGATCTTAGCTCAACAGCTATTGGAAACTATCAGATCTAGACATAATACATTGTAGTTGTTTTTCCCTCTGCGTTTCCATTGCTATTGATGACCTCTCCTGGTGGATAGGGAAAAGATGAGTATCTTGTCCCATTTGTCTCTGAAAGCTAGGGTACCGTTTGTGCTGCTCGAAGATTAAAGTAAATGGAGGAATGATTTATCAGGGAAAGGAGAGAGAGATGACTGAACCGAAGAGATGAAAGGGTGCAAGGCAAGAGAAATGAGCTGGTGTTTAAACAGGGCTGGGTCGTGGAGCAGACGAGTGTAACAACTGACTCCTGACCTGAGTTAAGGTCACATTCGAGCAACCACGGAAAAGCCACAAGTAGCCAAAAATACTGGTTCTTTTTCCATAGCTGAGTAGAGATCAACTTCAAAATGCAATGCATTGCTTGTTTCCCAGTTACTGTCTGACACATCGTTGTAGCAGCAAAGACTGAGTCAATTAAACTATGAACGTTTAACTGATAGCAAACAATTAGTGGAAATTGTTTTGCAGTTTGGTTTTGTTGGGTTGGTTTTGGGTTGCATGGGTTTTTTCTCTTTCCTTGGTGGCTCAGTGTTCACAGAGGTGGAATATACAAGCCTATTCCTGGTGCTGGCGTACAGCTGTGTTTCCTCATAGTTCACATGGTGGCTGGGATGTGCATTTGCCCCCTGTGCTGAAGCAGTGGTGGTGATGTGTCTATGGTTTAGCATTTTCCTGAATGTTTGGGCTTTATAAAAAGACTTTTCAGTTTCTCCACTGAAACACAAGGTAGAAAAATGTTTTGTCTGTTTTCCCTTGGAATTAGTCCCCCTTTTTTTCCCCATTGTTAAGATTTCATGAAATCCAGGCCAAATTCAGCAGAGATGTCATTTCAGACATAAATAATTTGTCTGTGAAGAATAACCCAAGTAGACCAGAACTCTGTCTGGCGGAGAAATGACAAAACAAGTATGTGATGGAGGTGTGTAATCACCTGAAGGGGAAGGGTAGATAGTTCCCATCTCTTCCAATGCAAGCATGGAGGCATTATCACATGAAAATAGTTGCTATGGGTTTTTCCCCGTGATTTCTTTTTTTAATTTACTTTGTCTTCCTAGTGATCTTCCCGTTGATCTTTTTCTTTAGAGATAGGTTAGCCATGGGTTCATCTAGACTGATTACCTTTTCTCTTCATAAGGGTGAAAAAATATTTGATAGATACTTTAATTCTTCAAAGGTGGTTTCTTTTTTCTTTCATGTTTACGTAGCCAATGTGAAAAGCTGTTCTCTTAGAAATGTAAGAAAAAAAGATATTGCTGCTTATCCTGTTGTAGGATTGACAGTGGTATATATTAGCTACCCTAAAAATTAAGTGATAGTTGTCTGCCTCTGTTTGGTTATTGTGTTCCTTTTGACTCCTCTGCATGTGGCGTTTTTCCCCTAAGTGTGTGTGTGGGAAGGAAGGAGAACAGAGAAGGGAAAGGTGCAGTGTGGCTTTTGTTCTGGTTTTATTTTCTGAAAAATGAACATTGGTAAACTTTCATCTACTAATGCTGTTCAACTCCAAGACCATGGATTTAATCTTGGGAATCGCCTTCTGTAAGGACAAATATGTCAATGCCTGAAGACCTTGCAACACCTGAGTTTACTCTCCAACATTTTCAATACAGGCATGCAGTGAAGTGCAAGGTGCTTTTTAATTATATGCTCAAAGTATTTGTGCTCTATTGGGGCTTATCTAATTGTTCTACAAAGAAAATACTTCCAAAACATGAAGAAATCTACAGGAACTTGCTAAATTTGTTTTGAAGGCTGGCAACTTTTGAAATGGTACAGATGAATCTCTTTCCTGCATCTGCTCTTCTGTAACAGTACTTTGAGAATACAATGAAGGATTTTGTTCTTAAAACAAAAATACTTTCCCTAAACTGTCAAATTAAGTGTCGAGACCTTTTCTTGTTGCCAGTGACACATCATCAGTTTTACCCACGCAGGTCACTGTTCTCGAAGAGGTGGAGAATTGAAATGTGATGCTGAATTGGACAAACACTGACCTCTTTTTACAGCAAGTGCCACGCTGCTTTTGCAGGTCACAAGTAATCAGCGTGTCGGTTGTGTGTCTCATTTACAAGTGGCACTTCCCCCTGCAGAAATGGCCCCACAGCAAGACATGGGGCTGTAGCTGAGCCGGAGCATCCTCATCAGTAAGCATTCCTTGGGCAGTTAGCCTGAGGGATCTTGAGCTTCCCAGATTCTTGAGATGGCCCATCGCTTCTTCCCAGGTGAAATTTCTTTTGATACAAATCCTTGCTTTGTGAGATTGCCTACGCAAGCTGATTTGCAGAGTTTGTGGTTTTGACTATAAGTGAAAAAAATTCCTCACTGTAGCTGAAATAATATGTGCTTTTTTTCCCATGCACCTCACCTGCCTTCTCATCCAATTCAGATTCTCAGGTTGTATTTATGTATTTGTCAACTCCCTTAGTGGAAAGGTTATGTTTGGAAACCTTTACTCAAGGAGGTCTTGAGTAAAGGTCTATTGCCTTCAAACTTTATTCCCTTGCACTTGAGGCCAGAATTGCTTATGTCGGAGCGTTGACATATATCTTTTCTGTGTTTGCACAAACACGGTTGTGTTCTGGTGTCCAGATGTAGCCATCTTCTACTGCAAACTAAACCACGCGTTATATTGTCAGCAATATAAAGCGTTCCCATTGGCAAAATACTGTAAAAGTGTGTACTCCATCACAAAATGTAACTTCAGAGTAATATTGGACTGCGTAAATCCGTAATGTTTCTTGGTGTGGTGCTCAACGAGTGTTTCTTCAGGTGTTTTCAATTCTGAAATTTAAAAATTAATGCATGTTGAAGTGCTCTTCATGCTTTTGAATATTTTTATTATATTTCATATGCATCAGAAGAATAAAAGTATAGGTAGTGTCTTTAGAGATCATTTAGCTGGGAAGAAAATAAAGCAGGAAAAGGGAAGACGATAACAAGGATTTAATTTTAAAACAGGAACAATAAATTTTCTTCAGTGCAGTCTGCGTTTTGTCAAATACTGGATAATCCTAGCTTCCTTCCCATGTATGATCTCAAGAATCCTTTGCCTCTTTTGTACTCCATGAACCAATTCTACTTGTTCCACACTCACACTAGGAGGATTTGCTGTATTAAATAAGCGTGCTTTTGCAGTTGCCTTTTTCAGTGAATGCGGGGGAAGGATGTTCGTTATGAGCATGGTTTACCACTTCTTTTACTTGAGCCTTTTTAGATGTTGTGCCTGGGGAAGTCGCTGTGGACTCGGTGTTGGTTCTGTACCTGCTGCAGGTGAGCTAGCGGAGGTTCATGCAGCCTCTGCTTCCTTGGCATAGTTGGTGAACCCTCCATGCATTCACTTGCAGCTTGCCATTTCCTTCCTCATATTGCAGTAATGGCACTGAGAGCCAGTTATGGCCAAAAATCAGGAATGAAACAGGGACAATATCTCTTGCTGGAAATTTGACAGGTGTAATGCAGTGGCAGAGGTCAGATCCTGGGTGAAAGAGCATCCACAGACATTGAAATACAGCATCCATCTACGTGGCCATGCGTGACTTTTATACAGCTTGAATCAAAGGAGCAGTTTAGGAAATAAATTCCTTTTTATTACCTAAAAATCCTATTTTCAGAAGGCCCACAGAGACTTAAAGACACATAATGAAATGATGTGCTGTAAGGAGGTGCCAGTCTGTAGCCACTAGGTCAGATGTGGGAAGTATACCACTTCAGCAGCGTAGTTGTTATGCTTTGCTGTTCCTTCTGGATAGACACTGCCTCTTCTCTTCCTCCTGGATTTTGGGTATGTGCTGCATCTGTGTTATGAGATACCTGCTGTGTTCCAAAGAAACTTGTTGGAAAAAAAACCCAACAAAACACTTAGGAATGCCATCTTGAGAGTTCATCACCAGTGCACACTGGGTGGTAAATGGTAAAGCTCCAGAGTTTTCAATCCAGCCTGACCCCTGCTAACTGCTTATTACAGTCTCTTCTGACCTTGGTGAGCTTGCAGATAGGCAAGGTAAAAACCTGCAGTGATCTTTGTAAGGTCGTATTGTGGGGAGTGTTGTCATGAGGATTCAAACATAGGCGAAGTCAACAATTTTTTGGAAGTAAAGCCAACAATTTTGCTTTATTATATTTTTTTTAAATGTAAGAGGCTGTTATCTGTAGAAGAAAATTCGTAGTAGCCTGTTGATGCTGAAATAGGTATTGTTCCTTACCTCCTCTGAAGTAAGAATGCAGTTTGAGTTGTTTTTCAGAGATTCCACCTTTTTGTTGTGTCTTACAGTTCAGTGTTGGTTACGGTTATGTTTGTGAATGGTGAACTGAGTTTAGTATACAATATAAAAATTATGATCACACTGGACATTTAATTACAGATTACATGAAAATTTCACATGTAACGAGTGGATGTGATGTCTTGCCACAAACCAAAATTACTTTCTGTTTGTGTTTTGGGATGCTCAGATTTGGATTTTAGAAATTTTAAACTGGATTATGCTGGGTAAGTGGAAGTGTAAGATGTTTTTTTTACAGCAGTCTTCCAGTTGCACAAATGATTACAATGATGAGAATGAAGGTATTCATGTGAAGTTTTTTTACATAATGAGAAGGGAGTGAGTTATTGGGGGAGAGATAGTAATGATTCAGCTCATAAAGACCATGCTTGTGAGAATAATTTCATTAAATACTCCAGCAGATCAGTAAATCCTTCAGCTGCCTTTTTCCGTACAGTAATATAGTTTATATTCTTCTGGGAGGAATTCCACTCTTGTTTCTTGCCTCCTCCCTCCAGCTTGATGTTTTGCTAAATCAATTTATTGCATGACAGAGCCTGCAAACAATGTCTGCCAAAGCATTAAAGATTTGATCTATTTACAGAAGACCTTTTTTGTTTATATCCTAAATATGCTGTCAACTGATCGTTTGATTGGAGTTTAGCTTGTCCCCTTTAATCTCTTGCAGATTCTCCCTGGTGACAAGCCCAGCTTCCTGAGCTTGTCCAAACTGCTGTTTCTTTTACCTTAAAAATGGTTTTCTGTGCTCTGGTTTCTACTTTTCCTAATGGTAGAGTGACCTCATTTGGACTCATCTGGTTAGTACAGTGGCAGATCTCCATCACTTTTGGTAGTTGGATTGGTATCAGAGGCCTTCTGTGTTAGTGATCCTCAAAGAGGAAAAATAATCTTTTAGTCAAGACCCATTTCTGTGAAATTCAGCTTGAAGGAGCAGAAAGCAAAGAGAGAAATGGATATTAATTGATTACAGTTGAAACAGACGGGACCAGGGTTTGGTTTTTTGGTGAAAAAATAACAAATAACGTTGGGAAACTTTTGTGCTCTTCAACTCCTTTGGCCATATTAAGCAGGTTGATTCTCTGAGTTTTGTACTCTGTTAGTATTCGGCTGGAATGATGCTGATAGCTGCTTACCTGAGCCCAATTCTGAATTTGAAGTGATCAAAAGCCGGGTGTTTCCCTGTAAAGAATGGAAGACATCTATCCTAAAATACAATTACTATTCTTTGAGCACTGATTTCTCCTTTTCCCCTTTAAAGAGTTTAGAAGTATAATTATTAATTTGAGTTCAAAAGAAAACTACAGAGCAGGCATAAAGAAATAAAGTAGTCTACGGTTGGGTCATTTGTGTTCCTAATGAATTTGAAAATTACATCTCTCGTTAAACTTCCAATTTGAATCAAAGCTGTTAAAGTCTTGAACAGAGTGCTTCTGAAAACCTTTTATTCAAATAGCAGTTAATATTTTTTGCTAATATTTTTTCATACCAAACACTCTGTTCTTCAGACTTTGAGGAATACTTATGTTTGGGGGTGAACTGGGATGAAAACCACAAGTTTTTAAATGTGTATTTTAAAAATTATTGTTCTAAGCAATTCTAATGACACTGAACGTAGAGCACAGTTCCAAAGAGCAGCTGGAATTTCCAAGAAAATCTTGCGTAGATTAATTTCCTATGTCCTTCCGTTATAAAAACTGAGTGGTTTGGAATGGGAGTTCATCTACCACCTGTATATAATAGTAGAAGACGAGGATGTCTTGTGAATAGTAGTTCATTTCATATTCAAATGTGGTAAAAATTGCAATGTTAGATTGTCTTTCAGTTGGAGAAGGACCTTTCCCTGTGAGAGTTTGTTGAAAAGAGATATTTATGTTGAAGGGCGCAAACCAGAAGCAATAGGATTTTATTCCTAAAAGATCCTGCGGATTATAGCACAGAGAGCTACCATACACTTGCATAACTTTTCAGTCCCCTGAGGTTTTCCTGATGGGACAGCTGCTGCACCAGATTCTGCAATCTGCCTGCATCAGATGTGTTTTCAGATCTACGTAGGATATATGATTGCATACTAAGTGATACCCAAAAATACATATATTTGCATTTTTGCCTCTCTGCATTTGTTCTTAGGAAGGTATAAATTATGATTAAAGCACTGGGTAAACGATGCATGCATAAAAAATTTTAGGAGAAATGCAATAGAGCTTCGAAACTACTCAAACTGCAAGAGTGTAGAAGGCTCTCTTTAGAGGTGTCTCAAGAGATGAATTTCAATAAAAGGATATCGTGTTTTAGAGTCGTGATTGATATTGCCAGCTCTGAAGTGATTTATAGCTACCCAAGTTAACTGTGGATGTGTGTCGTTCGAGGGTAAGTGTGCCTGTCGGTGGGTATTTTGAGGAGTTACTGCCTTCCGATCTGAGTAGGTTTCCCATGTAAGTGGCTTGTGAAGAGGTTTAGCCAAAGCTGGGTCTTCATGACCTTTTTCAGTGCTAAGTTGAGAGCATTATTGCTCTTAATCTTATTTTGATTTCTTTTTCTCCTCTGCTTTTCAAGGGGAGGATGGCAGAAAATGGAGTCCTGGCATACAGTGGCATAGTGATTTAACACTATCAATCCAATTCCATTATTGAAACTGTTTCTTTAAAAAAAATTCTGATCTCAGCAAGTTTAAAGCCATCTAATGCCTTCAAGATGCAATTTGTGAGAGAGTACTGATAATTTAAACTTCAGAAATGGGATAAGGCTGTACAGCAGCATTCATGTCATTACTGTGATGTCCTCTACTTAGTTGTGCCACCTAAGGTCGACTGTATCCTCTGGACAAGTTGCAGTGCTTCTGTCGTGGATCCCATTTTGTATAATTTCTCAAAGGTCTCTATTGGTACTACATCCATATAGATTTTTACCTTGGTTTTGATGGCTTGCCTCTAAGACAAAACTCTTTATTGTTATAATGATATTTTGTCTTGAAGAAGATTTTTTCCAATTTTATCTCTTGGGGAGGAATACCTCACATCACAGTTGTTGTGCAAATTAGGAGCTAGCTCCGGGAAAAAGTTCACGTCGCTGCGGTAATATATCTGTGTGTTCAGAGCAAAACACACAGCTTCCTAATCGAATGAGTCCTGGCACTGAAACAAAAATCTCTGTCTTATGGGAAGGCAGTCTGGGTCTTTGGGGAACTGGTGTAGCTCATCTGTGTAGCTACCTGCTAGCCAAGAAAAGGCCTTCTCAAATACTTTCAAGTCTTATCTTTAAATGGTGTGTCAAGAAGTAGTGCTGGACTACATGCTATAAATGGCACTCTAGCACCTCTTAACTTGGAGTTCATCTTGAAATGATAGAGAGATACAAATACATGTGAGAAAAATAATCTAAACAGTTCCAACTTCAGAAGCATTGCCCTTAAAATCTTGCGAGGCCTGCTTTGGTGGATGGGGGTAGGCTCTGGCACAGGAGGCTAAAGGAGAATTTGCAGTGGTGATAGTGCAGCCCTCCAGGCACGCTCCGCTCTTGAGGCAGATAGCCATGCTCCGGCCTTCGGAGTCTGCCATGAAGAGAGACCTGCTGCTCAGCGCTGCTGGGGAATCTCCTTTCGAAAACCACCATACTGTTGCAAAAATAGGAAATCTACTCTGGAGAAGGAGAGGAGACAAAAATGTCGTTGTCATACTCCAGTACCCAGGAGAAAATGATGTTGTGTGCTCTGTGGAGTTGGAGCCACCTACTCCCTGAGGTCAGAAATGCTGCCTGCGGAGCAGGCGTATGTCGGTGCGGTAGGGTGGTTTGTGCCTAAAGGTGGCACTGCTACCTGGGACCTTCTGTCTCTCTAATTTCTCGTTATTGTGTGATAGTGGAGTTGTGCAAGTTTAGGGGCTTCTGTAGGTGCAGCTTTCTCCAGAAACATGATATAAGCCCTGATTATGGCATCTCGAGGTACTGGATTTCTGTCATCAGTGTGGACTGCCAAAACCAGGTATAATTTGCCGCCAGGAAACTGCTTAAGATTGGCTTATGCATTTCAAAAGAGAAAATAGTCTTGTCTCTCACAGCGTTGCCTTCGCTTGTTGAAAACTGAAAGCGTGGATTATTTCTTTTTACTTGCTCTGCTGTATTTCATTTAGTGGATGTTAACTCCTCGTCTCCTAGGCTGGAAACCCATTTCTCCCCCAGCTTTGCAGCATCATGCTACAGTAAGAGATTCAGATATGAAAACTGTACCTTTTCCTTGAGTGGAAACCGAAGAGATTGATCAGATCTTATAATTTCCTTAAATATTTGTTTTGTGAAATAAAACCTGTGTTTGAGACCACTTTATTTTGGAAGACTGTGAGGGAGAAAGAGGTATCAGCGAGGCTCTATGGGGTGTATTATCCTTGCAGTTGTATTACCAACTGCAGCTGGTCTGAATCAGGGTACTGCTGAAACAGCTGGATTCCAGCCCAGGTTTCCCAAGAAACTGACTACTTTATGCTCAGGTATGTGGGACCTTTTCTCTTCTCTGTATGCTGAGGGCCAAAGTGATGCAAGTAAAGCAAAAGAGGTAAGGTGAAGAAAATGCCTTACTCAAGGCAGTTTCATTAGCTTGAAACAGGTGTAGAGAAGTGGGAGGAAACTGACACTTTGGGTTTATATGCTTTACTAAGTTTATAAAACACAACTAGGGGAGAAAAAAAAACCTCAAATGTCTGAATTGGCGACTGAACCAAGCCGTGAATCTGTTATGTTCAATATCTGTTCCTCTGACTGTTGCTGCATGTTTTGCAGAAAGTAAAAAGCGCCCGACCCATGGCCTGAGGTGAGCCATATAGCGCCACGTGAGTATTCTCTCTTGGCTCCTGCAAGCAGTTGGCAAAAGCCTTGAAGCACAGAATATTCTTGTCTCAGCCTGCATAGTTAAAAATATTTTTGTGTTGAAAGGTAACTTAACTGGGAGTGGAAGCAGTTGCGCTTTCCCTGGCCTGATGACTTCCCAAACAAGCCCAAACGTTTAGTTCCTGTCAAAAAGATTTCTTTGTATTTATTCTTGCCTTTATTTCTGCCTGTATTCCTGTAGTATAGAAATATTACAGTGTCCAGTGAAAAATTCATTACTACAGCAGTTTTGGTAACCAAGATTTCAGTCGATATCTGTAATGTCTGTTTCTTGTGATAAGTGATCCTTGAGCTTCTTTCTCAGGAGTGGGGATTGTTTTGGGGGGTTCTTGTTCTGTTTCAGAAGGAAGGGTGAGGTCCCGCAGTGTCTTAAAGACAGTTGAGCTGTTCTTCCTGAGACCGTTTCCCTTCTCTGGTGTCTCTTTCGGAAATTACGGCAGCAAAAACAGTGTTTAATACTCTAGGGGTTTTCTATTGTCCTTTATAATGTCATTATAATTTAGGTCCTATTTCTCTCGCTTCTAATGCTCCCAAGCATTTTGTTTACTTTAGCTCAGTACCCATTACACTACAGCAGCTATCTATACTGTCTCCTCTGAGGGGAAAATAGCTAAAAACCTGACAAAGTCAGAATCCCTATTTGCATACATGAATATCTTATTTGTCCCAATGTGCATTTTTATCCAAATGGAAATTCATTTCCCAAGCTATTGCTCAGGTACTAAATGCATTTAAATCCTCCCAGAGCTGCTCACAATCCTCCGCGGTTGTTAATAACCGTCGCTGAACGCCGTGGAGTCGGCAGGCTGCGCAGTCGGCACTTTATTCCACGCTACTTGGCTGACTGCAGCACTGACACCTGTGCCTCCTTCACCCAACAGTAGGCAACCACTGGGCCAGCTCGTCTGGTATGTTATTTCTTAGTTTTCTGTTGCATTTACATCTAAATTTGTGTAATTCAAGTTTGTTCCCTACAGTTCAGCCTTTCATCTTGGGTAGCTCATCTTGTACGCTATGGCTGCTTTCCCTTCTAAAGCATATCAGAGCCATGTCTGTCTTTACGTGCTTTGATACAAGAGCAGCCTAAAAAAAATGATGACTGAGAGGAGTGTGGGAGTATCCCTCAATCCCAGGAGTGCTTCCGATTCCATCAAATAGCATTGAAAGGTTATCTCTTTTCTGATACTGAATGAAGACTGTCCTCTAAATTTTTTCTTTAGGATGAATGTTTTATGTAATTCTGTTTTCATGTTCCTGCTGCTGGGTAGGGCCTTTTTTGTACCTTAATATCCCAAAAGCCTCAGGATACTGTGCAGAGAGGAACCAAGGCACTAGGAGTGGGTGTATCACTTTATTTAGCCATAATTCCTGTACAGGTCATCTTTTGGATGCAAACTATATGAACGTGTCTTCCCCTTACTTCAGAGTAACTGTCTCAGGACCGTGTCTAGAACCTCACTCTCTCGCCCGTACCAAAAATCACAAATATTGAGCCCATTCCCCTTTCCTTATTGTCATCTGACTTCAGCAGTCAGTGGGTCTCTGTGCTACCTATTCTGAACCATCTGCTGTTCGGAAACGTTAGCAGTTGCGCTGGCATCTTTCAGGTTCACCGTTGTTCGATTCCTAGGGAGTAAAATTACTTCTGTAAGTGTCGTGATCAGAGCAGCTTCCAAGATGGATTGGCATTACTTTTCCTTGAATAAGGCAAGTCATAGTCTAGCTGTCCATCGTGAACTTGTGTATATATTTTCTTTCACCTGCTTGGCCTGGATACTAGTCTGCTCACATTTTGTTGCCTCTTGTGAGGGTCAGTAAGTTTCTATATTGGGACCACTGCTTCTGAACCTTGGGTCAAGTTACATTAATTCCAGGTAAAAGGGATATCTTCACCCCTAGTTTCTAAAACTTGATTTATCTCACGACTGAACTTGTGCTGATATCCTGGGAGGTATGTGTTGACTCATTCATATGACCTCTGTGGAGGTCAGTGAGTGTCAAAGTTGTCCTGGCTGTTTCCAGACTCTGTGCAACTTCACTAGCGCAGCTTAATGACTTCCAAACACCAGTCTTTATGGACTTCATGGAACTGTCAGCTCAGTAACAGTGAAAATATCAAGTAGGATGCTGGAAGCAGGTAGGAGAGGGAAAGCGCACTATCAGGCACATGGAGACATGTATGGGCTGTCCACATCTTCAATGCTGTCCGCATCTCAGAACACGTTTACTTTGTTTGCATGCTCTCCCGCAGCTGGCCTCGGTCAGAGCCAAACCAAGGGGGCTAGACGACCTTGCGTGGGTGTAAGGATATTATTAGTTTAAAGACTGTCGAACAATAAGGTTGGTTTTTTTCCTTTATGAGATGTTACAGGAAACTGTTTCAACAAACTTATTTACTTTGACATCTTTCAAAATTTAATAATAACGTAACGCTGTTTTTAAGTCTTACTCTAACTGATGTGTATTGCTGTGTTAAAACAGAAGCTGCGAAAGCTCTTTTGTTGGTAGTATGTAGTGCTCTTGGATTTCTTTTAGGTGTCTGGTTTTTATTTGAATATTTCAGTAATTAGTTAAAGGTAACTATTTGTAAACCCATTTTGGCTGAACTTTGTCTTCTGCAAATAATCACTGATACAGTAACTATGAGTTAGGTATCTAAAGAAACTGTTACATGTCTTGTGTTCAACAAAACTGCTTAACCTCTTCCAAGGTATGTGATGCATTTACACGAAAGAAATTTGCTGGAGTAATTTTAAATGTTGTAATGAGGTCCTTGTTTTGCCTCACTTCCCACGTGGCTGTGTTTTGTTCTGCCCACCTCAAAATTTGCTTGCCATGATGTGTTACTGTCTCTGTTGCACAACCTGGCAAGGTACAGTGCTCTTCAATGGACGACATTGTTTTTCTTAAAGAAATGGAAGAATATTTTCTCTTTCCCTACTGAAGGCACACAGCAGCTTTGGTAGGCTCTCTGTCGCCAGCTGTCCCTGAATGAGGGCCCTGTGCACACCAAACCATCCCAATGTCCCCCAGCTCTGCAATGTGTGAATCACCCACAGATGCAGTTGAACAAAGCAGCTGATAAATGCAGGATCAATTCCTCTATTCATTAGTGTGCTTAAGCACTTTTGAAAGTCTTGAAGGTTGAAGAGAAGGATTTGCTTGAAAGAGGTGGAGACTAAATGCCTCAGAACAGCCAAAGAAACCTGGACGTGTGAGCGCTGTCTGTTCCTTGGTTTTAAGAAAGCAGGAATATGCAAAATCCAGGAAATGTACAAAGTGAAATGCTGAGCCTTGGGGCTTGATGATGCAGTACTGAGGTGTGTGGGTAATCTGGAGAAATAGGGGTTCTGGAGATGGATACACGTTTGCCAAAGGGCTAACAGACCATTAGAGTCATGAAGAGGTTTAGAAGGGGATATTGTGAAATAGAGATGGACACATCATAGAATCATAGAATGGTTTGGTTTGGAAGGGACCTCAAACATCATCTAGTTTCAACCCCCCTGCCGTGGGCAGGGACACCTTCCACTACACCAGGTTGCCCAAAGCCTCATCCAACCTGGCCTTGAACACTTCCAGGGATGGAACATGTAGAGGGAAGTGATTGCAGCTTCTGTGAAGACTTTTAAAAGGGAAAGAATAAATATGTGAAAACATGAGCAAGTACTTAACTGCCTCCTTTCCCTCACGGCCAACAAGCTGAGAAAGCAATCAAAGTATAATCAAAACAAGTAATCACATCTAATTATGCTCTTATTGCCCATTAAGAAGTGATAAGAAGGATTTTTAAAGGTAAGATCCCCTAAAACACTGGGAAGGAAAATCATGGAGCAGAGGAGTGAAAGAGTACTTGAGGATTGATAGACGTGATGTCAGATACAGAAAATCTTGGAGAGCAGCGGGGCATATGAGAGGACATGGAGCAGAGCCGGAGGTTTGGAAAAGGCTGTATTGGGGAGGTGATGAAAACTAAGTTTAATATACAGAACTAGGACCCGACAGAGTGCAAGAGGTGGAGGAAGACGGGGCAGGACTCCTTTAGTTTTGGGATTGCTTGCTGCTAGATGAGAGGTCTGAACATAACAGTTGTGTAACTGAATATATGAGGTTTAATGTCTTCAAGCCTGCTTGTGTAATTGGCTTGTGGGTTAAATAATCTGTTGATTTAAGTGCTGATGAATGTGTTGTGCAATATGGTAACCGATAATGCATCGGGTGGCCTTGTGAACATGGAACTGATAAACATGAAACTTGCTATGTGCTGCACTTTTCTAGAAAAGAAACCTCAATTCTCCCTTAAATAGCTTAATTTATGAGGCATCTGGTCTCTGAAGGCTTTAGAAAGGGGGTCTGTCCCATAGTCAGCTGTGGCTGGAGGGTAAAAGCCATGCTTGGAGTGTCACTGGTTTACTGGACGTTAGTAGCTGATGGGTACTGGTAAGAAAAGAGGTGTCTGAGGTTCACTGAGAAAAGATGAGGAGATGTAGGTACTGATTATCCCAAGGGTGTGAAGGAAGGCGGGCTGAGACGAATCCTTTCTCTGTGCAACGATGGGATGTGCGTTACCTTTTGAAGGACTTGAATGCTGTTGTCCTGCTGCTACCAGCAACTGCTGTAGGTGTCTTGGGCAGAGGAGCAAGTAGCTGAGCGCCCTGCTCAGCAACACAAAAGGGAATGGAGTTACTGCAACGAGCAGCAGCGGTGGAGGACGTTGGTTTTGCTCTCTGTGATCAGAACAAAGCTTCTAGTGTGATGAAACCTGTTGAGCTGCGCTGTCTCCACAGGGATCTGTCTAGGAACAGGATTGTTAGGAGCATCATTAGAAATGGCACTACAGATGACTCTCAAGGACTCTGCTTGGTGAGTTTCTTTATCAAGGTTTGGTAAAAATAGTTACTACAGGTGGTTTAAGAACAAACTGCTGTCAAGTGTTTAAGTGGAAAATTTGTATTTCCAGAGAAACAAATTACAACAGAAGACCTCTCTAAACATTGTAAACTTTCTTTGCTGTTACTTAGTCTGTAACTCGGAGTGCAGACGTACAGCAACGCTTGTTAATGAGTTATTTGGCTTAATCGGCCTTCCTGTTTGTAAGCTGTCCTAACTTCCAAAGCTAGGACTGTTTTTAGAGCTTCTGGCCCAGTAATGTGTAATAACACAGTTTTCAACTTGACATTGAAGTAGCTGAATATAACGTCTGCTAAGTGTGTGTGTATTTATGTGTGTGCATGTTAATTCCGAAATGACATTGCATTAAACTGTTTTAACAGAGCTAATAAAATCCCTGTAATTACTCCAGGGGGTGTTTAATGCTACTTTTGATGTGCAATGACTAACAGGCAGGTAAACAGTCACTTTTCTAGAAAGCTAGACTTTGTGTTGACAGGTTTGATGTATTTATTGTACAAAACTTAAATAAAAAATTCTCTCGGAGAAGAGAAATGCGGCATATAAATCGTATTTGAGCAAATGTTCTTTTCTTTCATAAAATACATTTACTTAACATAATTTTGGATGTTTCCGTCACTGTAATGTGAGTCACTTTTTAAGTCTTAAGATAGTGAGACAGTTACTGGTTTCCTACGAAGAGCACTGAAGGATGCTTGACAGAATAGTTCCTGGCATCAGAGAGAGACTTGCACCTGTGGTGGTGTCTGCCTGGTCCAGCAGGAAGCAGGGATGGGGAAGTTAAGGATAGAGCTAGGGTAGGTTTGAATGTTTTGACTTTAACATGAGTATTTAAAGGTAGGATCATCTTTAAAGAATCAGTCATCTTGGGAAAGATGAACAGATATCTACATCCAGAAATTCAGTTCCTCTAATGGTGCTCAGAGTTGAACCATTTGAACTGGGTCATCTTTTTTAAGGGTACTGACTGGTCCAGCTGCTTGTTGTATGTTCCTGACAATGGCTCAGGCATGTGTGTGACAGTAGCTGCAGCTGGAGACTGAAGGTCCTCCTTGGAGCTGGGCAGCAGCGCATCCCTCCTGCCCCGGGGCTGGTGGTGGAGCAGGGATGGTGGTGGCTGCCTTCCAGCCTCACTGCTTTTAGTTGGTTTTGCAATGTGCTGCCCTTGGTGGCAGCAGCTCTCTCCTGGCTAGAGCCCGGTTCCTTAACCTGAGGGCAGTAAGGTTCATTTAGCTTCCCAACATAGAATCATGGAATGGTTTGGGTTTGAAGGGACCTCAAAGATCATCTAGTTCCAAAGCCCCTGCCATGGGCAGGGACACCCTCCACTACACAAGCTCGGAGCTGTGTGTCTGAGCGTGCTTTTTCTTCCTCCTTGCAATTCATACTTTTCACTTCTCTGAGTCTCTTTGAGCTGGGGAAACCCCGAACTGTCCAAGTACGCTGAGATTGCAGAAATCCACCATTCTTTCCACTGTGATACCAAGATCTTCCGTAGTTTTTACTTGAAGAAAATCTTTGATCTGCTCATCTCTATTAAGTAAGTCCAGTCAATGATCCTTGGAGAGAAAAGGCTCTGACCAAGGAAAAATTGAGAGGTTTCTGGGATATCATCCAGTACTTGTCTTGCAGTAAAAGCAATGAAACTGATCTTTTGCTTGGGACTTTTATATCAAAATATATTTCCATTATTAACCAGCAAAATAGCCTGCTCTTTAGTGTATACTTTAAGCTTTGTGTGCATATTTTGTAAAGACAAAGGTTATTGAAGAATTAACTACTTTGGAATAATATAGATTATATTTATTTTAATGTTTTTATGTTAAGCAGTTAACGTTGCTTTTGAAATGAATTCTTCTTGCACTGGCTAACAGAAGACCTCTGTAAGTAGAAGTTGGACGTGTATGGTGTGATGCAGCCCAAACTTACAAACTTCTTTTGATGGAGCACTCAAGCCTTCTGTGAGAGCAATGTTTTGTAGGTGAAGTCCATGCAGAATCTTGGGAAACTGTATATTTATATTTATTGAGATGTATAAAATGCATCTGCAGTGAAAAATGGGATTTGTAGCCAGGAGTGAATTGGCTACCCTGTTTACCCACCCGTGATGAAGAGACTGTAATGCTGTTAATCCATCTCCTGGCTGGATTACTTTGTAAAAGTACAGAAAGTAAGTCTGACAGTCGTAACTAGTGATGGAAGCAGGAAACAAAAATCCTCCTCTGTCCCTACCTCAGTTATTCTATAAAAGCTTTCTTCTGTTTTTGGAAGTCTCGTTGATGTTTCTCTGCGCGGTCCTATGTATGCTTGGCCATCTTCGCTCTTTGCTGTGGGAATTAGCAGCATGCCACCTCGAGTGCTAGTACAGTGCGTTTATAGTACGTTCTGCTGGCAAGGGGACTGGAAAAGTGCCCTCAAGATGTCACCTGCTGTGAGTCAGGCCATATGCACATTAGCATATTACTATTTAGAGATGGAAAATAAAGAACTTTATTTTTGAGAGAGTGCAGGAAAATACCCATTACTTCGGTTTGGGGTACAAAGTATTGAAATAAACTTAGGAATTTCTGCATTGACATACAAATGACTCTTTAATAGCTTACTTATAAATCGCTAACTTTTAAAGTGCATCTTTCACTTCTAGGTGCAAGGTCAGCTGTAGCTAGATGAAGTGCTGTCACTGAAGTTTTAAATTATTTTTGAGCTAATGCAGAGGCAAGTAACTTGCTGTTACTGATGCTCTCCTTTGGCTTCGAAATACCTTGCCGTAGCAGTGGCTGTGCATCTCATGGAAAAGTGGTCATGTCTGTAAGAAAGGCACAGAAAAGAATAGGTCTGAAGAGTAGGGGAAAGAAATAATGAAAACTGGTAGTCCTCAGAAGAATATGGGCAAGGAGGAATATATGAATTGCTTGAACATAGATACAGAGTATACGCTGAGGGATTTTTAACTTGCAGGTGAAAATATTTTCAGTTTTTCATATAAATTGCCATCAGACTTTTTCTTTAGTTCTTGTGTATTTGCTTTCTAAAAATGCTCTCTCCAAGTAAGGCTAAAAACTCAAGACCTTGGTAAGTGCAGAACAGGGGAAGAGCCACTAATGCAGTATCAATGCTACTCTGTTTTTAATTTGTTTGTTTATTTGGGATAGATCAATAAGTTCAGATCCAGCAGCTGTGAAAAGGGAATGGAGCTGTGAGCATGTTTGATCTGGAAATTGTTTTTAAAAAAATCTTCATATTACTGAAAGTTTTTACTGGAGAAGTAACAAAATCCTTACCAATTGTACTAATTCTATAGCATGAAAACCCTATAGTTAACATACTAGAGATTGAGTAAATCCAAGAGTCCACAGGCTGAAATATTTACATACCAAGTGCTCAAGCAGTGTTAGTGAAATAAAAGCTGTAGTAGCGTTCTGGTTTTTGGAACATTCAAAATTGGAGAAAGGGTTGTATTTGCACTGTAAATTATTCACCATCACCCCACTTCAGCTAAATATTTGCTTATGCTTAAATTCTTCTTCAGGAAAGCGTTTAAACAGATACTTGGCTCCAGTACCTGGAGTTACTCACACTTGGTGCTCAATTAGAGCCGTGACTAACTCACATGGCTTTAACTCAAAGGTAGAGTCTCCCTTCACTGGCTCTTCTCCTGGTTGTAAGTGCTGTGAGTTGGGCTCAGCAGCCGCCCGGGAAGCACAGCAATGGAGCGTGGGAGTTTGTGGGCTGGCATTTAGCCTTCCAAAGTGCCCTGAACTAGCTGGAGAGGTCCCTGAGCTTGGGAGCTGGATTTTTATTTTTTTTTTCTGGTTAAGCCTTAAAGTGAGGGTGTTTTCCAGCTGATGTGCTCCAGATGTGCTCCACCAGTGATTTGGGCTCAGGACCTGGCTAATCAGAAGTAAAAACCCTCCAAGATACTCAGGGTGGATGTCAGGTCCCAGCACCGACTCCTGGTGCGCGCATTCCGCCTGCTTGCTGGTGTAAGTGCTGCAGTGCCGTGTTTGGCTTGTGTGGCACTGGGAACGGCTCCGACTGGGGACGGGGAGGCGTTCTGCTGTGCCTAACTCAGTTAGGACATATGTTAAGGCAGATGTAGCTGCCTACCATATGAAATGGCATTAGTCAAGAATGGCATTGAGACAATCCAGAGGGTTTTTTTTCCTGTTCTGCTGTTTAAATAATATTTTAGAAGTTTGTTTTTTTCTTTTTCTTATGTTGACAATTCAATATAATTATTTCAGCAACAAAAATAAAACATTTGGGACCTGCAGTTTAATGGACCGTAGCTTTAGCTAAGCCAGGAAGAGTCAGACTGTAAAGCAAATTCATCTCCTTTTTGGCTTCTGTAAGAGACTTTTTTTCTGTTTCTCCTGACATTTCTAATTTATTATGGCACCAGCTCTCTCAGAGTAAGCATTTGCACTTCAGAGACGCTCTGGTTTTTGTCTTCAATCTTCAAAAGAGTTCATCTGATCAGCAGTAATAATAGATGAGCCTCATAATAAAACTGCCCACTATAATTTTTTCTATGTTTAAACAATTGAGTACCTTATATTTTAAAAAATAGTTTATCATATGCTTTGCTATTTTATCACAGTTGTAATACACAAATAGCAATACCACTAAGCAAAATGTGTAACTTCTGATGCTTGAAAGAGTTCTGGCTGGTTGTGTAAATTAATAGCATACGTATAAATGGGAATTTAATTGTTTTCTTGAATGCCCTATTATTCATCCAACCATGGCAGTTTCACAGCAGCTATAGTTATTGAGATCTGTATTAAATGGCAAATATTTGTTTAAATGTCTCCTGAATTAATACGTGTTTAATGATTTCTTTTTAATTATTCAATTTATTTCTTCTCTTACGATGCCTTGGTACAGCGTTTGCCTCAAAGTTGTTTTAGGGTTGGCTGTTAATGGTAAGAAAACACTTGCAGAATCTCTTACTGTGTGACTGTTTATGTGGTATGGCACTACTCTATTCCACATTTCTATGAAGTCACGTGTGTATACGTCTGTTTTGCTCTGAATAAGCCGACGACCGCTGGCTTGCTGCAAACTCAGTCCAAAGTTTAGATTTTGCTACTAAAAATGGATTATTTTGAGTGTTTAAAAATACTGAAGCTCCATGTTCTGCTACAATTTAGGCTCTAGTTTTGGGTTTGAGACCAGTGTTGACCATGTTTGCAAGGGTTTGGGTATTTGTGCACTAGTTTTTTGTTCCCTGTTGTCTCCTGACCATGTCAGTGACTATTTTGCTTTCTTTGTTTCTTTTTCTCCCTTGCCTATGTTTCTCTGAGACTTTGATTTTTAAAAAGAATCAGTTCCCTTCAACACGTGGTGTTAGACTGTGTGAGCATGTACCCTATTTTGAAAAACCTCTTAACTTTGATTTTCATTTCCATACTGAGAACAGTTCTGAGAACAGTATGGGTGTGTTAAAATATTTTTCACCCCAGCCACGCATGGCTATTTATTTTGACTGAGTCCATGTTTCCCTCCACAGCTTCAAATGAATGTAATGTTTTTAAGTACTGTAAAACCACCTGATTTTAAAGTAAATAAGTATTTAAGGTTACTGTAATATCATTGAGCCTTAAATATATTCAAGGCTTTTGGATTTGGTAACTCATATTTGATACTTGGGAGTTTTTTTAATTCTCTTTTATCCTTTCTTAAAATTTGTTGGTGTCTCTTACATAGATGTGTCTAACTAGTTGGCGTTTTGGCTGAGTAAGTAGCTATACTGGTGAGAGGGGAAGGGGTTTAAAAAAAAATCCAGAAGTGAGGTGAGGAGACATGATTGTTCCTTGGAGTGTTATTACACCCGTTTGCTGCAGTCGAGCTGTAAACATCTCCAGTGATCTGCTGGTGCTGCCGCTCCTCTGGGAAAATCCGTGCGTGTTTGTGTTTCTTGGTACAGCTGTACAGTCGAACAGGGAATGCTCCGGAGAGAACGTTATTGAAATTTTTTTCTTTTTTGAAATGCAGACATGCCAGGAACTGAAATTCTCCTAAACTTTAGTTCTTTTTATTTTTATTTTAAAGTTTTTTCTACTAGAGTGTACAACTTCTTGTTGCTCATAGTAACATCAAACCTTAAAATTCTGCTGTAGCAACATTAGAATATTTTCAAGGAAAATACTGAGTCTTATAGACACATTGTATATTCTTTCTTTACAGATCTTCCTTCTGTCATCAATTCATAATTATCTTTTGCCCTGTCAGACTGCATCTAGAGTTCAACACTGTATTTCTTACAGATTGTCTACCCTTGGGGACTTCGTAGTAACTTGTGGTTTGTTGTGAGCTATTTCTGAATTAGCAGAATCTGCTGAACCGAAGACTATTCTTCCTGTCTACACTTCATACCTTTTTTTTTTTCTGGTACAAATTGGAGGAAAAAGAGGGATCAATTTTTATTCTGTTGTTATTACAGTTATATAGAGATGCTTATTCTTAGAGCAACACTGTTGCTATCCTTGTGGTTTACTTGACATTTCATGAAAATCAAAAATAAATCTGCCAAGATTCTGTCCTAAAATCTCTCCAGAGTAGACTCAACTCAAGGATGTCAGCTGAGCTCTGAATAACTTTCTAAAATAGAACATCGTGATTGGAGATCTGGATTTATTTTTTTTTTCGAGATTGTGAAATGAAATATCAGAGGCCTCTGAAGTGTGTTTGTGCATTCCTTTTTAGGTCTTATAACACATGTAACCTGCTTATGGATGTGATTTTCTTAGACTGACCTGAAGAAACCAAGATAGTCTCCTGAAGCACTAGTTTCTGGGTTTTGAGGTGTAAAAGGTTGGAAGCACTTGACAGCAAATGCCACCTAATGTAATAACACTGCTCAAAATGAAAAAGCCTGACAGAGCTCAGTTCTTTCAGGATCTCCTCTTAACGTGGGAGGAAAACATGGTGAAATATCCAGAAGTTCGCGTTCCTCAAAAGTTCTCAGAAAGTGTAACGATAGCTTTGGATTCATCTTAATCCATTTGGACAATGTGTAGACACTCAACCTTTATTTAAAAGTAGTCAACTGGAGTATGTTATGGTGGAAGTACTTTCTGTTCTATTGCAAAATCTCAAATGACTTCTGAGTTACCTAAGTGGAAATCTAGGTGACGGTTATCAAATGAGCTTTCTGGTAAGCAGAAGAGAGGAAAAAGCCATTTTTGAGCAACATTGGCAGACTTCCCGAGTGAGTCCCTCAAGGAAGGGATTTATTTGTTCTCTCAAGAAAGAACTAGCTGCTCTTTTTCTCTACGGGTAACCCAATTGTCAAATTATTGGTAACATACTTGATGAACTTGAAGCTTCCTTTTCAGAGCTGTGCAGCAAGCTTTTTAATAGCTTTTTCTTAGGGATAGTGGGATCTTTGCTAACAATTCTAGTCTCTATACGTGCATGGGAATGATAGGCCCTTTAGGAAGGGTCTGAAATTCTCATTTGTGCTGACTCTGCTGGAGTTAGGGGCAGAAACTTGTAGAAGTGCCAATGGAAGAGAAGGAGGAGAGAGGGGGAAGGTGGGTGCTTTTGTATGGTTCACAGATACTATTGCGTGGCCTGAAATCGTTCATTCCTGTAACCTTGAGCTGTTTCATCAAGACTGATGTTTGTCTAGCTGAAATGAAAATGAACAGTCCCATGAGATCTGCACTGCTGCTTCAATTAGACACAGGCTGCCTCCTTGTTTGATGTGTAATATTTAAGTTCTTCCTGAAATTGCTGCCTGTTGCGACTAACTGCCTGCGGTGACCTAGTGCTGCTGAGCAGGGTGGGAAGAGTCCTACTGGAATGAAGATGGAGATTGGAAAAGCCTCTCTTCATCTTTAACCCCCCAATGAGAAGTGGAGCAGTGTGTGTGGCCTAGGATATAAATGGTTTTGCTGCTCCCCTTTATTTTTGCAGCGTTGTTTGAATAGTTAATGTTGGTATTAAAATCCACTGGAAAGCAAAAAGTCAACTGTGATTCAGGTCTTTGCAAAATAAGAGAGAGTTCTTCTGGCTGTGTAAAGGAGTCTAATAGATCCCACCCCTGAGAGCTGCCCTGGAAGCAGGCTAAATGTATACAGAGGCAACCACCTAGGAACTTCAAATATTTAAGTAAATATGGGCCACTCAATCTGGTTTATTAAATTTCACTCCTTGCTTTCCTTATCCATTTGGAAAAAAAAAAAAAAAAAAGTAACAAGACCAAAAAAAACCTCCTCAAACCCACAACCACCAAAAAAAACCCCTCTTGGTGCATACTTATTTTGGTCTTTTTTTTTTTTTGGAAGAGGAACAGCTTATAAGCTGTTTCCTTCACAGTACTGTTTCCTTCACATTGACTAAAATATTTTACAAGCTGATATGATTTGGGATGAATTCTTGGCTTGTCCAGTACTTAATGAAACTATCACCCATTTCTGTTAGTGGAAACCCTCCTTCCTTGTGGCTCGGATAACTCTTGAGAATCATCTGAAAGAATGTTTTTCTGCCCTAAGTAGGTACGTTTCTCTTGTGCATTGTGTGAATCAGATGCCGTCCATACATTTGTGGTTTCTATAAGCTCAGTTTGAGAAAGGAAAATGACAGCACGGCTTCAATAATGCCTCGCTGACGGAGGATCAGATGGTGGTAAGGCTGAGGCTGTGAAGCGGGGGGTAATAGTCTGCCTGTTTGACTTGGAATGAAATGCAGCACTTTGGGAACCATGACAGAAAGTTATAAGCAGAAAGTGGCAATGAAATCTGAGTCGAGTGCTTTGCTTGGGAAAACTGACAGCACTTAAAGCCTTTTTATACAATAGCTTGTTTTTATACTGCTGGAAGTCTCCATTTCATGCTTCTGTTGCTAGGAAGTCCATTGTATTTGTCACAATGTTTTTAAATGTGAAGGAATATTTTAAAGTAACTCAGTTCTGGGCTACAAAAATATGCTAATTCTCTTTATTGAAGCAATAAAACAGAGCCTTAGATAACTTTCTAATGTTACTTGCTCTAAATATGCTTTGGAGTTCATCCAAACCTGTCTTGGCCAGTTTATTCTTCTGAGTTTTTGTGCCTGTGAGGTTTTGTTTGTTTGTTTTTCCTCTTTTGCTGGGCATGAACCAACAGCCTGTCTCATTAAAGGCCACCTACGGGATTTGCTTGTGTTTTTTGCTGGGAGAGGTTCTGCTGGGTGACGTTTTTCAATACAGAGTCCCTGCTGACTTTTGCAGTTGAACAGTGGTTAAAAAAAGTGAATTCTCTCGGATACGGTCATTTGGATTCTCCAAAGTGCTTTAAAGCATAAGGGGAGGTAACGTAAATACTTTATTGTAAGGAAATTGTGGAAATTAGACCTCATTTAAGAAGCAGCTTGCATTGGAGGCCTGTCCATATATGAATTCTCCAGTTAACATGTACGTATGTATCAATTGATGCTCCTGGGATGAACCTTGCTTGTTTAAGCACAAACGATGTCACGGTTTCATAGACTACGTATCCCTCCGTAGTTCACACATGCATAGTTACCCGGGAAATAGTTTGTCGTCGCTCACCTTTGCATAGGTTGGCAGACTAACGCGTGTGTCAAATCTTTCTTTTTCAGATCTGCCTTGAGTGAAGTGTGACAGAAAATGTTACAGCGGTTTTCTCTCTGGAAATGCTTAGCTGTAGGGATTGCGGTTGCTACTATCTTAGCAGATTGTTTGGCCCAGAACGATGAAGGTAAGGTTTTTACTGTGGGATGGGTGGGATGACTCTGTGATTTCATTTTTATTTTTTCCCCTCTGGAGTTATTACTTGAACATGTAGCGTGATATTTGGCAGGAAAGACAGTGTACGATAAAGATTAAGATAGATATGGCTATGTTTCATGATTTTAAGCATCTGCTGATGATCACGTTTTACAAAGCTGTTGATTTACCAGGAAAGATATTAATCTGAAGTTAGGATTATTCAGTACTGAACTCCTGCATTAAATTTTTTTCCTTGTTCATTCATTGAACAAATACTTCATCTTCCTTGACTTGTAAATCCACAGTTACAGCACTCGGAACAGGAGTTTGAGAGAGAATTGTTAACGGGCTGTCTACATATCTGACCAAAAACTTGAGAAAAGATCCACAATGAGGGTCTTTTAGAGAAACAATACTTTAGAAATCCTGAAACATGGCTCGTGTTCATCCTTACAGCATGTTTGTTGAATTTGATTAAGAGATACCAGAAATGTGTTCTGCCAATTATCTATAGTAGTAAAAAAATTACAGACCCAGGTAACTGATTATGATTTATTCTTTTGAACAATTTAAAAAAAGTTGAAAAGCTGAGTTTGACAGACATGTTCATAAATACTCTTAAGAATAACGAGGAGGATAAGTAAAAAGTGAGTATGATTTCAGAATGTCTGTAATGAAGTTGCTCATTGAAAGTGGCACTTATGCCTTCCATGTAGGTAATCTGTTAGAGTACATATTTATGACTTATTCCTGCAGCTGGATTTTTCTTGTAGAAAACTCTATTTTGACAGTTATGAAGTACAGTAGTTTTGCTTTCGTGAGAAGTAGTCAATCCCACTTGAATTTCGCTTAGCTTTTTTGGTGTCAAGTAGACAGCATCTTTTTCTTACTCTGTTAATTGTTTTCCAAGTGTCCTTTTGTTCCTTTCCATCCTCTGGCCGAACCCTATGTTGTATTCCATGTCCATAATATAGAAGAAAACTAATTTCATTTTATCTGTTTTGATACACTGTCATTATAGTTGTCATTGTTGACACTGAAGTGAAGTGTGGGAGCTGCTCGTATTTCAGATGCTTGATCTACACTTGGCTGTAATTAGCTTGCTTTTTAATCATTTATTGTAGTGGAGGAGTGAAGCCATTATGCTTTGCAATGCTGGACTTGGTGATAGTTGTCAAGTGCTCTTTGAGCAGCAAAATGCTGGATTTGAGGGAGGAGAGGCTGCGTGGCAGCGGGATGTCCCCTGGCACCTTCAGCAGCATGGGAGGAAGCAGATGCTGGAGAGCAATGGAAATAAGTTGAAGGGAGGGGAGGGAAGCAGGATGGTAGGATTGCACTGGGCTGTAGCCATCCTGGGGTGACGAAGAAAGAGTGTTCCTGGTAGACTGAAAATACAAAGCAATATTTTTTACTGTGATCTTGTTCGTACTCACACAGGCAACGCCATAACGTTCATCCGAAAAGGCTGTTTATCAAAATAACATTGTGAATTTCGGTTGAATGCTTGAACAATGCTGCAATGTGCAAAGCACGTGGCACAGATGCCCCAGGACAAGACAGGCTGATGTTTCAAAACAGCAAAAGGGATTCCTCAGGTTTCAGTTTTCATGCTTTTCGACTTCTTGTATGACAAACTTCCATGTTCATCGACGTCCCTGTCTCAAAAAGCAGGCAGATCGTCCCATTTTGTTACAGGTGGTTTAGAGGAAGGGAAAGATACTTGTTCACAGTTAGATATAAATCTATTGTTCATTAATGATAGTGACTGAAAATGTATGGCAACTTCCTCACTTAAAAAGACTGTAAACATGTAGTTGCACTTAAACTGTCTGTTGCCTGATGGGGCCGTGTGGGAGGAGAGGGTCTGTGCAACTTCTTCACTCTGTACCAGGAGTTACTGGGAGCGGGTGAAAATTGCATCGCTGACATAGCTATAGCAGCAGAAATGCAGCTGCTCAGATTGCTTTTTGTGTTTGTTTTTTTTTTTTTTTTAATTACCTTGCACCAGTTTGAATTTTATTTGCTTCTAATGTTGAATGCTTGTAATAATTCTGTGAAAACTTGCCTATAAAACTTTCACTTGTGTCACTGGGAAATAGAGAAGACCTGAAAACACAGAATGTTTTAAAATTGGGTCTAAATTTTGTGGACAACTTAGTCATATAGCTACTCCAAATATCCAGAACTTTGGAGACAATGTGCAGACAGTGTTGGGGTTTTACAGACTTTGTTTTAGTGCATTAACTTAGATTCTTGAAATTTCATATTTTCAGTCTGAGTTTCAGACAAGTGTACAAGGATCCCTGCTAGTGTGGCCACATCGTCCCTCTCAGTTATTTTTCTTGTGTGTGTTAGTGTGGGTTTTGGGATTTGTTTTTTTTTTGTCTTTTTTTTTACCCTGACTCATGCCACTTTGCCCAAACTCGTTTTTATACTTAATGTTTTCTTATATAGTCTGACCAGAGGGGCTTTGCTTTTCAGTGAATAGAGATTTGATGCATATAGCCCAAGAGTATTGTTACTTTACTGGGGGGAAAAGTATGCTGTTGCTTGAGGAAACGTGCAGCACCTTGAAACAAACTTGAGAATGAACTGATTTCTGTCCCCTCTCCCCCAGCCCATGATCAGGAAAGGGTAAATTTAGCCAAAAGTACTTCTTATATTTTCAAGGTACTTTGAATAAATTCCATAATGCGACAATAGAGGCAAAAAATTCTATGGAAATTAAGCCAGGGTGAGGTACTGGTTACTCAACAAATGCCACGCAGCTAATGAGGCAGTTCTTAGAAAAAGAATTAGTTTGAAATGTATTTCTTGCAGCAAAGTAGAAAACTGTTCTGTACTTACATCGTTGCAGGAAAGTACTTTGGCATGCCTGGCACTGGTAGAGTTGTTCTAATTTGCAATAACAAAATCTGTAATCTAACACATAACATAAAAGATGCACTCTTTCAGCAAGTGCAATTTAGAAACAGCGCAGTGATTTTAACAGCAGAACAATCATGACTACAAACAGGAAAAATCAATTACGGCAGAAATGATAACCTATTTCTTTGCATCTAGCATGCAAACGATCTGTTTTCGTAGCTGTAGCTGTGCATACCCAGTTAGTTGCATGCCTCTCTATGCACTTTGCTCCATTAGCTTATGCTTTCTCTATTGCAGATGTTTTGCTTGACCTCCTGAGTCATCAAATCTTCCCCAGCCGCAGCAATTAATGATGTTACAAAGTAGCCTTAAAAACTTTATCAAGAACTGCCTTGGAAATAGTTAGACTGCTTTCTTCCTATGCTTATTAGAAAGCTTCCCCAGAATCTCATTTGTTCGTTTGGCTCAATGCCATTGTCTCACAGAAATGAGCCAATTTATTCATGGCCAGCTGATAGCACCTGCATAATCTTTCAGTTCAGGTAAGATGTTTCCATCACTGGTGTTTCTGCTCTCCAGCCAAAGGAACATTCAGAGAGCAATAATTCCCCCTTTTGGGTTCTGCTTGATAAACTAAACAAACCCGTTTCTGTAGGCTGCCCTTGCAAAGCAGATTTTCCTTCCCCTCCTCATCCCGGTAGTCCTGCCGCATCCCTCTCTTGGCTAAATTCCTCTCTTGAAGGTGGTTGCTGGCACTCATATTTTGTCTCCAGGTGACATCCTGACAGTTCTTGACGATGCCAGCTGTGCTTTGCTGTCTCTATTGGAGTCATTTCACTCAGGAAAGTGCATTTTGTGCCTTGCTGGCTGGTGGGTGTGCTGTAACGCAGTGCAGCTCTGTCTTTTTCTGTCACCATCTGTAACTGAGAAGCACGGGCCCTTAGGGATCTCTTTTTCATAGCGATGTTTTTGTCAGTGGTGTCGAAGTGACATGCAAAGCGATCTCAAATTTGTGCTCAAGTTTTGTTTCCGTCTGTGCCACTAATCAATTTGCGTCCTGCGTTTTTGTTGCAAGTTTTCAGTGAGCTGAAATTTCGGTCGTATCTTGCTGCTTGTTTGGAGAGAACTCTGTCACTGTTCAGGACAAAGTACCCATCTGAACTGAGTCGTCTTGTCGTCCCATTTTAACCAGCTCTCTTCAGGTGGTACTTAAAATTTTCATACTAATCCATCCTTTCCAGCATAATCATTTCCTGTGGGGAGTATGTAAAATCTAGTGATGAAATGCAAATACTTTACATCTACTGTAGTGCCTTTTTTATTAAAAAAACCCCAACACTTCCCCCTCAAATGTCAAAAAAAACGTTTATTTCGTTAAAGAGTTCTCACATTAGTCTCAATGTACTGTTGATGAACCATTCAGTGTTTTCTTCCAGTGATTTCTTTGTATTCTTTTGCTCAATCGTATGGTATGCCAGAGTAAATGTAAGACTGGGTGGATGGGTTATGTGTTTTTTTGCTTGATTTTGGTTTTCGTTGTGTGTGGTTGGTGGTTGGGGTTTTTTTAAAAGAAAAATCTGATTTTACAATTTCTACTGCCTCTAGTTTGCTCTCTTCCAAGCAGGAAGACTGCAAAGACTTAATATTTTATTTTCAGTAAGATTTTAGCTTAAGTAAAAGTAGAAATGTCAGTTATAGCCTTGCAATATGTGAAATTAGGTCAGCTACAATGGCTTTTATTTTTTCAGTGCTACTCTATTAAATTCAGAGGCAAACTCTCAAGCTAAAAGAAGCAGTGAGGAGGAAGGTGGAAACCCAGGATCCAATGTCTTTCCTTGTTTTTTTTTTCTTTTCTGTTTTTTTAAATCCATTGTGTATGATTAGAAGGAACACTTTAGCAGATATCTTTTGTTCAGTAGAGAAGGCTGAGTTGAAAAGCTGTCTGTGTGCACTTCCATGTCACACCAAACCAATCCAGCAAAAATGATCATTTGACAATTAACAGATTTAATAGTCTTCAGCATTTAGACCTAGTATATACCTGTCACAAAGGATATAGCTGCAAATTTGGGGGTACCAGTGATTTATACTTTACTCTTAAAAGATGAAAGAAAGACAAAAATAATTCTAACCATTATTAAAAAAAAAAAAAAGAAAACCAAAAGCAAACTTGATAAACCACCAACAAAGGGCGTAATGATTCCATTACTAGGATTTTCAGAAGTGTTTAATGGGGTTGTGAATTGTGGTGATCTGTTTAATATAATGGCATCTTTGAAGGATTCTTGAAGATTGTCATTCGTTGGGCCTGCTTTTAACCTGAAGTTGGCTTGTTTTGACTTTTTTTTAATACAAATGAGTAAAAAGTTTGAGAAGTCCCCTATGTTTCACTTGAAGATTTTTTGGGTGTAAAACAAGAATACTAACAAAAGTCCTCGATTAATACACTTAGATGAGACCACCTTGGTCCTTATGTTGCCTTGTGATGCAAGTGCAAGTTTGGATTGTGTTTTAGGGGGTTCTTGAGGTGGGGAGAGGAAAGGCTGGGCTTGCAAAAGCCACCCATGTTTCCCTGCACAACTTGACACTTGCTCTTGCCTGTCTCCCTACAGCTCAGCTGATTCAGGGAATTGTTTTACCACTCTATCACGTAATGTCCAAAACTGTGTTGAATTCCCCTTGTGTTTTATATGGAACCAGTACTTAGGTTGTAACATATGGTAAAGTAGAAATTATCTATATTGAGGCTTTTTAACTTTTTTTTAATCAAATGTATGGGTGAGTTTGGACTTGGGACTGAAAAAATGTCATGTTATCTTCTAGTTTCAGACTCATTTCCTTGCTTTTGAATAGTCCATTGAACATGAGAGGTGCCACGGACATCTTGGCTGTGGAATATGTGTCCATTGCTGATGGCTCAGTGGGTGATGTTTAATTCTAACCTGCTAGTTGGGTCTTTTCTCGGAGTATAGGGCTTGCCAGCAGGAGTGCCTCTGCAGGACAAAAATTTCATGCTTGAGAAGCCTGAAAGAATACATGTTAGCATTTTCATCCAAGTATAACTTAGCACGTAGATGGAGGAAAAGAAACATCATCTCATTTTGGTTGAAGTATAAGGTAGTAGATACTGCTTTTTGTCCTTCAGCTCATGAAGGCCCTTGAAGGTCTGGAAAACATGAGTTGTTTTTGTGGGGGAATATAGACTTTTCTGGGAGAAAACAGACTTGTAGGGAGAAATTGAGGAAATGAGTGACTTCAGTGGGAATTGGTGGAAAACTGCGGTTGCTAGGCATTGACAGTATCTCACGTCATGGTGTTTGCATTAGGGTTGTGTTGAACATTAAGCACCTACTTTTGTTTTGTTTTGTTTTTACCGTGGATGCAAAGCTGGCTGTGTGGGAAGCTGCCTGAGGTAGTGGATTGCCAGGTGAGCCCGACCTTTATCCTGACTGAGCTAAAGGAGCTGCTGGAAAATCATCTCCTGCTGCATTGCCCTGCTACTTTTTATCCTGCTACTACTGAGACAGGGTGTGTGGGGATGGTTGATTTTAAAAGTAGACTTAAGGCAGGCCTCGTCTATATCAACACTAAGGGTTTTGGCCAAAAGAACAGAAACTCTTACTCCTGGCTCCTTTTACACATAAAAAACTGCCCCAAAACCAGGCAACTACGTGAGGAACTCTAGAGCTTGCTAGTAGAGTCTGTCTCTAGGCAGTGCTGGCATCTGAAACGAAGTAAAATTGAGGCTCATCGGAAGGCTTTCTTATCCAAATATGTATTTCACTTCATAATCATTGAGCAGGTATTTGTTTTATCAGGATGTAAGGAATGAGCATTTAAATAGTCTTTTTATTTATCCTGAATGGGAGATTGCTTTTTAAATAAGGGTTTTCCTGTGAAAAACACAACTGTGCAATTTTCTTTTACCACCAGGATTGGTCAGGCACAAGTTCCTTCAGATGTTTTTCCTCTGCATGGTGGCCCCTTCTATTAGTTACTGTCTTTTATTGAGTCTAACAGAGTCTTATGCTACAGAAATTGAATAACTAAAGGGCCTCACAAATCACTTTAAGAGGCTACTTTAAAAATAAAATAGTTTCAGATCTTGATATATTACTGTTGGGCAGGAAATTAACTGAGGAAAATGCATATTTGAATACATGTAGCCCATTTGTCATTCCCTGAGCCCAGTACCGTACCTATCCAGTGAAAGAAGAGAAATACAAACAGGTGCTTGCCTAGGGGCTGTGTGGGCAAGCCTCTGTTCTTCACAACACAAGTAATTTGTTTGCTTGCTTTATGGAAACTCGCTTCGTTTGCTTGGGAGCTCTGGCACTTGGCTCTGCAGTGTTCCTAGAAGGAAAAGAGCCATCCTTGATCTTTTTGAATTGTAGTGCGGCCGTTAGTTCCTCTGATGGGTTTAGTTCTTCGAGGTGTAACTGATAGGTCATCTCGAAGTGCCGCTAGCGATGCTTGAGTCTGCAGAAAATTTATTTCCCTTTGGCAAGAGATTAGTTAAATTCATCAAATATAGACATCAGAAACAAGTTTCATTTTAGTTAACGTGCAAATTTCAGTCCTGAGTCTCCTGGCAGAAGTGACTGAGCACCCTGTGCTGGGATGGATGAGGCAGGAAGTGTTTGAGAAGCAACAAATTCCAGATCCCAGCATCCTCCAAACAACCAGACCGTGGGATCTAGTTAGGAACGAGCCTCTCTTAGGCACTGGCCTAGCAAGTTCTTTCTACTCAGCCTTATCCTTTGGCACACAAGGTGATGCGTGTTGGATTGCCTGGATTATATGGTTGCGAGCATCAATATTCTTCAAGTCTCTTGGGACTTGACTGACCTGAGCTATCCGTTGGTGTGGGAAAGCTGGGAATACTGAGCTGCACTTTTCCTGCAAGGGACAGGTGCCCTTTCTAAGGTAAGATTCGTGTCTGGGAAGGGAAGGCCTGGTGCAGGGAAAGCAGAAACCCTTGTGAAAGGGCACTGACACAGCTTGTGTCCCCTCTGTAACAGTGGTTTGGACTTTGGGACTTTCACAGAGTAAACTATAAGTCCAGTGATACTGGGCTGAGCTCCTAAAGCTAAAAATCAGCAGCAGTTGTGTCTGCGTATTCATATTCATGTTCAAGAGCATGAGTGTTGAGCTGAGCTAACCCCTGTACTGGTCGTTCTTGTGCTTTAATGGTAACGTTTGAAAGAGTCTCGAGTGGAGAGTGAAATCTGGGAAACTTTGGCAATTTAGTGTTTTGACATAGAATTAGAGGAAGGAAGTCAGGGTTTCTAGAATGCTGTATCTGTTTGAGATCTTCATTTCATGTCCAGATTTCGCAGAACAAATTTACCGCTTCCTTTGAACCTAATTCCTTTTAGCCAAGAGAGGTGGTGCACTGGTATAGTGTGAATAGGACAGTGCTTCCTCAAATAACGTAGATTTCTCCCTTAATTTGGGGAGGATGAGGTGGGATTCGTGTGTATTGCTGGGTACAGAGGATTATACTGTAACTGCTCTGTGTGTTTATTCCCTAGTAAAGCTCTTTGGTCACGAATATTCTGAACCTAATTGCAAACATGGATGCCTTAATGTAAGTGTGTGTACATATGTCTGTTTTGCATCTCTGTTTGAAGTAGCATAAAGACAGAGAAGGCAACAACCTCTCCTCGCAGAGCTTCATTTAGCTCGGTCTAAACAGGATCCGCTTGCTGTAGATGGGACACTGCCACTTGAATTCTTGAAAATACTATTCCAAGCAATCCTTGGGTTTGTATGTTTTTGTGTAGTTCCGTGTGGTCTGACGTTGTTCCCCACGAGATAAACGCCATCTGCACTAATCCAGTAAATCCATCTCTCCATTACCTGCTGAATTGCTGCCACGCTCTCAGCTGGATCAGCAGAACCTGCTTGTTTCATTTTATTCCAGTTTTCTCTTAAGCGTCAACATATCTGCAGATCAGTAGGCCATTAGATCTAGTAGTAAGATAGCTCATACTAATTGACCATATTTCTTTACTAGGAGGCCTTTAATAAGAATAAATGTAAATATTTAAACTTGGCGATTTATTGAAATAACTTGGGAGGAAATCAGACTTTGAAATTGATTTTGAAGAGCACTAACTAGACTAGTCTGACTTTCAAAAAACTGACAGAGAAATGCTAGAAATGACAGCATATAAAATCTGCCTGTGTCCCTTAGTGCCATATTATTCATGTCGTGGTCCACCGTTTATTTACGTTGCCTACTCAATTTTTCTTGGAAATATTGTGCCGACTTCTTTGTATTCACATATTGTATATGTAACAAGAGTTTGGAAACAGAATTCCTGGGCGTGTTGTGCTGACATGGGAGGCTAGTAATCTTTTTTTACAGTAAGAAGTATGTCTGCAGCAGACTATTTGTGTCAACACAGAAGCTTTTGGCTACTCAAGGTTGAGGTTGGTCATAGGTAGCCTACAAACATAGATGGCTTCCAGTAAGTTTTCCATTGCATGTTTAGCTGGGTTGTGTTCCTAAATTACAGCTTAGAAATACAGTATTCAGAGCACAAGTATATTTTTCTTTCCTAAAGAAAGGAAAGTTTCAGACTAACTCTTTTAAAAAGTGTTTTCTTAAGATGAAGCAATAGGTCTTGGGGAAAGGAGTCTGAGCTGTTAGGTAAACCCTGTAGTTGCAGTCTTCTCTTCTGCAGACTTCATTGCAGCCACAGGATGCGTGAGGAATGGGATGAGGTGTGAGTTGAAACAGAGAGAACTTCTGAGTAAGTTTCCAGAATCCGTTAATTTACCTTTTTAAAGCTTCTTAAAAGTCAGGGGGTGGGAGAAACACTTATTTGTTCCTTCCTCTTTCTCCAGACATTCCGTTCTTCCTGCTGGCCAAGAGTTCTGGTGCACATCCTCTTTCATGCTCAGTCTTCTGTAAATATGCATTTTTGTGCATTATAACGAGCTCTCCCCTATCTTTGGAGTTCTCTGTTCTGCCACTGAACTCTGTCGCTAGCTAGAATATTGCTTCTGCTCCTACACATCACTGTCCCTCCCCTGTCATATTACTTTCCAAACTCTCATCTCATTTTTCCTCGTCTCAATCCACCAGTAAGAATTATTTTCTGAATGCTTATATGAGACTGTCGTGTGTTGACAAATAAACTGTGATAGAAGCTACCTCTCTGTTGCTACTATGCTTCAATTTAATCAGTTTCTTATGAGAAGTATCTTTACAACAAAGCACAGGAACTTCGACTTGATCAAAACTTGATTTTATTATGCTTTGATTTTCACATAACAAGAAGCGACTCATAGCTATGTCCTTAAGAGCACAGGTTCTGTGCATTACAAGTTACAAATTTGGGATTGGGTCGCTTCAAAATGCCCAGTTTTGCTTCAGTTTGATTAATTTATATATTGGGAGTGGGATTCCTAACTGCACCAACAATGAGCATATGTTTTCTGTGTTATGTGGCAAAGACCTGATTGAACAATGGGGTCACCTCCAATGAAGTAATGAAGTTGTTCTGAAAAAAAATGACATGTGAAATCTTTTTTTCAGAGGACGTCTTGACTTTCTTGCTCAATTACTTGGTAAGAATGGACTAAAGGAAGGCTTTAAATATGGATCCAGGTTTTTCAGCACTCCGAGGTCTGAAGTTCTGCAGGGTCTGAGCTCATGCCCCAGACAGCACTATCTGCTGTAGTGTCTGTGGTGGGAGCAGAGTGACGTGTTGGGCAGTAATTGCAAAGGATGAGCTCTCCTGGCTCATTTTAATGCGTTCAGTTTACAGGAATCATTTTCAGATTAGGGGATCATTACCATTCAGCTGTTGTCTATCGTTAAATATAGAAGGTGTTTTTCTTGACTAAAGCTCATGTAAACTCAGGCAATTGCTAGAGATTTATGTGGAATGTCTGTGGGGAGGAAATATCTGCAGTTTTGAACCTAAACCCAAAAACAAGCACCAAAAACCCCCCAAACCAAACACCCTCCCCTCCTTTTCCACAAATATTGCTGTGGTTTTTGAATTAACTGCGGTTTGTAACTCTGTTGGCCTTATAGCATCAGGTGAATAAATGCCTTTGACTTTTGCAACAGTGAAGATGATGATGTTAATATTTAATGTGAACTTAACAGAGCAAATAGAATGGACTTGGAAAGAGTTTTGTCTTGAAGACTTCTGCCCTTATGCACAGACGTGATCATCACTGGATTTCCTCCCAGGCAAATACCTTCTCTCTCACCTCTTCTAGGGAATATCTGTTGAAAGATAAGTTTGGTTGGTTTGTTTTGGTTTTTGGTTTGGTTGTTTTTTTGTTTTTTTTTTTTAGATGATGAAAGGAAAAATTTTGGGTAAACAGAATAAAACAATATAGGGATTTTAAAAAGAAATTCCGACTGTCTTTCAGAGTTAGGTTTAAGAAATTAGTAAGAAAAAAAAATCTGTCCTTTACTGCAGTATTTATTAGAGAGTGTATTGAGGCATGGCAAACCTTAAATTGGTGTGAAGATGAATATCAGTAGGCTACACTGAGCAGAACTCAAATATTTAAGTAATGTCAAATTACCGTCATGCACCTAGTTAAGCCTGATTGCAAAGTGGAGGGCTGAGGAGGTGGAAAAGGAAGCAAGGGAGAGAAATTGTGCTCTCAAATTGGATTTATAGATAAGTGGGATTTCTCTGCAATTGAAGGCTGAACAGATCTAGTCTAAATTATCCTGGAAAGCTGATTTTCACAGAAGAATAGGCATTGTGGTACGAGTTTGAGTGTGTTTACCTATAATGCCATTTCAGTTTTCTTTTCTGAATTCGGTAATGATAAACATGATCCCTTCTCACTTTAAAAACATGTAAATGGGGTTTCTATTCAAGGTATCACAAGCTGTTAGGCATTTTAAAACACTCGTGCAGAGCAGTAAATAGTTTACTTAGGTTATTTGCCTTGCTTGATCCTGTACTGCAATAGCAGCGTTTCAGTCTCTGATTTTTAAGCTACTGATTGTTCTGCCCGCAATATTGATGCGACATTAAATACTTGATTTCTTTATCCCTTCTAATAGGTCAGTCCTGCTCAGTGGTACTGTCTGTTGAGAAAAACAAGTTGTTGCCAAAATAATTATTTTTCCTCTCCATTTGCTAGAATGAGCTGCTTGTATTTACTCAATTATAGCGACAAGAAGGGTTTTCTGTCAGTAGTATTTTGGAATATCATTGGTTTGAGTGGCTACATACAATTCTGTTACTGCCAAGTGGTTCCCTGACTTTAAGGATATATAATGGGACAGGAGTTAATTATTTGACCTGCTGTTCAAATGTTACATGAGACTAATTTTGTGGCTTATTTCTATTTTGTGGTTTATTTTTATTTTTAGAGGGCAGATTTAGGTTAGATATAAGAAGGAAATTCTTTACATTGAGGGTGGTGAGGTACTGGAACAGGTTGCCCAGAGAAGTTGTGGATGCCCCATCCCTGGAGGTGTTCAAGGCCAGGTTGGATGAGGCTTTGGGCAACCTGGTGTAGTGGAGTGTTTCCCTGCCCACGGCAGGGGGGTTGGAACTAGATGATCTTTGAGGTCCCTTCCAACCCAAACCATTCTGTGATTCATTATAAACGCAGTTGTTTAAACAGACCGATTTGTTGGGTCCTAAAGAGAAACACACAGTTGTAAGCAGGTAGGGCCCTCCCTCTTTAAAAGTTTCATCCAAAGCTCCGGATGGTCCAAGCTTAAAAGAAGCTGTAGTTGCCTGATGTTGTACTGCTGGTGCTGGAGATGGTAGTTTTGTTTTCTTTGTGACTAGTTGGCCAGGGCAGGCTGATCGTGTTTCTTGAGAAATAGCTGGGCTTGTTGTTGTAAACGGGTAACACGGCACACAATTAATCACTCAAAAAATACCATAGTAAGTTTTGAAAGATTTCTGAAAAAAACAAAGGAAGACAGAGTGGACTATTTTTCTTCCACATAATGTAGCTGACAATGATGCTGGATGACAGAGCAGTTGATATGTTATATTGTTAGGAGTTTGTAGTGATTATAGTGTTCTCTCTAATCTTCTTTCATAGAAACAATAGGTTTTCCTCATCTTTGCAGATAATTCTTGACTCATCAGACTACTTTTTCTCCATAACATCATCGGGATCCTGCCATGTGAATCGGTACAATATTTAATGCGCTTCTGCGATAATGGCTAGCAGCAGATGAAGTTGCAGTAAATGACACCTTTCAAAAATGTCCTGAAATTGTTTTTCTGTTTATTTGGGGATAATAGTGATGAACAATAGAACACCTGGATGTAAATTGGAGAGCTCCAAATAAATGTCACTTGCAGTGGCGGTCTGTGCTGTGAACAGGCTCACCCAACATCAGCAGTTGTGTGATGTGAGTGCGGTTCATGCCCTCACGTTGTCAGCACTGAGTAGTCAGTGCAGAGAAATGAATCCCCTCTACAATGAAATGAGTCCCACTTCTCAGAAGATGGAGGAATTGTTCCCTCTAGCCGATCTTCGTTAGGATGGCTACTTTAGAAGAAGATTTGTACTGCTATTATTACCTGTAATTCCATGGCAGCTAGTGTTTTATCTCGAGATATAAAGATGAAAACCAGTATCTTCAAGCTTGCATTATGGTTTTCTCCAAAGTTCAGCATCAAAAGTACAGTAAGAGATGCTAAAGGGCTTTGTGAGCCATTGGTATAGACCGTTTTGGTTAGTATGCAAAGTTTCAGATACGTGAGTTGGAAACTTCAGCTTAGTTTCCATTTCTTCAGTGCTTTTTTTTGTCCTCCCAAGTTTTTCTTTACTGCTTTTTATTGCAAAATTAACTGAAAAAAATCTAGACACTGTTCTTTATTAGCGTTCTAACAATTCTGGAGTTTAAGAAAACTAAACATAAACCAGAGTATTTATCAATGTAGATGGAGAATTTTCTGTTAAGAGACTCTAGAGAGATATTTGTGATGTTTCCCTTCTGAGAAGCCCTTTAAGGATTGTTTGAGCCCTTTTTCCTGCTTGGCTACAGTACAGGAGTTGCTAAAGTGGAAAAATATTACGATTTAAAAAAAAAAAAAGTTGTAAATACCATCTCATTTTTTAAGTACTGTTTTGTAAATGAGAGGAGGAAGTTTGATGTTCTTCGTGTGTGCAGGTGCATTTTGGGAACTCTGTTCCGTTGACCCATTACTAGTTGGTTTGGGGTTGAAGCCACTTGTACATCATTTGTACTTGAACATGCCATATCTAATATTTTATAACATATACAGCTGTAGTAAATTTTTATAGCCTTAAATTCATTTCAGTAGCAGACACTAATCAAAGATGTTATTTTATGGTCATTGTTGATAGAGATTTACATTCACATTGTTGATAGAGATTTACATTCACTGTTTCTTCTTCACTCAAATGCCACATTCTGTAAGATAAATTTTTTACGAGATGCTTACAAAATGTTTGTCCTGATAGGAAATCTATTCCACTTCAATTAAACGGGGCATCTGCGATTCCTGCTCAGCATAACAATACAGCATGTGAAGAAGGTCCTTTCATTTGACAGAGATAGGGTTAGGAGTGTCAACTTGGAGTTATTTGTATGTTTTTTTTTTTTTAATAGAAAAAGCCCAAGAAAAAAAATAATGAAAAAACCCTCACAAAATCCCACCGAAAAACCTGACTCTTTACTTGTTTGTGTAACAACATAGTATCTTCTGCAAAAATCATGCTGCTTCTTCTGGTGCAACGTGGTTTGTGAATGTTAGAGAGTTTTTGTTCAGAAATGATCCAGAAATTATTCCAGGGCAACAGATAATGAAGGGGAAACTTGAATTCACCAAAGAGAACTGAAAAAGTTGTAAAGTGTAGCTCTATGAAGTTATGGTATTCTTTCTGGACTCGGTTAGTAGCAGGTTTATACTATAAAGCTAAAGACAAGCCTGAAGATTTGTTTTGTTTTCTGGCGCTGTTCAAATTATGAGCTGTTGTGTTGACCTTAACTCTAAAATTTTCGTTATCTTGGGGAGGGTGAGGGGGAAGTTGAATGATTTAAAAGTGAAAATTTGTCAGTAGTTTAGAAGAAAATGAGAAATACTCTGTCATGACCTCACAACGAGATTGAAGATCCTACTACCACAATAAGTAGCAGTCTACTTTGCTTTTGATCAGCTGTAAATGCTCTTTGAAATCTCTCTGGCAGTATCTCAAAGGTACACCAGTGGTGTCCATTTTTCAAATCTCAAGTGCACAGCCTGCAGGAAAGCAATATTATTTTTCATTTAATGAGCTTTAGCACACGAGCAATTAAGAAGACGTAATTGAATGAAGCTAATCAGGGAGACACAGAAGCTTGCCTCTGGGATGCTGCTCAAGTCAATTGCTCCTCTTATCTACAATTTTATCTGTTTAGTTAATAACACCGATGGGTATAGTGGCACGGGCTAGTGGTTTTACAGCTCCAGGGGCTTCTGGCTGGTTTGTTTTGTTTTGTCTTCAAGCCTTAGCCTTTTTATTCTGCTAAGGAGGTCGTGATTAACAGGTGATGAGAGTCTCTGCTTGGCTAATATTCTAGGTGCTCAAAGAAATGTGATTGAGACTACTGTATTTTTAAATGGCTTTGAATTGCTCAGCATACAAACCACGAAGCCAGACATTTACAGGCATGGTCTTCACACAGCTCCATGGAATCACTGAACCTGTTGTTGTCTGATAATTAAAATAGTTACGAACATACTGTCACGAAAAGATAAACTGAGTGAATGGCTTCAGACAAATGACTATTTTCTTCATTATCTGGAAATAAACCTGTAATAAGCCAGAATCTTACACACACACACAAAATTATATTTAAAAAACATAAACAATCATGCATAGGAAGAAATAATAAAAAAGTCCCATAGCTGTGCATAGCTATTTTCTTAACGTCCTTGTGGGTAAAACCTTTGTATAATTAAGTGCTAGAGGTATGAAAAGAAGATGCCATATCTGCTTGTTCTTCCAGTATAATCAATGGTTTGGGATTTATTTTCAGTTGTGCATCTGGCTAATACAAAATTAATCAACCTCTCCATTACAGTCAGCCTGGATATGGAGTAGAAGCTGAGTACTTTTGTGTCAAGTGTGCTACTATATCAATGCCTGTGTGCTAGATTAAAAAAAAAAAAAAAAAGGTTGAATGGGATTAGGAGAGGAATAGTCTTTGGCACTGCTGAATGCATGTTAAACCTACAGAAATACCCATGCAATCGCTGTCTCATCTGCAGGGTTGTTTTCACCTTTGCATAGGTGAAAACCTTACAGGAAGAATTTGAAACCTCCCCTGTACCCTTGTGTTTCCCCCTATAGAGATGAAGCTGGGTCCAGCTTGGAGGCATCGCTTCTGTCCTCCTGCTGATGGCCTCTGTATAGTCTGTAGATCCAAATTATTATGACATTTTTGTAATTTAAGAAAACAATGTGTTTTCTTTCCTGTCCGTCCTTGCTGATGTAAAACTCCCAGGAATATGCACTGGGATGGGACTGACTTCTCAAGTCCTCTCTAGTCGAGTGCTGTTTTGCAAGTTGTTAGCGTGTACGTGTGTATTTGGAGGGAAAAGATGGATCACTGGTGGGCGAAAGCTGCTATTCCTTTGGCACTGGTCGTTTTTCAAAGGAGCAGAAACACTGTGGAGAGCTGTAGCTATACAAGAAACAATGATCAATCTTAATTTCTGCCATCAAATACCCTCCTCCTCTTTTTTTTTTCCCCAAGTTTTGATGGCTTTTGCAGTAAGAAAACTTGCATTTTATATTAGTTTACCTGTGCTCATTATTAGCACTAGGAGCCAGTAGATTTGTGAACTGTTTTTACTTCTTTGCTATTTGGTATCCTGGGAAGCACCAAGGTACCACCGTTGTCTGTTTTAGCAAAAGAGTTTTCTTCCATGTCTTCAGCTCTCCCAGAGATTAGTGATAGACACAGAGAGATTTTGATGGTAATCACTATGTCCTATAAGGTGTTTATTTTTGTAACTGTTTTCTAAGCAGGTGAAAATTGAAAAGTATTTTGAGGGTTTAGAGTTGTACTGCAAGGAATATGAAATGTCTTTTCCAATGTAGCAGAAAGGTATCAACTCTCTTCTTGCAATTTGTCTGTTGTTTGATGATAGAGGTTTCCGACAGCAGATATACCAGTGCTTTGAATTCATTTTCACAACTGTTATTAAAAAAAACGCACAAAAAAATCATCCTAAAGTGTGTAAGTTTCTGGAAGAAGTCTTTTTAATGTTCAGAGCTTGGAGAGTCCACGCACCAGCATCAGCTGCTTCGCTTGGCTTTAACACCGTGTTTTGGGCATGGTTAGCACGTTTTGGGAATCCTCTCCAGAGGGGTTCTGGTGTCCACCGTCTGCTGAAGGGGCTGAGTCAAGCAGTCCTTTGCCTCATCCCATACATCTTTCCTCGCATAGTTGCTTTATGGGGGAAGCACTTAAAACCTTAACTTTGTTAAAATAGAGCTTAAATGGTTTCAAAGACAACGGCTGTAACTATTTTGTATTTACCAGGTCATTTTTGAGTTAATAGTGCCCAAGCTTTCCAAAAACATCTATAAAGAAATTCTGGCCGGAGTGACAGGTGACACCATAGATATGTTCTTTCATTTCAGGTTGTAGTGTCCTTATTAAATAGATACTTCAAAAATAGGCTGAAGTTCCATCTTGATGCTTTTCACAAAATTGTTGGTGTTTTTTTTTTTTTAATAAATATTGAAGAAAGTGCTAACTCTGCAGATAAACTTTTATTCCTCCCGCTCTGCATATTTTCAGTTTTTTCATTTATAAGTGGGAGGTATTTTGTGAATTTACCTGAAAAAGTAAATAATAAACTGTGGGACCAGGAAGGCATAGTACAACTCCTACAAGAACAGGTATGATCATCACTGTAGATGGGAAGAATGTTAATTATAAAAATAAGGTTGTATAACTTTTTGCTTAACAAAGTGGGTATCAAAAGTGTGCATCTAACCAGAAGGAAAACAAATAACTCTCTGTAGCTGTTGAACATTAAAGTCCTTATTGCTTTTATAATTAACTCAGGTTCAGGCTGTTTAGACACAGGCCAGATCTGTGATGGGCAGAAAGCGGTTCAGACTTCAATTATTGAATCCGTTGGAGCATAATTTATTAAAGAGATACTTCAAAGGATGACGCTTTCTGTGAAGTCTTATTACTTTGCATTTTTTATGGATGAGGAACATGCAAATGGATGTGTTTCAGGCAGGTGGTATGTAAGAGCTGTTACGATATTTCAGATGCCTTAACCTCTGTTTTTTTTTGGCAAAGGATGTTCCAGCTGCGACTTGGGAGCCTGCTTTCTGCTCACAGCTCTGTACCTGTTCACCCAGGCTGTGGAGGCAGCATTTTCCAGATCCTTGCCTAATTATTTTTTACATATGTGAATGCGTGTCAGCATCCTCTGTGCAAAATAAGTTAACTTTGTGAAGCCACTGGAACTTGATTTTAAGCCCTAAGTTCATTACGTCCTATTTCCTGGGTTCTGCTACTACATGTCTGCTTGGAAATATGCTTAAAAAAACAGATCTTGACACTTTTTATTGCCTCTGAGACCTTTTTTGGTTGTCACTTCTGTAAGATACAATGTCTTCTACTTGAGATACCTAAAGCTTTCTGCTTTCGAAACCAAAGCACAACATCTGTCTTAATTTGATAAGGCGTTCAATGGTAATTAGATCACGATTCAGTTAAGAGACAGTAGCAGGGTCTGTTTTTTAAACGTGAAAATCTCCAGGTCAGTCCTCAGTTTTGCAGGTGGTTGTTTCTGCAGGGATGGAGCAGGGGATACCCTGGTGCGTGCTAGATAATCCAACGGAGTCCCGTGACCATGGGACATGGCAGCTTGTCCTCCCAGAAGACGGTTGCATTTGCCATGGAGAAAGGAAGAGAAAATTTGCAATGTGCTGTTATGTTTAAAATGCAGTTGTGGAAGTCTGTTTTGCCAGGCTCGTTTTAGCAGTGTTTGAGTGAGTACTCGAGGAGCTGAGAGAGTAGGGTGCCTCGTAAGCCAAGGAGTTGTCTTGCTTCCCCTTCGTGCCCGTGAAGGGCGCAGCAGGGTATTGCTTTACCGAGCAGCGAAGCCACTTCCTCACCTTGTGCCACTGCTGCTTTTGATGTCTTGATTGAATTACAGGAAGATGTTGATCAACGTCGACTTCATTAGAGATGTCACGAGCAAGATATTTATAGGCACGATATGTAAATGTGCACAAAATTGCTAGTTAATTGCCCAAAACATAAACAATCCTAGAACTGGCAGATTAATTAGCGCAGCCTGTTTTCGGTGGAGGCAGCCGTGGGTTACCTGCTGTAGATCTGGCACATCTGGTACCAAGTGGAATTTTCTTGAACTGTTGGAATATTTACAGCAGCTAGTGCTCAGCGTGAGAGGTGACTTCAGAGGAGCAAAACAGCTTCTCGTTGTTCTACCACCAACGGACTCTGACAACTTGACTCTTGTTTTTTACTTAGTAATATGTGAACGTTGCTGATATTTAGGATGGACGGGAGAGAGGATTGTAATCTTAAAAATCCAAAGGGAGTTAGAGCCTTGGCAGCAATATAACTTTTTTCTAGTCAATAAAGCGCTGCTTTCTAAAGAAAGTTGCTGAAACCATAGTCTCAAGACTACAGTACAACAGTATTTGCATATGGTAATGTAATATTCTAAAACTTTACATCTGCTTTAAAAGTGAATATGTTCCTGTGTATATAGGAAAATTTCATGAAGGTTTTTTTCCTAAATTTAATCTTAAACTTTTAATGCTGCTTTCTTTTTTTTTCTTAGCTAATCTCAATCGGTTCTGTGGGAAACAAACTTAACATTTTCCATGTCTATTGTGCACAAAAAGAATCCTGGACCCAAACGGGATAAACTGTTCAGGGGAAGATGACAAGCCTGATGATTAAATGTGATTTCAATGGCAACAAACATTAATATTGACCGTAAAGTCTAAAAGTCAGAAATTGACCCTTTAGGAACAGGGGAAGGCTAAATATTATTAGCTCATCTATAGGCAGTTTAGCTGTCTCCTCTCCTGCGTTTCAGTTAATAAATGTTGATCCCTTTTTGTTCACATGTAAAGAAGTTTCAACAATAGGAAACGTTACAGGTACCTCCAGTTGCTTTTTCTGAGTTACCTGAACTAGTAGTTAAATGTCTGCGTTTATACAGCGGTTAAAATTGCAATGACTTCAAAATTTGCTTATAGCACCTGGATTCAGTTTAATTTCAAATATTAAATATTTTTTCATTCTCCTGGATGAGATTTTTGTCTTAAATGTATCACAGAAGTAATAGGGAAAATGCAATTTCCAAAATATTGAAAACAGCATGAAATTTTAATGCTCAGTGCATAGTAATAGTTAAAAGTAGATTTAGTCAACTTTTGAAGTTTAAGCACTTGTGAAGATATTACAGCTATTTTTGAGCCATCCGGTACGTTTTAGTGGTCTTAAAAATTACTTCTGGTAATAGCCATTTTAGGTGCTGCTTGGCATAGTATCATATTTTTATGCGTATTACAGTGTTTTCAGGCACAAGTACGATTTTAAAGAGACTGTCAACTCCAAAACTGCTTGTAAAATGCAAAGTTGTTTCAATCTATAAGAATATTGCCCGAAAGACGGATGGTACTGCATTTTTCTAAAGCGGTAAAACAGCAATCCACATCACTTGCAGGGCAATTTTCAGCTCCCAAACCCTTTATAGATATCGTATCTGTAGAAAAAGAGTTGGACGAATGGAGAAATAAAGCTACAAAATAAATCAGGTTGCATATTCTGTATAAAAGCATGTTTTTCTGAGGCTATGGGAACAACAGTTTACAATGACACTCTTTATTTGGTTTATGTCCTTTTTATACTTGATTATCCATCATGCTCACCTTTTGTTCATCCAAAACCAAACCCAAATTCAGCTACAGTCAGATTTTAACGTTTAGCTCATCTTTCACTAGAGTCTGAATTTCTGAGCAATGAATTTTAGAGTAGTGCTTAACTGAGCCGGTCTGAGTCAAAAGCACAGAAATTCAATGTAGGTTTAAGAAGTACCGCAAATGGGTTTGAATCAAAATCAAGTTTGCTGTCATTCCTTTCCCAGTTTCTACAATTGGAGAAGTCTGTCAGGAAGAGCTGAAAATAGTCTGTGAAAGCCCTCCTTATGCTATTTTCAATACAGAGCAATTGTAGTACAAGCCTGCTAATGTAAAGGTTTTGCCAAGCTTAGCCGAAATTGCGCAGCTGTAGTTCGGAATTCAGTCACGCAGGAAGCAAGGCAGGACGTTTTCCTCGTAAATCGGGTTGCTTAGTTACTCAGCTTAAATGTATGGTTCTATGTAGCTCTTTATTAGCAACCTTGTTCTGTAAATGGAGATGTTTGGAGAGACTCTTTCACGGGGTTTTTGGGCGAGCGTTCCCTGATGAATGAGCATTGGAAGTGCAAAACGTGGAAGTAAGTATAAGGCCTTTCAAAGGACTGTTTGCTTAATGAGCAGTTGGAGCATTTCTGAGAAATATATTTTCCAGCAAATTTCAATGTGAGGTGCTTTAACCTCAGCCAGTGCCACAATCTATTAGAATTTCAGTTCTTGCATCTCCAATTTAAATAAAGCAGAGAACACGCTATCGCTTTCCCTGCACATCGCAAAGTCCCAAGAGTTTGGCTGGGAATTTCAATCTATAAAACCCCGTGGGCTTGAGGTTTTCCTGTATTCATTGATATTCTGTTTTGTGAACCACTTAGTTCTCTTGAAACAGCCTTTCACAGTAGCTTGTGGTCTCTCTCTGCAGCCACCCCAGCGATGCACAACCTGCCTTTGTGGCACTTGCTGTTCTGGCAACGTTTTAGTAAATCAGTTAGTGCAGGTGTTTTGACTTTGTTCCATCAGACATCTTTGGTGTGGTGCGTGCACAAACTCTCTTTGATTTCCAGGCAGTGGAATAAGGCAAAAATCATGTGTCTATTTTATTTTTTGTATTAATGACTTCTCATTAATTTCTTATTTAAAATGGCCACAGTATTAAGAGTGACTCAGGACTGAGGACTGGACTTCAGTGATTCTTGCTATATATCTCCAAGACATTTATGCAAGTGTCTTATGTGCTGTGCTTAACAGTGCAGAAGAAATGGGGAAAAGAAGGCTTTAAATACTTCCTAAACCTTCTTTCACAAGCTCTATTTCCTTTTTCTCTCAACATAGATGGAAAGGGATAGAGTTGAGGAAGAGTACGCTTGAAATTAAGACTGCTGCTTAGTGCCCACTACTCTCACTGAACTAAGGAGCGTAGCTGAATGTTGAGTGCTTGCTTTGTTTTGCTCTCAGCAGAGCAAAACTAAAACACACTTAAATGCAGAGGGGAAGAAACAAAACTTTAAGAATCTAGACTTCTGGCTGCACTTTAGGTACTAGAAAACTCCCCTCTGTTCATTTCGGCTTTTCTCTAACTCTGCTCCCACTCTTCTGGCTCTGGAAAGTAGTTTGACTTGCTTGCTGTGTCAGGGTTTTTGTAGTACCGAACAACTTGTCAGTGCTTCATTCTCAGAGAGTCTGAATTCCTGGCAGTTGGTGTTGAACTATCCAAAGGTTTTATTATGATCACATTATATCAAATAAGGTGGCCTTAGCATCTCCTTCAGTGCAGAGGACAGGTAGGCAGCTGAGCCTGTAATTCCAGTGTTCGGAGAAATCATTTGTGTGTAAGGCTGTGGTCGGACAGTTGCTTCAGGCTCTGCAGAGGTGGATCAAGATGGCAAAGCCTCCCACTTGCCAGTCATTTGTTACCACTTTGTCGTCAGCTGCTGTTATTCAAACAGATGAGCCAAATTAGAAGACAGTGCATGGTCACCTTGTGGACTTCAGGACAAAATGAGGTGGCATAGTTCAAACCTTGATGTGCTTTGCTTGGCCAGGTCAGCACTGGGGATGACTGTTTCTCCAGCCAGGAGACAGTGACATCTTGAACTACTACGGTATTTCTGACGAAGCATAGTATGGTGTCTGTGGTATTAGCCTGAGAACTACTGCTTGTGTTTGTCTATGTTGGGTTTAAAGAGGAGTTAAGCAGGCTGGTCCTGTATGTTGGTAATGTGCCTTATTGCATTTGCACGTTTGGCTTAAACATTATCTCAGTACAGTTGGTGGTGATTCTGAGGCATCAGCAGGGCTCTTGGTCTAGAGGCTCCAGGCTTGCAATCGGCCACAAATGACTTTGTTTAAAGATGGCAGCTAATTTTAATATCAAATTTTTCATATTACTGTATTTGTTATTCGTAGCACATAGTCACGGAAGCAAGTCAGAATCCTGAACTCACATTATTGTTTGCTACAGTATTTAGGGATAAAAAAAATGGTTTATTGCAGTCATAGAGGGCACAGAGGGTCAGTAGGGAGTGGTTGGATGCTGTTTCTTCCTGCATGGTGATGAAGTGGTACCATGTGAACAAGCAGTGACTAAGTTCAAAATAGGGTTGCTCTAAGGGATTATAGATGCAACACAGTTTAATGGATTAAGGAAGAGTTCAGACAAAGGAATGTGGGGGATCAACTAAGAGCTAATATCATGTTCTTGGAATATTGCTTTTGTAGGCTGTGCTTGAAGACAGGTTTGAGTTTTTTGTGTTGAACGGATACGGCTTTATTCAGTGTGTCAGAGTGGTCAGGCCTTAATTCCGTCCTTCGAGTTCACAGCTTTACGGGAAAGCTGTTGTAGGTGTGACACACATCACCTTTCAAAATGCTTTCAGCTTGGAGTAAATGTACAGGCAAATACTGAGTAATTAAGTTCAACCTTCTGCACTTCATTAATACAACAGAAGTGGCTAAAACACAAATGCAGAGTAATTGCGTGGTGAGATTTTTTTTTTTAATTGTTTTTTTCCTCTTGGCTTGGGGAGAAGCCCTTGGTAAGTAAGGGACTGATGCTGAAGAGTAATGGAGCCTTCTACAATTCCTGACAAAGTTTAGAGTCTGATCTTTGTTCCAGTGACAAATTAAAGAACAAAATTTGATTCTGCCAACAAATAAAATAATTTCCTTCAGTAGTTAGTGAGTAGAATTTTATTAAATAACAAGTCTTTTAAATCAGGCTGCGTATCTGCTAGGAACTGAGTCAGTTCTTTGAGATTGCCTGCTGTACTCTCTCTATTTGTTTAAATAAAACCAAACAAAACTACTTATCTGAATATATAACAGCAAAATTGAATAGAAGACCAAATGTAAAATAACTTAGAGGAATAATTGGATGTTCCTGAAGCAGCTGGAAGAAGAATTGGTGATTAGCATATTGAAGTGGATTTTTTTTCCAATTTTAATTCCAGAAGTGCTTAGGAGAAGATGACAGTTATTTCACAGAATAATGTCCCAGGAACGGTTCCGGTTGGCTTTGTTTTCCAGGTGAGCACACTGTACTACCGGCGGGGCAGCTCGCTTTTTCCTGCCATGTCAAAGACAGAAAAAGTTATGGAGCCCTTCTTAAAGTTGTGCTCTGTTACTGGGAACACAAATTCCCTGTCAAGTGTTGTGGGAGACCTTTTTTTGGTTATATTCATTTAAATTCATAAGGCTTTGTGGGGCAAGCCATTTTCTTTATGAAACTTTCAAGCAGTCAATGCAATTATGTGCCTTGCCGTCATATGATTTAATGATCAGAACAGCCAACTTGAAACACTGCTCCCAACTCCGTCCAATGTTTTTTTTAGCTGGAATTTAGGGATATGCCAAGTATGAATGGTTATTTTGGATTTCTAAGTAATTGCATTTAGTAGAGGGATGTTGTAGGAAATTCTCAGTCACTGTGACTACCTCTAACTTTTTGGTTTCGTTGTCAGCTTCTAAACGTGTGTGAGGCTACAGCTGGCTTTGTAAGTGTATGACTATGGGGCTTATAAGAAACGCAGTTAAGGAGATGTTTGCAAAGCTCCATCTACAGTTAGTGGTGTGGAGGTCCATCTTTCTAGTGGTTCGGAGCAGGAGGCCAGTTTGTAAGGTCCTTTGAAACGCTTTTGTGAAGGAAGTCGTCTCACAGGAGAAAGAACTCCTGGCAGAGAGGGGCTGTGAGGATGCAGGATGGTGGGAATGAAGAGGAGAGTTCAGGCAGGGAAGGTGTGCTGCTGTCAACTGCAAAACCCCACGTTGATGGGGGTACGCTAGTTGGAAGGGACCTTTGGCAGTTGGGCAGTCTAACCCTCATCTCATTGCTGGACTATCTCCACTCTGATGTCTTTAGAGCTCTTTGTGTTGCATGTCAGTTCCCCACACTCAAAGCTGCTTTTTGACTGATTCAATGGCATTTGTTTTTATTTTTATAGATGTTTCTGTTTACTTTAGCTGTGAAGTTGAAATAGAGAGAAGTCCTGTAAGTAATGTAAGTGTTGGATGGGAATTGGGTTTGAGAGAGGGAAGGACGAAGTGAAACGAAGATGATCAGACAGCTCTCTGTAGGCAGAGTAAGAGATCATTCAAGTTGTTGTGTTTGTTTGGACTCAGGCTGTTCGACCTTGCTGAGCATCTTACCTGTAACAATGATTGAGGGTGTCCTCTGAGCTATCTCATTAAAAATAATTAGAAATTAAAATAATGAAAATTAGCTATCAGAAACCATCTGAGCCCTGTAACTGTTCCATGAAGAGTTTGTTAAACAGATTTTCACTTTGCTCCCAAGGAGACAGGCCCTTTATTTACCTGCCTTCACCTTGATCAGGTAATTGTAAAGCAAACACACTAGTTAGATGAAATGGTGAAGTTAATGACAGGAACAAAAATGCTCTTCTGGAAGCTTTTAGGAAAGCCTTCATAGCTTGTTGTTTTCTTTGCTAACTTTTATTTGCCTGCTGCCCTTTCTGTAAGGTGCTGGGGCGGAGAGCACTGCTACATCATGATTACATTTACCAGGGCTGCTGCTTTAACGTAAAACAAATCGTGAAAACTGTGGACAGGGAAGCTCGTTTCTGTAGTGCCTTTTCTGCCTTGCTTAAAGCATGTTCAATTTAGCACGATTTGACGTCCACGACTACTCCATTATGCCCAGGAATTTCCGGGACAACTTGCTTTTTGTTGAGAAAGTAGAACAAATAAACGTAGAACAGGTAGACGGTGCTTCAACGTGTTGCTTCTCCCAGTGCTTCCAGCAGAGCGGAGGTTCCTTCCGTTGGTGAGACAAGTCAGCCTCTGCCATGTTCCCTGCTCACTGGCTGCTGTTTGCTGGGCATGGGGCCTCTTTTCAAAGAAACTACGTGGTGGAAAGAAACCATCCTGTCTTAGCAATTGCAGTAGTTTTATTAAAAATTGGAATTGTTAGTTAGGTGCACGTCAGTATTCTGGTAATAGTCTGCAGCATGAAATTAGAAGAGTTAAAATATCTAATATCTAATAATACCGGGGCCCCAAATCAGGCATAGGGCACTTGAAAACAAAAGAACAGGAAAGTGTTGTGTAAATATTTCTTTCCTAAGTCGCCTTTGGTGCTGCGGTTATCTACACTTGTTTATGTTGAATAAAGCAATCTGTTACTGCTTGAAATAATTTCTGTGGAGGGATATTGTTTCAGCTAGGCTTGAGGATTCGGCAAGGAGACGCACGCGTGGTAAAGCTCAGTACCAGCACTATTAGTCAGCAAAATAACTCGTTCATTCTGGTGTCTCAATCGCTTTGTCTGTCTCCAGCTGTTTCACTCGCGGGAGAGCACGACCGCGAATCAAGACTCCGCACTTGCTTCCTACTTTAAGTACGTCTGTCGCCCACACAGGACAAAATACAAGAGTTAAAAGTTGTGTTGATTGTGTTGTGTGTGTATATATGTATGTGTGTACCTAGAAACCCTACAAGCAGTTTGCCTACACGCTGTTGTTACTCAAATCTTCTTACAGACTTGCTAGCACTACCGCTCCTGATGCAGTGGCCATGGTCAACCCTTGGATGTTGTTGCATTTCAGGGTGGAGGCTGACAGGCACTTTTTAGCAGATGTCCCTGCGGAGACTTCGGTGATGGAGCGCATCTCAACCCGCACCCCTGTGCGGGCTGTTACACCTTCCGTCCTTCCACGTAGGGCCCATACGTGGCAGGAGGAGTGGCATTCCACTCCGCCTTTTTTGTTAGATAAGATGCCCACTGCCGCACCTGCACGCGGCAGCTGGGGGGTCGCCCTGGTGGTCTGCCTTCCTCACTAAGTCTTCCTCTTCTCACGTCTTGCACGTTCGCTTTCTCGTCTGCCGAAAGTTCTGAGTTTCTGCTAAGTCAGTTCTGGAAAGTCCCAGTCTGGCTCCGTCTGTTGTGAAATGTAGTATGTCCAGTCTATCCACTGAGTCCCAGCTTTGTTCTACCAGCTCTGAAACCCTGTCCCCAGTCCAGCTGCACACAAGGCTTTCCTCTTCTCACCTTCAGTGTTGCAACCAGCAAATCACCAGTTGCGTAGTTGCTGTAAAAGCAAAAACTCAAACCAACTGATCAGCACAGACTTACTTAATCAATAGAAAGTCGTTCAGTCAGTGGACCCAAATGACACTCACGCGTCAACTTCTCATGCTCCCCTACAAATATTTAAATAAAACCTGAGAAAAAGTAAATCCCATCTCATAATATCTCTGAGGAGCATTTAGTGTAATCCCTTTCATAAGCAAATCAAGGCATGTTTCAAAAATGCTGAAATTGTGTTTATGTGCAGTTCCTGCTGTGGAAGAGTGTTCTGGGATCTACCTTCTCTGCAGGTTAAAAAAATTAAATTTGGACTGGAAATGTACTTTTTAAATTCGTGGGCAGCATGCAGCCGTTTCTCCTTTGCACTTAGTGTTCTTTATACTCGTATTGCTCTTTAGTTTAAGCACTCATTTTTCCTCCTCGATATTTATCCAAGTGTATTTCTAGAGAGCTTTCATTTTCCTTTACTAAATAATTCAAGCGTCTGTCATCTTCATAGGATGGACTCTCCATCCTCCTGATGACGGGAATGACCTTTCTGTGCACCTGGCTCAGTCTAAAGATGTTCTTTTTCCTGTATCCGGTGTTTCCCAGGTCTGGATGGTGCCTGGTGATACAACACAGTGTGTGAGCACTTGGTCTTGTTGCTGCTGCTTACTGATTTTTATTTTGCACAGAAAAAGAAAAGGTACCACTCGTGTATTTACAACATGTAACTTGGCTTTAAGGTTTTTCTTTAAAATTATCGTCTTCCTTCGAATTGGAAATTGGTGTAAGACTGCAATTTTAAGTTTATCTGTTCAGTGTGTGGTGCTGAACGTGAAACTAAATCAGACTGTGGCATTATTAGGTTTGGTCTTTGTCAAGGGGAGGGAGGGGGTGACAGGCATCTTAAAAAGCACGCCGATATTTGGTTGGTACTGATGTGTTTGAAATGGTATGAAATAATCTGTAAGCTCTTATCTGTGCCATAAACCCACATATTTCCTCAGAAATTTCTTATTGGTACCACGAGGGTAATCCACAGCAAGATTCCTACTGCGTGTCCTGTTTATTTTTTTTCCTTCCCTAACTATAGAAATAGTTTTGACTATTGCTCCAATCTCTTCTTTTCATTGTAATTTGTCTTGTGTTAAATTCTATTGCTTCACCTGCTCACACTTGCAATAAATCCTCTGCAAATCACTGAACGGGACTGTATAGTCTGCCTTTTCTCTGACACTCTATCCAGATTTCCATGCTGAACATTGATTTTAAATATACCATATGACTGCTTTGGTTATAATTCTGGGAATTCTGATCTGCTTGATGGAAAACCAGTGCTGTGAAAAGGCTGCGAAGATGTTATAGGCTTGTAATTTTGATAATTTGCTTATTGAATAAAAGAACTAGAAGTTGGCTTGATTTAGGTGAACTTCTCATTGAGACACCCAGCAAGAAGAAAACTTCATCATGAAAACATAGATGACAGTGGGAAAGCTCATACAATTTTCAAAAAAAAATAGGATTTTTTTTTTGGTAAGGCATATGCAATCTTTAAAATAAAAATTGTCTGTGCTTGGATTTCTTTTTGGCTGTATGTGCAGTGATCACTGTTCAACAGTGAATAGCGGGATCGTTCATGAAAACAAAGTCTCAGTAGAAGTTTGTATCGATGGGCTTTGCCCTGACAAAGAGCTTGTTCAAGGGTCATTCCATTAGCCAAATCCTAAACTTCTAGAAAATTGTAACACACGTCTCTGGAAAAGGTTAGAGTTGTGTCTGTTACGGTCGTGTTATTTTTATAGCATCCAAGGGAAAAAAAAAAAAAAAAATCCTTATTTCATGCAGATATGCAAACATTACATATCTTCCCACGGGATGTGCTCCTGGGAAACTACAACAAAATGGAGGGTGTAGTTTTTCAGATGGTCTGATTGCTCTGTTAATGCCTTTGAAACAAAAACTTTACAATTATAATCAGAAAATATTCCATTTTTATGTATCAAAGTAAAGCATATAAGAAGGAATAAGTACTGAGAATTTGTTCATTAAATAATTTTCTTTAGACTGTTTAGGATAGCAAACCCAGTGGGTTCATCAAACTCTACAAACAGTATCACTGGCGTAAGAATGTGAGCCAGTACCCACACAAGCTCTGTGTGTTTTACCTTCAGAGCGAGGTTTGCACCTTGGTCTTCAAAAAAACCCCACGTAATTACAGAGTGACTGTTATCATTAGCATTAATTCAGCTGTTGCTCAGGCTGTTCGTAAATATTACCTGCCTCCTGGAACGCTGTGCTATCAGTTCCAACCCTGGTGTTCAGAAGTTTGGTCTGGCAGTTGAACTCATCAGCTGAATAGCAAAGCTGGTGCTCGAGAAAACGACCGTGCTGCGGAGATGTCCTTCAGAGGCTTCCCCTAAACGGAGATGTGAATTAATGCTTCGCTGTTTTGATCTTCCTTCATAGGCTTTGTCTATACTGGGGTGACTACAGCCTGTAATGAGCTGCAGCATAATTCTTGCGAAGTCGATGAACATGTAATATTTATTGTAAGCTGGGAAATAGCATTTTGCCTCAACTTGCTCTTGTGGATAGTTTACAGATGATTTTCTGTTGGAATTTTTGTGCAAAGTGTTTAGACCTCTCCAAAAAAAAAAAAAATACAGTGGTACTCCAGCATTTTTTTCCTTGGCTAGAAACCAATTAGAGCTGCTATTTCCTACGAGTGGGGTGTAGCCATCCATGCGATGGGGCTGTGTCAGGAGGATCAAAGGAGTGTCTAAGTGTCTTAAAAAATGTGGAAGTGTCTAAAAACGTGGACTGCTCTCTCATATATAGCTCTCCATGGTGAAATGGGAAGGAGCATGGTTGTCTCTTAGCACGCTGTTTCAGTGGTCCTGGGAGGCTCTTTGAAAATTAAAAGCACTTCTTTATTTTCTATGTGCTTTACAGAGGTAATAGTTTTCTTCTGTTCAGTGTAGAAACCCAAATTGTTCACAAAGAACAGTCCCCACGTGTAATAGCCGTGCTTTTATATATTTTAAGACTACGCCTATGCATTTGCTAGCTCTGCATGTACAGCTTTGTGTCTTTGAACCTATCTTTTGAGTAAACCTGCAAAATCTTACTTATTTTCTTTCATTATTCTGCTTTGCTTCCATTGATGGCTCTAAACTTTTGACTCCAGACTGGCAATACGAGGGTAAGATGGCACAATGTAACTTCCTGAACATTGCTCGTCTGTTTTTAATTTTTATTTTCTTTAGAACGTTATTAAAATTCTGTTTGCTCTCTTTAATTAGATCCTTTTGTTGCAATTAAATTTTAATTATGTTTGTTGTGAAGCTTTAATTACGATTTATACCTTTTAGTCATTCTTCTGTTATTTCTTGGGTTAAATTACCATCACGTTATCTCTGTCTTGAAGATCTTCTGCTTCGCTGAGATCCCTGGTGGTATCTCTAGAGCAAGTCACAAACAGGTTTATAGCGTAGCCACCAAACTGCGTTGTGGTATGTGACAATGATTTGGGGGATGTGTGTATTCATGACATGTTATGTAAGAGATAACAGAACAAGCGGTAGGAAGTTTTTGCTGTTTGTCTGTTTTAAATATGGATCTGCAGCTGAGATGTTAAATCCTTTGGCATCAGATTCTCCCTTGCTTTATAAAGTTTATCTGAGTGAGGGATAAGCAAACAGCTCAGACTTTGATCCTCCTTGAGTGTAACTTAGCAAATAGTTGTAGCTCATACATACATCATACCTAATTGAGTACTTGTCTTCAGTATGCCGAATCTGCTGACTTGTTGTAAAAAACAGCAACCAAACTCTCAAGATCCTTTTTCTGGAACTAGAAATAACTTCTCTTTTCATCTTTGTAGATTGCAAATTGGCCAGAACAGGTCCTCCAGCCACAATAGTTCCTATTGATGAAGAAAGTCGGAACGGTGAGTGCATCTGGGTTTCCCACGACACCCCTTTGGTTACCCCGCGTGAGCTGGTCAGGGTGTAGAGGCGCGCACGGGGCAGTGGAGCGTCTGGCTCGGCGTTGAGGACCCCTGGGCATCAGCTCTGAAAACCTGGTAATGAGGATTGCGGGTGAAAAGGTGACAGTGATCTAAAACGCTGAAGAGGTACCGTTTCTTCCTGAAAATTACACTTTTTGATGACTTTGGGCTTTGACTCCAGATAGTTCTTGTGAATATGCATTTTGTTTTAACAAGTATTTAGACCACGAGTGTTTGTAGTTGTACAGCAGTCATTTAGCTCCCTCGTTGGAATATGGCAGCTTATTTTTACTGTCTAATTTCTAATTATGTCAGTGTGATGATACCGAAGGACAAAGTTCTGGTCGGTCTTTGGTTTTGGTGTGCTTGGTAAAGCTGAAACCCTCTTTCTCTGAAGCTTCATAGAGTGTTGACATTACTGTCTTCTAGGTTTTATGTGCAGCTTATAGAAGATCTCGCATTGTTTCACTCTAAGTTTAATAACATGAGTTTACGGACACTTCTGAAATGGCAGAACTTGCGTGTAGTCATGGCAACTTCAAAAGCAAATCAATGTTCTTCTGTTCATGGTTTTTTTTTCTTGTCAAATCATACCGTTCTTGCATTGTTGATCTGTAGTCTTAGCATTGCATTTACGCAGCATACTGTGATGTGATGAAGTGCTTTGCCCTGTTGGAGTTAACGCTGTGTACAGGTGACTGTTACTCCTGATATTAAGTTACTACTCTTTCCTGATTTTTATTTTGTGATTTATTTTGTTATCTTAACCTCTTAAGCTAAGCACAGTGGTATGCTGCATGTGGTTATGATTTATCTATCATATGTAGATGCATGAAATGGTGAACAAAGATCCAGATCATGCTGGTGGAACCTCTCTGCTGTTATCTTTGAGAGAGCTCCTTGCTGTTGGAGTTGCTCAAGGTCAGATAGAGTAAGGGCATGCAGGTTTTACTGGTAAGAGAACCAGCACCAGAGTGCTGAAGAACTCAATTGGTACTGGAGTGCCTTTTAAAAACAGGCTATTTTTTTCCTCCAGTGCTGATTTTTCTTGCAGTCATGTCTAATGAAACTAAAAAATTATGATTGGTCTCAGCAAAATTAAATTCTCCTGGTAATCGTGTCTGCATGCTGAGCAGGACTCTATTTTTTTTTTTTTCCCCTGTTAGTTTTGGTTGTTGTAATGCAGCCTGACTGCTGTAGAAGTAACTTATACAGTGCAATATTAATTTAAGTAGAAAGCTGTATCATGTTTGATTCATGCTTATATTAAGTGGGAAAAAAAAGTCTTTTTCTAGTGTTTAAATGGATCACCATGTCCATCATTGGTCTTACTCTTTAATAGCAGGACTTCTGTGTGAAATCTGTGCTGCAGGATTACTCAACTATCATTAAAATAATTTGGGTATATTGGTACCTAAATAGCTCAAGGGTCCAGAATCAATACTGTGGTGTTTTTCTTTATCTTTTTTCAATGCAGGCACCATAGAAAAGACTCTTGGTGTTTGATGCATATGAAATAATTATATCTGTAGCACTTTGTTGGGAAGGTGTCAAGTATTCTTGGTTTTACATGGCCAGTACTGGCATGTTTTACAGCAACTTTAGTTACTATCTGGAGAACGTGGTGGGAACAACAGGCGAAACTAAGGCTGGATGCTGACCATAGAGTCATTTGAAATACAAACAAAAATTTAGAGAAATAAAAAGCTTATAGCTCTCTAATTGAATGGTGTAATAAACTTTATTTCTCAGCTTTTTGATGCTTGATTCAGTGTTTGCGAAAAACTAGAAAGTTAAAATTTCGGTTCAAATGTAGCTGGTCCTGCAAGAAAGATGGTTAAATTGAGTGTGGTGGGGAGAGGTTTGAATTTTCTAAAAGCTTTGGATGTGTCTGCAATGATTTAATTTATCTATTTCACTATGAATTCTTATGAACCATTAGCTCCCCATTAAAGAAGTCGAATTGGAAGCAGGAACTTCAGTTCGTGTGGTACTTAATGGAAATGACACACCTCATCTGTAAGTCACAATATGTATTAAGTAAATGGATCTCCTGGGAAACCAGCTCCGGAGTTGAAATATCCTTAAACCTTTCCCTGTCTTTGTTGAAGTGGTGAGTTGTATCCTCCCCACTACTATGTGTGACTGAAATTAATGAAGGTGAAATCTCAGTACAGTGCAGAGTTGCAGCGGTTGAGTTAAGGCTACTACTCATGTACTTCAAATTAAAGAGTTGTTTTTCCCTGAGTCTTGTTTAAACTGAACGTAGATGTTTTAAAATAGAAAAATAATCACAGCAAAGGACGCAGAGCAGCTACCAGCAGACTTTATTTTCCAGCTCTGTATGTGCGCCCTTCTAAATGTCTTCTGGTTCCAGGCAAATGCTTTAGCTTTCTAGAGTTGGATTTGGATCCATGCCGGATGCTGGGTGTTGTTGCAAATGAACATATGTGACTACACACCCGTGCGTGCACGTGCACACACACACACACACACGTGTATGGGGGAACTGGAAGACTGACTGGTCAGGTCATGCTTTGTTACTTGGCTGCTTGCTGCACGCAAGGTCATCAAGTCCCTCTTTTGGACCTCTCTCTGTGGTCATGTTCACATGCTTACGTTAGGTGCTTGTAAGTAGTGTCTGGCAATGCCATCAGTGTTGCAAAATACTAATATGCTGTTAGTTATGCTGGTTTAGTATGCTGATGTTTTGGTCCTAGGCAAGTCCCTGTCGCATCCTGATGGGTGCGCTTCTGTTTTGTGTGACGATGCGTTTGGCTACAGTATCAATTTGTGCTCTGCAGCACCGTCCTCGGCTCATTTCCTCACCTAGTTGACACTACAGCGTGAAACAAATAGTGAAAGCAGCAGACCGAGAGCTGATAGATCACCAGTAGGACCTCGATTGGGTTTATGCAATGACCTCTCTTACATTCAGAAGGAAGAATTTGGTTACCAGAGCTCGTCCCCTGTAGCCTTTCATCCTTCCTATGCATTAGAAGATGAATCCATACAAATGGGTAAAGGGTTATAAATAAGTCAAAACAGTTCTGCCACCAAAAAAACCTTTGTAAAAATCTCCAAAAGGGAACAAACAGAGGATGTAAAGGGTAGTAAGGAAGGTCAGGCGAAGCAGTGTGTTGTGATAAGAAGATGTTTTAATACCAGTTTTTGATACTTAGGGAGCTTTGGTACAAGGATTGGATGCAGCCTGAAAGTAAAAATCATGGATATCGGTGCCAGGATCAACCGAGTGAGTGTGTTTACTCTATGTGTGAAATCACTAGAATAGTTTATCAAAAATGATGTCAAATAATTTGCTGTTCAGGCTCAAAATTGACATTATATAGTTGTTAAAAGTGATAGTGAAGCTGTAGTGATAGACGTTTAGGTAATATACAGATTACGTTATACAACACTTCCAATGACCAAACAAACTTTCTATTGGAATTGCCAATAGATGCAGAGAAACAGGGTGTCTTTTGTTCTAATATATGCAAATATGTCTCTGGATCACTTAAACATGAAGTCTAATGAGGTTACTTGAATTTCTTGCACTGCAGCTTTCAAAGGTCTGTTGCTGGACTGTCTCCTTCTAAGGTTTTAGGATGAAGATCTCAAACAATAACCAAGTTAACACCTTTGTGTGACGTTTCATTTCATCTACTGCACATATTCATCAAATTCTGGCAGCTGAATAAGCAGAAAAGGCTGCTCTTGAGAAGTATATCTTTAATTCCACTGTGTTGAATGTTACTTCTCAGCTGAGTTCAGATGTTTCTAATTCACGAAGGCTGGAGACCAGCAAGTCGCAGGGAATAAAAATTTTTTACAAAATAACTATTCCTAGTTTTCACAGTCAGACTCACAGTTACTGTGTCTGTCCTTTAAGGATTCCTTGAGAGATCAGCGTAGATACTAGGGTTTGACAGATTCTCACCCTTGGATTAATAGATCTTTATAAAAAGTAATTCAGATACAATAGTGTTTTAGACCATAGTTGTGTTCCTGTGAAGAATCTTAGAAGGGGTGAACTTTGCATTTCTTAATGTCCAAATGAATTTTCATTTAGCCTTTGTCTAACTGAATGGATGATAGTACTCGAGATGGTATTAATGGCAAAATTTAATTCTTCTAGATGCACGAGGGTTTTTTGATAGGTAGAGAGTTGTTTTCACCCATGGATTTTTATTTTTCATCAATGAATCTGAGACTTGGTTTTAACTTGTAGAAATTGAACAAAGTGAGACTAGTTCATACTTTAAACTTTTTTCGTTGCAATTGCACCTCAAGTTTTTGGGGCCTTCATGGAGAGCTGCCTGTGCTTTTTTCCTTAAGATGAGTGTACAGAAATGGTAAAAGGCTTTGAATCTTTAAAAAGGCTTTTTAAGGAAAAATAGGCTCTTGGGAAATGACTTCTAAAAGAGGCAAAATTGAGGTCAGCTAGATAGGACTGATTAAAATACACTTTGGAACAAAGTGCCGGGGTTGGGGTGAAGGAGCAAGCAGGCTTCTGGGCAGGATGGGTGACCTCATGGACGATGTGTCACCTGCTGCTTGATATTTACCTTTCCGTGGTTTATTTCAGGATAGCTAAAACATTAATAGAATGTGGGCAAAGATTATTCCAATTTTAACAGATACTGGTTTTGGATATAAGTTTTATACTTGGCTAATAGCCAAGTGTCCTAGCCGGGTGTCAACACAGAGATCAGCGTCACTACCTTAATGTGAAGAAGAACATGAACCTCTATGTCATGAGAATGTGTTCCTACCAAAACTCTGTAGTTATGGATATTTTGTTTGTGTTCTTGCCTATCCTAGGTAAATCAGTAAATCTTGTTCTGCTTTTGATTTTAATTTTTTTTTGTTTATTTCTCCCCTCTGCCCTTAATAGTGGGGAATGAATAATCAGACCGTCTCCACAAATTACCTGATCTCTCTATTTTCTCCATACGTAAATCTCTGTAGTCCTCACTGGGGATGTTTGGGATTTATGCAAACACAGATGAGTGTGTGGGAATGAGCTTTCATGGCTGTAGGAGGGTTTGCTATTATTTTGATATCTTTTCATCTTCCTGCTATCTTGGCAGCAATCTTTTGTCAGCCTGACTTCCTGAGGAGGCAGAGGATGCGTGATCGCTACAAATCCCCATCAATAACTCCCTGTGGTGGGGGATTAAATAGGAAATAGGGCACAAATACGCAGGAACCAGGCTGTGTGGTTTTTTTTTTTCCTGCTACTACTGGAGGAATTTATTTTCAATTTAATTGACGTTAATGCTGGAAGAATGGACCTGATTACTAAGGCACATTGACAATGTCACTGCAAATTTCCGTGCTATACCAAACTATTTTAACTTGTTTTTCAGGGGCAATTGACAGGGATTGAAGAAAATGTCTCTAGAGGTACAAAATCCGTAGCCTCTCTTCTGAGACGAGCTTTGGTGTACTGATACGTTTCCTATGGACTGCGTGTGATGCCTTCCGAACAGCCATTACTTAATCAAATTGCCAGTGCCTACTGGTGTGGGCCGGAACTCAACTAATGAGCCTTAAAGATTAAGGGTCCTGCTCTCCATCTCCTGCGTGGATCGTGTGCCGATTCCAGTCTGGCTGAGGGGAAAAACGGATTTAGTGAAATACCATTTTCTGATTTGGAAAGTTACTGTGAGTGAACACAGGTGTATTGAGAATAGCATTTCTTAAGAGCTGTGACTTTATGGTCTTCTCCAACTTTTTGTTTCAGAAAAAGGACACATTAATGACTCGAAGGATGAGAAGGTGCTTCAGCATCTTCAGTTCTTTAAATACATCTGTCATACGGAAATAATGTCTCTGACATTATTGTTGTTTTGAAATGTCTGATTTTTGACTTTGCAGTTGGATTTTGAACATGCCACCAAAGCTATATAATTGTTTTAAAATACCATTTAATGGATATTTTAAACAATCAAAAGTTCACCTCAGACCCACTCCAGGTGTTTGGATTATATAAACCCAGTGTGTTTTTTCAACAAATACTCAGATTTCATTGCGAGACGTGTGTTTTTCTTACATTCTAGGAGTTGCTGAGTTCTAATTAGTGGAACTAAAACTTGCAGCAATTAATCTTGGTGTTTGGCCCTGTAAAGCCTTAGCAGGGAGAGCAGGCTGGGATGAGATGTGTCAAAAGCACAACGGAACTTCAGCTTGCTGGTGGCCTGTACGTTCCCATCGCTCCCTTTACATTAGTATGGTGAAGGTACAAAACAAGACTAAGTTAGAAGACTGTTCTGTAAAATTTTTCGAAGTCAGGTACATCTAATAAAAAGCTCACGTTTATTTTATGTACTGACAATTAAAACAGTGCATCTAGAGCTTCTGCTTTCCCCTTTTTGTGAGGAAAAGAAGCAGTGGGAAGGCAGGGAGTTAACCCCTGTCTCATAGTAGTGGAGCGTGTTGTCCTGGAGACATCACCGGTGGAAGGAAGCAGTCTAAGCCTGGTGAAACTGTTTCTGTAGAATGTTTTGACATGGAGCATGCAGGTCCATGTGTCTGTGGACCTATGAAGTCTTTATATCATGTGGAAGGCTCCCTGCTTTGACTTGTGCTGTCCGCAGTAGTTCTCTATTTACCAGGAATGAGTCAGTTGACACTCAACAGGGTGTAAAAAAGTTACAAATAAGCTGAAGACAGCCTTGTGTACTCAGCACCCGAACAAGACCTGAAAGCTGTTCCGTGGCTGTTACCAGGACTGAAATGGAGCAGAACTTTTGGCCTTGGCTCTGGGTTTCTTGCTTCAGGAGGGAGGACTTGGGTTTATTTTAAGCCATACAGATGCTAGCACGTTGCATGGAGCTGTTATGATTTATAAAGTTATACGTTCTTGTCAGTTATATATATATATATGTATATATATAGCTCATCTTTATGAGCCTCTCAATATTTAATTTTAAAACAAGGTATTTTTACCTATTACTTCCTATCATTCAAAAATCAGCTTTATGTAGCATTGCAAAGGAAAAGTAATTCTCGTTTTACTGTTTCAAGTGATTCTGAGAAAAACGTCTCTCAAGTCTGGGGTGTTTGTGTGGATATGGAAAGGGAAAAGAGACCAAGCTGTAACATACTGTAATTTTGTATCGATTTTTCTTAGTTTCCCCATAAGTGCCGTTTGAGGACTCCGTGTGTTTAACTTTCACTCGGTGCACTATTTCTTTTGTAACAGTTAACAATTATGTTTCTATCATAGAAAAAAAATCTAATTATTAGCTTATATGTTGTTATCATTCCTGTGAAATTTTTCCAGGGAGAAACTGCTTCAGTCAATTTTCAATCTAAGTTTTGCAATTGTCTCTATACCTATATATCCACAAGTCGATTTTTCTCACATCTTTAGACAATCTTAGAGCTTCCTAAAGTCTTTGTGAACTTTTTTTCATCAGCTGTGGAAAGTATTCCTTTTTGAATATGTCTTCACCAATCCGGAGCCCAGTTTCTGTAGCAATGGAGATGTGATATATTGTGTGTATGTGATATAGTGTAAGTCAAGGTATTGCAGCCAGTAAATAAATCTTTGAATGAAATATTATCTTGCTGTGCAAGGGAAAGAGGAGTTCAGTCAACTTTGCTTCAAAACCACCAACTTTTCTTCGGTTGTAAAACTCGTTGCTCTAATTGTACAGATTCAACCCTTTCTCAGGTCCCACGTGTACATATGACAAGGCTTAAATTAGCCCAGGTCCTTGTGGGCCAAGGATTGCAGTTGAGTCTCACGATGTGGGTTAGCTGCTGGTGCGATCTCCATGGCTAGTACGATTGTCGCATTGAGCAGCAGTAGTCTTTCGCTGAACTGGTGTGTGCCGATGCTATTCCACGATCGTTAATCCCGGGTCTGTGCAGCATCAGATTAACCAGTGGTACAAATCTGGTCTGGATCAGCCCAGGCACATAATAACTTTTTATCAAATTAAGGAGTGCAGCATGGAGTTTATTCTGACTTTATGTTTTTATATGGGAAGAAAGGGGATACATTAGATCTAATATCTGACAGATTAAGTGACTTCTATCAGAAGGAGTTAGCCTTTCAGAATGTTTTGGACAAATTTTAACAGGAGAAGTGGATTTGTATTGATTTGTGTATGCCACGTGGCTGCACAGTGTTGGGGCTGCTGCTGAGGGCTGAAGATGGAATCTACCACGTTGCAGAGCGCTGTGTAGTTCAACCCTGTTTTCCCATACCCGGACTGATTTGGGAGCCCCAGTGTTTCCTATTGACACTTTGCCAAGTCATCCAGATGGACAACTGTGCCATGGACTGTTTTAGATGAGTCTAGATGTGACTCTGAAGATACAGGCAGATCCTGAGGCCACCTGAAAAGAAAGCTTCCAGCTTGGTGTTCACAGCCCTGGCAAGTACTGGCTCTAGTTACAGAGCCTTCAGGGCGTTCCTGTTGCATTTAGGAGTGAGTTGGTTAAACTTGGAGAAAGGGGTGAGTTTGGGCCATAGAAATCCACTGGGAACAGCGTATCATCCAGGAAAGTTTCAGCAGCAGCATCAGAAAGGGATTTGCTGACTACTGTGGTGCTCCTCGGCTTCAAGGTGGGGAGCGTGCAGGGTGCAAGGGAGTCAGGAGAGAACCAATTGTAGCTGATTTGGTTATTCTTCTGGCAGAACTTTACTTCCCACTCGTTTTTCTGAATGCTCTGGTCCATGCACTGTCCTCAAATTTCTCCGTCATGGAGGAAAATTGGCTAATATGCCCCAGGTTAATAATGTACGTTTAGACTATTGCTCTTTTTCTGTTGTGACTTGCACACTTGGTTGCCGGAGGTAGAAATTTCCTTCTTTTGTATTCAGAGATGCAGCCAATTAGGACTAAGGCTTATTTGGTCTTAATCAGCTGTCTCAAGAATCATCATTAAATGCAACAACAGGAATATTAGCAGAGCATAGCAAATCTATGTTTCAAGAAAGGGTAAATTGCCTGGAAGCGTACGGCTACTATTCTTGTCAGGTAAGAAGGCTTAGAATGGAGCAGATGAAGGGTAAGTGTAAGAACTAGAAGTTAGAAAATTCTCTTGTACGCGGCTAATAAATGTCTTCAACAGGATGGAATGTGGAATATCTTTTTTTTCGAACTTGTATTTGTGGTTTTCCTCCTGTTCTTCATGCTAGCAGCTGGCTCATACGTGTTGGTGCTCGACTCGCTGTCTGAAGTTGCTTAAATCAAAATGTAAACTAGTGCAACAAAGTGTCACTTCTCAGCCGACAATTTGATTTAGTTTTTAAATTCATGAGATGGCAAGAGGGCCTAAATTTATGGAAATTATTTTTGTTTCTTCATTTCCATTCTGAAATTATACATTCTTAGGATTTCGGTATTAACGATTTCATTGAAAAGTCATGAATCGATTTGATGTCTAATGCTGTTTTTATACCACAGATTTAAATTCACACCGAAGTGTTTTTTCATGGAGGACAAATGCATAAAGACTGAAGAAGCTGTAAAATGGATGAGCTTATTATTCCCCTTCTATTCATGAGCACAAACATCAGCAGTGGCCAGTGTTTATGCAGAGCTTTTGTTAACGACCCCTGCCATTCTTCTTTCTCAGTAATTTTTTTTTAATTGTGTCTTTTAAGAAAAAAATCGAAGTGCTAAAAAGCAGGAGATAATTTGGGGTGGGAGTCGGGGAGAAAAGACACTGTCCTTTTAGAAACAGATTAATTTTTTCTTAAAGATAGAAAATGCAGTTAGTAAGTGATAGAGTTGGAATTATTTAAAATGTTTTTATGCTGTCAGCTGTCTAGAAAAATATCTTAAACTGATGTTGGTGCTCTCAGGGGGAGGTGGAAATACATTGTCTTTAGGGATGAGAGTTTTTTTTCCCCTTATTTTCATCATTAACCTACATTTGTAGGTTCTTGGGACTTCTGAGTGGACATCGAAGCTGCTTCTCTTTTCATTGTGTTGTCTGCGCCCGTGTTCAGGTGTCATCTTGGCTCAAGTTGTATCTTCTGAGATCTTTCTTGTGCTGATAACTTGCAGCTGTCTCAGTGCACCCACAGGCACCAGTTAAGCTGCGACCTACTGAGCTTTGTTCACTAAATATTGAATAACTAGGAGTAATTAGGAGATGAGGCAAGACTACAGGCCTTCCCTAGTATTGAGGTTTAAAATGACAAAAATGAGGGAATTTAACTCTGGTTTGGTGGTAGGTATATTTTTTTTTACGAGTAGTGATTATGCTCTGATGCTGAGACCTTTTCAAAATGTATTTGAAATTTACTTTTTTTAGTGGAAATTCTCCTCAGCGTGACTTAAAATTTTCTGAACAGTTCATCTTTGACAGTTTGAGTGTTCAGAATAAATTATTCAAATTACAATGCTCTCTCCATTCATGTTCCCAGGTTGTCAATTTACCTTTGCAAATGACGAACTGCGTATTTCAACAATTTATTTCTTTCATATAGTTTTTGAAAGATATGATGTCATTTTACAAGCAATATTCTTGGACTGTTCTCTCCATTACAGTTCCAGTAAAGCAGTACAAGGATAGGAGTGTTTGATACGTTTAAACTTAATTCAAATTATTTTTTGTCTGGGGAGTGGGAGGTGACTGTTGTGATGAATCATCTGGTAGTAATTGCCAGAGCTGTTATGTCGTGCTTTGTAAGTGTTTTGGTATCATTTTACATCTGGAGTTACTGTATATTAACTAACGTGTACTTGCAGGAGAACAACCGAGAGCACTCTGATTTTCTGCTCCTTGCAAGCAAAGAGGAGACACTGATGAAAGTTGGAAGGAGCTTATTTTGAAATCTTGGTTCGCGTTGCGTTCGAAATGTAAGCAGAACTTCTTTCCATGGCATGGTTTTGAATACAGAATGCTGTTTTCCAGCTCAAAAGCAAGAGTAGCATGTCTAAGTCAGCCCAGTAAGGGCTGATGATGCATTTAAATATTTAATCTGCCTTATTTTCACCAAACAATACTGCTTTTACTGGCATGACTTAAAATTAATTCTTGCCAAGTTCTCGTTTTGTGAAACATTTCCTCTTGCGGAAACGTGATTTACATTTGGCACACTGCTCATCTGGAAGAAAATCTCTTCCCCGGAGCGTGTCGCTGTCATTGTAACGGGGATCTATTCCTGTTACACCACCCACCAACAAGACAGCTGTCCTTGTTTTATATTCTCCACTGCATGGTCCTGTAAACAGCTCTCTTACCCCGATGTGGGAATTGGTGGCAGTTGTACGAATGCCATGACAAATGATTGGCAGAGCTGAGATCTGGGAGCAAGGGGCGGGAGGAGAAAGGTATGAAACAGAGTTCAAAGCAGGAATAAAAGGCCTAATAATAATAATGAGGCCCTGAGCAACCTGGTCTAGTTGGAGATATCCCTGTTCCTTGCAGGGGGGTTGGACTAGATGACCTTTGAAGGTCCCTTCCAGCCCTCATGATTCTATGATAATAAAGGGTCCATAGGTATGGCTGAGCCTGCCTCAGCCACCTCCTAGGAAAGGTCAAACCTGGGCCTGTTCTGAATGACCCAGCTGGCCTTGCCCTGGGCAATGGGAACGTGGTGACTACCATGGAGGTCCCACAGTGTTGAGAGCTCAGGCCTCCTCTTATGCTGCTGGCAGAGGTCTGCCACTGATGTCAGAGCGAATGGATCTTATTTTGCCTTTTGGGAGATGGACTTCTGTGTGTTTGGTGTCAAACAATAGAGTTCCTACCTTGCAGCTCAGAATCCATTCTTCATTTAGCTCTTTCGAGCTCTGTATTGGGCAGATGCTCCTGTTCCTAAAAGCCTTGGCTCTGTTGGTTCCTATGTGCTTGAGCTACTCGATCCCAGAATCATCTGTTCTTACCCACTGGGGCTTTGTTGAGCTGAACCCACTCAGTTCACACAAAATTCACCTCTTGTTCAACTTAGTGCTGGGTATGGAAATAGTACGTTACTCATTTCTGTGTACTTTTGAATTGCGATATTTACAACTACTCTAGTGTAAAGCATAAGGTTTTTTTCTATCCATGTTGAACTAAGATGAATTTGGACTTGGGACACTGCAGCTATAATCACAGAATGGCATAGGCTGGAAGGGACCTCAGAGACCATCTAATCCAACCTCCCTGTCATCTTTTTGTTAATACTCTCAAGAAATATTTTCACTCTGCTGGAAGTGTTTGCTTGATTGAGTTGGAATGACCCACATGCTCAAATTCTGATAGTGACTTGGGACATTCCATTGATTGCACATACTGAAGGGAGATGATGACTGGAGGAAAACCTTGAGAGGGAGATCTGTTCTGAAGGTAGGAACATCAATGGAGTCCTCTGTTCTGTTTCACATCATGTCTGTCCATGATGCTCTTACTACATCCCATTAAGTAGCTTGTTAGGCTGCAATAAAAGTGTTAGCTATTATTAGTGTTTGTGTCAGTGAGCAGTGTGGTGGGACTGAACCAGGGTGACCCCAGCACTGATGGGACAGTGTCCCCACTGACCAGGATGCTGTCCCGCAGGATCTCAGCAGGGTGGGGAGAGCAAGGATGGTGGTAACAGGGTCAATCAACAGTTGCAGGCACAGCGAGGTGATGGAGCAGGTCTGGGTCCGTGTGGGGAGTCCAGTCAGGAACCGCAGAGGATGGGACTGGAGATGAGTACGCTTCTGGTGTAGGAACATAGGGCACGAATCCGTGGTAGGACACATTGCCATCCTGTTGTACAAATGGTAAATGATCCATAATACTTTGAAACGACTACTAGTTGGAGGAGGTAATGGAGTATCGCACTCACTTATATCATGGCAATGCTCAAGTCATCATCTTTCCTTAAACGTCTTGATAGAAAGAAATAAACTCAATGATTAAGGCTTAGTGACTTCCTGTCAGGCTGTACACGTGTTGGCACTGTAACATTTTAGTGTGTAGAGGACTTCAGTCTTAGAGGTTGTTAGATAGCCGTAAGCAATGCTCACAATTGGCTACAGAGACAGTATTAGTGTGGAAACGCTTGTGGAAAGACAATAATGGAGTACAATGTCTGTTTTACAAGTTTTGACTTTCAATTTTTTTTTTTTTCCTCAATACAACTCTTCCATAGCTGAGAGTTTGGAGTTCATTGGTTTTGTTTGGTTTTGGTTTTGTGGTTTGCTGTTTTGTTTTGTTTTTTTTTTTAAGTGGCCATCATAGTTTAGTTAGCATTGATCATAATTTTTTAATGTATTTTTGTTCTAAGATCACTTCCTCACCTGTCCCAGGTTACTTATTTGAAAGAGAAAATGATCTGGCTATTGCAGAGCTGTAGTAAAAATTCTCTCTAATCTATGGAAATACAGATTTTGGTTGCGTATAATAAGCTTCTTAAAATACTAATTTGAGCAGTTGGTTTTAAATCTTGCTTCCATGGTAGTAAAGTATTCAGTTCCTTTTAAACTATTTTACTGCGTCTTTTTTGGGGGAGCTCTTATGATATGCCTTCAAAGAGCACAGTGAGTTTTTCCTCTGATTTTATGGAGCCTGATACCAGGAAATACTGTCTGTGGAGTAGGTTTGGAAGGAACCTTGCCACGTGTGAAACACTGTTCGGACCCGCAAGCCGCTGCTGGAAGCCAGTAAGAAGGCCTGCAGGCAACGTGGTGTATCTGCTCAGCTCTGTAACCTGGCAGCTGGAGTTGTGGTATGATCAGTTTAATCTTAGTTTAGTCGTAGCTTGAGAATTTCTTTGCCATAGATGACTTGGACACGTCCCCGCATACTTGAATATGGAGAGCCAACATCATTTAGTAGAAGCTGAGTTTGTGGATAGGTATCTAAAAAGCTTTTTTGAAAGATGAAGCATGTTAGCATCATAAGCCTACTTGGTTTTGGTGGTGGTCAGGGGATCTGAGCCACTTCAGTTCTTTTCAAAGTCCAGTTAACACCAGATGATACATGTAAAAGTGTGATGGGATTGCAAATTGGTTTCCTTTCTTTCTCTTCTGTGTCAAAAGAATTCCCCGCCCTACCTTGTTGGCAAATGAAGTATTTTACGGAAATGCACAAAACTAAACTAAAAATGACAGCTCACTAAGCAAAAGGACTGTGGAGCCTACTGAAAGAGGGAAGAAGAAAGGTTTGCAAGCAAGTCCCGTTGTACTAACCACAGCGTATGTCCTTTCCAACAGCGTGGGTTTTCGGCTGGCATCCAGAAAAGCTTTTAATTGTCCGTAGGGCTTGAAGTTAGAGTTCTTGCAGGCCTGCTCCTCTTGCTTCTCCTGAGGACTCTCCATTTACATGGTTTCTTCTTGCCACCCACCCTGTGGAAAGCTCAGTATGTTCAGTTGCTCTTAGCAAGGTGAACATAATCCTCTCAACTTGCTATCCAAACAACTCAGGATGATGTAGAGGGATAGTGTCCAGGTAAAAATACCCTCTCTGTTTCTCTCTTTAGCACTACAGAATATACAGAATCTGTAGAAAATCCAGTAAATGAGAAATTGAATCCTTGTGTCTCCTTTAGAAGCTGCCTGAGGACCTTTAAAGTCTGTACCGCAGAGCAAAATTCCCATTACTTTCCATAAGCGAGGCATGCTTTTGAAAACATGCCTGCTTCTAAGCCAACTTCAACTAAATTTTCATTTAAACTGACACGATAAAACCCTGCTACTTCTTCACACCTGAATGAGAAGGTATGGCTTTGCCTCTCTCCTCCTTCAACATGTGCCTGAAGGGGCTACTGGTAGCCAGAAGCTGGACCAGGTGACTAATGAGCTGTTCTTAGTGCTTTTAGTAAGCATTAATACCATTTTTTTATAAAAGAAAAAGTAAAAAAACCCCACCCCAACCTTATAAATGGTCATACCTCAGCTCCATTTAATTACATATATTTTGCTTTGACTTCGAAAAGGCGAATAACTGTACAGCATCTCAGGGTACATTTTTTGCCCTCATATTCGCTGTGTTTTTAAGCAGGTTGCTCTGAAAGCGTCAGTAATTTAAGCTTTATTCTGACTTGGAAACACTAATAAGAATAACACTGAAGTTATTGCTTGTGTTGAACAGCAGAGCGCTTGTAACAGTAAAATAATTCAGTAAATGATGAATTTCAAAGCTTTGCTGGGCTCAAACGTAAATTACATTTGTTGCTTTATTTTGTTCCATAGTCTCATGTGAAAACTCCTTGTATCCTTTTACGTTTTCAAAGTCATATTAATCAAGCCAAATGTTATCCTCCATGGCTCTGGTATTTTTTTTCCCTCCTTTATTCCCTTACCATTTTTCATCATTACTTTGCTATTCTACATTTTCAGCTACTGATGCAACTACTTAGGAAAGTACAGCCCGATTAAAATAAATCATCAAGTCTCAACCTTCTGGTTAGCTGCTTCTAATTTATGCCATTAGCACATCCCTGGTGATAATTTTCTTCCTCTGATAAGCCCATCCTTCCTTCTGTAGCTGTTTAAGGAGCAGTGGTCAACGGTATGGTCTGAGGAGCAAGACGTTTTGGTTGAGTAGCTGCTGAGGGAGTAAGGCTGTGGTCAGCTGTGGACTCTGAAATACTTTTAACTGGTTTTCATCATGAGCCTGTGCTGGTTTAAGACCTGGCTTGCTTCACTGCCCCTCTGGACAAAGCTCTTTTGGGTGTTAAGCAGGTGTTTCATGGTTGTTTGTGGTGCCGTGGTGGGGAGGCGGTGGCTGTGGTACTGCGTGTGTTCAGAATAAAAATGACACTCAACTTGTGCAGAGCGGGGGGCTGCTGGGGCAGAAATTTTTCTTTTTCCTTTGCGTAATGATTTGATGCCAAGTTCTAAATCAGCCCAAATGTATATTAGTTCTTTTCAGAAGAATGATTATACGTGGCTGCCGCCAGGCCTTAAGTTTTATTTTTCAGGGTGGTTTATGAGGCTAATGAAAAATCTGGCAAACCCGCTTCTGAAACGCGCGGCTGAGCGATTGTGTTGGGACGATTATTTTGTCACTGTCGCAACAAGGTGAAGTCTAAAAGAGCAGTTCTGTGATAAATTACCTTCCGTACAAGGAATTAACAGTTTTTGAAAGGGCATCCCTGAGGAAGCGGGCAGCTGGGAGAACCCCTGACTTCTCAAGCATGTCCATGTGTTTTGATAGTTTTACTTGTTTGTTCTTTTTTTTCTCTTTTTTTTTGGTTATTGGTGCTATTGCCCTTCACATGCAGCTCCCCACCATCTTTTGTGCATCCAAGACTTTCCATAGTTCCACCCAGTGTAGAAAGGGGTGGGATGAGAGGATGTGGTGCTGGCGACCACGGCAGCCTGAGCCGTGGGTGACGTGCGGCCTGTTCCCTCTCCGGTTGTTTCTGGTAGGTAATGCTCCTCACTTGAGTTCCTCCTTCCTTTTTCACCTCTTTGCTCGCTCTTGTTATGGCCTGTTGTGTTTCTTTCCTTTTAAAAGCAAAAAAAAAAAAAAAAAAGAAGAAATAATCTTACTAGGTCCCTTTGGGAATCCTTTTGTGAATTATTCTTCCTCTCTGCAATTAACTGTTCAATGTCCTAATTTCTTTCTAAGTTTGTGAGCTTATGGTTGCTCCCCATATCTGTCTGTCAAAGGTCACTTTTTATCAGTTTTGGCTTCCAGAATGAACTCTGCTTACCACACGGACCAGAGACCCCTGAGGAATTCACCTCTGGCTTTCCCTCAATCTCTTCTTTACTCAGTTTACCAGAGATCTTTACTCATCCCTTGCTTTGATTCCCTTTTTGCGTTGTGTTGATGTAGCTCCTAGGGTTGTGTTGTTTTTCTTTTTTTTTCTCCTCTTTAAGTTATTCTGTGATTGAATTCTATTGCTTCGAAGTCATAGAAATTTGAAAGAAGAAATTCAAAGGTTAAATTTGTCTTTCTTAAGGTGATGTTAGTGGATTTCACCTGACTTTACTGAGTCTTTGCCACTTAGTAGAAAAAAAAAATAAAATCAAACAACCCTTAAATCAACAGAGATTGATTTTTCCTTTTAAACTCTCCGTGAGCTTTATTTTCCTTTTTCTGAGCTGTTGCTTCTAATGCATTTATTCAGCATCCCTTCCTTTTTTCTTTTTGCAGCACGCTGCAAGTACGCTAGAGCTTTATGTGGCTGTGCTCTTCCTTATCGGTTGCACTCGACTGGAGAGGTGCTACTTTTCTGTGTCAAAGCAGGAGAAATTTGGAGCAGTACAGCTGAAGCCACGTGTCTATAAAACACATCCTGTGGTAGGCTGAGTACAGTTGAGTGTCATATAGATGGCACTTCTTTTGAAGCTCAGGATTGCTGTTCTTTATTAAATATGTATGCAGATTTCTGGAAAAACTAAATATTGTTTATTCATATTAAAATACAGATAAGAGAAGAAACTGAACAGATACTCTAGTTTCTCTTTACTTTTCACGATTTTTCCTGCTTTTCCAATCTTTTTCTTGACAGCTTTGTTCTTCAGTGCAGCTTAATGCCATGCCATATTTATTCCACAACTCCTTTTTATTTCTTAGTGAAACAGTTGTGGCTCTGAAAGGATGGAAGAGGAGCGGTTGAACTCCCATCAGGAATATGCCCTACAGACCATGGTGGTACCTGGGGTTCCTCAGCTTTTGAAGAGTGTTAGGCACATAAGCCAGGTGGACAGTTGTCAATTATATATAAAAGTTGCCTTCAGGCTGTGAAAAATACTGGTAACAAGTCTCTTGGTATAAACCAAGGTTGTTCACCAGCTGCGTAGGTTCTCTGAGAAATTTCTCAATTTATGGAGCCAAAATGTTTGTGGGTGTATGATGATATGAATGTGTAATTGATATAATTGTATTTACCATTTAAAGGCTGTCGATTGTGGAGATATGCTGCTGCTTTTCTAGAAGGTTTCATCCTTGAGAGAGCAAACACCCACAAAGGGTTTAGTTCCTTTTCCTGGGGAATTCAGTGACTACAGTGTTTGGAGAGAGAAACTTTTTTTTCTGCTTAGTCTTATGAAGAATACTTACTATCCTTTAATCACTGGATCACTGGACCTTTTCTTGGCCATGAGATTTGACAAGTTGATTGGTAACATGAACCCTGTGTATGCGCTGCTAGGAATTAGCTTTCTGGGCTAGATTTTTTTTTTTTTAATTACCTACAGATAAGTTATTTCTGTTAAATTGGAAGCTAAAGCAAACACTGGGATAAGCTGTGAATTGCTGAAGCTGAAATTAAGGTTACTCTTCTCTTCTGAAGGTTGACCCTGTTTTGAGCAGAGGCTTGGACTAGATGGCCTCCAGCTATGCCTTCTAAACTTATTCTGTGATTCTGGGCATACACTAAAAACTGCCTTATTAGAGAGCAGGGTGGTTTGTTGGTAATGCAAATTTATTTGAATTGTTTTCATCTTTTGAGGGCGTTATGTTCTGCAGTCCCCTATGTTGATTATTAAGGAAAAGAAAAGCAGATGAGATGGTGTGCTCGTTGTCTGATTGCTATTTGCTGTCTTCTTTTACCAGGAGCTGCAAGGAAGTCATACTTATTTTTTCCTCCTCATTGTTCTTGATTTGCTAAGATTTAAATTGGTATATTATTGAGATAGATTAAGCTTTAGTTTCGGTAAATGTCTCTGAATACATTAGCTCCTGTATTATCTAAACTATTTTTGAAATCTCTGGGTCGGGATCGTTAGTTAAAGAGACAAAACTTCTGGTATGTTGCATGACCAAGGATTTTCCAGGGGAACTTTTGGTTGGTTTATGCAGTAGCTTTGAGTATTGGACACCTTGTGGCAGTTAAACATCTCTAGATGTCCCCAAAACGTCATGCTCTGGATTGTAGAGGACAACTGGAAATAGTTCATCTTTGCCCCTCGTTACAAATCAGCAAATCGTGTTCTACTCCTGAGGTAGGTGAGAGATGAAGTACTGAGTCAAAAGGAAAAAGAGCATGATAATTACCATTGAAATAATTCTCATTAAAGATGGTTGCAGTTCTAGGACAAGTTTTCCATGGTGACACTGTATGCAGCTCCCTCTCCAGGGGAGGGGGGAAGGATTTTTTGTGAGATGAAGCTCTTGCTTGGGGGCCGCAGTGGGTTTTGTTGTGGCCTCTTAGACTGTCGGTTTGACACAGGTCGAAATAAAAAAGATGCAGTTGACTTTATGTAACATCTTGCAATGGATTAACTACTGCTGATTTGATTTGTGTAACTCAGCTTCTGAATTATAGCTCGTTGTTCTTAGCTAGACAGGAATTACAGCTCTCGAAAAGAAAATGGAGCAAAAGTTGCCAAGAGAGGACTGCCAGCACTCCTTAGAAAATGTAAAGGAATTTCAGTAACAGCCACCTTGTTGGAGGTGCAGTTATTCTTAAATCACTTTGAACATAAATGCTGTTTTCTCATTTAAAGCGGAGTTGAGGACGGTTCTTCTAATAAAGGCAATTCCGATCGACCGGAACCATTGCGGTTGCAAATGGTGGTTAAGAGAGGTGAGATGGCACTTTCTCGTAGCCCTAACTCAAACCCATCTTCTCTAATGTTTTATTAATGTTCTTATTTATTCCTTTAATGCTGCTCAGAAAAGCTTTGGGGAATTAGTCAAGAACCCAAGTCCTCTATATGCATATTTTTCTATGTATTTGAGATGCTGCCGTATTAATGCGGGATATTCATATGAGATTGAGAACGGTACGTGCTGTAGGTACCGGGGATCAGCAGCCTCCAGGCAAAACTCATTAGAAATTCAGGATGTTTTGTTTAATTTGAACTGGATAGTAAACTACAGTATCAAAGGGGATGGGACAAGCAGAGTTCAGTGTCTGAGATATTCTTTATCACAGCGGAGGAGAGCTGGTATTCGAAAGGGTTCAGCATTATGAATGTCGGTATAGCGCTCCAATTGAATTTAAATTCATAGGTGAGTGTTTAATCACTTTGATTTGTAATTTTTTTTTTTCTAGTTTAAGTAATACTATTTTAGGAAGTAAATAAGATTTTATTTTATTAACTCAGTATGCTAAAAATGAACCAGCTAGGTAAATGGGATGTAGGTGGAAAACAGAGACAGGTCAGTCAAGAACAAAGGCTTTCACCAAGACATCGGGAAGCGAGAACTATCAAAATGTAGATGACTCGGACATGGAAATATATATTAAAAAGAAAAATACTTTTCAGCAAAGAGAAGAAAAAGTATAAATGAAGTGGCATGGCTGTGCTTTAGGGAAAGAGTAAAGGTTAAAGATGGTCTTAGATATTGCCTCAGACCTAAATATATGCTTCGTCTGGGCTGTAATTAAGGAGGTCCATGCTGAAATGGAGGGCGAGGGCAGGACAGCTGATGAGAAGGTGTGGAAGCAATGGAAGTGACTGCATTTAGGCTGAATGAAAATCAGTGAGCTGTCCGTCCTCAAAGCAGGAGCAGCAGGAAGGAAAGCAGATAATTTTCATCCCACAATAGTGAAAGAGCTGATGCATGAAATCATAGATGAGACCAAGAGGATTTTAATAAACCTTTCAAGCTTGGCAATAACATATGATTGGAAATTATTGGCATATATGTTGGCTGAACAGTAACAAATATCACATACTGTTTTAAGGAACAGGAATTATTTAGGACCTGATTTCTATAGTACCTGAGAAAAAGTATAAGCATGCCAATAAATACGATCTAGGTAAAATGAATGTACCGTAGCTCCGTACCAGGTGTGACATCAGTCTCTGACTTTCTAGAACAGAAATTCTAGTTTTAAAAAAGTCAGGTTCTGTGCACAATTGTGGGCGAGTGAGAAAGTTGTTGCAGAATCAACAGCCACCACGGTTGTTTAAGGGAGAAGGATCAGAGAGAGATTTGTCAGAGCTCTGGTTTGAGGCCAGTCATTTTTAGTGATGCCACCTGCAGCGGTAAAAGCTCACGCATCCAGTCTGGTCTCCTGCTTAGTGTGAGACACCATTTCATCTGGTGGTTTCTCTAAGAACCCCGGAATTACTGGTCGAAAGAGCATCTGGTTTACATCACCTGTGCATGGGGGAGCTCGGCTGGTGCCGGTTCACTCTTGTGCTACTTTGCAATTTAGGATATCAAACAGCTTTATTAGTTAGATATTAATAAGTGTCACAACTTACCCTTCTTTGGTCTTCTAATATAAAATTCCAATTCCAACCTTGGTGTCTGGAAATCATCTGACTGCAACAGCTTGTAGGCAAACCTTGATCCTTCCGATCAGGCCGCTACAGCCTGAACCACCTTGCTGCTGTCTTCAAGGTTGCTTTGCAGAGAGATCAGCCTTTTATCCTGAGTGGATACAAACTCCTTCGGTGAGCGTGTTCCTTTTTGTTAATGACAATAAAAGAAGTCTCCTCCGGTTCCTGTGCAATCTCTGGAGTCTACAGGAGCGATTGTGTCGCCACAACTGAAGTGCTTCTGTGGGGCAGGTGAAGATGCAGCACAGTAAACTTTTCCCTGGAGCTTAGTGTTCAGCTTACTGTGACAAGAACGAGTTGGGTCTGCTTGTCCACATGGTGCCATGTTATGCTAAACAAGAGGAGGAAGTCTTATCTCTCTGGGATTTCTCCTCCTTACCTGTGTGAATTACATTGCATAGGTTTCAAACTCCGTTCAGACCGTTGTCCGTGGCTGAGATGCGAATGGTGTCTCTGCGGAGCCTGTTTCAGGTTTTTGCAACATAGCCCTACTTAATTCCAAGTAGTTTTCTCGGCTCTGAGGTTTGAAAACTGAAGCTTGCTCATCCGCAGAAGCATCTAGTCATTATATCAGTATAGTTTTACCAGACAGTTATGCTCGTTATGTGTTTCTTCTCTGTATTGCATGGCAACTTCTTTGGGTGATGACAGGCACGCTTTACAGCAATAAGCAAACAGGTCTAAGAATTTATCTACACAGAGGAGCAACCAAAGAGAACGGGTTTGTTTTCTGGCAGTGCACTCTGCAAATTTTTTTAAACTTTGATTCCTGCAATTTAATTTTTCTAGATTGAGTAGAATAAGAATATCTTAGCAATGTACTTCAGGACTGAGGATAAACTGTGATTGACTGAGTGGTCTGCAAGAAGTACAAAATCCTCTACTCCAGAGCTTGTCTTTCTCTGGCACGACTGTTGAATACTTCGGGCTGTTCAGTGTGATATATGCACTGATGTATATGCATTTCCCTCATCTCCTGTTTTGGCTGAAGAGGTCTTTCAAGTAAAATGCAATTGGGCTTTGCTAGGTGAGCCATGAAGTACAGGTGTCAGACCTCCTGCAGTTCTGGGTTGAGAACAAGAACCCTAACTCTGCTTCCAGATCTTTTAGCAACAAATCTGAGGCAAAATTTGAAATATTTATCCTTCAGGATTAGAATTGAATGAGTTTTTTGTTAACTAGGTCTTATCTGATGGTAATAAGTTGTCCACTGAAGGAAGAAGAAAAGGTGACCAGATGGTTGATGTTTGTGATGTGATGTTCTACACACTGATGTGCTCCCCCTCGCACATCTTTTCTGTGGGAAAGAAAGAGTTTTGTCGTCTTGATTTATTTCTAAATCAGGTAGTTAAAAGTCCATTTGCCAGTAGTTTTGGCTTTGCATACTTTAATACGGAGTTTTCTGTTGTGTAGATTATTTCGATGGCTTCCCCTTGACCTATTTAGAACATATGTTAAGACTGATTTCACAATTTAGAGACTGTTTCTCAATAGGACCTTCCACTCTCAGTAGAACATTAGTGTTCATGTATCTAAAGGGAAGAGTCCTTGAAGCCGTTAGCCTCTTGTCCTTGCCTTCATTTGTCCATGAAGGAATGCACTTTGCAGTTAATTTCTCCCACTTCTCTTGCACAAGCAAGGCCCTTGCAAGAAGAAAATCTTGTGCCTTATCTTCCACAGCAGTTAACTAAAATGACAGTGGATTTTTGCTACACTATGAATGCAAAGGCATCTGTGTTTTTCTCTAACTCGTTTTTGCTCCATAGCCCCAGGCTGGGTGTTTTAGTAGGACTCCTCCTGTGCCTGCTGCAGGCTGCTGGAAGGGATTGCCTGCGTATTTGGCACGAGGTGCTTAGGGATGACTGTCCTGGCTTATTAAAACCCTTTCAAGTAGAGCTCAAGCAACATCAGTATCATCCACTCATAGTGTACTAACACGTTAAATTTGCAAAGCCACCATATGGAGTTTGTTTCATGTTTTTATTAAGCATTAATGCTTCTACTGAAGCATCGCAAAGGAACGTTGCTTTTGGAAGTGTAGTCTCTCAGTCATCGGGGGCTCTGCGATGCCCCTCCAGGCACTTAATTAATCCCAGGGTTGAGAAACTATTTCTCTTCAAGATGTGTTGTCAACATGTGCGTTTTCTACTCCTGTCCCTCCCACTGAATGCCTCTGCTTTTACACATCCGTGCCTGAAAGGAGGATTTGTGGTGTAGCTTGGAGGTGGGCCTGAGGGATACCGCTATGGTTATTTGGGATGGGAAATCTGGCAACAGTGGACTGCGAAATGTATTTCTATAAGAAGAATACACGTTTACACAATGCATACAGGAACCATCCTTACAGAGCTTGTAGTGTATTGAGGTGTCGATTATTCCCCCCCCAGCAGAGTATCGTATGATACCAGCTTTAATGAATTTCTGCTATTTCTTTTTTTTTTCCCATTTAACAGCATCTCATGGTAAACCATAGGTTTTCAGCTGCCTTTAGGATAATGGCAAGCTCTGTAAAAGGCACTTAAAGAGCACCTTTCCTTGACCAGACTCGGCAACTGGAGAACACGCTTTGTTCAAGTCCCTACAGACTACTGCTTGTTGTACGTTAAGTGTTAAAGATCCAGAAATGATAGTTCTTGCTTGTTGTTGAAAGCACTCTCATGCATTATTTATCAAACAGTAGGTGAAGACTTCAACCTTTTTATGATAATTGATAGTGGTTAGAATACAAGATTACACCAGTAATGAGCACCAGTAAATGCCAGCATGGGAGGTGTATTATCAGGACATGTTCTTCATAGTTAATTCAAAATATATATGCTTTATTGGGCCTCACTCAGGCAACATGGAGGGGAGAAAGGAAAGAGATGATGAAACTGCCTGTTAATAGCATTGCATGGGGGTTTGCCTGCTTGTGTTTTACAGTACTCATTCAAACTACGTGAACTGTAGCTCTTTCAGTGTGAAGTAATAAGATTAAAGATACCTTCTGTGAGTTCTGCAACTTGTTCAGTACGACTGCCGTGCTTCCTTGAAATCCAGGATCTTTATGCAATGGTTTCTCTAGATCACCTGGGGATTTCAAGTAGTTTTAACATTAGGTGTGATTAGAATGATCTCATGTTAATCAGCTGAATCCATGATGGTCAAGAGGAACAGTTCTGCCAGGGAAGGGACTCAGGCTTGTGAGTGACTGCGCAGACCTGAACACGAAAAGAACCTCTTAGTGTAATTTGCGGCACTGGTCAGTGTGTGAGCTGTCGTATCGCTGCTCTTGGTGCTTCCTTTGCCCATGCCAGGCTTCTGCTCCAAACAGCCCAAGTCCTCCTCGTATTTGGGCGCAGTCGATGCCTGTTTGGAGTTGAGACTTCAAAAAACATAGCCGGTAAGTTGTATTATCAGTTTAGTAAGGTTCAGTACAACTTAAGCTAGTAAATTCTAGCTGTTTGTAAATAGACAAGGGATCGAGTGGTTATGAGGTGTTGAGTTGCAGATTTTTGATTTTTAGTATCAATTATATTGAAAAAAGATGAACATTGGAGGAGACGGAGGAAATAACTTTATACCCATGAACTGTTAATTTAGTTTGATAGAGCTGAAGCAGCTACATATTGATGCCTCATTATTTTTAAATTGAATAAGAGGTTTCCTTTCATTAATCCTTTATTTTGTAGACAGATGGGAAATGATAGTTCCTTTTTTCCGAGGGCAATTTCGCCCAACTGTCAGTACGTTGAAAGTTAGGAGTTCTTTTACTATTGAAATAAGGTGCTGCATAGTTGGGAAAATAAATTAAAAAAACAAGAGACCTTAATTTGAAAAATGTGCTGCCTTGTTTTATTTCTTTATAATTTATTTCTTTATAATCTGTGGCAAGATCTATGTTAGTTTTCAGCTTGGCTAGCTGTGTATCTGAAAACATGCCTGGTAGGTGGCAGATGTAAATATCTCAAATGAAAAGATAATTTTCGTGTGCCACTTATTCGTCAGAACAGCGAAACAGTCTGAAAAAGGGAATTGGAAAACTGACGAGTTGATCCTCACTTGAGCTCATGGCCAGTAGTGACTGTGCTTTCCCTGACGCCGATGGAAGTTCTACCCCGGGCTTGGGCAGAGCTGGGAAGAGTTTGGCTCCGGGGATTGTGGAGAAATGTGTAAATCCTAAGCGGGGAACCTGCTCGTTCTGAGTCGAATGTAGCTTATGACTTAATTTCATATAACCAAGGGCGATGGTTGGTTTAGTGTATTTTTGGAATAATTATCTGTTTGTCCAAGAAAAGATAGAAATGAGTGTCGTTTCTGTGGCCTGCAAAAAGTGTTCAAAAGATCTGTTCACCCCCTGGTAAAGAATACTTTTGTACGGCAAACTTAAGCAGAAGTTAGAGCAATCCAGGCTGTTATTTCATGCCTTCCTTTTGGCTGCTAATTCTTCTTTTGTCTTCTACTGTGTTAAGTGTCTCTTAACATGTGTATGCTGGTTTGGAAAACATCAAAATACATTGGGAACACACATTACTCTCACTTCAGTGCTGCTTTGCCCTGTCCTTTTCATTCCGTAGCTGAGTATAGCCTTGAAACTTCGTACCGTTTCTATTAGCTCTAATAAGCATTTAAGCAGGATGAGCGGCGTGACAACTGGGGAATAGCTCCATGTATTTTCTGACTTCTAGATGTCGGTCCAATTTTTTGTATGTGACTGCTATCTGTTAGGTTAAGCCCACAGAAATGGAGAAGAAAGAAAAAGCTACGAGTCGAGATAAGCCTCTCGCCCTTTCCTGCTTCATCCCATCAAAGATATCAGGGTATTAGCGAAGGAGAAGGCTCTTCCAGCTCAAGTCAAAGTACAAACCTTACCGTTAGATGAGTGCAAGGATGAGACTGAGAACTGGGAAATGGAAAAGTGCTATAGCTGGCTGAATGGATTATAAAGTTGCTGTAACCTTCTTGTGTCTCAGGGTTTGTGAATATCCTTGCACAGCGCAGGCTTTATTTTTCCGGTCAGCCTCTAACAACGTTTCCGTTAATGAACAGTGCATTCACATGGTTGATAAGCTGCTTGACAAGTTAAGTGTTGCACTTCTAAAGGAAAATACACCTTCCTTGTTCCCGTGGTGAGAACTCAGTCTTGCTGGACCCTTACTCTCCCTGGGGAAGTTTCTGACCTGGTGCCTTAAGGCAGCGGCGAGCCTGATCGGGTCATTCCTCAATCTCCGCTTGATGAAATGGAAAGGGGGAGTTTTAAAGCATTTCCTACCATACCAAAAGCTCTCTGATGTGATCATTGGTCTGGTCTTTTCTCTGGCTCCTCTTGAAGGACTCGTATTAATTTCATTTTGTGAGTTATGGCCCCAGTATTCTTGCTTGGCTGTGCTAATACCAAATACAGCAGAAACAAAACCCTGCTGGCATCCTCATTATCCCCTTGGCTACACCAGTACAGACTGCGACAGCACTTGCGGACAATGTCCTGTCTCCAGCAGATGCTGGAGTTAAAATGGACATGGCATTGAGCCTATGTGATATTTGCCTGGAATACTTTCAAAGTCTGCAACTGTTTTCATCTCAAAAGAAAAGAGATAACCCAAGGAGCTCTGCAGCATCTGGGTGGCCCCTTCCTGGTCAGGACACTCTGCGTTTCCAAAGTGTTTCCAGACCTCTGTGTTTACACCTGGCTAATGCAGGGATTTCCTCCTGATTGCTTTTTGAGACCTCTCGGCTAACTAGCTCTTAACCCATTTAACTTTCATCTGGTTTCTTTTTGTGGTTTTGTGAACAGCTTGTGTGGTACAAGGCGTTGGAAATTTAAACTTGGGAAGTTGCGTTCCCTTTGCCATGGAGGCTTGTAATTTCATTAAAAATAACACAAATTGGGTTGTTGATGTTTTCCATAAAGCCATGTTCAGAGGTGTAATTATAGTATATTCCCGTAGCATGCGTTGAGTCTCGTATGAGCTCTTGCATTGTTTTTCCTGGGATCAACGTTCAACTGACATGTATATTTACTGGGTTTAAAGAATGGCATGAGGTTTGCTTTCCCCATGGTTCAGAACTGTTTCAAGTGATGTCAGCACTCAGCTGGCGCTTCCCAAACACTTCCATGTCCACACTCTGGGACTAGAGGCACAAAAAACATCAAACCTGGTTTGCCATTGTCCTCTGTAACAATGCAAATAATAAGTTTCTGCAGGATCTTCTGATTAAATCACCTTTTTTGCTGAAAAGCAGACATGTATTTAATAAGTGCTTCCGAGTTTTCTGTCCTGTGGATGGAGATGTTAAGCAACACTAGCATTCAGAATTTTTGCGTTCTCTAAAACATAAGAAATCAAGATCTCAAAGTTACTTTTGAGGGCTTAGCTTGGTTAGTCACAGATGTGTCCTGGGGTCTTTTGCTTCTCTTGTTGCAAAGCGTTTCCTCAGTCTCATGTTAGTTCCTCCTTCTCCATTAGCATTCAATGACTTCCGTTTGCTGGAGTGTTTTTCCTTATCTGCTTTGCCTGATCAAGTTGGTTTTGTTATTTGGTTGGTGTTTTTGGTTTTAGCTTGATTGCTACGTTGAGGGGGTTGAGCTAATAAAGGGTTACATGCCTGACTAACCTCTTAATTCTAAGCGGAAAATACATCCCACTGTTTTGACAAGAGGTGTCTGTTACTCTGCTGCTGCTGACAGGTACCCAAGGGAAGACCGCGCTTGCTTTGCTACCAGAAGCTGTTCCAGGCTTGCTGATGTTGTGCTTGGAACGAGTTCACAAGTGGAAGCTGACTTAGATCGATGTGTTTTACCTCACCAGCAGAAGTGTGGCGGTATGTTGAGGTCCACGTGTTGCCAAAAAGTTTCTTCACGTTTCCAATTACTCCTTTGCTGGGCAATAGCCGAGATGTGTGATCAGTGGCTTCTGCCAGAGCAGATACTTTCCCACATTCCTGCATTTCTGTTTAAGGTGAAGTGAATTTTAAGGTTGTGGTCATATAGAGATGTTTGGCATTAGAATTGTGTGGCAGTCAGTGTAAAGCATCTTACACCTACCTGTCTTTTTAAGTAACTGAAGTTTGCCCATACGGTGCCTTTTTGGGAATGGAATCATAACTAAGATAGGAAGAACCTTAGCAGCAGTTTGACAAATGGTTTAAAGAGTTATGCTGCCTTCTCAAGAGAGGTAAAAACACAAGCCTGACACCAAAAGCGATGTAAAGCCAAAGAAGACAAAGGCAGCTAACCAAGTGTGACAGCCCTGTCCTCTTTCTGGTCGTCCCTTGTCAGTGAAAGATACAGCTGAATTAGAAATGATTAATGGAGATTGTTAGAAAGGTGGGGAAAAAAATCAATAGCAACATACGTTAAAAATCTTCAGATCCTTGAAGTACAGAGAGATGATGACGTGCTGAAGGTATGAGAAAGGTAAATAAATAGATGTAGTGTGCTGTGGACACCACTGTCCGTACAAATGAAGTCTCCGCTGGCTGCAGAGGCAGCCTGCGCTGGTACAGGCAGCCAGATCCTTGCTGCTCCAATAAATCCGAGTGAGCTGCGGCTCCTCTCACTTTACACTGCAGATGTAACTCAGTGGAAGGAGTAGTTAAGGCTGCCCAGTCAGTAGGATGAAATCGTAGCTGTGATTGTCATCATTCCCCCATGGTGATGCCTTGCTTCATCTCACTTATCGACCTAAACTACTCATTGCAACTAGTAATCTACAGCGATGTTGTAGTTGATGGGAAGGAGAGAGGACCGAACAGCCACAGTGTCTGATGCCAGGGGCTGTCTGCCAGGGTGTCCTGTCTCCAGGAGTAGGCAAAGCCAACTCTGCCCAGAGGAAGCATGCAGCACAGTCCGTCGCTGTGTGATGGATAGCACTACAAGCAGTGTTGCAGATGACGGGCAGCTGAAGAGCATATAATGGCATAAAGGTCTGAGGTTTTTTTTCCTGTTTCCTAATGGTTGCTAGTGGTTTGGGGTTTGTGGGTTGTTTTTTTTTGTTTGTTTTTTCTTTTGATCCCTTATAATGTTAGACTGGTGCTATCATAGAATCTGATTGTGATTCCAAGGTCTGATGCCTGAGTGGAAATTACTTGCTTGGAGCCCGGCATATTTGTATTAAGCTAGAGTTGCCCACCCTAGTATGTGTGTATCTGTGTGTGCTGCCTGTCTACCCTGCAGAAGACCCTTCTCCCTTTTCTTTTGTTCCTTTGGAAGTGACATTCCTCGCTGGTACATGGTCAGCTAGAGTGAGAGAGATTTAGGTTTCTTTCAAAGGTGGTGGTAGATTTTCATCTCACCAGGGAGACAAGTCTTCCAAATGCTTCATCTAGTGCTTTAATGTCTTTGTGATCCTGTTGTTTTAATCAGCTCTTTAGAAGTCTTCCATGCAGTTTATTTCCAGCGTAGGTGGATTTCCAGCTGTGCTGAAAACCTGTTGGGAAACAGCAAAGAAGGGAACCCTGGTGATTGCTGGAGCATGCTTCTTGTGGAGCCCACCTGACTCTGGTAGCAGCGTGGGGCAGTGCTCCTTTCCAAGCGTTTGCAGCTTAGATGTTGACTCATCCCTTTGTCAAACTCTTGTGCCTTTCTCAAAGCCTCAATAGATCATTACTGCTGCTTTGAGTGGCTGAAGTACTCATCCTCCCACTGCCATGCTGAGCTGAAGGAGATGAGATCTGAGAGTGAGTTGTCTTTGGGTATTTAAAGGGGAACTGCCCAGTCATCAGGGAAGGGACCAGCACGCTTGGGGTATGGGTGTCCATGGGGACAACATGTACTGAAGCGTGCTGGTTAATGGCAAGAAACTACTCTGTCTCCAGAGATGTTCATTTGGTTAATTTCCATCTGGAGAGAAGGAAAAGCTCCTGATTTGGTTGCGGCCTCACTTGCTGATCAGAGGAGCAACAATTGTGAATAGCCAGAATAGAAAGGAAGAGAAGTTCGTAAGTGCGAGTAGGGTGGGGAAGTGGTACCAATGCTGGTAAAGAAAAACATATATAGCAAAATTCATGTTAAATTAAGATGATCATAACAATGGGGGAAACAAAGCAGGAAGAGGACTTGGACTGAAATGTGAAACAAAGACACGAATACAGAATAGGATGTTTTCCAACTTAAGAGCTATATTTTGAAACTCGAAGTTGACAGGTCATTAGCACAGAAATGTAGCAAGCTGTTAGGGTACCAGCAATTACATTCCTGCTGTGCCAAGTGGGCCTTTTTGCCCTGTTTGAAAAACTCCTCTTCCTCTTCGGTTTGTTTATGCTTGAAGGCCAGGAGACCTTTGGTATTATCTCATGCTTGCAAGGACAAAGTTAATTTCCAGCTGTTTGTAATATAATTCACTTTCTCCCTATTAATCTATATCAATCAAATTTACTAACTTCCTTTATGAGAAATATTTATGCCTACTCAGAACACATCCAGTTAAAATTGATTGCATCTTAATTGGATCCAGTATGAAATATTTTCGTCCTGGTAGGAGCACGGGAGTGTTAAAAGGAGAGAACGTAGAGAATGTTCTTTGTAGCAGCATTTAAATATCGTTTCAAGTTGTGGTTGTGAGAACAGTAACTTTGGAGTTGCTGTCTGTACTGCTTAGGGCAGAGACCAAACTTCTTCCCTAAGTGCTGGTACTTAGCCAGCAGCATTATAGGATTGCAAGGTGAGAGGGCACCCGGAGCCAAGTCCTCATGCAGTGTGGAAGAATGCCTGCCATTTAATGTTGTTCTAAAAGCTGGCTCCATTTCATGATTAGTTTTTGATTTACAAGCTGCTTTGCTAACCCCCTGTTGTTAGAGAAAATGGAGTGGGCTGGTTGCAGCACAGAGGATTTAGGTTCAAGTCTGAGAGCGCAGCCCTTGGGTGACCTCCCCATCATTACCGGCAGAGCGAGAACTGGGAATTGCTTTCTTCGAAGCCATGATGCATTGTCCAGGATTTGTCTGGTAAATGTTCTTGCAGCAAATGGAGAGGTGCGTTATTATCGTTGGGTGCAGAGCACGCTGGAATGAGCCATTACCTGCGTGATCTTCAAAATTGGTGTCAAAATGAACTCCCAGAAAAATCAGTGAGGAGCCTGCTGGGGAAAGAGCCACGCTGCATATTCGGTGATACGACTCGGACTTTGTGGTATAGTGAAAGATAATGGAATTAGAAAAGAAAGGAAAAGCTGTGAGTAATACTCCTTTGTGCACCCTGAGCTCCTTGATCCAAGCACTACGCTAATGAAAGGGCATGAGGGGCCTGAAATAGCGGGAACAGCTCCAGGCTCTGCATCTCTCTGCCACTGCTTTAGTGGAAAACGTCTGAAAAAGAGGTGATAAGATTGAGCAGGCTGGTGGTCATGCATTTCAGATACTTCAAGTTCTGGAAAGTAGGATGAAACTGCTTTTTTTTTTTTTTTTCTCAACCATGGAAAATTGCCAGGTATGTTCATTGCCCAGCGTGTATTACATGGTGAATTGATATTACGTAAAGACTAAAAATAGTTTGTTTTTGTTTTAAGTCTGTTGTCATAAATAAAGCAAGGTGAGTAACCAGGAGGTAAATAACATTCTTAGCAGTGCCTCCAGGTTTTCGTGGAGTTTTATGGCTCGTTTTAATAGTCTCCATTTAAGATAGATTTCATTGAAGCCAAAAATGCCATTTAAAGTTAGAAGTCTGTAGAGAACTTGAGGAATGAATGGTTTTGACAAATGAGCAGTTTGAGGGAATTCATCTTCTGTAGAGGAAATCATAGAAACTCAGCTTTCTTATACAGGGATAGGGTATAATTTGATTAGCTTCAGGTAGAAAACAAGGAAGAAGTGCCTTGGGAAGTAAGATTTTTATTTCGATTAGACCAGCCAAGCAACCAGACCAAGACCAAATATGCAGATTTTTATACTAATGCTTGAAGTCTCAAAAACTGTAGCCAACATGCTGAAATCTGTGTGCTTTGGACATCTGAAATTACTGATGCATCAGAAACTTGCTGGAGGTAGAGGACTGATGGGATTCTTACAGCAAGAGCAAAGGAGACGAGAGTAACAAGGTGGTTGTTTCCATTGAAGCCCTAAAGAAAGCACAGATTTATAAAAGAGCAGGAAGGCAAGAAAGGCAGTAGCATCTCCCTAGGCTGCAATGGCATGCCTGGAAAGGAAAAATGGAATATTTGTGCCTTACCTGCCAGCCGGGCAACCTGGGAGGATAAGACAGAAGATGCGGTTAGCGGGGGCAGGCTGTGGCTGGTCTATGTTGAGCTGGTAACTGGCAGTGCGATGCAACGCGGTGGCTGGAGTTGTGGGTGCAGGGAGAGCCTGTGTCCTGCAGCAGCCGGATGGAGAAGCTGTCCTGGTGGCTTCTGAGCAAACCCCAGTGCCCGGTTCTGATGGGAATTGTCAATATGCCACCTTGTAATAGCGACTTCAATGAACTCTTTAATGGTATCCTTTTAGAAGCAAATAGTCATTTAGGTCCGTAAAGGAATATAAATGGTAGGAAAAGCTCTGTTTTTCCTAGCAGGAGAAGTAGGAGTTGTATGCCTTTACTGGGTTGCATGATTACGCAAGGAAAACATTTCCGTAGTGCCTTATCAAACTGACACCTGCTGCCCTGAAGTGTTCAAAATGTGAGGGAGCTCAAAAAAAGGAATTGGAGTTGTGGAAAAAAAGTATACCCAGGCCCTTTTTAAGATCCCTGTAATATGATGGCCCAGCCACGCTTGCTGGTTCTGGATTTTTTAGAACTGATGATTACAGGAACCTTGAAAGTACAGTAAAGAGTTTCCTTCTGCACCTATCAAATGAGGGAGATGTTCTCCTGATGTTCACCACTAATTGCCATTGAAGAAAGGCGGTTGGGCCAGCTATGTTTGACCTGGCCACAACCTGGCTGTGCAAAGGAGCCTCGGGAGCTGGTGGGGTACACGTGTCTGACCTTACCCACGGTCAGCTATGGGACCTTGCTGTAAAGAGGGGAAGCTTTGAGGTGAGTAGAAGCTGACTGTTCAGTTGTATCTGCGGAATGGGTCAACAGAAAACTCTACAGCCTCTTTAGAAAGAGTTGAAGTAGGAAGCAAGCAGGAAGAAATAGACAGCAAACTCCACTCAACTAAAAAATAATAAATAAAAATTAATAAAACCTTTGAAGCTTGATAGTGCAGGGATGGATTCTTCTACTTTATTGTCAAGAGGAAACAGAAATGTAAACTCTCAGAGGATGAAAATGTACTAAAATAAAACAGTAAGTAGGAGCAGTTGTAGTACCTCAAAGCATGTATGGTAACTTTCTGCTGGAAATGATTGGAGAAGTCGCAGAAAAGTTCTAGCAATAACAAGATGAACCCCAAAATCACAGCTGCCATAGCCAGGACTTGGGATTACTCCAAGGTAAATGTATAAATCCAGTGTAATTGTGCCCCAGAACCACCTGCTGGTCACTTCTTTACACTATAGTAAAATTCACGCTTCTGGAAAACTTCCCTTTTCCCTTCAACTTACAATAAAAATGAACTGTGGGTTGAATGAAAACAACCAGCCTTCTATCTTAACGGAAAATGTGGTTAACTGGCACATCTGCACACGAGATTTTAAGCTCTGAATAGACAATGAACAACTGGCTGTTAGTTGCTTGTTAAATATATGAAATATGTAAAGATACACAGTATATTTTAACTTCACAGTGTGTATGTAGTGGAAATACATTAGCTTAACCACTCTGGTAAAATAAGTAATTTATGGGAACCTTTTGTATTCTTTAGTGTCTAGGAGTTTTACAGTGGATAAAATAACTGCATTTATTGGGTGTTGGTGCGTTCACTGATAGGACAGAAAAGGTGCTCTGTACACCTGACAGCTGCTTATTCCCAGGTATTTGCATGCGGGAAGCTCTGACTGCGTTGTTTTAGCAGTATACAAGTCCGGAGGTAATTCCTATCGGTATGCATTTGCCTTTTACAAGACGAGTACCTGTGCACTGGAGCAAAAACAAGGTTGTGAAAAAATAGTGCTTTGCCTCATAGCTGTAAGTGTGGATTTTTCTCTCCTTACTACGGACCTGTTCCATGTGTCCAAGTCAATCTGTGGCACAGTATTGCCAAGTTTAAGCTTCGTTTCATAATAAATACCCCAAAGGTGTCTAAGCAGAGACCGATGCATCTGAGAGAAATCCATCCATATTGGATTTTTCTAAATTGAGCTAGAAGAGTGAACTAGGGTCTGTAAGGAGAGGTAATAGGCCTGCCTGCCTGCGGCCCTATCGCTCCGTGCCTACGGACAAACGTGCGAAAGATTCATCTCCAGGGGAGATGAAGTGGAAAGTGTCCTTGCCTATGGCAGGGGGGTTGGAACTAGATGATGTTTAAGGTCCCTTCCAACCCAAACCATTCTATGATCTCGCCATGGGCATGGCATGGTGTGAGCGATGGCCCATATGAAAGGGTCATCGTCTTATAATAACATTTTCTGAATTTGAAACGTGTCAGCTTGTTCCTTCTTGCTTCTCTGTGAATATAAAAAGCCATTAGCTTTCATAACTTCTCCTTGAGGTAGATATGTCATGAACAAGAAGGATGCTGCTGAGCTTTTATGGTTTGCAAAGAACGGGTAGGGCCAGAAAAAGAAATATATGTGCAGTGTCTTGGTTTTCTTGTTTGGGGGGGGGGGGGGGGGGAAGGTTTTTTTTGTTGTTCTGTATCACAAGACAAAGTGGGAAGTTTTATGTAAGCATACTGGGGGACAGGGAGAGCAGGTTCTAGGAAAAAAGGAAATTTGTCAGCAGAAGCTGTCCAATCAACCTGCTTAGAAGAGCCATGTGCTTAGAGGAAGTACTGTAAGACGACTATTAAAAGGACACCAAGTTAGTTATCCTCCTGGAACTGTTGATCTACTGCAAATGTGGTTGAAGGAGTGGTCAGACTCTTAAAAGAAGAGCAGGATTTTATCTGGACGTTTGTGGAAGCAATTCACAATGAGCAAGAGGCATCTGGCAAAGTGGACAGAGAGGCACAAGTGAGGAAGGTACTTTTTTTTCTTAATTAAAAAGTCTCAATTCGGCTAGAAGAGCAATGGCTGGTATGTTGCTCATCTACAAACTGAAGATCACAGCTGCTGTGGTTTATAATATTGACTTGAAAAGCCATGGTAAATTCTGGGTTGTGTTCAGGTAATTATAGAATCATGGAATGGTTTGGGTTGGAAGGGACCTCAAAGACCATCCAGTTCCAACCCCCCTGCCATGGGCAGGGACACCCTCCACTACACCAGGTTGCCCAAAGCCTCCTCCAACCTGGCCTTGAACACTTCCAGGGATGGGGCATCCACAGCTTCTCTGGGCAATCTGTTTTTTTACTAATTCCCATAGTAAGATTGCATCATGCCATGAAACAGGAGCATGGGTGACCACGTCTACGTGCCAGCCTGCGGCTGCCGAAGGACTGCATGGAAAAAGAGCTGTAGGAGCATCTTTGTAGGTTTACTATTGGATTTTTGCTATAACTTGATTAAAGCAACTCAGAAGAAAGCCATCTGCAGAGAAAGCAGGCTTCATTTGTTCGATTGCTGGTGGAATTGCTTGCTTTGAGTTGGACTGAGTCTTCACTGGAAAAGCTTCTCCCGGCGAAAGTGTTTTCACTTTCTCGACAGCTGAAAATGAAGCCAAATCTCCAGTTTATTGTGGAACTTTTGGGTGGGTACTGCAGCAATTGCTGATCTGAGAAGTTCTTTAACCCTTGAGTTGTCTCTGTCTGATTTAGCAGCTTCAATTAAACAGGCCAGTTAACTTCCCAGCCAATAGACAGAACATTTCAAAAAAGGCAGGAGAAACTATTCCCGCTGGAGATTATTGTACTTGTTTGCTGCTATCACAGACATTGTGAGATTGAGTGACAGGGAGAATTACATGATTTTCCAGTGCATAATGCTTTATGTGTGTGGGTAGAATTTGACAACTGTTTTTAAAACAAAACAAAACACCCCCCCAACTTAACTTGTCATTTAATATCGAATTTTCAAACTTTTCAATTGAAAGTGGTGTAAAGTCTGAAACTAACTTCTGTTTTTCTTTTGCACTTGCACCGAAGAAAAGAAAAGCAAAGAAACCAGAAACCAAAGCAAACTTCCAACAGCCAGAATGAAACGATGTTATTCAGAAGCCAGCTCCCCTCCTTTCCCTCCCACCTTACACGTTTTGGCTCCAGGCTGACCAGGATTACTGTGGAGGCTGGGGTTTTGGTTTTGTTTGACTGCCAGTATGTTTAAAACAAAAAAAAGCAAATAAACCCCCCAACAAACCAAACAAACTCCAGTTTGAAATCTGCCTGTATAGTTGAACACTGAAACTATTTATGCTGATGAATTGGCACCTCTGGCAGGGACTGGAAAACATCCTTTACGGTCAGTGAAAACACCCGATGAGAGTTGGAATTGAGCTATTTCTTGGCTTGAAGAGTGACTCAATATAAGTGCTTTTGGTTGATTTGGGTGTCATCTAGGTTAGAATTTGAATCCATTTGTTGTGCACTGGTGTGAAGACTAAAAATTCTGTCTTTTTCCATATAAACAGGAAATAATATTTTGCTTTGTCTGTTCTGGACGATAGCAATTGATGCCTTTGGAGCTAAGTACAGAGCTGAAAAAAATATCTCTAATATTTCTCACTTTTCATGTTTTCCTGATGTTTGCAAACAAACAAATTGCCACTTAGAGGTATCATCTCGCACTAAGCTCGATGGAATTCCCCCAGATAGCAGAGTTGGCCACTCTGACATGCTTCAGAGTGCTACCACCACCAAATTTCCTCCTTTCCTGTACCGTGTCTGTCTTTTCAGTCTTTCTAATAACAGCCTGGGAGTCACTTGAGTGGGTCTCCTTCAGCCTTAATTGCACGTGTGCAGTTTTTATGGAGTATGCCCCCACCAGGAGGTCAACATCGTATCAGTGATTCTGTTCATCATCTAAATTTGCATATTCAGGCACGCTCCTTCCTTCAGTTTACTCTAACAGAGTTATAAGATAATGCAATTGTCAGTAATAAGCTGTGTTATCTCTTCCACCGTCTGCCAGTCAGTCACATCAGGTCACGTAAATTTATTTGCGTAGAAGTTGATTATTCTCGTCTCAATCCTGAACGTGCTTTTTGGGTCGGTTCTAAGTCGAGCACGTTCTTTCAGCTATGCAGAGCTAATCGAGAGCGTTTCTGCCAGACTTTTGGGACTGTGGGATCAGTTTTCTGTCCGAGTCCCTAAATGTCCATTAGGTAAATAGCTTTTCATGGCACATTACAAGTACTACTCAACTACCAAGATGTTTTCATTATTCAATATTTATTTGAGGCGGGGTTTTTTTTTTTCAGTATTGCATCCAGTGCACTGAAAAGTCTGCTTGGGTGTTTTTGGCAATTTTTTGTCACATTTTTTTATTTTCTCTTCTGAAAATCAAGTTGACTGTACTCTTTCTAAATGATTTCTTTATACACGTCTTGCCAAGCTGGTGGCATCCATTACTACTGAAATGTGTTGGTGTCAAGATGCATGTTTATCTTGCATGGAATAAAATTGGTTCGTAGCCCCATTTGGAATATGGCAGGTATCTGTCACCAGCAACAGGACTTGCGAATGTTTAAACTGGAACACATTTTTTAATTTGCAGCTACTACTACTCAGTTGCTCACTTGTGATGTGAACTGGAAATGCTACCATTAAGTCTTTGTTAAAGGCATACAGCTGAATTGTTTGGGGGGAGTTAAATGCTCAGTTTGAATATCGTGGTTTGGTTTCATTTGCACTTCCATTAGAACAGTTTTCAGCATTAAATTTGCATTAAAATGCCGAGGTCAGTAGCTAAGTGTGGATTGGGAAGACTGTAATTAATCAGAACAGCCACTGATGTGAGAAGAAGAGGGTAGAGCCCAGCGGAGCAGTAGCAGTAGTTTTGACCGAGACGTTCACAGTTGACAGCCATGGTGGGAGCCCACAAAGAGGGCAGGAACATCAGGGATCTGCTGCTGGATGTCTGTAAATCCCAGCCAGGGACTTACATAGCTCTCTTGGCAGGTCAGTGTGGTTCTCAGTGGAGACTCCCTCCTGCTTGCCACTTCCTCAAAGGGTGTTTAACCCCCAAATCCCATGGATTTGGCCATAACCAGGAACGGTGAAGACAATAGCTTAAAATCAAGGCGCCAGAGCTCCATAATGTCTATGTAAGTGAATGTAAAGAAAAACTCTAAGTAGCCTGATAAAAATCTTCTATTTCTAGTTCCTTTTGCTTAAATGGGCCTGTCTAGAGGAAGCGATTTCTTTTCTGGAGTTGTTCTCCAAGCTGCTGCCAGGTCCCAGTACTGCAGCTGATGCAGCAGTAAATGAGTTGTCTGGCCTGACCAGTTCTGCAGACAGGAAGCCCCTTCCTTTCTCCGTACATGCAGACTGTCTCTGCAGTACCTGGACCAGAAGCTAAACTTGAACAGAAACCACACAGTGTGGCTGCTGGCCGTTGAAGTTAGAGAAACGCGTGGGCAAATAAAGACCATAGAGAACCACACACCAAAGAAGAACAACAGTAGGAACGGTTGTACTAGTCACATTTTACTCTTAACTGTTTTGGACCACTGAGTAGAAATGCTTTTGTGGTTAAAGCAAGATTTCAAAATGCAATTTGTTTTAAAAGCTAAACAAGAAGGGTTGCAACAAAGTTAGAACTTCATATTGAGCGTGGCTCTGCCTGGGCCCCGAAGTCAGTTCTTTATTTCCCATGATGGAATGGGTTTTCCTACAGTCAGGTTTGAACAAAATACCAGTTAGTTTTTAAACCTCTCTATTTTATTCCAAGAATGTACTGGCAATGACAATACTTTAATAAAAAGAAAAATAATAAATAATAAAAAATAATAATAAAAAGAAAAAAAAAAGAAGCTAAAAGGTTTGAAAGTTCCTGAAGAATTACTTGTAACGTTGTTTATTTGCCTATGTAATCAGCTGTTATTGTGCTTCTCCAGTGACACTGGCTTTACCCTTGGGATGCTCTGACCTCTTCAAGGATAGTCATATGCAAACTGAGTTAAAAATTAGATAGAGTATCTTTTGTAACAACATGTCAAAATGGAAACCGGTGCTGAATATTCAATGCTGGCTGCTCAGGATAGGCAAATTCATTTAGATGACATGGTAATGATGCTGCAGGAAAGAAAAATTGGAGGGGAAGAGAGCAGTCTTGTAAGAATAAAATTTATGGCCGAGTAGATTGTCATCTTTTCTTCTCGCTTCATTTTATAAAGTATTTCCATTCGCAGATGTTTATTTTATGTGCTTGGGAGGTAAGTAAGGGGGTAGTACAGTTTATTAGGAAATAGTTTAATATACTGCACAACAATATAGTTTATTGAGAGAAAGGATTATAGATTTATGATACCGTTACCGTAGTAAATGTCATCAACGCAGCGCACGATCCGCGCATCACCTCTAACTGAGAAGGCAGTCTGGGTTGGCAGCAGCTCTTTCCTCAGGGTTTTCTCCAGGCTTCCCATGCTTCCCAGCGCTGGGCTTGGGGTGACATTGCTGCCAGGCTCTGCCTTGATCTTCCAGTGCCTTGTAAAATCTCCCCTTGTGCCCCAAAGGCAGATGGTTTCTCTGCAGTTCAGGGCAAGGAATTTGTGCATTGGATGAAGAGATGCTCCTGGAATGCCCAGTGCCTGTCTCCCTGGGAGTTGTGTGTGAGTGTCAGAGCAAGCTGGTGCCCCTGAGAGCACTGTGATTTGACATGATTTCTCATTTTTGTTTGTTTGGAGTCAAACTGGAATAACTCAAAAATGTAATCTGCAAGTAGCTGTAAGAAATTATTCTGATAAGAAAGTACAGCAGAGGGAAGTACTTTTTTTGTATATTGGATTGGTATACGTAACTTGCTGACTTCAATATTTAAAATAAAAATAATCTAAATTTCAGTTTGTCAAAGCTAGTAGATGTGTGCTTGTTTTAAAAATGAATTTTGGAAAGCAAAATATAGTTATAATGATGCTGTATCAGGCATCTTGTTGCTCCACACAGTGCTCTACATTTGCTTCTAGTTAACAGTTTGAAGGGGTTAAGCTACAAATGGGAAATAAAATATACTGTCCCTCAGTTTCCCCTGCCCGTTCGCTCCCGCGAATGCCATCTCATATCTCCATAGCTCCTTGTCCTGGTGCTGTTACTGAATGAGGGTTTGAATGAAATTGCTCAAAAGGTTTCAGGATGACCAAATCTAAACGGCCTGTAAAGATTGTTTTACATTACTGCATAAATTGTCTGCCTCAGTATGTGGTTAGCTGCATGAAATGGCTTTACTTTATTTAAATATTAAAAAAAAAAAAAGCCAAAAACCACCACATAAATGAGGTAAACATTCTCATCCTTTGAATATAGGAACACACATCTGGAGTAATGTCTTAGACCTCAGCACAATGGTTTTCAGAAATCTTTGCTGTAACAACTGCTCTGTTATTTCTGGATTTACGTACGTAACAGAGGGCTGTAGTTGTTGAAGATCTTGGTAACTTAGAAGGAAAAATAGTAGCAGAAAAGTTCTTCTGGTGTTCTGTGACTTGTTTGGACAAGTGAGTAACAGAGACACTAAGGGATATAATGCACAAAGGGATCTTTCTGCCAACACTGTTACGTAAACGGAGAGTAAGCTGTGTATTTTTTTTCTGTAAGTTCATGGAGTTCAGAGTCAAAATGGACCTTAATGTTTCTCATTACCTGCATACTATAGACTATTAAATTAACATTTACCTCTGTACTGCAGGGGTAATATTATAGTACAGTAATAATTATGAAATCTGAAACAAAATAAGGGATAATGTTTATTGCATTCCGTTTAATGGCATTACACTTATTACATTACACATATTTGGTTAACCTTGGTGATTAATTTCAATATTTAGCTGCCCTCTCTCCTTTTTGGTTCCTTAATGATATGTTTTTAGCATTTGAACGTGATTCTCATACTGTTCTCCTCTAACTCTGCCTTTCATAACTGATGCTTCCACCTACTGGCAATGCTCACACGGAGGGATCGGATAAGTTGTTCCTCTTTCCCATAGCTGGACTGATTCAGATCTTTTTGTGCATTTTTGTGTTGTATTGCTGATGCACTAATATTTTTTCTTTACTAGATCCTTTCCCATTTATCAGTTTCATAACAAGCAGACATGAGCACTGCAGTCACTTTTGCAGTTTGAGGCTGAGCAGTGCTGTGCAGAGTTAAACAGACATCCCTGTTTCCTGTGTCTTTTCTCTTGGTAACGTGTCTAAGGATAGCACAGTTTTGATTTACTCTTTGAGAGAGCAAGCAGAGTAGCTTGCCCACAATGATTTGTGAATATTTGCAATGCCCTGCGAGGAGTGTCTCATTTTATAACTATGGACTAGTTTTTAGATGCTTTCCGTTTGTATCAAGAAGCCTTTGAATGCTTTGAGTCTGCTTTCCAAAAAAATCTGTAAGCTTAAGATTTGGAGTAACTCAGGATTCCATGCATTAGTTTGTAGCTGCTTAGAGAAGTAACTCTTTAAAAACATTTCTTTATTAACAGTTCTCCATGGCATGTGAGAAATCAAAAAAAAATGTGTTATTGAATATGCGTGTGGCTTAATAGGCTGGATATTTAGTAGGTTCAAATGTCTTACGTTTGTAGATGAGCAGAGAAATTTTTAGATAAGAAATATTTTCTTCTATGAAAGTGGATTTAATACCATGTGAGCTGTTTGCTTTGTAAAAACTTATTAATCATTTTGGTTTAAAATGTTGTTACAGTGTCAAAGGGAATTCAAAACGATACCTAAAATTTCTGAGTAGACTGATGAGATCACCTTCTTGTTTATAACTTGAGTTAAGTTTGAACAACTGGAGGGAATTTAATTTGCTTGGCCTCTTTAAACAGCCACAACCATGTCCACATTGTTGATCCATGTTGGGAGCAGAATGGAAACCAAGTACTGGTCCGATAGTGACTCTTCTGGCCCAGTGAAAAGGTAAAATGGTGTTTAACCAGGCACAGCTGTCTGAACTAAAATTCAGCTATTGGCAAGCGTTAATATTTCTGAAGTTGCCCTCTTCAAAATGCCAGAAAAAGCAACTTTGTCAATGTGGTACATAAAATATCAGCAATTATGAAAGGATTTGACTGAAAAACTTCATGATGAAGTGCAGTTGCAGGTAGAATATGTAGGCAGGCAGGGGACTGGATTTGGGGCGGTTTTCTGCACTAGTTGGTGAATTGCTGGACAATAAAAGTGCTGCTCTTAGAAGATGTGTGAGACAGAGCTGTCCTGTTCTGCGTCCGTTTACCATCTCTGCAACTCGCTTCGCTTGTAGATCTCTATGCAGTTACAGCTGGATCCAGGTCTGAGAATAAAGTCAAGCCTAAACCTCATTTGAAACCTTAAACTGTTCTCCCATGGTGCTTCAAGCCTGGAAAACGAGGAGGAGAATTATATAGATAATGATTCCAGCACATGATGCTGAATATTCGCTTTGGTCGTCAGTGACTGAGCGATGACACCTGGAAGCGATTTGAGTGATGAAGCCAAAATTTTAATTAGTTGCTTATATTTGGAGAGTTATTAGTTTCGGCCTCTGGGGGCACATCTATACTGGTAAGTTAAGCAGCGCAAGGGCCTTTTCTGTGGCCCTGAAGCCAACTGGCATGGTCTGACCATGTCTATACAATTGCTACCTGGGTAGTGACACCTCCCAGGCTGTGCCCGACCGTTGTTTGGGCAAGGACTAGCTGGCCAGGGCCAAAACTGTCCTGGAGACCGTAGTAACCGTTTACCAGCAGTGACTACTGGTCTCCAGTGCTCAGGTCTGTGCTATGGCACTGTTCAACAGAACAAAAAATTACTAAGATGATGTGGGAAGGCTGGAAAGTGGGTCAGTTCTTACTGCCTTTCCTCCCTCTTGCTCGTGTCAGTGACTTGCCTTTCAGTAATTTGCTTGGCAAATAGATGTTGCTGATGCTTCATTAGCATTTGAGTTATTTATTTTCGTCCTTTCTGGCTATCAGCCATTTACGAAGCACGTTGACATCTTTTTTTTTTTTTTCTATGCAAACAAGGAACTTGAACAACAAAATAAAGGCGATGCAAATGATCTGTTGCTAAACTTGACAATTTTTTTCATTTAATATTGTTAGGCTCTATGTTTCTTTTTTCAATTAGCTTTGAAATCTGCTTACGTACTCTGCTGTTTAGTATTTCTGTCAAAAGAAGGAAAGAGATTGCAGCATGTGTTCAGGAAAGACACAAACCGAGAAATCCTCAACTGCACAAATAATTTGCTCCTACAGTGTGGTGCTGGAATTGCTCGGTGTAAAGATGAAAGCATGCTGTGTTTGAGAAAGCATCAAAAATATCATTAGATTTCTGAGATTATTTTTTTTCATCCATCAGAAGCTCTTATTTTAGCTTGTGTTATTTTTGTTTAAAAAAAGAAGTCCGAAAACGAAGATGCTTTTGTTCTCATGGTTCAGAACAAATACTCTGCGAACACAAAGAAAGTGAGTGTGTGAAGGAGATTTTGCAGAGAGTCTGATTTCCTCAGGCTTGAAGTATTAACAGATTGTAAGGGCTGCCAAACCACCCTTTATCAGCCAACACGGACAATAAACTGTGCAAGATCATAATTAGGTTGGATGCAAAACAGTAATCATGTAAGAGCTGTAGGAGTTGCCAGTTACTGTTAGTATTCTGCAAGCTTGATGGCCTGTGTGGATGCTCCCAGTCTTAAGTCGGTTCTGCTTTCAAGAAGTGTTATTTCTGTACCCACTGTCTCCTCTTTTGTAGGTTTTCTACAAAAAGTCACATGAAACATGTTACCCTTTTGTCCCTAAGTATTTGGGCCTTAGTAGGACTGCATGCAGAGTAGGGATCTTCTGCTGACAGGTTTTCTGGCATGACATCTGCCACAAGCACGGCTTGTTCTGTACGTGTTTGCCCTTTGTCAGTGATTTTCTCTCCTCTTGTCCCCTGCCATAGGAAGGCAACTCGTGAGACGAGCTCCCAAGCTGAGTGCTCCAGTTGCTGTAGCCAAGGCTATGTAATTTTTTTTTTTTTTTTTAATATTTATGTCCCAATAGAGCCTTTAATTGGTATATCCATGTATCTTCCACTCAGAAGCTGAGATCTTCTAGGATTCAGTTACAGGTGTTTCTCCATTGAGCTTCTCAAGGCATAATGAAAAGGCTTCATTTAAAAAACCACTCTTGAAGTGTTCTTTGTTCTTCTAAATTAGGCAAATATGACTTAAGTGAAACAGCAGGAGCTGAGGATGAGACCAGGAGGTGTTTAAACCACTTGTGTACAGGTCTAAGTAGATCATCCAAACCCACCGACTTTAGTTTCCCTGTGGACTTGGTTTGTTTTCTGGGCTGTTTTTTCCTGGACTTTATTTCGGTACGTTTGCACAGCACCTGTACAGGGATACCAGGGGCGCATGAATGGAACTATTACGACCATCATTACAGCAGTCAGGTGTGTTAAGATGTATTTTCCCTGTTGTACTCACAAACCTGTTTTTGCAGGCACAAGAAAATTGTGGTGGGCAATAATTATGCTGTAGGTTTCTTGCAGTTAGAGTTGTGGTTCCACAGCCGTGGCTCGGGAGCCTCTCCTCTCCCTGGCAAACTTCTGAGTAACTCTATCATTAGGTGCTTTTTTAGGCACTTTGCTGAAGCTGGGGAACGTGCTTTTGAAAGTTAACAGTGCACAGCTTCCTGAGGGCTATCAACTGCTTTACTTGCGTATTTGTGTAGTATTCAAGAACAATCAATTTTTCAATTTCCAGGTATTTAGAAATTCTCTTAATCTTTGCTGTAAGATGACCGTTTTGCTACTGATTGAAAACATCACTGATATATTGACAATAAAGGATTTCTTGTAGATATGAGCCCCCAGAGAGCTGTAGTTTAGAGCTGGCAAAGTGGTGACAGGCTCTGGAAGAAACAGTCAATTAGCTTTGCAGTGAGACGTTATCAGGGCAGAATGAGGAGGCTGGAGATCTTCTTAGTTCTCTCACCTGAGAAGATCATTGCAGTAACCATAAGACTGTTCCAAAGGCAGTCTTAGAGGTGCGTAAAGAGTAATATCAGAGAAATTAGTAGGTCACTATAAGGGTTTTGCAGTGGAAAATAGCCTATATCTATGTGTGGGCATGTGTGGCAGTAACCATACATTTAATTATAATGCGCACCTCGTCCTGGATTATGCAGCCCGTGCGAATTTATTTAAGAAAATGGATACTCGGGGAGTTTAGGGTGCACAGAGGGACGGCTTTTCCTCCTCTCTGCCTGCCCTGAGGTGCAATTAAAAACATTTATGGCAGTGCCCAAACCTCCAAGTCACACTGGCCCATGTGGGATGAAGGTATACAGGCTGGTAAATTGTTGAGATTATTGATTATAAGAAGTTAGCCTTTCCCGTCCGGTGATTAACGTCCCTCAGCTGCAAGGCAGGAACCTGCACTTTCCAGTGCATGAGGTAACGCACCTTCCTTAGGGCAGATGTTTTGGGTTTTAACTGCATTAAGTTGATTACTTGTAATTGGATGCTTGGTTAAACTACTTTTATGGCTTCTCCTTGAGGGAACTTTGCCTTCATCAGCTGCCATGGTGCGGCCTCTTACTGTGTTAACAAGAAATAACGCCTCTGGTTTGTGAATTTTGTTTGGAGAAGCAATGGGAGATACTTCTGGTGGTTGAAACAATTCTTCTGGAATAGTTAAACCAGCTTTTTGGAGCTATACAGTCCTGTTGCTTCTTTTTTAGCGAGTGTAAAACGTGTTCTGTTGTAATAGACTTGTACACAGTGCTGTGGCTCTTAAGGAGAGATGTGGCCATTCTTTCCAGAAAGATTGTCTTTTAGAAAGTTGTGTTTATTTGCTGTGGAAAGGCTCAGTTCCTTCCCATCCAAAGGCACAGATTGCTCCTCTGGTTAATGCAGCACCTGACTGCATGGAAAACAGCCAACAAAGTTTCTGTCTTGTCTGTTAGATGCCTGGGGTTTGCAAAAGGAGCAATTCTGGGAAGTTAACAGATGAGATAGCACAGAAACTACCATTGCTTTAGATAAAAACATACATGAAGAACAGCAGTACGAAAACATTGAAGATTTTGAGTAATTGTGAACAATCGGTGTTTGCAAGTCAGTGCTGATGCTGTTCACTCTTCTGTTGCCTCTTAAATCACTTCTGTAGAAAAGTGCAGTCCTCGTGGCTGAAAGGTCTCCTGAAATCTCCTGGGAATGAGATGCATTCAAGTGGTGATTTTGCCTCATAAGCTTGTGTTTGAATAAGTGAAAAAATACGTAAATAAGTTGAGAAGACTGTCAGAGCTACTTTAAAGTACTCTCCATAGAAAGTCTGAATGGTAGAAACAAGGAGTAAAATTATACAGTTTGTGCTTCTGGGGTTTTCCCTGTTTTGAACTACTGCAAAGCAGCAGCTAAAATCTCCCCTTCCTCTGAGAATTAAAACAAAAATTATGTGCTAAAAGTTTGGACGGGAAAACTCTGACTCATATTGTGCTCACATTTATTGAAAAAATAAATCAGCATTCTGAAAATTTGATTTTTAACTTCCGTCATACATGTTTTAAGCTATGTCTGAGGCTTGAGTAACACCATGACCTTGAGCAGTTTGTGAAACGGTCCCAGTTAAGTTGAGTGAAGTCAGTTGCTTCAGCTGTCTTGTTAGCTGTGTCTGTTAGCAGAGCACATGGATGCCTTGGACATGGATTGTCAAAAAATGTATGAAAAAAAGATTATTAGCAGGTGTGACTTTCAGAAGGAATTTTTTTTTGTGCTGGAAAAGATCCCAAGCGTTGGGTCACGAGACGGCGTTGGTACAGCGTGATGGCTTGGCATCCAGGTGGAACGTACGGATCTGCTGCGCAGGAGCCAGGAATCGCATGGCCGACGCCTCCTCAATGGGGGCCGGCGGTGGCACAGGGATGAGGTGAGTGTTTTGTGGGGAGGCTTCCCAGGAGCGTTCTGGCAACAGAGGAACAGCGAGATGCAGGATTCCTGCCCTCAGCCTGAGTAGAAGGATTTTAAATAGGTTCAGACTTCTCGCTTCCCTCCTGGACTTGGCCTCTGGAATTTCGTCCTGATTCTGTCTGGTTTTCGTTCCTAGAGAAGCTCTGTTATTGTGATCGTTTCATAATCCCAGTTGAGACCTCGGAGAATTCCAGCTGTGATCCTGAGGAGGCAATGGAGGGGGACGGATGATGCGCTGCCGTGCTGGGGGCTGGCGCGTGAGCAAGCTGCCGCGGGGAGAGGGACGAGGTACCGGCGTGCTCGGAGACGATGGTGTTTTCTACTGGTGTAGTTACTGGATTCCCAAATCCTGCTCTCAACACATGTGAACTGTGTTTTATTCCGCAGTGTGCACGTGGGCAAAGTTTCTCAGGGTGACAAAAGGCACATCCCTGGTGTGATTCAACACTTCCGCTTCATTTCAAATTCCTTCTCTGAAAAAGATAATCTAGAACTGTTAAAAGGTGCAGGAATCTTTAAAAGGAGCAAGAGGTTTATTTTCAGCTGGTTTTGTCATTAAAAATTACTGTCTTAGGACAGCACCCTTGTTTTATGAAGAAGTAAGCTTGGATGGTTAAACACTGAGAGGTTCTCAGGAGTGTTTTAGGAAGAAGCTTGGCTGAGGCTCAAGTCAGGTGGTACCGATTGTCTATGTATAATCATTAATGTGTTTTATCGTTTCAGTGGGTTTTTACTTCATTACATGCCCAGGCTTTTTCTTTTCCTTTTTGGGTTTGCTGCAACTGCTTGATAAAGCAAATGTCTCAAGTTTTATTTCCATAGGGCATACAATAGAACAGCAAAAACTTAGTTCATGACAAGTCTTGTATTTTGTTCTAACTCAGCTTTTTTTTTTTTAAAGAGCTTTCAGATTACAAGCAAAATCAAATGCCAGGAGCTCTCTAGCAGCCTCTTCCAAACGTTTGTTTTCAGTTCACTCGATGACTTTTTTCTTTATGCTAAGACCTGTTCAGACAGCCTTTTACTAAGAGTGATTTCCCTTAGAATAAAGAGCAGCTCTATCTGAGGGGGAAAAAAATCCTAATCCTCATTTGCAAAAGGGAAGTGATGAAAAGGTTAAAAACCTGATCCTCATGTTACACTCATAAGCTGGATACATCCTCGCCACTTCCCTGACACCCAAGTCAGGGAAATCTGAAGAATTGACTGTCTCTGAGGAAGGGTGTGGCTTTCTTTGGCTTTTTCTCCCAATAAATCTGATGTTTTCGTGGCATTAAGGACTTTCACTTCTTCATAACTCAAAACCCATGCTTGGTGACAGAGGCAACAAAATGGCTTAGAACTTGCTTTTGAATGTCCTCAAAGAGGAGAAGACAATACTTCTAGGCAGAATGCAGTGCCAAGTGTTTCTGGTTTTCTTAGTTTTCTATTGGTACGTCTACCAACACAACCGTGAGTTGGTACTAGTGACAAAAATCACCTTGGTTTTGTTTGCTTTAGTAAAATGAGAATAAAATAGTATGGAATGATGTTAGGCTGATATTTTTATCAGTCAGTCCATTGTAATCCGTCACTCTTTCTGCTCGCTATCTGAATTGTTTGATTCTGTATTCTGCTCCAAAGCTGCTGGTAAGACTCTTTTCTTAACCATTCTCCTGTCAGTTTTTTGAAATTCTGCTTCCTTGAAATCAACTTGATTTATGGAAGTTTATGCACAACTGTAGGTTAGAAGTGGTCTTTTAGATTTCATAATAAAGTCCTTTTCTTATGCTTTTTATTTCTGTAATAAAGCAATTCACAGGGAAAGAAAGGATTTCTCTCTCCCCACAAAGGAGAATGCTTTCCCTGCGCTCACAAAAGCAGAATGTTAGCCAGTAATGCACAGAAAGCTTAGGCTATTTAAACAAAAAAGTGCACCTTTGCTTCAAAAACCAGACTATTAGAGATCAGCAAAGAATACATTTCAAAGACAGAATCTCCTTTTCTTCTGCCTGGCTACTGAGCTCTCCTGGCATTTGTCAATGGGGGTGGTTTGTCCTCCAGTTGCTGCTGCTGAGGCATCATAAGAAATCCCAGCCTGCCTTCTCTGAAAAATCACATCTCCCAGGTTTGTATTTCTAGAGAGATATAAGGAATTTTCCAAGAAATTGTGGATTTTCCTCTATCAGTTACAAAGTCCTGTATGCGCTTGCACCGTAGTGCTCCATTCCGTACCTTTGGCGTTCTTTTAGCCTCTGAAAATAGGACAGATATCGTAGCAAGAACACAGTAAAACTGAATTCTTGTTTAGCAAGACTTGTATCCAAATCTAGTTCAAGATACACATTCAGGTCTGTGATGTATTTTTCTACTTGGATGATGTTTGATGGTGGCTTTTCCCTGCACTTCCCACACACTCAGCTGTTTATCCCCCTCTTTCATGAGGCTCAGGTTGCAATGTCTCTGGGTTTCCATCATCTGCAGCTGGGAGACTAGAGCCAAACTCAGACTGTGCAGTCATGTTGGGGCACAATTTTGGAAAACATGGCTGTGATTGCTCTGCCTTTGTTATTGGATGGGGTGCACCAAGAAAATTCGGGTTTGCTAGCAATGCTCTTTTTTTTCCTCAGGATATTTCCCTGCAGAAAGTAGCCCGAACAGATAGAGAGGGTGTATGAGCATCAAGATTGTCTTTTTTTGCCTGCTCTATAAGGAGAAAACAGATACGTGTGGTTATTACAGTGCACAGTAGATGCCAGGGAATATTAAAAAAATAAATAAATGCAGATAGCCATAAGCAATGTTTAGGTAGGCTTTCTATAATTTGAATAATTCAAGTTTGCTCTAGAGCAGAGTGTTACAGTCTCCTGCTGCTCTTCTCAGAACGATCTGCAAACAGGCCCTAGGATGGCTCCAAATTCAAGTCATTTAATTCACACCTTCAATGGCCACTGCCTGATCACAGTGTTCCCAAATAAATGCTCGGTCTGCTTCATTATTTATAAGTCCTTGAGTGTTTAAAGTGTAAATTGGACTTTTCTAAACAGAGAACCATTAAACCCTGATGTTGGTTTGCTTGAGTAATGGCTAAAGGAATTGGAAAGCAAAGAAGATTTACAAAACCAGTTTTTGATATATATTTGTGATCTGACACACTGAAACGTGCCTGAGAACTCTAAAACAGATTACCTGAATATGCAGTCTTCCCGAGGAAAGGTGATGAATGGATGTGTCCTGCTCTCCGTCTGCGTGGGTTGTGTGCCAAAACACCCGTTTTGATAGAATAGTTTGCGTTGGAATTTCACTGGTCAAAGACACCCCTCCACGCACACCCTGCCTCCTTACTGTCAATCTTGCCTGTGTTGAGAGCTCCAGTCCCACCCTATTTGCACAATCCCAGAGATGTATTTTCGGTTAATTTTGAAATTAAGGTTTCTATTTTAAGAGGCAAACCTAGCCAAAGCTTGGCATTTCCTGAGACACAATCATCTGTACTTCCAAATAAGTGATTTTTCTAGAATCAGAATGAAAATTGGTTGTTTTTCTATTTTCTGTAGGGTGGATATAGAAATACGCTCTCCTTTCAGAAAAAAACAACAGAACAACCAGTCTCTCCAGTTCACGTGCGTCTTGTGCATAAAGGACCTGATGTTCAGGTAGCAAATATTGGTTGAGGAGGAAGAACCAGAGGACCTTTGCTCCACATGCATCTGCCAAGATCCTGAGGCTTGTCTGTAGGGGGAGAGCCAGGAAACCCCAATTGCTCCAGCTTGGCTGTTTTCTCCCCCGTTGAGTTTTTGGGACTTGCAGGCTCTCCCATTTGGCAGGAGGAACCTAAAAGCCTTAAGAGCCCTGGCTGCAGCTTTTCTCTCTGGTCACCCTGCCCCAGAATTCGGGAGCCATAGGTTCACCCTGGAGATCCCCACGCTCCCAGGGGGATTTTGGGGTCAAGTTTGTCATTTGAGCTGGTCGAAGGTGGCACCACAAGTGTCATCTCAGGCTCCTCTGTGTTCTTGGTGCATGTAGGCACCGAGAGCCTGGTCTTGTGTTCCCAGCAACTAAGAAAGTAAAAAATGAGGCAGATCTCTGATAAAAACTGGTTTGTATTGCAGCAGCGTTTGTCAAACCTGACAGATGAGGAACATTTTCAGGAACTTTTATTAAAAATAGCGTTCTGAGAAAATTAGCAGTCGAGGATCTCGAGAGGAAACGGAAAGACTGCAAATACAAGCTTTTTCATGCATGGTCTGTAGTTGCCTCAGAAAAAAAGTCGCTGCAGTTGGCACTAAGTTCAGGAACACTTTCTGTTTTCAACAGAAACAATTTTCGAAGTTGCATTTCTTTCAACCTGTAGGTGCAAATTTCTGTCTTATTTAAGGACTGGTCAGTGTACACCGTAAGTGCTGCAGGTTTTCGTTTCTGATTTTAAAATCTGGCACATTTGCACTCAATATGTCAGGTTGTAAATGTAGTTTGAGTGCATTAGAAGAAAGAGGCAAACCTGTTAACTTGAGGAAGGATCTGGGAAGAGAAAGCCCAAAGTTAAAGAAGGTGCATGTAAATTTGAGGGAAAGTGGTTGGACTTTTGGGTTGAATGCAATGTCACAGATTTGGGTTAGATGAACCGGGCAATGGAAACAAGGGTGTGTTTGCAGGTGAGGATGTCTGTTCGTAGGTTTGGAGAAGGAAGGTACTAGAGAGGATTGTTCTGCAGGTGATCTTTGCAGTCCTGCTCAAAGGTCATGAGAAGATACCGTGTCTTTCTGCTGACTGCAGCTGCAGGGTTTGCTCTACGAAATGCGTTTCCTCCCAGAAATGTTCTGCAGGTAGAAACTGTGACTGGACTCCTCGATGCTGGGACTTGCCAGGTGCATGGCGTAAGACTGGGACTCAGTTGGGTGCACGTGGTGACGTTGCTGTGTCTGGGATGCGTGGGGCTGTCGTAATCAGGGGGAGCTTGACTGTATTGCACAGGCTCAGTAAATTAAATCTGAAATGTGTTGTACTGGAAGATAACTGGTGTGTGTGTCCTGGGCTTCCGCTAACGTCTCTGTAGTCGCACAGCTAAAACCGTTCTTGCTTTGTCCTGCCGTGGTACCTACTTGGCAGATAGAGAATAAATACAACATTTATTAATATTTATTAATACGGTCTTAATAAAATAAGCCGGGTCTGAAATAGAAATGAGATTGGTTTTGTGATAATGTATTGAAATGGGAAGGCCTGGATATCCCTGGGAACATGACTCCTTTCAAATGCAAATAGTTTTGTTTGCAGGTTCCTAACTTAATAATCTATGCATGTAGTCAGAGAATTTGTGTTCCAAGGAGCTCAGTTCTGGCTGGGAATGTACACAAGCTTTGTTAATATCCGTGATTTTTTCCCAAAGTACCAACATAAAGCCAGGAGTTTTCAACGTGGCCAGGTGTAATAAGCTCACTCGCAGAAGAGAGAACTTCCAGTGCAAAAGCTGGTTTGTGGAATTAGGTACCGTGGCAAGAAATGGCTGTTACTTTGGGATAACTTCTACCTCGTGAATCATGGCAGAATGTCACTGTTCCGTAACCTGGAATTGTGTGAAGTTTCCCGTTCCCGTGTCCCCTTGTGCTCCGAGGTTTCCCTGTGCTGGTTCTCCCTTATCTCTGCGTGTTTAGTAAGGCAAAAAGTAACTTTCCAATTGACTTTCATCAACTGGGCCAAATGCAGGAAGAGGTCCAAGGTGCGAATGGAAGTACAACTTGCTGATGTTTCTGCTCTGTCTCTCAAAATAACAGAGTCATAGAATAAAGAGCCCTCAGTCTGTTCCTCTGGCTTCAAGTACAGATTTGTCTTTTTTTCTGATGAAAGTTTGTCTTATATATTCCTGAGACATCAAGTGCTGAAGGTCTCATCTTCTAAGAAGCCTCAGGATCTTTCCTGGGTTTAGGTGAGGAGCTGGTATGTCTGGCTCTTATTCCAGTTCCTTAATCCAGGGCTACCAACAGGGCCCCTGTTCTCACTGTCTGACTCGTCTTGCCGATCTCCGAGTAGTTCCTGTGTTCATTTGCTTTACTTCTAGGTGAGGATGTTGTGTTTGCCCTTGGTTTTGCTGTCAAGTGTTATTTCCCCTCTTTACATCACCTTTATTCATTTCAAAAGCTTTTTCTCTCATCATCTGACCCGAATGAGACACAGGGATAATTCCCATCCTTTTTTTTTTTTATTTCTCAGAAAAGAGTTTGTCTAAGTACAGTAAAACTCGTAGGAAACTTTATGGTGCTGATGTGCTTCCTTTGTCAGAGGACACGTGACTGGAGCGAGTTCCTCTATTTCTACATAGCTTCACCCCTGCAAAGCCCAACGCAGAGTGGTTTTGTTTGGCCTCTTTATGCATATCCTTGTTGTTGTTGTGCGCTGTGTCTTAAAGATCTAAATCACCTTCAAGAATTGCTGCTGCCAAGGTCTTCTGGGAAACGAGACAAGAAACAAAGTGTTTGCTGGAATAGCCTGGAGACTTTTTATCTTACTGCTGACTGTAGCATGTGCATTTTTATTATTTCTGTGCTGTCTGGTAAGAAGAGGAATGTTTTCTTTGCTAAACGTTCCCAGAAATTTTAGCCTGTGTATTTTCTGTTGATGGCCTTTCCGTTGTGTGTCGGGTACTTTCTAAGGTAGCATTTTTGTTAACGGTCATTTTCTTTCTGTCTGTACATGTTGTCTGGGATGAGAGCACCGATCTGGGGGTATTTTTTTTGAGAATTGACAGCTTTTTGTAGAAATAATGGAGAATCTTAGGTCAATCTTAGCAATCCGTTTTTGGTCCCATTTGCTAAAAGAAAAAATAAATAAAAGAAGAATCTGACAAATCAAGGTCTTTCAAATTTTTATTTCAGCAGACATTTTAGTGTTGTGGGATTGCCAGGGACTCAACAGCCTATGTGGCAGATGAGCAGGTGGTCTGGGGACCAGGGAGGCTAAAAGCCCCTGGATCCCTGGCGGGATCCTGGCCAACAACCTTGACTTCTCCTCTAGTTGTCTGGGGAACTTCTACTGCTCTGCATATCCATGTCTGCTGGCTTGGAGAGAGGTCAGATGATTACTTTTTCTTCAGTAAGCAGGTCGATGTGTCTTGACCATATGCATGGTTAGCTATTTAGAAATAGTCCCTTGAGCAAAATAGAATTGATGCCTCCTCAATGTCTGCAGTTGTAAGCTTCATAAAGCTTCTGAAGAAGAGCCTGTGTGGTTTGTAAATGCCTCTAATGTCTTTTTTTACCTGTAAAGCCAGTAAGCCCTTGGACAAGGGGGATCTGGAGCCAAGGAGCATGTGGAGGAGGGAGATATAAGTAAACTTGATTTCTAGAAGTAATTTGGTGAGTTCCTTTACCAAAGCCTCATGCGATGAGAGGTAGGATTCTTGCACTGATAAGAAAGTGACCAAAGAAACCCCAAACCCAGAATCAGAATGGCTGATTGTCACAGTAAAGGAAAGTCACCAGTGAATCCTTCCAAGAATGTGCACCGAGACCTGTTTTATTCAGTGTGTTTATAAGTTTTCCGGGAGTAGAGTGCTTGGTTTGGACAGTTAGGCTGTCCAGAGTAATTAAAAATTTACAAAACAGGGCAAGGTGGGAGGAGTATCCAGAAAACGTTATTATTGAGTGTCTAGGAGAGAGAATGGCAGATGCCAAGTGTAATGTAGATAGATGAGAAGTGATCCTCATGGGGAGAAAAGTTGGTCTTCACATCATGTGTGAAATAATGGGCTTCGAAGTGGCTGTTATCCCTGCAGTGAGCTTAGGTTTATTAAGGATTTGTGTTTAAAAAAAACAGACCAAACCAACGAGCCAAAACCTAAGCTAAAATGCCTAAAAGAAAATATGGCTCTAAATAAAATGTTACAAATTATTAGGAAAATATTGTTTTGCATTTCAGAGCATCATTTTGCCGCTAGATAAATTTATACCTTGAACACTGTGTGAAGTTATAGTCAAATCATTTCAAAGAGACTAGAATAAAGCTAGAGATGGGCAACCAAGATGATCAAAGATAAAGGACCACTGGCCTTACGGAACAGCTGCGTTCTTGACGATCCCAAGATGCTTCGACTGGACTGAAAAAAATTGAGGAGTGGTGTCAAATTCTGACTAGTGTTCGGTGAAGGTATTGGAGGATGTCAAAGAAATTAGCAGGTTGAGAGTTAAATTCTGTGACCTGTCTCTTCTTTTTTTATCTGTGGAACGCCTTGCAAAAGCTGGAGTTTGATGGATTTTTTTGAAACAAAAGTCATCGAAGGCTGTTGTAGACATCAGGACAATCTCTTGCGTGGAAAATGCCAGCACTGTGATTTGCTGGCATCTGGGAAGGTGCGTTTGGGAAACATCATCGCTTTCTTGCTCTGCTCTGTCCTGAGCGTTGCCTGTTGGCTTCTGCTGGAACCAGGACACCAGGCTAGATGAGTCTGTGGTCTGATCTTGTACAAGTTTTTGCAAAGGCAATTATATATATTAAAAAAAATAATCTGATAAAATAGGACTGAAATTTTTTCATCTTAAAAACAATCCTCTGTAAATAATGATTTATAAGGGTCGAATTTTTAAAGCAATTCAGTGTAAACCTTCAGATGTGTTTTGATGGGAGTCATTGCATTTGCCTTCTGTACCATTCAGTGTTAGAGTGGATTCAGAAGAGATGACAAATGTTAAGGAAAATAGAAAATTTCCCCAGAAGGAATTTTTGAAGACCGAAAGAGAAAAAATGGTCCCTTGTGGGGGAAAGACATTGAGTTCTCTCACCTGTCTCCTTCAGGCTGGTTTTGCTTTGCGGCTTGCAATGTGGAGTATTACCAGACATCTAGTTAAGGACTTTGCAGACTGTAGTCTGACCCAATAGAGACATTCCTGTGGTCCCATGTTGCAAAAATACTGCTAAACGTAGTGAAAAGCCACCTTTGATGTTTAGAGGCTCCATTCAACGCCGTTGGCTCCTGACCCCAGTGCTGAGTGAAAAGGAGGGCAAGACGTGAGAAGCAGAAACCTTTGGAGGGCAGGAGGGTGATGGAGATGTGCTGCTGTGAGTGATGTGGGACAGGCACAGCAAAGTGCACCTCGTGAGCTGGATGCAGAAAGAGAAATGAAATGTTGGGAAGGCCTTACGTAAAGGTTCCTTCTGCTAACTTTTTGGTTTAAGGTCTCATAAAGGTGACTGCTGGAGGGGAGGGGGTAGGAAGCAGCCAGCATAGCCGTGGCTCCAGTACTCTGTGAAGGGAGCTCCATTTCTTTCCAATTTAGCTTAGATTGTGTCTACAATAACTGGGAGTAGGACTCTTGATTTTGCTCGGTGTAGTCTGTCCCAGTATAGTAGAGAAACAGAGTCTGTTGAGATCCAGCAAGTATAGTTAAGCTTCTGGTAGAAGTACTGGCTTCTGTTGAGGGACGGAGAAACAAAATGCTATGTCAAAAATCAACAAACTCGAGTCAGTCCTTGGACAGTAGCGCTTTACTTAATTTAGGTTTGTCAGCACCAAGAGGCTTTCTATCAGAAACACTTGCAGAAAGAGAACACAAGAGCAACGTCCGTGGCCTCAGCATGGGGCTGTGGATGACCTTGCCCCAGTGAAACATCAAAGGAGGAACAAGCAGACCCTTCTGTGAACCAAGCAATTATCCTGCTGCTGCAACCCCGAGCATTAAAAAAAAAAAAAATTGTTTTTGAAGAAGGATTTCTGAAAAACTGTTTTTATGTTTTCCCGTTTTAAGCCTTTAGTATTCATTGTTTTCAGCTTTTTCTCTAACTATACAAGGACGGACGAGGCACTTGTTTTTGTCTGAGATGCTCCTTTGCTGTCACAATTTTAGAGGATGGGGCTTTGTGCAGAGTAACACATTACGCAGGACTTCGAGTGAACTTGCAGCTTCTAAACTGATCCCCAGCCAGACCCCAGGCCTCCCCAGTCCCTAGTGGTGTTTGTGTTAGGGCAGTATAGTCTCTACAGCCTGGGTTCTATTTTTGTATATCCCTGCTCTGTTCTCTGGCTTTTTTAAATGTCTGCTTCTCTCAGTGCTGTGATGGGACCCGAACTCTGCTTCCTCTTATGCCTTTGCTTTCTCCTGGGCATCCATCTCTGTCTTTCTGCAGTCACTCTTTGCTTGTTCACCTCTTGCTCATCTCTTAAAAGAGGGGTGAGTAACAAAAACATTAATGTAGGTCGATACACCTAGGAAGGGAATTACTGAATATTTAGTTAATTTAGTAGTTAGCATTTGACCATCATGCTTTCCTCTTCTGTTTTCTTTGCATCCTTATTCGCTATGTTTTGATGGCAGATGTGAATGCTGCGGGTCGTGTTTTTCAGAGTCACGTATGAGTTGTGTGTGTGAAGTACTGAGGCTATGGCTTTTTGAGATTCTGGTCCCATTGTTTGTGAACATGGAGGGAAGACAGGGAGGAAGGACCGTGATTCTTAATGTCCTGCAGAATAGGCATACGTATGCTCAGATCTGACGGCGATCCCAGGGCTGCCTATGGAACATATTCCATCAATCTTGCTGCATAGTTTCCGCCTGGAGCAGGAGTTATTGTAAGTGCTAGGTCTCTTGTCTTCATGCCAGCTGGAAAGCACTAAAACAAGAAAATGAGTCACCTTTGCTTAAAACGGACCCAAACTGGTGCTCTACAGTGTCTTATGGATGACCTTTTCCCCACGGTACACCCACTCTTACAGTGACTCAAGGTGGGAAGGCATAAGGTCCTTGTGGGAGGACTAGGAATATAAGCCTCAAATCTGAATTTGTCAAACTCCTCGTTTGGCCAAAATAATGGGCTGGGTTTAATAATGCTCTGTAATTGCACAAAGGCTGTGGCTGCACGCGGAGCAGGACGGGAGAAGATGGACCAGGACAGCAGGAAAACAATCTTGAAACAACCTTGGAAACACCTCAACAATCCCTGCTGATGATGGGAGGCTGGGGCGTAGGAAATGTGTAATCCAGGAGGTGGCTGTGTGGAATTATCCTGGTTTTGTGTATGAACCTGCAGCATGGGTCTAAGTAAGATTGTTTTAATGTTGAGAATTTACTTCTGCAATAAGGTTTTCATTTTCCATTGACTTCTAATTTATTGGTATTTAATCCATCCTATGCTACAGACATACACCATCAAACGTAGAAAAATAAGTTTATGATCCAGGTTTAATTATGAAAACTCTATAGAATATAAAAAAAAAAAAACAACCCAAACACAATTGCCATTTCAACTGATCCATCTAATGCCTTTCTATAAGGAAATAATCCCCATTTTCCAATTGCTTTGCAATCAGGGGCAGGCAGAGGAAAGCAGCACAGAGATACAGGTGGGGTTTTAATGCACGTTTGCTCTGTCTGCAGAGCCCTTGCGTATCGCACGCTCTGTGAACGTTGCTCAGGAGTCGCCGAGTGGAGGAGAAGCTCTCCAGTGCATGCGGGTGGAACTGGGGCTCTACAGCACGTTGTCGATGGCCCTGAGCAGGCAGAGGTGGGACTGGCACATGGAGACCTTCCTGAGTCTCTGCCCATGTTGGTTTCTTCAGCTTGACCAACAGAAGATGCAAGTGCGGAGGCACTGGTGGGAACGTTGTTCGCCCTTTGGCAGAAGGTTTATAACCACTTGGTCTGTCTGATACGGGGTTTCCCAGCTCCAGTGAACGTCCCCAACTGTCGCTCACCGTCACCACCACCAAGTCTGAGCTTGCCACAGCTAATTTCAATGGCTCTTTACAAAGCAGGAGTTTCTCATTTCTTCAGGCTCCCTATTCTCGCTGTCCTTGCTTGGTTGATTTTCATTTTTTAACAGACTAAGTGTGAAAAAAACCTGCTGCTTTAGAGTGCAGAAGTGATGAGTTTCCTTCCATCTATTGACAGCTATTGGTACTTGCCCTTAACTGCAGCTTAGTGAGTCAGAGAGTGTATTTATGTGTATATATTTTTATCCCAATTTTTCTTTTCACTTGTCTTTTGGAAGCGCACCTCCTTTCCCATAAGTGAGTTAAGTAGAATGTCATGTTGCTCATGGAATGTACAGTGTGTCAGATACCTGATTCTTCCAGATGGGTGCCATGACAAATCCATAGTTGGTGTTCCAGGGTAGGAAACACCATGTATGTTTAACATAAATTTCCTGACATGTTATTTGGGCTTGTTATACAGACTTGATGAATGTGCTGAAATGAAAAATATGTGTGAACAGCAGAATATGATTTTTTTATGATCTTTAGCCTTTTTGTACATCATACAGCTGAAGTAGCTGCTGATGTAATTGGGCAATATTGGAGGCTAATTGTGCTGTTGCAGGTGGTTTTATCTTTTCATCAACTTGGAAAATAACAAGTTTTAGACTCTCTTCAAAGGAAGAATAAGTACATTTGGATGATAAAAACTTTGGGGGATTATTATACTTCTGCCTTGGCTTCAGACACTCTCTGCAGAAACAGAGAATGCCATTTAACTCCTAAAAGCAAAGCGCTGCTGGTTCCATTCAACTTGAATCATGTTTTCTGGTTCGTGTGCTGGCATGAGGGTTATTCCCAGACCAGTCATGATTCACTGACTCCTTAAAAAAGGGCTCTGCCGAAACATTCAACTAAAATAATCCCAAGACAGGTTAAATCATTTAATAAGTGAGTCCTCACTGAGTGCTGAGGGTTTGCTGTCTTTAGTAGAGCATAAACTGCAAATTCTGTCTTTCATGGCTTTTGCACCCGAGTCCCTCGTAATGCCCTTCCCATAGAAAGATCGTCGTTTGCAGAAACTGATCTGTAAAAACAAACCCTTCCCTGTTATTTTAGTGTAATACAGATTTTCTGGATTCCTCACCATAGAATAGTCTAGTGTACAACTATTGTTAGAATGTTTACAGCATTTTATAGTTTTTATTTTTGTTGTCCCATCTAGTAGCTACTTGTTGAATAATTCCCAACAAGCTCAGATAACATTTCAGTGTAAATGTCATTACTTTCAGAAAAATAGTATTACACCTGAAAATAATAGATCTTTCTTCTCTGGTACGGTCTGTTGGTTTCTGGACTTTGATTCCTTGAGGCTTATTCTGTACTAATCCCTTGAAAATCTGTTTGGTCTTCCCACAAGGCATCTCAGGCATCAATCAGGCTTCAGTGAAGGTGGAAAAGCAGCCAAATTGTGGTGTTCTCACAAGATGAAAAGCTCCTCTTAAAATCTACTTGTGTTGGTGCACCGTCTAACTTTCACATCAGTCTTTTTTTATTTAGCCAAGAAAAATATCAATAATTATAGTCCCTGGTGTCCTTTTCAATGGCTTGTGCACGCAGGACAGAAGTGCAGGGAACAGTGCTGAAATAATATTGAACATTTGGATGTTTGAGTGTAACTTCCCAGAAGTTGGGTACAAGAAACACACATCTACGTGGACCACCTCTCTCCTTATCATGAGTGGCAGCATCTTGCTCAGGTGCCCTCAGTAGACTTTGACCAACCCCTTATCCCCCCAATACTGGAAAACTGAACTTCCAATATAATTACAGAGGAAGGAATGTGACTTCTATAACAAGGTAAAAGATTTTGCTCCAGCTAGAGCTTTGTTTGAGCTTCTGTTTGTGCAAAAAATTACAAAAGCAAATTGTCTAAACTTGTTGTTTTAGCGTGTTGCAAATATCAAGGGATGCGTTTGATTTTTGTGGTCTCATGTATGGAGGGTTAATGGGCAAACTGTTGATGCGTGTGTTCAGATTTATGGTTAGGAGGTGACCTTCCTGGTGTTTTAGGCCAAGGACAGAGGCAGGACGTAAGGAACAAAAGGACAGATACCTAAATGGGGGGAAAATAAAGACCCAGAATTTCAGATTCTTTGTAAATTAGAAGAATAATACTTTAAGGATGGCTATTAAAAGGCTTGTTTGCAAACTGCCGTGTCTTGAAGAGAGGGTACAAGTGCCTCATGAATATCTGAAGAAGAATCCGTCTGTTTTTAAGAACATAAAAATCGCTGTATCAAAACAAACCAAACAGAAGTGCTTGCTGTTGTAGAGTGCGACAAAGGAAAGTCAAACGAGATGCAGAATTCAAAGCAACGAGGTCAGTTAAGTGGCAAGGGTTTACTAGAGACCGTACGAAATTCGTCATCGCATCAAGATTTTGAGTTGATAAAATATTTTTTTTCTGGTAAGTAATTGCAATCGCTTATTCTCGGGTTCCTTAAAAATGAAAGCTGTTTGAGCTCTTTAGCCCATGCAGAAGGCTGCGTTTGGCAGAAGTCATTCTTCTAGGAAGTAGGCAAGGGAGAAGGAAGCCTCCTTGGACAATGAGCAACAAACCATGGTGTAGGTAGCCTATACCAAGCCCAAGCGGCCTGCAAATGCCAGATAGTGAAACATTTGATGTATATTGCTGGAATTTATAGGTGCCTTTGAGGTGTGTGTGTTTTCCTCTGATGACCTGTACGCAGTTGATGGAAGGGTAATCGCGACCTTCACAGGCAGTGCGACTGCGAAGGACGGAAGTGATTGATTTCCCTTTGCTGCTGTCACTTCCATCAGGACCTACTAATGTTATATGATATTCATAATGATGTTGAGTTTTGTAGAAACCAGGAACCAGTTTTCATTATAGGACAATCTTTCTCTTTTTTTAAAAAAAATACTCTAATTTTCGGAGGAGAGAAATAAGCGCTCTTTATGTCACGATTGCTTAAGCATCTGACAGTGGTGTTTTGGTGGGCAGCTGCGGTGGCTCTGTGTCCTTGTAACTTGTACTGTGATGCTCCTTTGCTCCTCAGGGACTTACTAGTCTTCAACACGGGAGAGAGGACAGAAGCTGTTGCTGCTTTTTCCCTCCCCTATTTCCTAATTATCCCTTGCAGTGTGTTTTTTCACTACTTTCACAGCCCTCTCCTATTTGCTATTCTGTGTCATTTGGTGGTTTCATTTGCCCTAGTTCTTCCATCCTTTAAGCTCCTCCCTTTCCCAGCAAGAATTTTGCATGTGATGTTTTCTAGAAACACCACCTTACAGATCTGCTGGGCGCAGGTGGCCCTTGCTGAAATGCCAGATGCTGTGCTGTTTACAGGTGGAAATTGCAGGTTATTTCCCTCGAGGGCCATTCGAAGGGAGGTGTAGAGCCTTCTGTTGGGATTAGTGCTGGTGAAGATGTGGCCAGAACCTAGACTTCGCCTTCGGGTCTGAAAAATCACAACAACTGAAGCTATTAGGATGATTGTGGTGTTTGTTATTTTGGGTGGGTTTTTTTCAGGGAGGCTTTTTTGGGGGCGCCTTTTGTTCAGATGACCTCAGATTTGGATTGCTGACCTTTCTTTGCATCATTATTGAGGTACAATAACGAGGGCAATGCACAGAAGCTGGTGGGCTCTATAGATTTTAGAGGAGTTGGTGACTAGACATAAACACTTGGAGCTGCTGCAGGGTTGGTAAGCAGCATGGTGAAATCCTCTTTACATGAAAGCTAGTGGTGTCTCCCAAAAGTTGTATGCCAGTTGAAGCTACTGGGTCAGAATATAATCATACAGATGGTATTCCATGAGAAATTGTGCTGGTAACCATAAAACACGTGGGTAGCAACTGCGTTTCTCGTGTGGCTAAAAGGATGTTGCTCCTCTGACTTGACACCAGGCTTTGGTGTACAGTTAGGAAGTTTGGCAGTATTCCTTCCTGTCATCTCCATTGTGTTATAAAAAGCAGTTTCAAAATTAAATGATTGAAAAAAACCCTTACTGTGGTGTTTTCCTCAATAGGACTGTAAACCAGTTGGCTGTGGTTAAGACCAGTAATTAGCTTTACTGTTTCATCCAGAAAAAGCATTGGCTCAACTCAGAACCCACCACCCCGCCCAGCTGAATATATTTATGCAAAGTCACTGTTGTTATGAAGTGAAGGTGTAAAGAAACTTTGCTCTGCACTTTGGAATAAATTATTTGGGCCTTTAATGCAGGAGGTTATGTGATGAATATTTTAGACTAATTTAAATGTTCTGCAGCTAGTGACGTTCACAGATTTTCTCCGTAACTGGGGATGAACTTCCACAAAGATCATTTCTTTTAATATTTCAGTGTGAAGAAAAGCAAGTAGTGTTAATTTTTCAGAAAAGTGAAATCTTAGGCAAGTGTTTATAAATACTGTGCCTGCAAATCTGAGGCACCAGAGTGCAACGTTTAGGGTAGTTAGTAATGCTTGACATTTAGAAAGTTAGTTGGAGTGTTTTACGCAGGAGATTACATACATTGTGGGTACTGTGAACTGACTGAGAGTTTTAGGCAAGACTTTTTAACTGACAGGATGGGACAAGAAAAGAAAAAAAAAAAGCACGTTATATATGTTGAATAGATGGCTGGTCCTAATGAAGTGCCACCTTTGTCTTGGTAGACATAGTTTTTATGTCTTTATGCTGTGATTTAGTTTTCTGTTGCAGAACTCCTCATGTTGCAAAACCTTTTTTTCCTGGAGAGCTTTATGTAACTGTTGGGTTTTTTCCCCCTCACCTTGATGTGTCACTCGTGCTGTGGAAAATTTATTCTGGTTTTGGTTGTCATTTCAGTGCTTTCATTTGTCTGAGGTGAGATTGGGTGATGATTGCTCAATGGAGGGAAAACTCATAATGTTAAATAGATATCTGTATATGATGGGTCAACATAAATTATTGGGCTTTGCAAGTGCTTCTTCTAGCATTGTCTGAAATAGCTTCAGTGTCAGGGGCAGTTTTTCATTACAGATAATAAGGTTCAGACTTGTTAACCATCACTCGAAACGCAAAATACCAGAAACTCGAGTTAGAAAGCTGTATTTTCAGTGTTGCCACCATTACGAAAATACATAAAAATGTAGATGCCCGTATGAATTTCTCCCCCGTGTGTTTTTTGTTTCTGCAGGCACTATCCTGGTTGACAATATGCTGATCAAGGGGACAGCAGGAGGGCCGGACCCTACCATTGAACTCTCCTTAAAGGACAACCTAGATTACTGGGTGATCCTCGATCCGATCAGCCAGAGGTTATACCTAAATAGCACTGGCCGAATTCTGGACAGAGATGTAAGTTTGGGATTTGTTGTTTTTCTTTTCTCCACATAGACATGAAGTTCTGAATCTGTGTGTGCTGGTAGAAAGACCATAAACAAAAGACCTGCTGGAATATAATAGCTGCATCTTTCTTTTGTCCCCAGCTGGATGTGAACAGAGTTAATTTGGTTATTTATTAGGGCTTGTTGGGGTTATGCAGGATCTTGACTGTTTCTGCACAACAAATGTGTGGACAAACACAACAATAAAGACTAAACAAACGGATGTGTGGGTTGGCAGAAATACATATCGACCTGCGCTTGACTTGTTTACTGAATTAAAACCATTTTTATTCTGGTTCACTGCTTTTATCTGGAAGAAGTGCTGCTCACCTCGGGTCCTGTGACACTTATTAAAAGCCTGCTCTAGCCGTGTGCATTGACTTACGAGATGCGAGAGAGAGCCAAGGAATTGTGAATATTACAATTCACTTATAAAGCCTGACATATTCAAGTGGGAATTTGCTAGTTTAGATTCCCTTTTTAAGGCAGCATGAAATTGTGTGGTGTGTTCATTCTTAAGAGCATTAAAGAAATATCATTAGGCTAAGTTTGATTTTTTTATAGGAAAGATTAAAAGCCCCAAATAAACAGGAGTGTTCTCACCTATGCTGATTTCCTTGGAGAGAAACACTTTACAAGTAGAGATGTTTTCTCACAGCATTGCTTGCACAATTTCTTACAGCATTGCTGCAGTTCATCAGAATCTGAAAGGAAAGTTGACTCCAAAGTGATTGTAATCAGCAGGGAAAGAGTGCTTTAAAGATCAGGAGCTCTCCTTGGAGTGCATGGAAGTTTGTTTTGTATTAGCTTGTTTGATTAATTTGTCTTCTCCGTGTGTTTTGAGATATATTCATAAGTACCAGAAACAAGATGCAAATTTTTCTTCGTTTCCATTTTTAGTTTAAAGGAGCTAATTGAAATCACCTCGTCTTAATTTAGTTTTAATTCACAAACTGATTTACATGTGAAGCAAAGGTACGCAGCACAGAACATGGCAGAAGGGACATGGTGGCAAAAGACTTTTCAGTGCATCTGCAGAGTCAGCATTTCTTCTTGTGCCAAGCAGCTGCCTGCCTTCACAGAGACAGGCAGGTACCGGAGTGTGTTTGGCATTTCAGTTTCATTTTATGTTAGAGCAAAAATCAAGAGCCCCTAAAGCGAGGTGAGACTTAAAAACCACTCTAGGAAGCGTAGGATCAATTCTTCACCCCACGCAAGTCTGCATATCCACATGGCATTGGGAAACAAAATTAATTTGTGTTAGATCGGCACCAATTCTTTTTCCAACGCTTTTAGTGACACTTTTCTTTCTGCAGATTCATTCAGCTGACCTGCTTTACCTGAATCTAACTTAGATGCTTTACCAAAGCAACCTCGTCAAATTATTTGATTTCCACTGTTAGTAACAGTCTGACTAAACTCACAAGTATTTATGTTTTTATGAACACATAAAGATGCTTTACAATGATGTTCTTGGCAAGGAGTAGACTGAAGTTGTAAGGAAACAGGTGGAGGGTGTACACTTTCTTAATTATGTATAGGTAATATTGGTATATTTACATTGGTATTTACAGGGTCATTTCCTCATTTTTTACTATGATGGTAACATTTCTTAGTACTGTAGTGCTGGGTAAAATGACTCCTCTGTGTTCATTTAGTTTTACTGGGATATGAAAAGAAAATCTGAAATATGAAGTAATTGAGATTTTGGGTGTGAGCCCCACTGTAGCCGTCATCGATGGTCTCAATGAATTGCTGTGAGTCACAAGCCAAAGAAAATGAAAGCAACCCACAGAAACCCCACTGATATAGAGTAAAAATGTGAAATTTATGTCATGGATGTGATTAATATGGCTCTATCAAAAGGCTGTTTCCAGCCTTCAGAACCAGAGCTATACTAACCCCTAAAATGCAAAATCATTCAAGAGTCTGTGTGCTTCCTTTTATTTTTTTTTTTTTTAAAGTAAACTCTTTTTCTCATCTTTGAAGTTAAAGCCATGGAAACTTAGTAATGCCAATAAACTCTGGGGTTTTATTAAGTTGAATCTTAAAATTCAATTTTTTAATACAGAGCAAAAATTGTAGTCTCTGATACACAAATGGTGCATATATGATTGCATTCAATATATTTGGATACTCTTCCCATTTTTCTCTCTGATGTGCCCACTTGTCAACTCCCTGCTGATTCACTTAGCCTGATCCTGTTCTTTTTTATTACTTTTCTTGGAAGAAAATCTTATTAGATTCCATCGATTGATTTTACTAAGAATGACAGTATGTTTTCCAAACAAAATCAGATACAAAGAAAAATCTAGATTTTTTTCTTCCAAAACTTTAAGTACTTAGGAAGGATGAATAGCCATAAATCAGAACTGAGGGTGAAAGGAACTGCTAAAAGGTGTTGAGAGAATTTGTCCCCACCAGCATGAACAATTTGTTTCATTGTGCTGTTATGTATTTACGTTTTTTGTTCATAAATGCCTGGATTGATGGGTGTTGGTTTAAAGACCTGATTTTTAAATTTAGGCACAGACCCAGCAGAAAGTAGTGTTGGTCCTGTGCTCTGTCACGTTTTACCGAAGGCGACAAACTATTTTTTTCCATGTTTTCTGAAAAAGACAAAATCCAGAACATCACATATTTACATACCTATCGTTACAACTAATTATGTTTCTCTTGGGCTTTGCTAATAACTCTACATGTAGTTTGAAGTTTATTCCAAGTGGCCTAAAAATTCTTGGATCTTTTACAAAGAATGCCAGCTTGAAAAATAGATGGAGATGATAATGTTAGAGGCTTAACTTAAGTTACAGATGATGTTTGGTATGTTTTTACCTGTGTTAGAAGTTCTGTTGCTAAAAGCAGAACCACACCATAGCTGGCTGCAGATTTTTAGAGTGGAGAGAATGGCGTTCTAGTTAAAAGCTCCTGCTGTACTTCATTGCAAAGAAAGTGGAGGGTAAATGTGTAGGGAAGAATAGATGTTTCACGTAAGATCTCGCCCCTACCACCACCAAGCCCCCTTCTTTCCCCAAATCCGATGACTCTTTAAAAACTGAGTAGTGCCAAAGGGTAAGGAAAGCCATACGGTTCTGAAATCTGTTACAGTGAAACTGGAAAAAAAAATCGATCAATCAATCAAAGAAATTGTAGCATTGAGAATGAGTGAAAGCAAAATTATGTAGATCTATAATTACGTTATAATTGTCTCAGAATCTCAGTACAAAAACCTGTTTGCATTCACTGTACAGAAAAGTATGACACAGGCATCTTTAAACCACGTTTCTGAGGTGTTTATTCCCTTGAACACTCTGAGGTTAATAAGTGCAGAATTTTTTCATTTTGTCCCCTTCCATGCTCGCTTCCTCTCTGCTGAGCGTTAGATACAAAATCAAAACGGGCTTGCTGTCGATATTTGACATGCCAGACTGTTGCTTCAGATATGTGATTTGGCACTTGCTGTGGTGGGAACGTTGTGGATAGAAGTGACACTGGAATGCTGTATTTCCGTAGGAGTCGTTCAGAATTTCCATTTCAACCAAAGGTGCCTTTTCCTTTATCTGTAGAATTGTTTTATTAACTCAGGTAAGCAGGACTAGCCTTTCCAGCTTAAGTTTCTTTACCCATTCGCCAAGTTTGGGAGTTATTTTTATTTGAATACGATGACGTTCACTGGAGTAAAAACAACAGGACTTTGGATCGTCTACACTGAAAGGTGACCGAGTTGTTTCTGAATGACTTGGGAAACGTAAGTGGTAGGATATTGAATTTATTTCTGACTTGACCTTTCAATTCTGGTATGAATAAAGCAAAGGTTCAAACGTGTGACATTTTCCTAGGTATCTTTCAATAATCAGAGGGTGTTCCGAAGAGGTGCTTTTTGTTGTTGTTCTCAAGGGAAGTGTGAAGGGCTAATCGTGCCAGGGATTCTTATTTCTGTGTTAGCACATACGGCTGGCAAAGCTCGGTCTGCAGAATACAGCCTTGGGACACGTAGGTCTACTTAAACATTGCCAGCATGAGTTGTAGTCGGGACACTCTCCGAGGAGCTTTTTGATCACACGTAGAGCATTAAACGTAACACAGGCTGTTGGGCTGTAAGTGAACCTGAGCAACACCCGCAGCAGTGGAAAATGTAAGAGTTAGTTCAAATTTTGACTAGTTATTACAAATATATTTTCATTTACAGCCGCCAACGTCCATTCAGTCCATTGTGGTGCAAGTGCAGTGCGTTAACAAGAAGGTTGGCACCATTATCAACCACGAGGTACGGATCGTGGTGAGAGACAGGAACGATAACTCGCCTCGGTTCCAGCAGCAGCGGTACTACGTGGCAGTGAATGAGGTCAGAACCACTTACCTTGTCTCCTCGATTTCTCTTTCGTGTGATGTCATTGCTGAACGCCCCCTTTCAGTTCTTCTGCTCCTCATTTGAAAACCCCATAAATTCCGTTGGTTTAAAATCCCTTCCTTTCGTGTCGCTTTGGAAGAACACAGCACAGACAGTATCCTTCAGTTTTTAGCTTTTAAGCTGTTCTTCCTCCTTCTTAATGAAAATGGATACAAACACGGCTCGTCAGGACGCTTGTAATGTTGCAGGAGATGCTTGAAGCTACATCTCAATGAGCGAACCATTGATTTCTCTTAAACTTATAAAATGTTGTACTGTGTTCTGCAGTTGTATCAACAAACCTGGAAGTCAAGCAAATGTATTTATGGAAAACAAACGTAAAACAAATAGTTCAAAAGATTTTATTAACAATACTGAAGCTTGGCAAAGTGCAGTTTCGGTTTATTGCTGTTTATCTTTTTTTTTAAATTGTGTCTGTGAATGGAATTGTTTTGCTTTATCTTTTTATGGAATACAGCTGTGGGTTGGACTTTTCTGCATTATTTGAAGGAAAATTTTTCTTTCTTGAGCTAGTGCAACTTCATTTCACTTTACAGTTAAGTTGGGCATTAAGGATTGAACAATCTGCTAATAACTGGTACAAAGGATGTGTGTTTTCAAAGTAAGTTAGTATTCTGGGGGTTTTGTTAATAATAAGAGGTGGAAATGGCTAGACTGAAACTAAGAGGAGAATAGAAAGATGGGTCAGTCTTCTGCAGGTAAAGATGGGAAGAATTACAGTTACCTTTAAGAAAATAAAGGTCTTAAACTTGCAGTATGCATTATGTCCTTGTTGGGTGGGTTTTGTTTTGTGGAAGAGCTTGGCTGCTTTCATGTTGTTTGATTATTAGAATTGATTGTCTGTTTCAAAAAAAACTTTGTTTCGTGTGTTTGGGAGATTCAGCTTTTCAGTGCATCTGCATGTTCTCTTAGGATCACTACATGGCTCGAAGTGACCAAGCAGGCAGCTGAGCCATGTGCAGGAGATCTCATGGGCCCCAGGACAGGAGCAGGAGAGTTGGTTGATGAGTTAAGGCCTAATTAAGCCAAAAGAATTGGGGAGGGGTTCCCACACACACACATTATTTTTTGAGCAGAGAGCTGAAGTTGAGATAAGGATACATAGGTTTTTCAAGCTTAGTGGTCTCTTGACTGATGACACCTTTTAAATTGAGACTGTTTCCCCTCAGACAAATTTTTGGCAATCCCTCTGCCCGTGTTTCTTACCACCAGCATTTGGAGGGCACAAAATACCATCTGTCTGAGTTCCAGTGAAGCTGTCATCCTGTTTTTAAATTGTTTTCAAGTTGGCCTTTACACGGTAATTGTGATTTCTATGTTTTTGCAGACCTGTTGCAGAAGTGCTTTTGATCTACAGGAAAGGCAACATAAACGTTAGTCTGAAGTGCCTGTACAGGCTGTGATGCGGGTCCCAGATGGCTTCCAGGACCTGCATAATTTTTTCAATAAGACCAAAGGCAGGTAGTATGCCAGTGCTGTAACACTAAGGAGGCAAGGATTTTCCATGATTAGAAAGGAGTCTGGAAGACAGAGTGAGAAATGCACCATTTCAAATTATTTCTATTCAGAAATTTGACAATGTTCCAAGTATGTGCAGTCATTTATTTGCGTTATTATTGGGTAAAATGCAGTATTGCCCTTTCTGCCAGTTGCAGTCCTGATTTAATTAGCTTCTTTGTTTCATTTTATCACTGTTAAGCTTATAGCTTTTGACGTGGCACCACTGTGCCCTTCAGCAGTACCCAGTGGGTTAATGCTCTCGTTAATTAACCAAAAAAGAGTTCACAAAGCATCTCAGATTTTCTCAAAGGTTTTAGTGAGTGATTACATTTTTTAATGATAGTTTATTCTGCAAGTAATTGGCACTGCCTTTAGTGACTTTAACTACAGGAACGCACTGGAGCGAGGGGTTTGTGGTTATTTTTTTATAGCCTCTGGTCTTCTATTTTTAGTTTGCTTGTAAACTAAAAAGTACAGAAATTTCTCTTGCGTAAGTTACGTAAAGCAAATCAAAGGACAAGTACATATTATTATTTACAGCTACCATACATGCGAGCATCACAAAGATGTCCCTATTTTTTCTGGCCAGGAATTTTAATCTGCGTCAATTTGAGGACTGACTTGTTCAGCTGCTTCACAGGGTGTAGTTGGCAGTTGCTCCTTTCAGCTGCCGTGCCCCTCTCTGACTGTGCCACGTGGGGTGAAGAACGCACAAGGCATCCACTGTGGCTTTATAACCACACTGCAGTCACTGGTGCTTGCACCAAACATTAGGTGGACCTTCCACATACACTATTTAATCCATCTGCACGTGCACAGTAAGTGTTGGAGTTACAACTCCAGTGCTAAGCAGCTTTGTAGGTGGTGTATCTCTCAAAAGCATCACGCTTCCTGTATATGCCTAACATAAGAAAATCCTGGGCAAATATGTCTCAGCCTTGCAATTACCCCAAAATGTTTTAGAGGGAGTAACGTCTAGGGCTAAGATTTTCCTAAGTGGTCAAAACTATTGTATAATTATTGGCACCTGTAATATGAGAAGAATAACCATAGTTAGATTTTAATTCATTAGGTAGTTTTTTAGTTTCAGAAGAATGTCAAGGGGTGAAATTATATTTTTGAGAAATAGAATGGTTTTTCTGTCTAGTATTCTTTGTATTTGAACTGTCTACAACATACTAAAATCAATTTGTAAAAGAAGCTGAGGTTAATTATGATACCAACATAAATCCTAGTTTCACCTGTGATTTTTCCATTCACACATAAAAAGACATGGTTTAAAATTAAGCCCGTGTTTTGCCAGAAGGCTTAGAATGAGATGGATTTGGTAAGGTGGTGTCTGGTTTGGTTTATACCAAAAGGTATCTCAGTTTTTATTCTTGATTGGTTAGAAAAGGAGGATGTCTGTACTGAGTTAGACTAAAAGCTCCCCTAATCCAGTGTATTTTCTCTGTCCGTAGCTCTTACAGGTGCTCAAGAAAGAGCATAAGGATTGGGAAACATGAAGTGGTGCTGTCCTAAGGAGCTCACACAAGCTCCAGTCACTTGTAGCTGCAAAATGTGTTAGACCAAAGGCAGTGTATGCAATAGCTCTTGACCATTTTTTTTTTTTTTCCCCCAGTGGGTTGTGAACATGTATATTTTATTACAAGAAATATTGACTCATCTGTATCAAACTTTTCCATGTTGTCACGAAAGTCTGTCACAGCATCAGAAGATGCATGGTGTAAGTTCAGAAATACCATGGTAGCATTTACTTGATTTTCAAAGCCATCCTTCGCTTACAGAAGTAGAGAATTTTATCATTAGCACTTATTTGCTGATGCCTCAGTATTCCTGTGTGGTAGTACTCCCTTGAGTCTCCATTCTCCTACCTCTAAATTCCTCCTCAAGTGCTTGAGCATGAAGAAAACAAATTCCATGCCTTAAGGCAAACTTCCCAAGTCTTACAAAATATGTGCACTTATTAATCTGGTAACTATGTGATCTCTCTTATGAAAAAGCCATGATCTCTCCTTTCCTTCCTCACTCGAGGTGTTGTATAGTCTTTTTCCATCGTGTCTCCTGAGATGAGAAATACCATCCTTTCTCACTCTACTGCTTCAAATATCTTCATTTGAATCCTAAAAATCCTGCAAAATCTCTATACACGGATAGTGTCTGTAGAATTTGGATCTATTCTGCATATTATCAAATGATCTTTAGGGATTTAAGTGTTTTATTCTGTAATGGGCACACCGGTACATATAGAATACCCCTGTGTAAGGTGATCCAAAATTAAAACGTGCAGAGGAATTAATGTTCCTCTCCAGCACATGTGCGGTTTGAAAAACGTGCCTTTTGCATCAAAGTATAAAAATTATCATTACATATTTATGGTGGAAATACTTTTTTTTTCAGGAGGATCTTAATTATGCTAATAAAAGTATGGATCTTTCATGTGTAGCTGCAGTATGATTGTTCTCATACTTGTTAGTGTTGATGGAGCCTGTAATGTCTGCTTGTCTTGGTGGCTTAGCTTTGAGTGACAGAGCTAGTATTCCTATTAAGTTACAGGTAAAATTGGTTTTAAGCTTCGGCTTCTTCATTTAAAGTATAAAAGAGAGTCTCTGTTTCCCTAAACTATGTGCTTTTTAAGCAAAGTGTTATTGTCTAAGCGTTTGTAAATGAAGTAGTTAGAGTTAGCTAGTAGGAAAAGACTCACCCTGCATTTTTTGGAGGGAAGGGGAGTGTGCAAGCAGAGGAAACACTTTACGTGTGTGTGTGTACGTATACGTTTATGTGCACACTCGTTTGTGTACTTATACATGTATGAATAGTCCCCAATACCTCTGGTCTTCAACAGTGTCAGGGTTCAACCCCAGCCAGCAACTGAGCCCCACCCGGCCGCTCACTTACTTCTTCCTGATGGGGTGGGAGAGAGAATCTGAAGAGTAAAAGTAAGAAAACTTGTGAGTTGAGATAAAGACAGTGTGATAGGTAAAGCAAACCAGGGAATTCCTTCACTCCTTCCATCAGCAGGCAGGTGTTCAGCCATCTCCAGGAAAGCAGGGCTCCATCATCACACATAATGGTGACTTGGGAAGACAAACATCATCACTCTGAACATCCTCCCCTTCCTCCTTCTTCCCTCAGCTTTATATGCTAAGCATGACATCATATGGTACGGAATATCCCATTGGCTAGTTTGGGTCCATTACTCTGGCTGTGCTCCCTCCCCAGCTTCTTGGGTACCTGCACTCTGGAAGCTGAAAAGTCTTTGATTTCTTAGCAACAACTAAAAATCAGTATATTGTCAACATTCTTCTCGTATCAAATCCCATCCTAAATCCAAACCACAGCGCTCTTCTAGCTACTAAGAAGAAAATTAACTCTGTCCCAGTCAAAACCAGGACAAATAAGTCACAGCAGGGGGCTAATGCAGGCACAAAATAACCACGTGCTTGAAATTAACTGGCGTTTTGTGCATAGGCTGTAGTCAAGAAAATGAAGTTGTAATTAAACTATTGACTTTTTATAGTTGCCTGGGTGATGAAACCGATTTAGGACCTAATTCAGGGAACTCCTAAGCAGTGCTGTTCCGACATCTGAAGTAACTAAGCTCATTGTTGCTCTTGGGCCGCTGCTGCTGTGCTTACCACACCAGAGAGTCCCTGCAAGCACTGGGACAGAAATGGGCTCTTTTCCTCCGTATCACAGCTGACCCAGTGCCACTGCTCCATAAGGGGCATGAAGTTACTGGTTTTTCATCTGTATTAAAGCAGGCTCTGGCCTCACCAAGAGCTTAGTGCCGCACAAGTGCAGATCCCCTTTAGAGGGGTTTCCCTCTTCCCTTTCCCGTGCTTTTTCAAGACAAAGAATTTAAATGTCTCAGCCAAAAGCAAATCCAACTGCTGTCCACAGCATTATGAATCTTCTGATAAAAGTAAAAATGAGTTTAGATTGTGGTTAACGTTTTAATGATAATTAGAAACACTCTGCATGGCTGTTTCCTTTGGTTTGTGTGTTACGTGGTTTTTTGTTCATATGAAAATGTCACATCATTATTCAATTAGAAAAAAAATCCTGAGGAAATGACATTACCCTGGGGCTAAATGTGACCGTGTGTATTAGTGACTTAAAGACAGGAGTTCTTGCAGTAAATTAAAACCAAGTTCCATAGTTAGGTTGAAATTCAGAAGAATTATGCAACTCGGTTAACGCTCTACAGGCAAATCTATAGCATTACTGCAAGGGTTTAAAAATACTTATGACCTAATACATAAGTCATACATAAGATTATGTATTACAGAATATCTAGAAGAAACTATAATCTTTTACTATTAAGGCAGAATTGTGGTTGTGTGTTCTATGTTAAACACAACTTATCTTAACAAATTTTATCTCAGGTAATACAACGCTAACTCTGCGTTGCCTGAGTTTTATAAGACTGACTTTTTATATTAATTTTTTGTATTAATTTGTATTAATTTTTTGTATTAATTTTTCACGTGAGCCTTGCCTGAGTGCTACAGAGGAGTTGGTAAGCTCAGGAGCATTTAAATAACAGAGGGTTTTGGAAACAGTAGCGGAGTTACCAGAACACTGTTTGAAGTCAATGTCACTTCATTAAACATGCATAACCTTACAGCTGATGAGAATTTTCTGCCAGTAAACCAAAATTCAAGACTTGCTTTTTCTTTCCCCCTCTTCCCCTTAAGTTGGCAGAGATGAGAATCCTTTGCAAAACGAGCGTGTTTCTTGAACTTCAGCCATCTTAAAACTTTGGCTTTGGGCTGTTGAGAATTATAACTTGTGCTGAATTTTCATCGCTTCTGGTGTAATTATTCATATCTTTTTCCTTGTGGTACTGAAATAATTAATCTCTGCAGGTAGACATCATCAAAAGAATATTAGCTCAGAATGATCAACTGTAAATCTTACTTTGCTCTGTGGTTCAGGGCCACTGTGAAAAATTATTCATTTTTAACTTTGTAAATAGGCAATAATAGGAAAATTTATTTTCAAAATGTTTTATGGAAATGTTGAATGTTCTTATCTGCGTCTAGTCTTGTAATAGACATAAATCATGTCGAAGGAAATTTTTAAGCATTACAGCTGTTGACTGTGGAAGAGTAAGATTTATTGTGTGCATTTCCTCTCTCGTTGTTTAATTGCATTCTTTTGAAATGTTACTTGTTTCTTGTCATCACGGTTCTCTTTCACCACATTGAATTCCCACAGAGATTATTATCCTCCAACTGTCACTAACACTCATGTAATTTTTTCTGTACAATTCCTAACGTTTTATCTTGCATAGGGAAAGTCACTCAGCTTGGTCAAACACTTTAGTACGTAACTTCGGTTCTTATTCATAGGAGATACTAAAATTTAATATTGAAAATCAAAATTCCTCCCTAAGGTATGTCTGAAGCAGGCATGTCTAATGGGAGGGAAACAAGTGGGGCTCTAGAGACAACTCAAGCAACGCTTTCTAGAGCATTTTTGGATCCTTTTGAGAGGTAGCAAAGCAAAGGAGCCAGGAACCCCTCCGTAGACATATTTCCACTTCCTTCATCTCCCGGAAAACTTGTTAGTGAAAGACTTCTCAGAGAATGAACTGAGTTGGAAACTGGGGGAAATGGGTGCTGTGCAGAATCCCTCTGCTACAGGTTGACATAGCAATGGTGGGGGTGATTTGAGCTCTTGATAAGTCTTTATTGTCTAGAGAGCATGTGCAGCTACTAAAGAATGAATTTGATCACTGGTTTCAGAAATTATGTATGTTATATAGTATATAATGCAAAACCATCTCGATGTTCTGCTCTTTGCCACTGCCAAAAATGTGAGTAACCAATTTGTTCAACTTGCACACTCATGTATTGAAGTGACATGCCCATTTTGTGTCTGGGCGAGATTAAACCCAGTCAGCTTGCTCTTTCAGCTTTTGGATACGTGTTTTAGATACCTCCCTAACGTTGGCTAGAAAAATATTCCTTTCGTTCTCATGTTACCTGTCTGTCTTCCTAGGAATGCACTTCCTCATGGGCTGTTCACGTAATAAGTAATCCTTATTTAAGCAAGAACAGTGGGATTATTCATGTTGGTAAAGAACTATATGGAGAGTGAGTACTATGTGTAGTACTCTACATATAGTCACATTTTGTAAGGTGAACTGAGTTCCTCCTTGTTGTTCCAACAACAAAGTGAGTGGTGACAGCAGTCTGTCAGAAAGGCTTCACCAGGTAGGATGAAGGTAATGGTAAACCATCGCAATGTGGAGATCTTGGTGTAAAAATATTGTGTAGCTTCGAATGCCGAGTGCCTCTCTTGAATGATTACAAAGTGGAGTTTGAGACAGCTAAGAGCTCATCTGGATTTTTCTGAGGGCTGCAGAAATCTTTGATGTGAGGTTTTGGGCAGGCTGGAAAGTTGATTGAAATGAGTTAATTTTTTCCTAACTTTCAGGAAGAGGGAGTTGCAGGGGATTTTTTTTTTTTTTTTTAGTGGCCTTCCTAAAAATCATTCGTATTGCATATTAGGTTCATGAAGGTCTGCACATCTGCAGTCAGTTATTTTGGATGTCATACACTAAATCTGAGACTTTAGCTTGGACTTTTGACTTACTGTAAAAGCAAAAGCATGCAATTGTAATTCTGGTGTTTACTGCTATTTCATTTTTATAACTGTCGTCTTTGTTATCACTTAATGATGTGCTTTACAGCGCTGGAGCCTTTTTGTGTGAGTCATCATTTATCTGCACCCTGTCAGGACCCTGATACAGCTGCTTTGGATGGAACAGAGCAAATAACTATTGCCCAGCGGAGCTGCTGGTTAAATTCCATGGAAACCAAATGTTTATGTGCTTCTGAAGAGCAACGCAGCTCTCAGCATCCTTCAGCTGTGAGCACTTGTGCAGGTTCAGCCCTTCCTCAGCCTCTTGGCAGCCATGGAGGTACCCGGTCAGGGCAGTGATGTTGTCCGGGATGTTGTGCTGGAGCTTCCCTCTCCCTTTGAGGACACGGAGTTTCAGTGACCAGCTGAGGGAGCGGTGCCAACGCCTCCATGGCTGGCTGTGCTTTTGGGCTGTTCTGAAGTGACAGTGGTTTTTAACAGAGACCTGTCATTTTTTTTCCAGTGGGAAGTTCTCCTGCTAAACTCATTTAGTTTAGCTCTTTTGGGACCTTATTGCTCTCTACAATGGGACTTTATCGCTCTCTACAGTTACCTGAAAGGAAGTTGTAGGGAGATGGGGGTCGGTCTCTTCTCCCATGTTATGAATGACAGGACGAGAGGGAATGGCCTCAAGTTACGCCAGGGGAAATTTAGGTTAGATATCAGGCGGAATTTCTTTCCAGAGAGGGTTGTGAGGTATTGGAACAGGCTGCCCAGGGAGGTGGTGGAGTCCCCATCCCTGGAGGTGTTTAAAAACTGTGTAGATTTGGTGTTGAGCAACATGGTTTAGGGACCCTGACAGTGCAGGGTGTATGGTTGGACTCGATCTTGAAGGTCTCTTCCAACCAGATGATTCTATGATTCTCATGTTTTCAAAGCTGCTTCCTCTGGGAGCACTGAGGGTTTTTTCTGGTTTGACAGCAGCAGCATGGGGGACTCCCACTGCGCGCCAGCCAACGCAGCTCTCCCCGCTAACGAGGCCGTGTCATTTGACCCATGATTAACTGGTTAAACTGCTTTAGTTAGTGTGGTACTGGGCGGCCATGCCCGGCCGAGGGCTGAGGGCTCTCTGTGAGGAGAGGCTGGGGCTGCCCTGTGCCGGGCACGGCCGGTTCCAGCTGGTTCTGAGGGCGCCAGCGCAGGGCGCAGCCCGGCCCCTCCGCCGGCGCCTCAGGGAGACGGGTTCAAGAAAGGGGAGAACGCCGCCCGGCGGGAAGGAGTCGGGCGGGAAGGAGCGAAGCTGAGCCTCAGGAGAAGGCATGTTTCTGAAGTGGTGGCTCTCCTCAGTTCCTGAGAGGCCACTGGGGTGCAGGAGGCTCCCTGTGAGGTAATTCTCTCGCCATTAGCAGGCACGGGGGAGCAGTCGGCTTCCTACACCCGCACGTCACGTCTCCGCTGTCTGTGCCAAGAGTAAGCCAGTCAAGTTTGTGGCAAACCATAAACATACGTAGTTATTGTGGCGTGAGCGTAGATAATGAGTATTGTACATTAAGCCCCACGTGTTTTCTCATAAAAGAGGCTTTGAATTGGTGTTTTTTGTTTCAAAGATTCAGTAGTCTCAGCCCTGAAAATTATTTCGTAGAGGACTGTCATCCATTAAACTCTTGAAGTAATTAGCAGCTTTATAAATGAGACAGGACTAGGAACTGCGACTGTATCAGGAAATGGGCAGTTAATTGTTTGCTTTATGGTGTGAGCTACAAAATATGAAGGTGAAACAGCTCCACATTTGCAATGAATGTTGGAATGACTCTGTCCATTGACACCTTTTCTTCTAACAGCGTTTCAGACCTTTTTAGACCTTATAGCTTTAAAGATGTGCAACAACTTACTGGAAAATTTGGAGGGCAAAAGAGGGGGTCGGTGGATCTCTGAATTCAAGGGCCAAAAATTTGGGTGCAATGAGAGCAGCAGCAGGAAACGTGGCTGGGAGCAATTGCTATGTCGAATCCAGAACTGTTTGTTCATTTGTTTTTCTCTTTCAGGTTGATTACTCACAAAGTTTTCTGAATATTAAAATTCAGAAATGATGACTCCCAAGAAGTCAATTGGACTTCTGTCCTTGATCTCAATGGATCTTGATTTCATGCTGTTTATCTATGCTAGGATAATAATAAATGGATTCATTTTCAAAATATAATTTTATGGGTATTCAATTGCTGCCAACAAAATACTGGAGAAACAGGATCATTCTTGTGTTTGTTTAAAGCTATAAAGCTCTCTGGGTGTCTATATTTGCATGCAATAATATTTATCTGGTGCTTTTCACATTGTCATGAAGACACTGTTAAATTTAAGTTCTGTTTACTTTTCCAGCTCATCTTTATTTTCCTTCCTGAGTCTGAAAAAGTAGCTTTTATTTTGTTTGATCTATATATATTTATTTTGTGAATTCCTTCAGTTTAAAGACTTTTTTTTTTTTAATCTTCATGTTTTTTTAAAACAAATGAGGTTCTTGATGCAGACAATCTGTGGAATAAAAGCGGAAATGGGTTTCACTCTCCAAGTGACACTTGGCATCAGTTAAAGAGTCTGAGTACATTGTGTCTAAATAGTTGCTTATATGTGAGGTTCTAGGCCAAACAGTGGGGAGGAGATATGTCAGCCTTGCATTGTAGATCAGAGCTGTGGGGAAAAAAAACCCTCAAAGACTTTGCAAACAGTTCTTTAATTGTTTCTTGTATACCTTAAGGTTTTAATGGATATCTATCTGCGTCTGTTGTTGCAGCTAACTCCAGTTGGAACAACCATCTTTACAGGATTTTCTGGAAACAATGGTGCTACTGACATTGATGATGGTCCAAACGGCCAGATAGAATATGTCATCCAGTACAATCCTAATGACAAGGTAAATGCATTTAGCTTTTATTTTTTTTGCTCATGTATGTATATACACACATACACACACCTTGAAACAGCAAATAAACAAGAGTTTGCTGTTGGACTTCATAAAGAAATGTCTTCCTCTCTGCCTATGAGCCTTGCTTGCCCTGTAAACGTAGCTGAATTTATCTTCCCTTTCATTGCCAGGTTGTTAGCAGCTGGATTACTTCAGTTATCAATCATTAATAATCCCATGTCTTCTCCGGTGTTATTCACGCACTTGATCTTGGTTTTGGCATGCCTTTTCAGTCCGTGATAGGTAGTTGTATTTGCTCCTGTGCATTTATACCTAACGGAGTCACAGCTAAGAAATGTTCGTAGGCGTGCCTAAATTGCTCTCAAAAGGGACATCCTGACTTTTCTCATGGAGTCATTTATATTTAAAGATCTCTGTTTTTAAAAGAGAGAGTTATATATTATTAAAATAAAGCACTAGTGATGCCTACCTATTATCTTTGCAAACACATAGTTTTAGAGACAAAAGCTTAAAGTATTAAAATAAATTCTCTTTAAGGTCAGATGTGTGAATGTCTCTATTATAACAAGTCTTTGCACGTTGATTTGTGTGAAGTGTCCACATGTATTTTCGTAGCAAATTCAAACTAATTTTAGCAATCCTTTTTTGCAAACCAGGGTGTCTTTTGCCATGGGCTAAGAGCACAGTTATTGTGGATCAGCTGGTGTGATAATTTGATAAGCAAATTAACCCAATTTTGTATTTTGTATCCCAAACATGACACAGATGTTGAAGTGTTTCTTGGGGGAAAGTAGTATATAGACTTAGTAACCTCTCATTGAAATTCCCTGCTTTTACTTAAGGGGAATTTGAGCAGAAATGGTTCTGTGAGAAAAGAGCAATCTGATTTTCAGTTTAATTAGAAGTGTAGGCACACAAGTTGTGATTCAGTGTGCACTATTTAAGCTGTATGCCTCATAAGGGCTTCAGTCCCGTTTCCATTGAAGTCAGCAAGAGTGTAAGTATCTACTGAATTAAACTTAGTGCTTATGCTTTTTAAGAGGTGGAATCTTGTAGAATAGTGACAGTATCAGGGAATACTCAGTGTGAACTAATGATACAAGAGCCTACTTTTTTACTTTTCGCTGGGGTGATTGTTGATTTTTGCATGGGTACATGCTGATGCATAATATTTACTTACTATATCTACATATTTTGAGGGCAGAGATGGTTTCTTGAGAAACTTTGCAAGTCCTTTTCTGGGAGCATTGTTTTGCAAAGAGACAATGTCTTTTTGACAAAAGTGGAATTGTGTTTTTGGAAGATAGGGAGATAGGGAATTTTCTGACTTTAACGTGTATATTCAGACTGATTCCATTTTTTAAATGTTTGCACTTGTATTTTTAGAGATTAAATGGACTGTGCGGACTTGAGCAGTCTCTTGAGTTACGGCATTTGCTTCGTGAGACCGCTTAAATGACTAAAATTAATAGCACACGATGTGTGGGTTCATCATGTTACATTCTCAACTGTTCTTTGTACTGGCAGTATGTATGACTGAAGAGTTTCTCTCCTAAATTTTGTAAACAAAAGCATGAGGTTTCTGTGGAAATAGAGTACTAAAATGTTATGCTATCATCTTTTAACTGTTTGCATAATGGAAGTGTTATAAATAAATGCTGTTCCACTACCACAAATATTTGAAAAGTAAACAGAAGGAAGGAGGGAGTGACAGGAATGGACAAGCAGTTTCAAATTCACACAAAAAATCCCCAACCTTTGTATTTTTCTGTCCACTCTTTTTTCTTACCCTTAACTTGTAGTACTTGACAAAAACAGCTCCAATACTTTCTTCTGTTTCAATAAAGACTATGAAAAATATTGGCACTGAGAAAATACCTCTTCCAGGTAACTTTAAAAAATTTAAAGTGTTACAAAAATTAAACATTTTAACATACATTGAATATGTTGGTATACTGAAAACAATACTGAATAAAAAAATCCAAACCCCTCGAAATATAATTTCTGTTAAAATGTATTATGCCACAGTGAAATAGAAGAGCTGCTTTGTATTTGATTTACTATTAAGTCATAGCATTGTATTGCTCAGAGGCATCCTGGGAAATTTCCTTAAGGAAATTGTTTTCCTGGGAAACAATTACACCACATTAAAAAATAACGTGTACAGCTTAGTGTGAAACACCTCTACTTTCCTACTTCTAGGATCCGTCTCTGTTGTGTGAGGAAGGTGCCCACAGTATTGTTTGGCACCAGCGACATAGTCTCCTGCCTTAGATAAAGCAGACTGATTATAGCTTATAAGTTTCCTTGGAGACTAATTTAAGCATTTGGAAAAAACCTTCTAAAAACAAGAGGTGTTATTCTAGAAATTCAATTTAACTTAATTATTTTGTTGTTTAATTGGGAAGATATATAAAAGCCAAGTAGAAAAATGAATGCAAATCATACTTGACATAGGGCTGGGCTCTAGCTGTCATGTAAAGGAATTCTATAAAACTTTTCTTAGCTGTTAAAAGCTAAGGATCAAGTCAATTAACTTGCCAAAAAGATTTTGTCTCCTAATGCAGAGTGGATTTTTAGGTCTCCAAGGACTCTGTTCATACCTGAAGGTTATTAAGACAAATGCATCCTCAGAACAAGCTCTGAACTCCCTTCTTACAAGCTAATTTTACTGAGCTTCATTGTACTGTCTTAGGTGAGGATTCAAAATTAAACATTTTGAGTTTATCTGGAGTTAGGGAATACACATAATGCTTTTGCTATACTGATTTTTCACATGTCTCTCTGGGGGATAAATTGAATTGTTATCCTGGTGACTTTCCTCATTTTAAATTTGCTGGCCCGTGTTCAAGACTGAGTGAACAAACGTTCCAAGATATGAAGACTGCTGTATAAAAGCAGTTTGTTGTCTCTGTTTTGAAGTGTGAGGAGAACCACTTTTGTTCTCTTGGAGTAAACAAGTGACAAAGCAGTGTCGTGATATTCCTGGCTTCCAGTGTGTGCTGGCTCATTTCAGTATTGGATAGAAACAAGAAGGACATGGAGCTGCTGGAGCAGGTCCAGAGAAGGCCATGAAGATTATCTGAGGGCTGGAGCACCTCTCCTATGGAGACAGGCTGAGAGAGTTGAGGCTGTTCAGCCTGAAGAGGAGGCTCCGGGGTGATCTTATTGCAGCCTTCCAGTACCTAAAGGGGGCCTACAGGAAAGCTGGAGAGGGACTTTGGACAAGGGAGTGTAGTGACAGGACAAGGGGTAATGGCTTTAAACTGAAAGAGGGCAGATTTAGATTAGATATAAGGAAGAACTTCTTCACTCTGAGGGTGGTGAGGTACTGGAACAGGTTGCCCAGAGAAGTTGTAGCTGCCCCATCCCTGGAAGTGTTCAAGGCCAGATTGGATGAGGCTTTGAGCAACCTGGTGTAGTGGAGGGTGTCCCTGTCCATGGCAGGGGGATTGGAACTGGATGATCTTTGAGGTCCCTTCCAACCTTAACCATTCTATGATTCTGTGAAACACAACTGAGATGTGATGATGGTGTGTGCATCTTTTAATTGCCCTGGAGCTTCGTTACAGTTTGGGTTGCAGCAGAAATACATGGAGTTCGCAGATGGATCACAGGGCTGTTCTGATGCAGTACCTTCAGGAGCTGTGGTACAAACTCAGGTCTGGAAGTGAAGCTTTAAATCACCACTGAACAATGGCATTTCTGTGCTGTGTTGGAGCACGAGGGGACTCCAGGTACAAGCAGTTGGGGAAGAGGTTGAAGTTTTTGGCTGAAATTATGTTGATCCTTCCTAACAGTTTAGATTGTACAGTTCCACTTAAGTGCATCATGCCAAGATCTGCTGAGGAAAAGGCAATTATTTGGAGAGTGCCTTGACTGATCCTGAGCTGCAGAGTCTCTTCCAGCTGGCTCTGGCCTTTTAAATCAGAGAAAAACGGGCTAAAGCAGTTAGGATAATCTTTCTGGTGAATTAGAAGTGCCACATGTGTGCGTGCATGTGCGCACACGTGGCGTCATCTTGTACAGCAGCCAAAGATACTGCCCATTAGTTGCGTAGTTCTCAACCTGCTCGCTTGTCTGTGCAAATACCATCAAAAGAAAGGAAGAGGGGGAAGAAGGCAAGGAGCCCATCCCTGCTTGGTTCTTCCTTCTTCCAACAGTAAGAGTCTGTTCTAGTTTCCGGTTTTGCCACAGTATAAATATTGTAATCAGTTTTTTTTTTTTTTCAGTTGGAACAATGTATTATTTATCAAAAAAAATGAGTGCCAAACTCGGACACAGCCTAACGGTGTCTCTGGTTATTCAGCAGAGCCCGTGATGTACTTCCCAATCTGGTTTTCCCGCACACCACAAATTTCTGCGACATGGTGAATTTAACAATCATTCATTTGCTGAAAATCCAACTGCAATTTTAGCACGTTTCAACTTTTAGAGGAAAAAGGCCTTGTTACGTTATCTAAGGAAAGAACAGTGCTCTGTACCTCTGCGGTGTTTTCCGTTGAGAGATTTTGGAATATTGCTATTATCCTTCAACGTTCTCAAATGTTGACTATACTCTACATTGGTAGATTGAGGCACGGCAAGTGGAACCGTATCTCACCTCAGAAACCCGTGTCTCTGCCTGTAATCCGCCTCCCAGGTGGGGCATTATTAGTCCAAGTGAATCCTTTCAAGGTGTGTGCACCCTAACAGTACCCTCCTGCCACTCACGGCCACAGCTTTGGGATCTGGATCTATTTAAGCAAATATGCAGGAATTTCACCTGATGTACCCCGAAATCTGAGTTGACTAGTGTATGAACGTGTGAGTGCTGCTGTGAACTGGCACCTAAGCGTGTAGCACTGGCAAACTCCACGTGTGTACTACTTCGTTTCCCTTACGAAAGCCAGAGTAAAGAGAAGGTAAGTACAATGATGTGAATTTCTTAGTCTCTCATACTTGATACTTTCTAGAATAGTGAGCAAAAATAGGCAAAGGCAAGGCGAACTGTTGAAACTGAAGACCTGAACTCGCAGCTGACAAATAGGGAAGGCTTTTCGGAACACACCACTGCATTTCCGCCTGGAAAATCTACAAGAAGCAGGATACTAAACTTCAGTTTGTTGTTGGAAGTAATAATTTATACGCAATGAATCAGATAGAATTCTGTTACGTACAGATTGTTTATCGTGGGGTTCTTATGGAGTACATTGGATGAGGAGAAGACAGAAAACTTCAAAATCTCTGATCTGGAAAGCATATGCCATTTTGGTATGGAATCCGGTCGATCATCTCGTCGTGCCCTAGCTGGAACGTGTTTTATCTTTCAAGCATGATCAGTTTTCTTATACTGTTTTATCTTTTGCAGACTTCCAACAGGACCTTTGATATTCCTCTCACTTTGTCCGGAGCAGTAGTTCTACGGGAAAGACTAAATTATGAAGAAAAGACGCGTTATTTTGTCATTGTTCAAGCAAATGTAAGTACGGATCTCTTAATGGCCATTTAGGCCACTGATTTAGGTGGGGCTTCAGTTTGCAGATTTAGATTTTTTCCAAGGAAAGGAACAGTCTCGCAGAAATGCCAGGTCGGATAATACTCTTCTCCTGAAGATCTTATTTAAGATTTATCTAGGTTGTTGAAAGCTTAGACATATTATTCCTGGTTAAAAAGCTTACTCAGCGTGTGTAACAAGACAACCTTTTGGCACAAGTTGCGTATTTGAAGTACAGCCCGTGCAGAAAAGTGCGTTCCAGTGTCACTAAGTGTTCATTTTCTAACAAATCTAGCGATGCTAAATTGATCTCAGATGATTTTAGTGGATACAATTTAGTTGTATCCTTCAGGTTTGAAATGCATTTTTCTATAAAGAGGTGATTTTTCTTTCAAGTCATGTTGCAAGTGTATCTAGAGGTTTTTACGGTGTGGCTCGCAGTGTATAATGCATACTGAGAAGACAAGTGATGTTTAAACTATATCTAATATATCTGTCATCAGAGAAGTTTTTTTGGTGCCCTTGAGGGCTGTGAAAGCTTTTTTCCCTTTTTGTCCTTCTGATAATAGCTGAAATGAAAACTTTTCCTCTGTTGTTTATCTCTGTTGTGATACTGTTTCATTTGTGGGAAATGAGAATGCTCTGAAGCAGCTTTGCCTAGTTTGCTCCTGAATTCACACATTTGTATTACTGTCATCTTTCTGATACAGGATTGTAGATACATTACACAGTACGTTTTACAATCCACTGTCCTGCGTATTTTGTGGCATGTTCAGCATTCCCCCAAGAGAAGAGAGGCTCCAGTGGTGTCTCAGTGCTTGTTGCATACATCTAAAGATGCTTCCTGGCCCACACAGTTATGGCTGTTGGAACAAGTCATTTTACCTGAGTAACATCCCTTGCTGGTCTCTTGAACAGGAATATAGGAAGGCTCAGAACCAATCTGGCTTGTTGTTTTATCCATAATTTATTCTGCAGGTCACCACTGCATATCCAGACCTCTTTTCCTTTGATGGCGGAACTGTGTGTTTCATGAGACACCGCGCTCCTAGAAAAGTAACTGGGGCAATTGAGCAGGTCATGTTTTCCCAGTGGGAAGCCTGTCACACTGCAGGAGCAACTGGTGAAGGCACAGCTTGGGATGCATGATGGCAGTACCACAAAGCAGTCTCATATTAATTTGTTCATTCCCTCCAATATACGACCTTGCACAGTGATTTATCACCTGTGTGGTATTGGTGTGGGACCGTGTCATGTTCATACACAACGGAGCAGCTCGCATGATGGAAATGTCTTGCGAGGCCATGTCTTTTCTCCAATACACCCACAAGTGGGAACTGGGCTCACTTGAGTGCTCGTGGATGAGAAACTAGATCTCAAAGAAAGGCTCTAATTAAGCTCTACAGCCCAGTTTTTTAGGAGTTTTCCTTATGCAGCCTTTTTTAAAAATAATTTTTAATTTTAAAATATATCACAGGCCGCATTTAGTTTTCTCTATCGTTTGTACTATGCAATTGTACTTCTGTTCAGCTGATTACATTAGGGGTTGATGGTTTATTGTTCTTGCATCCTGAAGATACTTCATGAAATTAATTACTCTGTATGTGTTTTGATCCAGTATTACTCAAAGGCACATATAGGGTAATGTAAAAAAGTTCAGTTGATGAAGATCCTCTGCACCTTGTAGCTGATATTGGTTTTCATCGTTGACCATGACGACAACCAAATTCAGAAATTCCCATATTTAGTAACCATAAATGTAAAGTGGTTCCAAGAACAGAGTGGACTGTAAAATAGGAATAGAAAAAGTGTATCCAATCTGACTGTGAGCTATGACCTATGCCTCTTACACACATGATGATATCAAGCAGCATAAATGCCTAAAAAGAAAAAAAAAATGTTTTTTTCTTTTCTGTCAATGTTATCCTAGAACAGGAGGGCAAGACTTAGCTGGTGGCCTGTATTCCCTTGTATTCCCTCCCCAAGGTTTTATTTTTGTGAATAAAAGCTATCACAACAGTTCCTTTGTGAATATGAAAATATTTTTGGCTGTTGTGCTATTTCTTCACTAGGATAACAAGAAAGAAAAGGTGAACTGTTGTTAGCGTGTATGTTGTTCAGTGTATAAAAATAATCCAGGTGATTCCCACAATTCAGGAAAGTGTAGCTTTATTTGGTACCATCCGAAAAGAAAAAAAGGAGACTGTAGAGAAGTTGCAATAGTCAGTGTCTTGTATACTCAAAGATAATTTTTTTTAAAAAAAACATGATACATTAAAAGCAACCTGTTATGTAGCATGGAGGCTCTTTTGGGATGCAGAATTGTAGCTGCTTTGTTGTGGACAGAATTGTTCTTCAACCTTTAAAACATGAGCAGTATGACTCTCTAGACAAATCAGCTTTCCACGTGGAGTGCAGTTTGGAGATCTGGGATCGATCTCGTTGCTGTCCTCTGGCTGTTTTTTTTGGAGGAGGAAAGAGAGGTGCTAAATATTTCTTAAATTGCGGTGTGCAGAGGTGGATTGAGCTTCGCAATCCGGCCTCTCCACTCCCAATTAGAAGAGAAATTGTTACTGCTTACGCTTTCCCTTTCTGTAGTGAAAGTCCTTTCACTCACAGACAGGATTAAGTAGGGCTACACAAGACAGTGGAAGAGTGTGTTTTGGATTATAAGGCACAAGGGACTTTTGATTTTACACAAATATGCTGCATTTTTATAGATTTAACAAGACATATATCTTCTTTTCACACATTTCCTGAGAATTAATCTCTCACCACTGTATTATTTCTGAGTGATAGATGTCTCAGTACTTCTTAATTCAAGGGGTGAACTTTTACCTTTTAGTTGTGTTTCTGAGCCTTTATGAAAATGAAGGCTGTAGCTCTGAGGCTGAAGTTTCTGTAATTAGCAATTTTCAAGGACCTGGATAATTATGGTGCTTATATGCTTTGCCCTTAGCTTTAACCTTAAACCTTTTTTGTAGCTTCTGAGTTTAGAAAGTCTCACCAAAAAGAATCCGTTTGCTCTACAGGACCGAGCCCAAAATCTCAATGAGCGAAGGACGAGTACAACCACCCTGACAGTAGACGTGCTTGACGGGGACGATTTGGGACCAATGTTTCTCCCTTGTGTCTTGGTGAATAACACTCGTGACTGCAGACCTCTCACCTACCAAGCGAGCTTGCCAGAGCTGACCGATCCTGTAAGTCCTCCGGATTTTTTCCACGTTTTATGTGTTTGTTTTATAAGCGACTGTCATCTTTTCCTGTGGACGCAGTTGAGAACTGCAACTCGAAAGGTCACATATGCTTTATGCCACATTTTATGTGCTGAACAGAATAAACCCAAGGTAAGACGTGTGTAGGAACAGATGGTGAATTTCTGGCTTTGATACAAGGGCAAAACTGCTCATTCACTACAAGGGCTGAGTCTCACTGAAATTCGGTAAATTATGGAGTTTCTTTTCCGGATCTGCCCACGTTTTGCTCTCAAAATACTCTGAAGAAGCACTTTTGAGAAGGGAATTGACGTTCCATTCGAGATTGTTGCAGACCTTAAAAGAAAGATTTCTGGAAGAGGAAGCACTAGTCCCTGAAAAGATTATTTTTTGCTGTTATCTGGTTTCAGTCAAGAGATGCTAAAGAGCAGTGTGTGTTTATGCCATGGAGATGCTTGTATTAAGGATGTCGGTTCATAGATCAGTTAGGGTAGGGATCAGCACGAGGCTCATTTCGCACTGGACCGTGCACAATGAATCACAAAAGGAGGAGGTTGAGAGCTTTATCATTTCTTGATGCAAGACGGTGCCAACTCCCCTTCCTTACAGGAGAACCGCGGCTCGGTAGAATGATGATGCGCGCCTCTGTGGTGGATGAAACTGAAATATGAATTTCTTAACTGATACTGAAATATGACCTTTGATTCCTGTGTTTTAGAACATACAAAGGAGAACGAGTTGAAGCACTAGCAATCACCCCACCTGGTTGACATTAAGATGACCTTAAGATAACATTAATTGTTGACATGAAGATGGTGACTGTCATTGTTCCTCGCAGGACACGCTCTCTGCCCTCCTTCCTCCAACCAGGAGTCAGGGGAGATTGAGGCCATAACGGTGGAGACTCCTGCCGTTCTCTGCCGCCTTTTCTTGCTGTTCTGTGCCTCGTGGTCTTTTGCAGTTCCCCACACCTCAGGGTCCCGCTGCAAATATGCTTGAGCAGGGATGCCAAGCATTGCTGCCTCTCTGCTTGATTGATTCAGATGATGCTCTTAGAAAGTTCCAAATCTCTCACGGTTGTTTCATGCGTTTTAGGACAACCTGAAATTTGGTCTAATATACAATAGTCGGTCAATTGCTTCTTCCTAGGCTAGTGGTACAGGCTCTGGTTTAATAACCAGTACAGTCTCAAGGAGGTGACATAGGCTTATTGTAATCAAGATGCGTGATTGGGTGCCCTCTGGAAAAGGAAGGGTTAGAACAAGTTTCAGGGAGGTGGTATAAGGCAGTCTGGACACTGTGGCAAACTTGTGGAGGAAGATTGGGTCTCACAGGGCACATGCACCTCCAACGGAGGCGGTGTTTGTCTCTACCAGAGAAGTTCTTCCTACCAACTGCAGCCTGATTTGTCAGGTGTAGCAAGACTGGAGCCTTGAGATATCCAGCCTGTGACAGCAGCACATCAGTTGGGAAAGGGAAGGGGAGAGACATTCCAGATTTAACCTTACTATATTGATTTACACATCTCTCTCTCTCTCACTTCTGCACCTTGGTGGTGTATAACCCTTTGTAACTCTGTTGTCTGTTTTGGACTTTGTGAATAAACCCTTTTATTTTAAATTTGACATTAATTTGGCTTGGGCTCAGTGTAGTTTTATGTTAACTGGGCAACCACAAGTTATTCCCCAGCTGAGTCTGTGGCCTCATCAGGATTACTGGGGTACCCAAACTGTGGAGCATGGCAGAATATGACCCCGTTTTATCTGCACGGATCCGATAGATCCCAATACAGAGGCAGAAATAATGAATAACCGGTGTTTGATCATTACCTTGGTTTTTATCTGGTTGTCTTAGGTATAGTGCAAGTCATAGAATTTTCCTGATAGAGCTCTCATAGGTGGAAGGAATCTAGCTCTGTCTTCATTCCTGCCCTTGGTCAGACACATACGCTGAGCTGGAAGACAAAGCGGTGTCTGCCAAGGAGTGTGTCTAGGCTAGGAAAAATCTGACTAGTGATGAGGTGCTGAGTTGCAAAATGTATTCATTCAACTTCATAAGCTACAGTCTGTTCAGGTGTCATTTTTTTTGTTTGGGGTTTTTTTTTGCTTTTTTGCATCAAACTGCATCTTGAGAAATCTGATCTGTGAAATAAGAAACTGGTTCTGTTGATAAACTACCAGCTATTTGCTGTTTATCAATTTGTAGCACTGCAGCTGTTTCGATAAACAAAAGTGGAAGAAGGGTGTTTGAACTCCAAGTTTACTTGGTACCTCAGATATTTACTTGACTTCTAAATTGGAATTCATTTAGAAGATATGGATCACACCTGAAAAGGTTCAGCTAGTGAATACATATGTTATGTTTGTCCTGCAAACAGCAGTATAATAAAATGCAGAGAAACCTGAGCTGTCTGGACTAGCCAGGGGCTGGCAGTGGACTCAGTGGTGCTCTGACCTGGCAAAGCAGCCTGGGCAGAGGACTTTGTTCAGAGATAGGTTGGAGGTTCCTGCGTGATGTGACAAGACCCTTCTGAGTCCTTCGATGCTGTGAGACTGTCACTACAATGTGAGGTTATACAGAAGGTGATAGTGACCAATATACTCCTCAGAAGGATTTATCTGAAGTTTCTTGCACCAACTCTTTTTTTCTAAAAGGTTCATCTCTACTGTACTGTAGGCGTTGAATCTTCCAGTGGGTGTAGTAAATATAACAGAATGCTGAAGTTTTTTTAATTGTAGTGGCTACGTAGGCTAAAGGACTATTTTTAGTCCAATGTAATTTTTTTCATTTGCTTTTTAGTTTTTCAATAAACAAGAGAAGGAATATTAATGAATCTAGAACAAAGGGAGGTGAAGTATGAATTATTCAGAAGCAGTAGCTTGAAAAAGAAGTCCTGCTTTACAGGGCAAGATGCCTACTGTTGGAGCGGGTCCAGAGAAGGGCCATAAAGATGATGCGAGGGCTGGAGCACCTCTGCTATGGAGACAGGCTGAGAGAGTTGGCGTTGTTCAGCCTGGAGAAGAGAAGGCTCTGAGGAGACCTTCTAGCAGCTTTCCAGTACCTAAACGGACCTACAGGAAAGCTGGAAAGCGTTTTTTTTCAAGGGTGTGTAGTGACAGGACAAGGGGCAATGGCTTTACACTGAAAGAGGGGAGATTTCGATGAGATAGAAGGAAGAAATTCTTCCCTCTGAGGGTGGTGAGGCACTGGAACAGGTTGCCCAGAGAAGTTGTGGCTGCCCCATACCTGGAAGTGTTCAAGGCCAGGTTGGATGAGGGTTTGGGCAACCTGGTGTAGTAGAGGGTGTTCATGCCTGTGGCAGGGGGGTTGGAACTAGATGATCTTTGAGGTCCCTTCCAACCCAAACCATTCTATGATTCTACTCAGCTGACCCCTAATGTGAAGAATTTAATGTAACTTGTAAGAATAATAGTTTTATTCAGTTTTGCATGATTCCTTATCTTCAGTTGGCCTCCATCCATGAATTTCCTGAGGTATTCCCTTTCCTAGTTTCTTTCCCTCAGATGCTCTAAAGCAGTTGGATACGCTGGCAGTGAAGAATCTATACGACGTGTGCTTTGTCTATGATCTTTGACTGGTGGAGATGGAAGAGGCCAGCAAAACTAACGAATCTTTTTGTTACCAGAGATGTGATTTCTTTTCCTGAAGAACAATGTCAAGGTTTACATTATGCTTTCTAAGAATTGGTCTGTCTCATGACAGTGTTAATAATATCATTAAATCTGCTCCGGGCTGAGCAGAGCGCTGTATAATTACTGTTTATACACTTGTAAAAACCTGTTTGGCATTTCTGCCATTTGCTCAGACAGCGTAAATTCCCCCAAAGGTGCAGATCTCCCAGGCAGAGGCAGAGGTTACCTGCTGCTCCTCTCTGGGTGTGCGTATAGAGTGAGATGCTGTGATCGTGCCTTCTCAGCCTTTGCCCCAAGGAGCAGTGCTGTTCGTTGGTGGTGGCCTGGTTTTGCAGGTGTCACTTCTGCAGCGTCCCCACTGAGCTACTGTAATTAATTCCTACAGTGGCCTCCTTAGGCCTGTGGTCACAACTAACAGATAAACATCAGTGTCTCTGGTATCAAATGCTCGTGAGGTGCTGTTGCAACTTTGTAGAGGATGCAGAAACTTGTGGTTTGGAGTAAACAGACTTTGGATGCTTTTAGAGCACATGAGCTCTTCTGAACGCCTCATCCTGTGGTAGGTGAGGGCTAAACTGCCTCACTGCTGCTGGAGCCTGGGCGTAGAGCTAAGTTTGCTCATTTGTGACGTGCTACGTGTCAACTCTGATTCAGTGCCCATGACAGTGATGGAGTAAGCTGCTTTACAAGTTCCCAGGCTAGGAGGATAAAGAAATAAATCTACTGAGTTTTGAGACCTCTAATAATCATTGCAAAAGTTATTATCTTGCAGAAAAGATACCAAAGCCTACGATAAGACTGTGTTCAAAGTCATTGTTTGAAGTCCTGTCTCCTAATACACATGCAAATTCTTTTACTTCATTTCCTTTAGGGGAATGCAAAGTACAGCTTCAATGATGTCTTACGGTGAGATTGCATAAACCTTTCAAAATTCGAGTGCCACAAGCCAAATAAATCGCCTTCTAACAAAGAGAAGAGGTGCCTGTGCTTGATGAAAGGATGCGCGTATGAACCTTCTGTGTCTGCTGATTGGCCCACGTACTTCTGTGTGGTTTTCCCTGACTGTCGCCATCCTACGTGCTCTCTAGAAATGAATTTATCATTGTTAGCTAAATTTCCATGTCTGAGAAAACCTGTGGTGATAGGTTTTGGTTGCAGTTTTATGTTTGCCATAGTGTTTCAGTGTCTGATCAAGTCTGGTAAGTAATTTTATTTATTTTTGGTTTTCATTGTCTCAGGAAGAGTTCAATAAGTTAGCATTTATTAACAGTATGTGCAAATCCATCAAATGGAGTTTAGAAAAATAACCTTATGAACATCTCATAACACTGGAAGGATAATTTCCCTTCCTTCTTTTCCCCTTCAGTCTTCTCCTGTCATGCTTACTTTATGAAGAATTTGTCCATTTCTATACTCAATTTTTTCCATCATCGTGCAAAGAAGGAAAGCCAATTAGCAGTAATATATAGATTAGGTTAATTTAATCAGTTACTAGACTAGTTTTGCAACAAACTGATTATTATCAGGTTCCATAGGGTAATTATCAGTCCACATGAACACTAATATACTCCATGACACCTGCTAGACTTTCTTTGTACTAATTCAAGATCCAACACTTTAAACACCCAGCTGTCTTACGAGACATTGCTTATTAGTGCACCTCTGATGTATCTTTCTACATGGAAAGTGTTTATTTTTGTGCTAATTATCCTCAGGAGCTGTGTCAGCAGGGACTTCACAAACTCTGTGCTCAGCTGCCCTGTTGAGGAGAGACTCAAGGACTTGGGTCTGAGCAGAGGACTGCTAGATGAAAGGCTAAAATAAAATAAATAAAAAAATATCAACAACAAACTTCTCTGAGGAACAGTGTGGTTGAGGGGGGTAAAAAAAAGACATTGAAGAGGAGAAAGTCCTTAGAAGCCCTCAAGCTTTTATTAGCAGGAAGGACTTCTTTAGTTAAATTAGTCCGGATTCAGGGAAAGAAAACTGAACTTTTGAGAGGTGGTATTTGTAATCGTGCTGGGTAAAGTCCTTGCTTGATCAGTCAGGGAGTCCTCCCCAAAGAGCACTGTGTGCATCCTGTAGCACATAGTTTTGAGACTGTGAAAACTGCAGACTTGTAATGGTAAAGTAAAATGAACAGTTTTGCTCTGCTGTCACAGAAATCAAGAGTTAACGATTTTTTTTTATTTTTTTTTTTCCAAGTTAGGTCATTGTGTATTCTACCTTTAAAACTGAGCACAGTCTTTTCTTATCCTTCAACAAGCTTCCCCCCAGCCCCAAGGACTGCAAGGGGCAGAAAAGTTCACTGGATTTCATATAAGCATAGCATAATAAACCACCATAATATTAAGAATTGTGGCTGTACAGTAAACTCATCAAATCCTCAATATGTCTTGACAGAAAGTACATCTTACTTGGAATCCAGAGTCACTTGAAGAGTTCCCAGTTAGCAGTGAAAAATGTGTTTTGCATCAGACTGATAGTTACATCAAAAGTGACAAGCGCTTTTTAAAACTCACGTTTTATCTTTTCATTTCTTCCTGAAGCTCTAGGGGCAATCACAACAATTTTTCTCCAAGCCATTTCCCATTCCCTTGCAGCGTTCCAGCTCAGCATCGCAGGGTGACGTGCTGGAGCTGTTGCAGTAAAAGAACTTTTGTCCCACCTTCCCTGGTGTATTGCTGTTGGCAGTTATTTGTGTTTATTGTTTGAGGAATTGGGAACTGATCTGTTGTGGTACCTTCTGGGCACCATCATCTGTTGCAGTGGGGAGACGTGGAGGAAACAGGTGATTCTCTGGGCGTGAGAAGTGGAGATGCCGTGGGAGGGAACTGCAGTTACAGCAGTACAGGAAAGGCTGGGTTTGTTGCGGTGGAGGAGAAAAAAGGAGTTTGGAGGACTGAAGTCATTTGATCAGTGAGTGGGGCTGGTGTTGGGAACACAGGACACTTCTGCAAGTAACCAGACTTCTTGTAGAGACACGCTGATCGAAAACTTGCTGCAAAATTTTTAGAAGCAGCATCTCCCCATCTTAGTTATAATGGCAGGTATTAGTCAGAGAATAAAGTTCATCAAAAATGGTCTGGAGTTTTTATAGTGAGGGCTTTTATTATTATTTATTTATATTTTATGCAGTGGGAAATACCCACCCACATAAGGCATTTTATCCAGATATCTACCACGCCAACTAAAACCAGAAACCTTCCCTGAAGTTTGAGAGAAACTTGATTGTTCAGCCTGAGCTTCCGTACAGATGCAAAGTAAGATTTTTTTGGTAGCACTGAAACACGCAACCTTCATAATTTGGCCAGTTAAAAACTTAGTCTGAGTTGAAGTGAATATGTGTGGTTGAATCAACTGTAATAAAACCTTTCAATGTGTGAGGAAGCTGCTTCTTTTACCTGTGTGAAGTGTAACATCTCGTAGAAAAGCAGGAACGCGTCACCCCAGATGGCAGGGGGTTTTCTTGCCTTGTCTTGTACGCACAACTGCTTAAAGTCAACCGTACATGGGGGTGAATTCACCCCTACTGACAGTCAAATGATATAAAGGTAAAAAAAAATCAGGTTAGATTGCCAGTTTTTCTTGCCAAATCATTACGTTCTTGGTTAGATACAGTACATTTAAAACTGCAAATGTTGATGGCTAATTTAGGAAGTTGTTAGTTTCTGAAGCAGTTGTATCTCAATATGCCTTTTTTTTTCCTTTGCTTTATTTTTCCGAAGATTTGGCATCTTCTGTAGAAACATGGTGGAAGAGCTTTGCCAGCCTTTGGCTTACTCTGCCTGTATAGTCTTAGGAGCTGTGCTGGCAATTTAGTTGCATCAAGCATCAGGAAATTATTTGATATTTAATTTGTTTCTAATTATTCCTTTCTCAGCAAAGTAGATACTGTCCAATTTTTGGGAATGATGCTAAGTGCTCCTGTAAACGATGGTATTTACACTTCATCCTGGACTTAGACCACGATTGAGCGTGATTACGTTCGCTGCCATAATCGAATGTTTGAAGTGTGGCTTGGTTTGTGGCTTCCAGAGAAAACAGAGCTTTCCTCATTAGGAACACTGCACGTTTCTCTTTAGCCAAGTATTTTTGGTAAGGAAATAAGTGAGTTTGCATTTTGAATAAGCAGCGTCCAGCTCTGCCATGGTCCCTGGCATTGACACGTCGGGGCGCTCTAGGAAGGCAGGTTGGCTGCTTACAGAGACACATCTTGGTGCCCAGCCCAGTAGGTACGCTCTGTCTCTTTCTTGCATAGAAGTTTTTTGTTTTGTTTTGTTTTTTTCCCTCCATCCGTTTGTCTTCCCATGTTAGAAACTGATCTTAGCCTTGAATTCAGATGTTTGTTTCTCAGTAATCAATACAAGGGAATGCAGCAAATGCCATATTAACTGTGCTCTGTGTTCATCTTTGACTCTAACTGCGTTCACCTTGCCTGAGGATCTCCCTTAATTTCCCAATAACGAGCCCATGCCTTCTTTGTATCTCGTAATTTCAGGACTTGATAGGAAAGAGAAGTTGGGTTTTTCTTTGGTTTTAAATAAATGTTTAGTTGAGAAGATCAACTCCTCACAGCTGTTATTTCAGAGGTTCTATACAAAAAATGAGGAAAGGTAAAAGCTTATATTTTTTTCAACGTTTCTGCAGCCATTCTCTAGTGACTGTAGTAGCTCCAAGGTTTAGAAAATCAGACCTCTCGTAATTTATAGTCTAGGCTGTTAACTTCTTGGTTTTACTGTGTGCGTGTGTTGGCCGGCTTTCCGTATGAACTCATTCTCATATTTAACACGAAAATCATTTTGCCTTTTCTTCACAAATGCTCCTGTTTCTGAGCAAATAGTAGGCAAAACAGCACTGGCAAATCTGTACTTGCTACTAAAAGGTTTATGTACTTTCTTGTCTGTGTATTTTATCTTAGAATATTTGTTTAGAAAAGCCTGGTGATTGGTTTTAATGAGACTAAAATCTTTGGTGAAAGATAGCATGTGCTGTCAACTGTTGAGCTGTAAGTTGGATGAGTTCCTGTGTACTTACTAGCCAAAAATTATTTGGTAGACAGGCTGGTGGTGTCACTCAGTTGTGCTACAAGAACTAACCAGAGAAGTGCTTTAAAAACCAGGGCTGTATCTAGACGTTCTTGGGCTGTTGCTTGTTCAGTAAATTAGAACAGAATCTCTCTTCAAATAGTCCCTTTGCCACTGCCTGAAAGAAGAGCAAATTGACCTTTTCTTCAGATATTAATTTTTCATTAGCAATTTAGGTAAAACCTGAAACTCAGATTACGAAAAGGAAAATGAAGATTGATTTCCGTGACACGGATGCAGTTGTCAGTGTGTTTTTTATTGAAAAAGGCAAATTGTTACGGCCAAGTTATTTGCAGTATAGTTGAGCAGCAGACAGCAATTTTTCTAATTAAATTTAAGCATAGATGCATGATGAACTGAGAGGCAATCTTGAGTTGCTTTGGAAGTTGGAAAGCAATTCAAGAGCAATGATAAAATCCTCTCTTGGGAGCAGTTTCCCCTTTAAAGTTTAGGGGTAAACTTTTCATTTGCGTTTTTTTCACTCTGCAGCCATGCAGAGGTCACGAGATTGATAGTAAGTTCAAGGTGATGGACATTGTTAGGCAGGCAGTAGCGCTGACAGAAGGTTTACCAGCATAGGCTTTTTTTATAGCTTGGTACCAGTGATTTTGACTGAACTCTCTGGAAATTACTCTTTTGGCAGAGTCAAAATGGACAGCTTCGATAAGCGATTGATTATCTGCTAGTGCATGATAAGAAGTCATAAAAAGGGCTTCAAGCGTTCCGCTATGATTTTGCCGGCTTTTCCGTTTTTGTGATTGATTTTCTGTCTCCCATACGCAATCTCTTGATAAGTAGAGCCTTTTTTTTTTTTTAAGGAAATGTCACTGAAAAGTAATGAAGCATGAGAAGGTTAAAATTACAAAGATGTGATGTTACAGGTAATTAATTTTTATGTATTTGGGAGTACGCCAGGACGGCACAGCTAATTAAAAAGAATTGTCAGTAAAATTGTCAGTAACTTTAATATTTGAATACATGAAACGTGAGAATTGTTTTCTATAATCTCTCTTAGCAGACAGGCCAGCCCTTCGCTTGCTTGACGTATCAGTCAGGCAGGACAGTCACTGTTCAGGAGCTAAGCTTAACGGTTTTAAATAGAGGTGTATTTTAGATAGAGAAGTTAATGTGGCTGCTTTTCACTTCAAGAACAAACAAACCCATGCTTTTTACTTCTAAAATGTAATGAATGTTTTAAGAAAGCGTTTCAGTTATTGAAAACTCTGTTTCTCGTTGAGAAAATAATAGCAAGGCTGCACAATAAGCAGATATCATCTGAAAGATACTTCCCTGCTGGTGGTTTCAACCGAGTTGTGTGTCAGAAATGGAGTTGATGTCTACGAGTAGGAATAAAGGGATATGTCACAGTGCGCTCCGAGTACAGGAAACTTGTTTTAAATGTGGGATTACTGTGGTGGAGATGTTGCCTTGTATGTTTGGTACATAGTGGAAAAGGGGGCTGGATAGTGAATTTCATTGAAAGATAGAACAGGAAGACACATGGACAATTTTATAATGTGAAAAGAGAATTGGTTGAGCACAATTTACATGCTTTAGGTTTTCACTTGTACTGATCTTTCTTAAAATGCACTGGTGAAATGTTAAGGGAAAAAGAATCAAGCTTCACTGAAAACTGAGGAGTTTTGGACAATGTATAGTAAAAAATTAAATAGGAAAAGAAAAACATCATTAGAGATCATCTCTGGAGTTGTGTTTGAGGTGAGAGAAACACAGTTTGTTTATTGTTAGGACTGGGTTATCGAGTGCCCTGTGATACCCAGTGGCTGTGGGGCTCCCTTGCTGGTGCAGGAGGAGCAGGAGCTCTGGTAGTTCACTGGAGACCCAGTCTGGACTGGGTGTTTGGCTGATGGTGAAAAGAGGCACGTTTTCTAGATACTTTATCAAGCTGCAAAGTGAAATTGTAGAGAGTTAATCTCAAATCTGATTCCTTTAATTAGCAAGAGTAAGGGGGGAATAAACTGGTAAAAATGACTGATTATATCGTATACATGGTTTTCTCCTTTTTGCCAAATATGGAAATGTTCCATTAATTGGCTGATATTTATCATCATGGTTAGTAACTTACTGGGAACACTAATGGGAAAATACTCAATTCTTACAGCTTTGTCAGAAGCTAAGAAGAAAAAGGGTCCTGATTTTGCTTGGAAGAAGTAACTGGGAAGCTGTAATTAGAAGCAATTTTCTTTCAGAAGTGAAGATGATCTGCTTTGATTCAAATTTTGGTCTGGCACATCAGCCGCATAAGCCAATACATGAGAGTTTGAGAGAGATCACCAGGGTTCCTGGGTGGGTTTCATGTGTGCAGTAGTACAGGTTTGCTAGCATAACCAGCACCAAAAATCTGTTCAATTAACGGAGTCCAAAACCTGCCAAACACCCTAGTCTTCGTTTAAAAGATCTTGCTGTCTCATCCGATTGAATTCTTTGTTCGTTTTCCAGTTTTAATTGTAAAGTTTGTTAGAAGGAAGAAGAAAAAACCCCACATGCCTCATAACAAAGAAGACTTTAGCACAATATGTGAGATCACACGGCTTATAAAAATAATTTCATGAGGACAGGAGAAAAGCATGATTCCTCACTTCTGAGAGATATCCCACAACCTGGGGTTTGAAATTGTCTTGCTCTCTGTGATGCCATTAAGGGATTTCAGGTACGGATGAAGCGATTGAGCCTTTCTCTCCTCAAAAACTAGAGCTTCAGTAGAGGCAAGAGTGCCTGAGAAAGTACCATCCCGGTCTCGTTCTGGGCTCCGGTCTGTGTCTTGAATATACAATCAAGTACTTGTGTGATTTAATTGCTGTCTTGGATATCTGCCACGGCAAAAAAGCCACTTTCACAATATGCACGTCTGTTTTCTGTTTCATAAAACCGTGTTTGTTATGGTGTGAAGTGGAGCTATTGTCAAAGAGGAAGCGTATATATTAATTTATTTGATCCTTAAATGTCATTTAGAAACATTTAAAGGTTTTAAATGTTGACATTTAAACAAAATACGTTTGCAGTGATGCTCTATCACTGAACTGCACTTCAGAAAAATTCTCATCTATGTCATAACAGTGATCCTTTTAGAGATAATTATAATTTCAATGGCTAGGTTATCCTGTTAAACTATAAACTAGCTGTTCATTAAGGGTCAGGAAGAAAGATTCCTCTTTTCAGCTTGTTGTCACAATGCAGAGGGTGCAGATTATTTTTGTTCTTTACTTAATCAAATCACGATTCATCAGTAAAGACTTTGCAGATATGTGCAGGTTCACTTGCTGGTGGTGGAAGATGAAGTAGCAGAGGAGCTTCCTCTTGGGGACCAAAGTATTAACCCTCGGAGGCTGTGAGAGGCACTCCGGGCGCTGCGTCCCTTTGGATCACCGCAGTGTCTTGTGGCCCCGCTCTATTTATTATGTAAATAATAGAAACAAACCAACAACATTGACTTAATAAAACCTCTGTGTAAAATGAATCAATCAAGACAAATGATCTGGGTGAAATATTGACCTATTCATTTCTATGTTTAACTTTTTTTTTTAATTAATTACTGTTTTGTTATGGGTTTTTTTATTTAGTTTCATACCACTTATTATAAGAAAGGGTCCCACCAGTGATACTGGTTATACTGGGCATAGAGAAGCTGTCAGCCTCTTCTCCTTAACAGTATCACGTAAGATTGTTTGCCAACTCAGCTGGAATTAGCACTGTTGACACAGCTGACAACTGTATTCCTTTTTCCCATCTGAGAAAAATATATATTTAAAAGAAAACAAAATGAGGTTAATATTTCAGACTTTTGTATTGTAATGAAATCACTCTTGGAGATGAAAAAAAAAACCTGCTTTAAGTCGTTATATTAGTGTTACACTGATCTTTAATTTTTTTTTTTTTTTTTTCTGTCAAGCAGAAGTAGGTGTGTTTGTCTTGGGTTTTACAACTTGCTTTTCTGCTGTTTTCCTGACTCATTCGGAATCCTGAACAGAAATCGTTATAATAATAAACCTACCATCAAGAATTTGAAAGATAATCAAGGAAATAGACTTCATAGTTTGAATGGGAGGAAGGGAAATGTCAAAAAGGAAATGTCTATTGTTCTTTAATCACAGTCATCACATTGGAAGAAGTAGAACCTCCGGATTGAATTCTTGCTTTTGCTCTGGAGATAATACCTGCGCGCCACGGCGGGGGGCCCATTGCATAATGCATTTCGTTTAGTCTCCAGCACAGATTCTCTGTTGGAGATGTTTCTTATCAAGCATGTCAGATACAGAAAAAGCAATTTAGTAAGCACTGTGATCAGATCCTGATGAAATTCAATTCCTTTTTGGTCTGGCTGTTCCTGGAAGACATCATTGATAAAAATAGTCTCTATTTTCCTCTTTGTTCTGATTCATTATGCTATCTTGCTACTCTTTCAGAATATTTTTTTTCCCCTCAAAGGTGCCTTGTTTTTACAAATAAATGAAAGGAATTGTGTTTTTTGACAGCGTGCTCTGTTAACAATGTGATCTGTCAGGATATTCTCATTTTACAGTTTTCATTTTAGTAAACTGCATAAACATTGGACACAACAGAAAACTAAGCTCACAGAAACCATGGATTTTATTGAACAACCAAATAATGTGCTAAAAGGTATTTGACAATTATGGTGCTGAATTTAGAAAGCAGGTCCCTTTCTAATAATCAATCTCGTGTCTTCATTATTCCCATCAGTCAGTACAACACTTTTTATACCCCTAGAGAAGACATGAGAGGTTAGTTCAGGCATGTTAACTGCTTAAATTATCTGCTGTTGCTTTTTATCAGTGGTTTTTAGAAATGAAAGTAAACATTAAAAATAAATAAACAGAACGGTTAGATCTATTTTAAAGATCTATTGTAAACTTGCAGATCAACTCCCTGTTCTAATTACTTTCTGCTTATACATATGTTTGGACTGAACAATTTTTAACAATGATTTTATGATACCAACTTGACTTTCTACTGCTAATAGTTATGTTCCCCTGGCTGGACTGTTAAAACACAGTTCCTGCTTTACTGGTGGTATCGATAAACGTTCCCTTTCACTCAAGTGCTACACAGCAAAGCTCATCTCCAGGAACGCTGCTCAATGCTGCTCATGTTTCATTTTCATATGAAGTGTGAACATTCCACACAGTCTGGTTGGACACTGTAACATCATCTGGTGGTAAGAAGTATTATTTTGACAGAGCATGAACCTTCCGATGGTTGTACACTGTTGCAAACAAGAAGTATCAATTAGGTGCATTGGCTGCAAACCTCTAGATTTTGATGGGGTTGGGTTCCTCATGTAGCTTTACACTTTCTTGGGGAGCAGGATTGTTGCTGTATAAACCTGTTTAGCTCCTGTGACAATTTGATCAGAACAATTCTCTGCAGAGGATTTACTCTCTCTTCTGTGTTTCAGCTTCACAATGTGTTTTTGATCTGTGCTTGGGGTTTTCTTCCCCTCTCTTTGTGTTGGCTTTCAGTCGAGATCTTACCCAAAAGTTTGATATTCTGTCTTGTGTCAGAGGAGGGTCAGAAAATCCCATTCCGCCTGTGTTCCTGTACATCTTTGCATCGCTTGAACCCACAGAGTGGCATAGGAAATCCTGCAGCCTGCTGACACGAGGCACTGCCTCTCCCTGTGTTTGCTCACTGATCAAAGGGAATGTCCGTAGGCACTCGTAGCTATCAACAGGAAGGCAAGAAGAGAGGGAGAATGGTGAAATTCTGCAAATAGATTTGACATGACATGCTCAATCTAACTAATGACAAGGAATTTTTTGGTAGTATCTTCAGCTGACTCTACTTTTCTGGGGTGTTTCTTGCTTTTTGGATTTGCTTTGCTTGTGGTTGGAAAACTGCATTGAAATATTTTCTGCATTTTACTGACATGCAAGTACTTTATGATGGATTTGCTTTCAGTAGTGTTTTGTCACAGCCCTTGTACTGCCAAAGCATCTGAAGCAGCAGCAAGAAACGATGTTGAAATGGTTTTCCAGCTCTTCCTGCTGTTTTAGTACTCTGTGCTGGCAATAGCGGATGCGTTTCTGCACAGCATGGATATTTCCATGTTATTACTTATTAAGTTATTAATAATTACTTATTAAGTTATTACTTATCTGCTTTCCCATTTACAGCTCGTATTCTGACCTCACATGTTTCTCAAGAAAGCACAAGGAGGAACTGTAACCACAAGGATTCATCAAAAACTTTGTCGGTTTAGTATTGTAGGGCTCCTTTTGAAGGGGTTCTGGGTGTCAGCATGGGGCAATGCATGTTGCTTTTACTAATATTTTCTCTCTGGGAAAAAGCTTCTCACCCTTGTTTGCATGGAGAGATGAGAGTTCTTCTGTCTTGGTTGGTCAACTCATCAGCTAAGCTATGAGTGTGCCGTGCGTTTAAGGCATCCAGGCTTGATTTGAAGTTTGTTGGACACAGTGACAGCTTCCTAATGGAGAGAGTTGAAAAAAATAATACTTTTCAGGGTTTAAAACGCTAGCTCGGAATGCCTCGTGTTAACTAATTGACCACCCTGTTCTGATAAAATACATATATCTGTATTGCTTTACGCTGTGAGAGAAACCCAGGACAAACTGATGGTTAAATGCATTGTTTTCCTTTGGAATGTTTTGTGTTGTCAGTAAAAGTTATCCTTCTGAAATGCTCTGCAATTCTCAGCACTTCCTAGAAAATAACACGATACGCACAAAAATGTGGGAAAAGTGCTGCATCTGTACATTCATACAATTTGGATGTTACAAAGTTTTATGTGCATCTTCCTTAGTTTTGCTTAAAGCAGGAGAGACTATAAATTGTCAAAGAAATAGCCTGCGTGTTTCAGTGATTTAATCTGGTTTGCCACACTCTTTGTATGAATTTTAACCTGATATCAGAGAGGCAGGGAACCTTGAAAATCATTCAGCCACTTGGGGCAGAATTCAGTTCCTTGTGTCCTTGACTAGAAACCTGGCTGACTGTCTGGGTTCAGGCCCACAGCTCAGGGAAAGAGGGGAGTTCTCGGGCATCCAAGTCCCCACCCTCGATTTTTGTCATTGAACTGCACTTGGTGATACCAGTTAATCAAAATCCTGGTGTTCCCTGGGGGTGTCAGTGTGTTCCGCTTGACACGAAGGCAGCACGAGGCATCGTGGGTGATCGGTCTGGGCAGCAGGGATTGCTGGCAGATGGGAAAGTGGGAGGGCAGGGCCATTGGGTTTGCCTGCAGATATTGATGGGGGTGTGGGAGAGGGTCACTGTGATGCTTAGTAAATGGGAAAACTGAGAAGAAGAAAGAGGGAGAAAGTACTTGGAAATGTCGGGGGGAAAAGATGACTTCTTTTAATCTGTTACCAATTGAGTGGCATAATGTCATCAGTCTCCTAGCCTTATAGTTAGATTAGATCTAAGAAAGAAATTTTTCACTCAGAGGGTGGTGAGGCACTGGCACAGGTTGCCCAGAGAAGCTGTGGCTGCCCCATCCCTGGAAGTGTTCAAGGCCAGGTTGGATGAGGCTTTGGGCAACCTGGTGAAGAGGAAGGTGTTCCTTCCCTTGGCGGGGGGCGTTGGAACTGGATGATCTTTGAGGTCCCTTCCAACCCAAACCAGTCTATGATTCTAGCGTTGGAAGCCATCTCTGTTACAACACTGCCAGTTGAGCTGATGCAGATCAAAATACTTATTTTGCTGTCATATGAAAAAGTATCTTTCTTAACCTCCTCCCTGAAGTTAACAAACGTTATGATCTGCTGAATCTGAATAAATGAGAATAAGGTAGTATTTAGGAATTAGGTTTGCTCTTTTCACAATGGAATATATGTTCTTCTGTTCTCAGTGAAAAATGCCTGGGGAGACATTCCAGATTGTTCAATATTAGACAATTTATTGAATTCCTTACAGAAAATGCTTAACTGTTCAGCATTAATCATCTTATAAACGTCCTGCATAGCTCCGTGCAACAGATCGCATGTGTATATACGAGTGCCTTAGAGTTTCCAGGACAATGGAATAAGTAACGCAGGGTTTACTATGACTTTGGAAATAATTTTAAAAGCATATCAATTTATTTGGTAAGACTATGATGTAGGACAGGTTTTCACAGCCATGTTAATAATGCACGTATTGCGTAAAGGTCAGCTAACTGTGTGTCTGCCAAAGAAATGCCACCCCAAACTGGCAGACTGAAATATTAATGCAAGTGAACGTTCTTTTTTTTTTGTTTGTTTGCTTAAGGCACTGCGATATATCATATTTTGGTCAACCTGGAGTAATGCATATTTTCATCATGTTCCTTTTTTTATCATTTTTTTTTTAGCAGACTTTGTGTATGTCTTAATAAATTAGTCTTCCATGTGAATCAGTGGGTAGAAAATGTCTTGCCGTGTTTGAATACAATAATAAATTCTAAAGACGTAGGTTTTGTCCCTTCTGTTAGTGGATTTCGTGCAGGCTAACAGACAGAGGAGCGCTGTGGGTGGGAAGCTGGCCTTGGGGTGTGTAAACAACAGTTTGGGAACTCTTCTTCTTTGTATGGTTTTGTCTTTGCCAGCAGTTGGTAATGTTTACTTCTCGCCTGTGTAGCGGCCCTGACCACCAGCTCCCAGGAGCATCTCAGGGCAGGCAGTGGGGGCTGAAGTGGTTGTGAATCATCAAAGCAGCATCACCCCAGTTTGTGAACCTGTGGCTGGTTCACGGTCTGTTTTCTTCCATCATGTAAAAGACAGTTCTTATTAATAAATTACCTGCTCGAAAAGAGGCAGTGGCCTGGTTCAGTAAGGTCAATTGTGTTTTGGTTTCTCAGAACCCAATGATTTTTGTGATAATAAGTGAAAAAAACAAACAAACAAACACCTCTATGCAGAAAATCATGTTGTTGTAACTATAAAAATGAGTCATTTCCTCCCTTTTCCTTTGTACCTTCCCCAGAGGGTTAAGTTCTCCATAGGTAGATACAGTTGGCAAATTTAGCTTTGCATCTCAGGCAGGCCATGGAAAAGATAAGAAATCTTTTTTCTTAGAGCAGAGCTACCCTCGGTATCAGCTGTGCAACAATTACTATGGTTCACTGTCTTTAAAAAAACAAAAAAACCCCAACTTTCTGAACTCGTAACTTCTAGCAAATACCAATCAGTGCGTTGTTTTTCTCATTTAATGTTTAGTGCTTAGTAGAATCAGAGCCTTGAACGAGCCTGTGGCAACTTGAATTCAGCGTAGCGCCGTGTGATATACAGCTATTTCGAAACCCTAAATTGTTTTTCACTCTTGCGGTTGTGTTCTGGTATTTCGTGACTCTAACGTGTAATTATTTAGCAACAATCAGACAATATTGAGAGAACGGTAAGAGATACAGGGAGAACTGAGTGATTGACCTGGGAGGTTTGAAGTCACTTAAAAGCTGCTGTTTGATAATGCTGTATTCTGAGGAGGTGTCTGGGAAAAGCTGTAGATACGCAGCATTGAGTTCAGGTCTTACTCCCAGGAGATTGAACTGGATTTGATTTCATTAACTTCAAGTGGAGTATTTCTGACCTGCGTGGCTTTAAAAATCAAGATGTGGTCCAGGTGAACATACAAAGAAAAGAAGGTACTTTGTTCAGGTAAATTAGTTCCCTGAGGTTGCTCTTCTCTTGCTTTTTTTAAATCTTGCTTATTAATCATTATTTAGCAAAAGTGACCCTCTGTGGGCTTTTTGGCACCGTGCTGGTTTGAAACCATTGGCAGTGTTCTCCCAGAGCTCCAAGGTCCGAGCTGGTACCGTCCAAGGACTTTGTGCAGTGCTGAGAAGCAATGTTTTATCCCAGAAAGTGAAAGATCTCGAGAGGAGGATGGTGAGGAGAGTTATAACTAAGGAAGGAGGAGGAGGCAGATGGCAATCGTTTGAACAATCAATTAAAAATGTCCATATAAGAAGACAAAACCCCTCAGTTTTCAGTTTTTAATCAAATAATTGCATTATTGCATTTAACACGACTTTTTACATAGCTTTCTATTGAAAGTCTGGCAGTCAGTCATGAACATCCTTAAATGTTTTAAATAAAATAATATACATGCAAAATCTTTGGAAAATATGTAACTTCAAAAATAGTCGCTTTTGGTTTATTATGCTCGGAAGCCCAAAATGCATATTTTGCATCTCAGTTGTAGACTGCCTTTTAATTGTTCCATACTGTATTTCAGTCATCACGTGATGCTGAAAAAAAGACTTATTTTTACACAGATGCCTGGAGATACTGTTTGGGTTATTGAATGCATCTGCAATCCTAAATATATTAAGCTCCATGTCAGTAAATAAATTAAAAACCAGTTGTTCCTTTTCCTTACTATCCGTAGTAGGAGTTTAAAACACTCTTGCATGAATGCTTGTAAAGGTTAGTGACTTCCTTTGCAAGTTTTGGGACTCATCAGTGGTTTGAGGTTTAAAGATCTTTTCCTTTGGACTTTTTGATGTATCTTTCAGGTAAGAAAAAAGAAAGAAATTTCTACCAGTTGTTATTATCATATTTATTATGATGTTATCCTTCTTGGATGTCTGTAGTCTAGCTGTGCGTCGTTATTTGCAGTAGAGATACCAACTGAAGGAGTTTCACTGCGTTCTGAGGGTGTGTATGCCGAAACAGGAAAGCAGGTGGAGAAGGGAACATCACAGACAGGCTCAGATGTGGTGGTAGTCAGTTCCAAAAAAAAAAACAAAAGGAGTTTTTGTGGTTGAAGTATGTTCAAAGATGTAAGCGGGAGTAGTGGTGTCTGGAAGTTCAGTTCCTCTCCTCTCCAGGGAAATGTGGCTTTTACCTTTCTACTGAATTGTTTAAAACGGACCTGGCTCTGTTATCGGCTTCTCTTCTAAACAGAACCAATTTGCAGCCAAATTTTGGCTAACCACACAGGCCAAAGAGCAAGACATAAAAAGGGCATAGCAAATTAGTGTAAGCATTTTCCAGCTATACTAAATGCATTTAACAAAAGCATTGGAATGAATATTTGCTGTTGGAGTTTTTTCTTTTCTAGCCCATCCGATTTTGTAACAGTAACTTCAGATAATTTCTGGTTTTCTTTCCCATGACAAACTCTACGCTGCTGCTTTTTAAAGTGTGTATCGTTTGGTGACTGGGGTAGGCGACGGGCACTGGTTTATGACATTTATGAATAAACATTTTATTATTCACTGATCATTTCGTAATGAATTATGAGACATCTTTCTATTGAAAAGACCTGAGGGAAAAATTCCCGGAGCTCTATCCTCACAGCCCCTCAGCAGTCAAGTCTTGTTTGATTTCGTTGAAAAGGAGGATCATTTTGACTCATCGCCCTCCCAAACACAGCTGAGAAAATTTCTCTCAGTAAGAGTACTGAGAGTTTTGATTGGTGGTTTTTCATAAAAGGACTGAATTATGTACAAGGAAAATGTCAAAAAAACTTGAGTCACTTTATGAAGTGTGCAGCCTTCAGTGCTTAAAACTGCAGTCTTTTGCAGGTGACTCTCATCCTCTCTACTCCGATAGTAGCACAGATCCCTGTGGGTCCTCCCCTCTCTCCCTACGGGAACGGAAAGCTTACTCCTGCTCCGCCTCGCGTCTCTTAACCAAATTCTTTCTGGAGAGACAGGTCTTCGCTCGTTTTCTGTCAAGGCCAGATTTCCTCAAGAGTATTTTGTAAGGGAGCTTGTCCAAGTTGGTTGGAAGTCTACACACGCGCTATCAGACAGTTCCGTCGTGGCTGTGTGCCCGTGATTCCTGCAGGGAACCACAGGAGGTCTGAGAGGCTGGATTTCCCTTGACAGAAACCAAACTTTCCCTGGTGTGTTGTATTCATGTGTTTACTCAGACTGTTATTATATCATCGGCTCATTTTTCCTGGGACGAGCCTCAGGCTTCATCTTGGTATTCCCCTGGGTTGCCCTTGGGACCCTTTTAATTTTGGTATTATGCTTGTCACCTGCTGTTCCTCAAGTGCCAAAGGGCTTTTAAGCAGGAAATTACATAGCACAGCAAGTTCATATGATTCACTCTTGCCTTGCTTTAGAAACCCATCTGCTCTTGGCCTCACGTTACTCTTCGTTTGGCTTCTTCAGTCCATAACATCTCTGAATACTCTGATTTTTTGCAGGACCTGCTAGGCATCCTGCACAGAGAAGGTGCTGACATGGGGACCCGTCAGTGTCCTTTCATGGTGAACAGAAAAGAAGGAAAAATGAATAGTTTTGTCTACTACCTTATTCTCTCTGAGCTTTTTTGTAAATCTTTTTTTTTTTTTTTTCCCTTGATTGTCCCTTGGCCCTGCAGACTGCCTGACAGGCTTCCTGTCACGGCTCTGTTAGAAGGAAGATGTATTTTTTAAAAATTATTAATACTTGTGGTAATGTTTGCGAGTTGAGGTTTGGGTTCTTTTTTTTTTTCACCTGCCTCATGGTGTATTCTGCTATTTTGAAGTACCTGGAAGTCTATTAATAACAAAACCAATAGCTGAGATCTCTCTTCCCTAATGAGGAAAAGTAAATAAATGCCTGTTTTACCCTGGAACTGACAGGATCTCCTTGTTTGGTTGGTTTTTAATTAACTGCTTCGGCTGGAGCTTGTGAACCCTCTGATGTTCTTCACTTGGAAGTGGCTGGGTTTTGAAGGCTGTTTATCCTGAGTAACCTTCCCTGCACCACTGGGTAGCTGTGATGACTTGCCCTTTCTGAAGCCTCTCTCAATAAAAAAAACCAGGTGTTTTTTCTTTGCCACCACCTGAGTGTCCTTAAGCAGTCATGAGCCCCTGCAAACGTTTCACTTGTTCAATAATGTGTTTTCCCTTTCTGTTAATGAGCTTCCATCTTTTTGTGAAGCTCTCCTTTGAGGCTGAGAACAACAGTGAGAAGGTTGGTGGGTTTGTCTTTTGCAAAGGTGTGGGATCTCATACACGATGGTGGCTGTCACAGACCCTGTTTTGTAACGTTCACCCACTCTGCAGAGCTGCCAAGAGTCTCTGTCTCCTGTGCTTACATCAGGAGCCACCTTCTACCTGTGTGTGACCATGTCCTCTCCCTCAAAGGGCTGAGCAAAGCCTCAGCTTTCCCCTGAACCTGCTGGTGAGGATGGCAGTGGGTATTGTATCAGAGTGGTCTGCTGGTTTCTAGCAACAGCTGCTAACTGAGACATGCAGAACAGTTTGGGGAGCAGGACTGGGGCCCCATCCCAGTGAGACGGGCTCCAGGGAGCTGTCTCAGGCCCCATAGCCCCGATGGCTCTGCTGCCGAGCAGCCCCGCGGCAGCGTGCACGTGGGGGGCGTTGTGAGCACCCATTTGGGCCTTTTACAGTTTGAAGCACTCAGAAAAGAAAGAAATATCCCCGTGTGATAGTCACAGTTATTGCTGCAATAGCTCAAAGCATGTTTTGACTACAAATTTTAAATTTGTTTTTCAGAAGAAGTATATGTACACCTTCTGAAATGATCCTACACGTGCTTTTCCAAATTTATAAACATACTTAATGACTGCTTCTTTGTGCAGTTATGTTTTCATAGTTCTAGTTTAAGTTTAAATGAAAAAGAGACTCGCATTATCTATGGATTATTATGCCAATATGAAAGAATCTTTAGCTTTGCTTCAGGGCACATCAGCCTGTTTAATTCAAAACAACTTCAAATTATCCCTAAACATTTCAGCGGGTTGCGACTGATGTTGCAGAGTATCTTCTAGTTTACGAGCAGCCCATTGCCAGGTGCGTACAGTGCTTAGAAAAACAACTTATATGGAGTAAAAATTCAATGGATTTCACGTTTCATTCTTAGTTTTCTTATATTTCTTTGTCTTGCTTCTGTTCAATTGATTGCTTTGGTTCTGAGGAGTCAGTGTGATGGTGGCAGCGTGGGATAAAATATCTACTGTTCAAGCAGAACCTGTTTAATTTCAAATGCAGTTTTTCTAAAAACTGCTCTCAAGCTTCTTGAATTGGAAAGTAAAGTACTTATCCTTGCTATCTGAGTTATGTATCCAACAATTATTATTTTAGTCTAGTTTCGGCAGTTGGGTTCAGCTGACAGCTCATTACTGACAAGGCTAGATCCATCGCTGTTACTCCAGCATAAAGTTGGATGTTCATGAGTTAAAAAACCTAGCCAGCCTTAGCAAATGAGACTGGTTTTGTTGTATGTTTTTAACTATAATGTAGATTTGTCTGAGAGTGCTTCAATTGATCTGTAAATTTAAAAATAGCATTTTAGTCTTGGACAGTATTATGCATAATCTTATCTCTCAGCATGGAACTTTTATGCGATCCTAAAGCATTTTAAAAATTCAAACATGTGTCAAATTTATCTTCTTCTCTCTCTTTCTTTATGCCTATTTTGAGCTCATCTTCCTCATTACGCTTTTAAGAGTTTAATTTTTTAAAGAGTCGAAAGTGGAAATAGGCGTGTGACAAAGGACCTCGCCTGCTTGTTGGGAGCTGTGGAAAAAGCCACGAGCAGAGAGGCAGAGCGGGGAGGTACCAGTCCCATGCTGGTAGGCAGATGCTCTACACCCAAAGCCGAGAGCTGTGTAACCACGTGTGGCTGGAAGCCCTCGCTCATGAGCCTGGAAAAGCCTCATCAGACCTCAGTAACCTGCAGGAATTGGCTTTCGGGTGGGCAAACGGTGGGCAGAATAGCTTGTGTTGTTGCAGATGACCATATGGCTACACATCCAAAATTCCAGGAGGGGTTATGAACTTTCCCCCCTTGCAAACTGCCTTGCATCCATTCCTGTCTCGCTCTCCTCCTCCTGGCTCTTTTCCCTCCAGGTTTATGGACAGGCATCGCTAGAGCTCTTGCAGATTTCTTCCAAATCTTAGCAGGAGGATTTCTGAAGGCTGTGCCAAAACTTGGCCAAGCATGGACTTGTTTCATTCCTATTCCTGTGCTAAATTTCAAGTTATCTCTTGTAGAACATGGAGCATTAGAGCTTTCCAAAGCAAGGGCTGCCAGGATTAGTCATACATGGAAAAAAGGCATCTCATTTTTCATAGAGTTTATTAAATGGTTTTGCCATGCAAGTAAGAGTTCCAGGAAGGGAATGGAAAAGACGAGTGCACATACATTCACGGAGTGTTTACATTTCTAGTTGGTTAAGCAGCCCAGGTTACCAAAACCGTTCTTTTAGAGTTGGGAATGGCAGCTCTGGTGTTACTGCTGGAGACTGTATCGCCGTAGGAAAACTTCAGAAAATATTCAAAGCAACAGTGAGGGCCAAGTGCTGTTAGTAGCTACGGGAGTGCTATGAAGTTGGTGTGTGAAGAAAGGGGAGTACAAATCCTGAACAAGACGAAAGCCTGCCAACGCTTTGTCTGGCTTGCTGTTTCCGTGTTCGGCGTGCGAGATCCCTCCGCTTCTGAATAACGGTGGGAATGATTGCAGTGTCCATCCAAACTTGTCAGATGTACCTGTCCTCGAAACCTCTGTGCCTTGGCTTGAATTTCTTTTGCAGTATGTCTTCGTGTATCACAGCCACTCTAGCTCTTAAAACCAAACTGGATTTGAGAATCATTATTTCCTTTTTTAAAGCATTTGCAGCATTTCACTGCTATGATGATGCCTGAAATGTCTGATTCAAGGGACTATTTATAGTAGCATAGTCAAGCATCTGCTTGAACATTTACGAGCTTCCTTTCCTCGAAGATACTGTTGTAGTATAAAATGTATCTAAAAGAATTGTTGTAGGATTATATATGTTGCCTACTTAATTTTGATCTCCAAAGAGATATGTGCCGTAACTATTCTTAAATATGAGTACATTTTCTCCTGCAATTTCACCAAGTATCCTTTTCAATGAGATATTTTTGTGTTAAACCTGAAGATCTGCCTACTGGCTTTCTAATTTCTGTTTCAAATCTGTCTGATTTTTCATTTCAGGCACGTGTGAATCCCATCAGTGTCACTCCACCCATACAAGCCATAGATCAGGACCGAAACATCCAGCCACCTTCTGATCGACCGGGCATCCTCTATTCCATCCTAGTTGGTTGGTGTCTGCTACTCTTGTTATCACTCACAATTAGCCGCTTTGTTATGACCAGCCAGAGAAAGATTGACTGGGAGAATGGAAACCTAATAAAAATGCACATTGTGGTTAGTGGGATGTTTGAAATCAGTCCTAGGAAGAGCTCAGAGATACCCGCTTCCTGGGGGGAATGTCTTCTATTCTGCTGCGTATTTTTTTTCCTTGCTACTTTCCTGTGTTTGGCAATTGTTTCCAATTGCTTAGCTTGGATGATTTGATAATGGAGCATCCTCTTGATAACTGAGCATCCTCTAAGAAAAGAAACGAGGTTTTCTTTGGATAGCCATGAAGCAAGCTAGATCCCTTTAGGCTGCAACCAGGTTCAAGTCTGGCAGACCGAGGGATGCATTACTGTCAACTAGTCCTCTTCCAGGGAAACTGTTTTGTAAGGATGTTTGTAAATACACTGGTTTTATGTTTGAAAATTGACTTGGTTTATTTATAAAGTGATTTGGCTTAATTTATAAATTCTGTTATTGACAGTTGTCCCCTAGTGCAACATTTAGTCTGTATTTCTTTCAAGTTCTTTGCATAATTTGCAGAGTTCTTCAGCAGTGAACTTATTAAGGTATTTTTAATGTTTGAACGACTGTTTTGACCTCGAAGAAATAATTCAGAAATATGTATTATAGCAATTTGGTTTAGTTTGGGGTATTTTTCAATGGGAAAGCTATCTCTCTTTTTTCTTCCTTTTTTCTTCCTTTTTTCTTCCTTTTTTTCTTCCTTTTTTTCTTCCTTTTTTCTTCCTTTTTTCTTCCTTTTTTCTTCCTTTTTTTCTTCCTTTTTTCTTCCTTTTTCTTCCTTTTTTTCTTCCTTTTTTCTTCCTTTTTTTCTTCCTTTTTTTCTTCTTTTTCTTCCTTTTTTTCTTCTTTTTTCTTTTTTCTTCTTTTTTCTTGTTTCTTGTTTTTCTTTTTTCTTCTTTTTTCTTTTTCTTCTTTTTTCTTTCTTCTTTTTTCTTCTTTCTTTTTTCTTTTTTCTTCTTTTCTTTTTTTTCTTCTTTCTTTTTTCTTCTTTTTTCTTTCTTCTTTTTCTTTTTTCTTCTTTTTTCTTTTTTCTTCTTTTTTCTTTTTCTTCTTTTTTCTTTTTTCTTCTTTTTTCTTTTCTTCTTTTTTTCTTCTTCTTTTTTCTTCTTCTTTTTCTTTCTTTTTTCTTTCTTCTTCTTTTTTCTTTTTTCTTTTTTTTTCTTTTTTCTTTTTTTTTCTTCTTTTTTCTTTTTCTTTTTTTTTTTTTGCCATGGTCTTAAAAAGGATTTCTTTTTAGATTTTAAGTCTGTCTTCATCTTTGCCAGTATGCAGTGCTATTTATATTTCAGTCTTTACCTCAGAAAATATTAAATAGCTTCACAGGACACAGGCCTCACAGATATTTCTCGTTATACGGATTTTCCCCTTCCTTTAGATCTAAACGTATTTCTTAATATCTTTGGATATGTGGGTTTTTTAAGCACAGGAAGGTCTGAAATATGCCCATAGAATGAGAGAATAAGCTACTTACAGAATACGAAAATGATTTTGAGTTTAGTTTGATTTGACTGTGTTCTAATTTGGTGGTTTTCTTACTCTGCTTTCTTCCTCCCACTGCACACCTCTACACGTCAAGTCCCGGCATATGCTTTGGGCACCATGGAAGTTATATATGAAACCTGCACATCTTTCTCAGTGTCTTCAGGATCTACTGTAAAGACACGTTTCTTTTCACGAAGCCCAGCATCGCTGCAGCAATAACGCACTTCTACTTGATGTGGCTTACTGACCTCATCCTTAAGTGCCCATAAAGATCTCTGCCTGTCATGCCTTCAAGCTTATAAGCCTTTCAAGTGTTCAGGCAAATGCCTCAATGCTGCCTTTGCCAAATCTAGTGAGCTTTCCCATGAGGGGGGTACGACTGAACCTCTCCAGTTCCAACAACAGGTTCCCCTGCAGTTCATCAAAAAAGAGTTAGACTCGCTCGACGAGGTAATCATAGAATAGAATCATAGAATGGTTTGGGTTGGAAGGGACCTCAAAGATCATCTGGTTCCAATCCCCCTGCCATGGGCAGGGACACCCTCCACTACACCAGGTTGCCCAAAGCCTCATCCAACCTGGCCTTGAACACTTCCAGGGATGGGGCGGTCACAACTTCTCTGGGCAACCTGTGCCAGTGCCTCACCACCCTCAGAGTGAAAAATTTCTTCCTCAGATCTAATCTAAATCTGCCTGTGGAGATCTTGGTGTACATTCACGTGAGCACAACAGTGCTGAAGACTAAAGTAACTTGAGGGTAAGGCATTTGAGAAATGAAGAAATAGCCCAGGTGTGTTACTCGCCCGTTGTTTTCTGCTTTCTTCCTCATTCTGACCTCTGAGTTCAATCCTCTCAAAGGATGTATCGAGATGTCTGAGTGGACTTGTTCAGGTAGTTGTGGGCTGGTACTGGTAAAATGATAGAAGATTAGGTCTTAAATATTCCTGAGGGTCACCCTAAGATGAGAGACCTAATTGCAGTACTACTGGGATTGTTGTCTTCTATTTAAAGTATTGACCAAAGTACATGATGAAGGAACTACCTTCTGAAGTACGGTCAAGTACTTCAGAGGAGAGGATTGAACTGGGGCCATGCTGGAATACTTCAGTTCTTATAAAATGCCCCATACCTTTACCTTTGGAAACACGATGTTTGGAATTATTTTTTTCATGTGCTAATTTTTCCCAATCCTTGACTTTTAGGATTGTTAATGTATTTGGGTCATTGCAATAAACCCACATACAGTGTCTGGCGTAGGCAAGAGTGTAAGCAAGCCCCCTCCCTTTGCACGTGGCGTGTGTGCAATAAAAGGGGCGTTAGAAGCCAGCTCACCTTCTCTCACCTGCAGTCCTATCCAATTTTTTTCCTTTGTGCTGACTGCCCTGCAGCCCTGTGCTGCTCTTTTATTTACTGCTCAGCCCTGCTCGAAGCTTTTCCCTTCGCGATTTTTATTAGTAATTTTAAAGTTCTCTTTTCTCTGGAGGTGGCTCTTGGGAAAAGTCAATTTTTCTTCCAAATCATCAGCTTCTGGTTTTGACCCTGGAACTGGGTCTGATTTCTGCTGCCGATTTTCAACAATTAAGGAAAAGAAACCACATGCCACCCTTCATGTGCCGTCTTCCTTTCTCACTGGTGCGTGCTGGTCCACTGCCTTTTGATAGCCTAGACCTCTCCAAACACCCAGAGCAGATGAATTTCTGGAGGCAGGAGACTCAGAGTTCATCCGTAGGGCTTTAGACCTCTCTGCTTTTCCTGGGTTACCTCTTCTTGCAGGTCAGACTTACGAGAGACTGGCAGTGTAGGGATGGTGTGAACAGTTCTGTGGCCAGTAGTCCTTGTCTATGATGCGCAGACGACACATTTGGAAGACACACAGTTACAGTTGCAGTAGGAAATTCCTCCTTTCTGGAAGCAGATGAGGCAAAAATGTTGGTCTGCTCTGTCAAAATACAAATATTTTTGTGTAGGTGAAAGCAGATATATCTGTTCCTGGAAAACTTTACTTTCAGGATTTCAGGTATCCTGGAGTATAGACTCTTCCTGTGATGGCTGCAGCTAAGCAGGCACCTCAGTTAGGATTCAGGCAGTCCAGCTCTATTATACTCTCATCTTTACTTTTCTGATCGTCCTTCTTGATGTCTTTTCCTCCTTTACATTTTTTATTTTCTCTTGGATTCTTTCCTGCTGTCTTTACACAATATTATCTTCGTCTTCCCTGCTGTTGATCACTTTGTGCCTCTTTCAGCTGTCTCCATCCTCTCCTATGTATTTGTTCTCCTTCAGGGAAGCTCTTGTTTTCTACTTTCTCTACTTTTGCATTTAGTCCTTCATGTCTTGATTTTTCTTAGCTTCAGCATCAGCCCTTGTGATGTGCAGCCTCCTAAGACTGCAGCAATCCGTTATCTGCCAAAATCTTGGAGCTCCTGCTGGATGCCTCGTGCTCTTAAAAAATTAGATCAGTTAATTAGGAGCTAAAATTAAAAGGTGAGGGCAGAACTTGGAGCTAGAAACTCTGCATTTATGTTGGTGGTGTAGTAGAAAAAAAATCATCCATAGTGGTTCTTCCTGTTACTACTCTGTGGGTCTGTAACGTGCATGTATACAGGGATGTTCACAGAATATGTACGTGTATGTACACACAGTATATCTTGCAAATGGTTGTCATTTGATGATGTGAAAATTAAATTATTGTACATGAGTTTGGACAGTTATCTATCTCCTGAGATAGCTCCTAACTTTCTAAAAGCAATTTCTTACTCATTCCACTTGAAAGGTGAACAAATAGCATCATTTCTCAGCAATGTAGGCTTTTGTGTATTGAATCTTATGCCCTGATATACTGCACTGAGGATTTGGCACAGCAATATTTGTCCTTCTCTCATGGCTGCTTTAAGATACCGTAACTCCTGAGGCATTTGTGTGCCATCAGCCAGGAGTGCTTTCTGCCTCAGCTGCTACACAGGTCTGTTCCTAGACCTAAAATGACTCGAGATCTTAGGCTTGCAATCTGCATTTGGGTTTCTTGGGATACTTTTAATAGTATTGTTAAGCAGTGAGATGCCCGGGTTCATGCTGTTTCTAAACGCCTTGGCTTTCCGAGCCCCGCTCTGTTCAGGTTTGTGCTCTGCCGTCTGCCCAGCGAGAGTCAGGCTGGCTCAGGGAAAGTCCAACAGTTAAACCGAAACAAACTGAGGTGGGACACAGAGATGAGAGCAGGCACGCACAGCTTTGTGCCATGCAATTAGGAGAGAACATCCCATTGTCTTTTAGGAAAAAAAAAGATAAATGTATAACCTTTATTCCCTGATGGGCAACAAACTGCTGCGGAACAGTGTCCCCTGTGCTTATTGCTTCCTTCTGCCCTGGCAATTACTGCTCCACCTTTGCTACTTTCTTGTATGCTTTCGATGAGAATTATGCAGCTCAAAATCACTGCAGCTTAACTCTTAACCCCTCCTCCTGTGTCAGGCTGTGCTGTTAGAGCCTTTTGGCTTGAGCATGATACCAGGGGAACGTTTTTGGGCCGCGGTTGCCTCGCTGGCCAGCCCGGGGCCAGGCCCAGCAAGGTCGTGGCTGTCTCGGTCCTTTGCTCAGCCCTTGCTGGATCTCCGTGGCTTCACAAAGCTGTTTTAACTGGGTTGGAGAGTATCCTGGAAACTCACAGCCATGACGATGTTATTTGCTGCTGACAATAAATGGAAGCTGTTAGACACAGATGAGATTTCATCTGGTGCTTCCTCCCTGACAAGAAACTTTTCCTAGAAGGATTTCTAAAATAATGTCTCTGTTATCATTACTTACATATACGTTATTAATAAAGAGCTTGCCCACAGGTGCAGCAGAGGGCTGCAAGACCCAAAGTATTTAAAATGTGCGTTTTAAATTGTGTCAGGACATGGTCTGTGAACAATAACACAGCTATCTTGAACTTGGTGGCAACATCTTAGTCACATCACCTCATCATGTATTTTCTTTGCTTAAATGTCTGCACTTGAAAAAAGGTTCGTAATGTTCTCTGCTTTGTGACTGGTGTCAGTGTTTGTCCAGCCGTGCCTAGGGGGAAGCATAGCTCAAAGCTGGCGAGAGAAAATCTCAGCGGTATGTGTGGAAGACGATTTGCAGTGAAAGCTCATTTCTCCATATGTCCTCTTAACTGATTAGATTTATTCCTATCTCCTGGAAGCTGAGAAGCAGAGTTTCCACCAGCTACAGGTGTGTTTGGGCTCCTGTCGTTATCAAGTATTTAAGGATTCCCAGTTGAGAAGAATATTCATGGTCAGGGAGAGTAAGGAAATAATGATGATATTAAATGCGTAGTGTTAGTAGTATCCTTAAGCTCCACGTCCACATGATGCAATATTTTACCCTTATAGTAGCAGCATTAGTTTTTGTTCATTTGGTGATCACTGAGTAAAATAAATCCATTGTGTAACTGAATCTTTTGGAGACAGCGTTTGTTCAAACCTCGATGTCTTTTTTTACAGGTACTCCTGAGGATTATCCACAGTATTTCCATATGAATCTCACAACAGCTGTACTCACGCTCCTCAAGCCAATAAATAGGGATTTACACCAGAAGTTTGACTTGGTTATTAAGGTAATTTTGGCTGAATTCATATTTCCATACGCCTTTGAAAACTGCTTAGTAACAACAAGCTCTAGAGAAAATGTAGGGTGGGCTTGCTTTTCTTTCCTGAATTTTTCTATTTTTCAGCCTGTCAGGCACCATTTAGCACAGTCATGGGGAAGAAGGGTGTGAAAAATTTTTGAAAAGGAAATGAATCTTGATAGATTTCTAACATTTCATGTTATATTGATATTGTATGAACAAACTAAGTACCACTTGTACGTTTTGCTTCTTACTGAGTTGTCCTGAGAATGTATTTGGTTTATATTTCACATTTTCTCCAGTTCACAGCCCATGCTGTGAATCATATAGATACAAATAACTGGATACTGAACATTGGGAGCAAGGAGAACAAAAAAACATCTCCACATCTCACAGCAATTTTTGCGTGGGTTTTTTGTTTTGGTTGGTTTTTGGTTTGGTTTGGTTTTGTTCAGAGATGATTCAAAAGAAAAAGGGAAGCTCACTCTAGAGCTCTGCTACTGAATTAAAAAGAAAGCTTCTGAAACATAACCAGTGCTGATCTCATTCAGCTCCTAGTGCTGGGAAAAGACATAAACCACTTCTGTGGGGTTAGTCTTTTCAAATCCTGCCATTGATGAGGAGAGTTGGCTTATCTCCTCTTTTGTCCATACTGCTTTGTCCTCAATTTTAGTCTGGCTCGGTAACAGTCTGCAGTTGTTCTTAACTCAGCCAAGTGATCAAAGCACATACCACTTAGTTGTGCAGAGTGTGTCTTTACAGAAAATCTCAAAATGTACCTGCATCTGGTTGTCAAGTCCCAATTTTGCAAGGAAAAGGATAGGAGATGATGATATCAGTAGTTAATTGCTAAACTTATTAAACGTAGCAAGCTATAAATTTTACTTGGAGCAAAAAGCTTTGCTGCAGGTGGAATTTGCATGGAGGGACTGCAAAAGTCAGATCAGTAAAGATGGTGTCTGATGAAAATAGAGCAGAATTACGTTTGGTTCTTTGGAGACAGTCTGGAGTTGTCCCTAAAGCTGTTGTCTAATGACACGGAAAATTGTGTGGGTTTTGCTGTAAGTATTGGTAGGCAGAGGAGCAAAGAATGAGAAAGGAATGGCAGGGGTCTATTTCGAAGTAGTAGATCACTTGTAGTGTTTGTCAGTGTGTTTCATGCAGAATAAAGAGCGGGCTTCCCAAACCGCAGCGCGTTCTTACACCGCGTGTCATAAAGCTCTTGCTGGTTTTTAGTAGAATGTAATCCATTTTTAAATACAAGAGTTCCTCTCACATGGTAGGAATTATTTATTTGCCTCTCCTCCCTCCCTTTGGCGAGAGCGGCTGTGTCTATGCCAACCTCTGAACCTCTTGAGATGGTGTGCCGTGGTTTTGCCAGCTCCCGGCCTCGATGCTTTCGGCCTGTCACGCAGTCAGACCGAAATGCTCGAGGCCATTCCTCAGGGAAAATCTGAGTAGGGTTTTGTTCCTCTTTTTCCCTTCAGAGCAGAAGCAAAGCTCAATCTTTCAAGGATTTGGGAGTGGGGGAAGCAATGATATACACTTCTGCTCTCGAAATAAGGAGAGATGAAGGAACATACACAAATGTGATGTGACAGAGCGGCCTGGGTCCCATCTGTGCCTGTGCATGGCCATGCAAAAGCTGATTGTGGCTAGTACCTGTGTAAATTGTCAGAATTCTTTTTTACACTGGCTCTGAGCATTTATTAAGCACGAGAGAGATAGGGACAGATTTGCAGGCTCCTCCTGTGCGTCTCAGAGAGGGCAGCAGTTTCTCTGGGAATATGGTAATAAGTTTGTTAATATACAGGTCCTTTCTGTGTCTTCTGGGGAATATAACTGATTATAGTATGACTGAAGAGGAAATAAAATTATAGCTTGATAGGAATTTTGAATAGCTCAGCACCTTTTTAAATACTTGTGTTAATTTCCTACCACAGTTCATTGAGTGCATCAAAGTATAAAGTCTGTGTACACTTAGAGTGAGATAATTTGTGATTAGATTCTTGTATTATTTTTGAGCTTACTTCCTGTTGTGGAGTTCTACTGTCAGTGGGATAGAGGAAGAAACTTAAGTGGCTTAATATCTAAATAAATATGCTAAGAAGTTACAGGTTAAAGCCCTGTAGTGTTTTGTTTGATTTCGTCATCGTTGTCAAGATTCAGCAGTCATATACAGTAGCACAATAAATCAATTAAAAAAAAATCAATTACCCAGCTCTGGTACCACATTCTGTGTGCCTAAATAGCAAGCTCTGTTGTTAATGGAAATGTTTAGAGGCATTATTAGGTTCATATTGCTGTGTTATATGTGCAGTCAAGGGGATAATAAGGAAAATTATCAGTCTGTAGGAATGATAATATGCCACCTGCTAGAACAATAAAAGTTTTAATGCTGTGTTGTTCAGGGACCTTTTGAACTGGTATAATGTCTCAGGCTTATAATAAATCTTCAGATTCTTGTTTTACACATTCTTAAGTTCATATTTCTTGCAGTGTTGTAGTTAGTGAATCAGATTGTATTTTTTCTGAAAGAGTGCAGGGTCTGATGTTTCCCTTTAAACAGAAAATATGCTATTTTTGTAGGACTTACCAAACTTAATCTTTAAAATATTCCCTCTGATATCAGATTTCTTTTTTTCTGCTAAAATATTATGGAAGACAGTGAAATAGAGGAAAAGGTGGTTAAGTCAATACATGAATATTAGAATGCATGAAGTAAGGCAGACAGGAAATTGAGGCTCTCATCTGTGGTGTAAAAACTGCATTGCTGATAAATGTTGAATTCTCAAATAGATAGAGAATGGAGAAAGCTAAACTTCATAAGAAATGCTGGGTTTCAGCCTCCCTGCTATCTCCAGAAGATATTTGATGCTGAGCAAGGAGGAAAATTTGTTGGCCCTCCTAGGGAAGCTCCTGTCGCTTCCATTCCCTGCAACGCAACAGGGGCTTTTACGAAAGAATGTGGGTTTTTGTGTGTCCCATTGAAATGTCGATGTGGCAACTGCAAGGCTGTCACAATAAGCATGTGGATTTAGAGCCTCTGAACTGAAAGGGCTTTCCAGTGTCAATGATACTGTAACTAAAAATACAGTCTGTATGAGACCCAAAACGTGTAAGGCTGCGAACATGATGAGTCATAAGTGCTCTTTCCCTTTACTTACTTGCTTCTGCTGTAAAAGATTGTTCCTGAGATGCAAAAACACACCCCGTAACACTAATTGCTGTTTTGAAATCAATTACTACTTTTGGACCAAGTTTTATCGATAAATACATATGTATGTGGTTTGAAGAATTTTGTCCGTAAAGGCAAGGACTTAGATGTCTCTTGGGAGAGCAGACGGTTTGGAGAGAGACCAGTCTCTCCTGGAGCAGACAGTCCTGCTTTACAGAAGGTAGTTGCTAGAGAAATCAAACCAAAGCTACGGTGAGAGGGAGCACGCTTTCCGCAACCTCAAAGGCTAAAAAATAATTACATCTTTGATCTGCAGCCGTGCTGAAACATCTCCTGAGGTTCTCAATAAAATAACAGACCTATTAAAACTACATTTCCTTAGCATTGTCACTACAGTGGCTGTCTTTCTCCTGGAGGACAATGATTTGTAACAGGATGGCGTGTAATCTCTTTAGTCCTCAATAGAGTTAACTTCACCTCTGATACCTCTTTGCTTGTAGAAGGGGATGGAGCTGCTTGAAGGAAATGGCAGCAGCTTTCATCACCTTTGTGGAAAAAACATGACCACTGCACTGTAGACAGGAGACTATGTTCTTGTTGCTAGCTCTAAAATGTGCCACTGAGATTTTATGGTTTTTTTACAAGCATGTGTATCGTGAAACAAATAGGAAGATTAATCAAATTGATGCATTTTGATCCTTTGCTGTTCGAGCAAAGATTATTTATCAATCAGAATCTAACCTGACAGTTCTATTAAAATCAGTTTGCAAAGTGGATGGGCTACCGAAGGCTAGATGTGCTTACACAGTCAGCGAAATACTAATGAATGGAAATGCTGCACCACACAGGAATTTTCCACACCTGTAAGAGACCAGATTTTGATAAAATTACTCATGCTGAGTGGCAATGTAGTTCATAGGGACTCACGTGGCTTGCGGAGTAGGTGGAGGATGAGGAGCTGCCCTACCATAAGGGCTGGCAGTCGGCCCAAAGAATGTATATGTGTGGAGATTTAGGAGAGAAATTGTCACTAGCAAATGATAAAGAGTTTTTGCTTTATAAAATAATTTAAAACATTATGGCTACTTAGATTATTTCAGTGTCTTGTAAAGCAAAAAGTGATCCTTCTCTAAATAAATGAGTAACTATATTATTTACTACGATTACAGAAATTTTATCAACTCTCTTAAGACCCAAGGTGACCCTCCTAAAAATGTGAATAGTAAAGCAGAGTAAAGGAGGAAGGGCAAGTGTTTTGTTAGCAACTGTTGGTAACCAGTTGATAATACATGTCAGAAGTCAGCTCTGGTTCTCCAACGCATCAGTATTGCAGAGGGTTGGTATCCAGTAAGTAAGGAAGACTCAGGAATTATGTTCGTTCAGGATTGCTATACAACCTGTAGGAGTTGCAATAGAAAAAAAAGACTGGAAGTATTTTGAGGCTAATGAAATATAGGCATACCTTTTCACTTTATGGTTGTATCTTTCTCTGTTATTTACCTAGAACAATCAATACCTCCAGTTTTCTCCAATGTAAAGAAAATGAACGCGTGTCAAATTCAAAATCAGGGTAGGAATTTTATTTCTCTTGCAAGAATTATATTCTGGTTTTCAGGGCACAGGGATGCTTGTATTAAAGACTGAAAAATACTTTGAATACTATAACATGAGGTGGAAAGATAGAGGAATGTTTTGTTAATCTCATAGGGACACCTGTGTACTGGGGAGATTAAATTTATGATGTTTAAGAGTAGATTTTTATACAACCTGTTGTATTTGATTGTATTTGTGCCATTGGGAAATTGGGAAGGATTCCTGTAAATTAGACATCTCAATAAAAACTCCAATTAGATTTAAAAAAAAAGCAAAAACAGGAGGGGAATATGTTTCCCAGCTTCAAATAACATTTGTAGCCTGATTTTTAATAAGACTTTTCCTTGGATCTGAGAGTTTTGTGGCTCTTAGGGAATAGACTGTTACAAAAAAAATTGCTTTGTGTTATGGCTGCTTGGGGTTTTTTTTTGGTGCCTTCCCAACAGTGTTGGTTACAGAAGTGTGCTTCAACACCATGCTGCAGCTATGCAGGATGTTTTGAAGAATAGCTTTACAGAGTATTTTCCGTATCTTATAGAATCATAGAATGGTTAGAGTTGGAAGGGACCTCAAAGACCATCTAGTTCCAACCCCCCCTGCCATGGGCAGGGACACCTTCCACTACACCAGGTTGCCCAAAGCCTCATCCAACCTGGCCTTGAACACTTCCAGGGATGGGGCAGCCACAACTTCTCTGGGCAACCTGTGCCAGTGCCTCAGCACCCTCTGAGTGAAAAATTTCTTCCTTATATCCAATCTAAATCTGCCCTCTTTCAGTTTAAAGCCATTGCCCCTTGTCCTGTCACTACACGCCCTTGTAAAAAGTCCCCCTCCAGCTTTCCTGTAGGCCCTTTAGGTACTGGAAGGCTGCTATAAGATCACCCCGGAGTATATGTACCTATCTCAAAAATGTGTTGTCCCCAGATGGTGTTTGAGTCAGACTGGCATTAACCTCATGAAAGATAATACCATAGAAACAATTCCATAGTGGGATTGCGTTTCCATGTTGTTTAGGTGGTAAGAGAAGGCCAACACCATGTGTCGGAGTTGAACAGACTGTTTGAAATTCCAGTGTTACAAGAAAATTGGTTTGGGGTCCCATTCTGCAAGAAGTGGTGCTGAACTTTCCAGCAGTAATATCTACTCTCTTTACTCTACTCTGCTCTTCCTCTTGAAAATCTGAATGGAGTGTGATCCCAGTTTTTGGAAGGCTTCGTCCGCCTGCCGAATTGGCTGTGACATTTATATAAGTTGTGACTAGACGCGGGAGGTTTGAGTAAGTCAGCGGTACTTGCTTTGAGTACGCGTGTAGAGACTGAGGCTGAGGAGCAGCCAGACCAAATTCCAGATGAAGGAAGGCGGATTGTGAAGCTTGGCTACAGCTATGAAGTGCCATCCACTGGTGCACACGTTTGATTACGTGAATACTGTTGTGGCATGAATTTGTGGGCCTATTCTCCTGCTCGTCCCAAGAAACTGCCTGGGAGCTGGAAAGGCCACTTTTCCTTTCTGGTGGAGGTGCTTTGGATCAGACAAACACTCCCAGTATGTGTATTGGCTGATCCAGTATAGTTAAGCCCTTTGCAGCATGCATGATTTTCCTGGATACGGCTCTCGGCGGGAATGACAAAGTGATGCTCTCCTGCTGCTCGCACTGCAGGTTAATTGCTTTCTCTGTCCCTGCTGGGAACTTTGTTGATCTCTCGAGGCTGTTGAAAGCTTACTGCACTAAAGGAAAAGAAGGCAGAGCTTCAGCAACGCTCTCGGGACCAAACTGTGGACAAACGTGCCCTTTGAAGGCAGCAAGTAAAGCTCATGTATGCCATGTTTTGTGTGGCCTATTCATCGAACAAAGACTGTGCTCTGTTCGCTGTGGGAGCACAGGGAGACTCAGCGAGGATCTTTGCCAGCCGTTGGCAGGTGCAGAGGGCAAGGCTAAATGATCAGTTCTAAAAAACAGGTAGGTCGTCAAACGCAGCACTACACTTGAAGCCCTTAGTTTTTTAAGAAACTTGGGAATGATCTCGAAGGTTGAAATAATGAAATAGAAAAGCTTACTATGATCCCGAGCTATTACAGAATAAGAAAATTGCCAAGATGGGCAGACATCTCTGGAGATTGTCCAGTCCAACCCCCCCTGCTCAGGTTGTGGGAGGGGGTTGAGTGTTGAGCTATCTCCAAGGCTGGAAGCGGCGCAGCCTCTCTGAGCAACCTGGTCCAGTTTTTTGGCTACTCTCAGATTAAGAGTTTCGTCTTATATTTAAATGCAATAATTTGTATTTCAAGTTTTCTTTTGCCCAAAACTGATCCCAGCACTCCAGATGTGTCTCACCAGTGCTAAGTAGCACTCGAACTGCTGGCAACGCTTTTCCTAATGCAGCACAGTTTTGCTGCAAGGGCGTTTTGCTCAGTTTATCCACCCCCATGTCTTGTTCTGCAAAGCTACTTTTAGATTGTTTGACCCCTAACGTGTACCGGTGCCTAAGGTTATCTCTCTCCAGGTGCAGGACTTGGCGTTTTCCTTTTTTTGAACTTCCTGAGACTCCCATCTGCCCAATTCTGCAGCCTGTCAAGGTCCCTCTGAATGGCAGCACACCCATCTGGCAAATCAACCACTTTTCCCAGTTTTGTATCATCTGCAAACTTGCTAAGAGTGCACTTGGTCCTATCAACTGGGTCATTAATAAAGATGTTAAAACAGTGGTGGTACCACTATCGACCCTTGGGTACACCTCTATTAACTGGCCTCCAGCTGGGCCGCATGCTGTGGGATCGGAACACTGTGTACCCAGCAATTCTGCCAGTTTTCAGTCCACATCGTCCATCATAGTCAGTACTTCACCAGTTGGTTTATGAGATGATACGGAGACAGTGTCAAAAGCATTATTCATGTCAAGATAAATAATATCCGCTGCTCTCGCCATACCCACCAAGTCATTCATCTCGTCGTAGAGGCTTATCAGAGTGATCGAGCATGAACTTCTCTGCATAAACCCACAGTGACCACTCCAAACCCTCCTTCTTGCCCTTCAGGTGTTGTTTGGAAATGGTTCCTAGAATTATTTGCTCCACCATGAGCTTCCCTAGCATTGAGGTGAGATTGACTGGTTTGTTGTTCCCTAGATCTTCCTTTTTGTCTTTCTTGAAGATAAAGTGATACTTGTTTTCTTCTAGACCTCAGGAACTTCTCTTAATTGCCACAAACCTTTCAAATGTAGTAGAGAGAGGTCTTGCAGTAACATCAGCCAGCTCTCTTAGCGTGTGTGAGTACAGGTATGTATTCATGTATGGATTCATGTATGTCCAGTTTGTTTAAATATATCCCTAAGCTGATCCTCCTCTGTCTTCCTTGCTCCAGACTTTTCTGTGGGTCTTAAGGGTGGGGATTACTGATGATAGGTCTTACCTGTAGAGACTGAGAAGATGACACCATTAGATATGGCAGCCTTTTCCATGATCCCTGTCACCCTGTTCCTCCCAGCAGCAGCCCTACATTTTCCCTAGTCTTCCTCTTGCTGCTGATAAACCTGTAGAAGCCTTTCTTGTTGCCATTCACTTCCAGGTGGGCTCAGACAGTGTTTCTATAGTCCACTTGCGTCACCTGTCCCTGGTTCCAATTCTTGCAGGCTTCCTTTTTGAGTTTTCTCAGGAGCTCCTTGCCTGTCCACACAGGCCTGCTGCCGTCTTTCCTTGATTTCCCGTTTGTCAAGATGGACCATTTTTTGGAGTTGGAGAAGGTGATTTTTAAAAGTCAACCAGTTCTCCTGCACCCTCCTTCTCTCCAAGGCCATATCTGATAGGATCGTGCAAAGCAGATCCCCGAGTTGGGCTGAAGTCTGCTCCTATGCTGTGTGCAGTAGCGTAGGGATGCTTGGGTGTGGGAGGGACATATGGTCATGCTAACTTCCCAGAAAGGCTATGAGAGCTTTACCTATAATGCTGTCCTGCTGGCATTCCCTTATTTATGTGTATATGAAGGTGGTCCTCCTTCAGCCCTGCTTTCATGATTATGGGTTCCCTCCTGCTCGTATCACCCTGCAGGCTTTGGTGGCCAGCCTGGGTCCACCACTTCCTCATTTGGTTCTTGGTTGTCATCTCCTCACCAAGTTGATTAGCTGGTTGGCATAGATGCTGTTGCCCCACCCCTACTGTTCTGATAGGAAAGACGAGAATTGACTGTAGAGCTGCAGAAGGACTTTGCAAGCCCGAATGACTCGGTGATAAAATGGCTGATAAAATTAGGCAGAGCTTAAAAATAAGGTGAAACAAGTCAGAAAAGGTCATCCTAGCCTGATACACAAAAAGTATAGTAAAGTAAATCTGGCTTGACTTGGGAATGAGATCTTGGCATTGTAACTGCTAACTGAGCGTGAAGGTTGACTCGGTCATCTGTGGCTGTCCAAAAAAAAAATAAAAGGCAAATTGAACATTAGAAATCATTAGGAAAAATAGAGAAGAGAACAGAGAAGAAGGAGTACTGTACAGATCCAGGCTGTACACGTGTCTTGACCAAAGTGCACTGCTCCGATCTCTATCCCAGAAAGGACAGAGCAGAACTGAAGCAGGTTCATATCAGGTGAGGAAGGAAGAAGATATGATAGACACCCAAAAACTCTAGTGTCACAATTCTGAGAGCGAAGAGGGATCGATAGTTCGCTGTCTCCTGCGGTGCAGGAGCTGGGAGTTACCAAATGAAACAAACAGGTGGCAGGTTAAAAACAGACAAAATAAGTTTTGTCTTCTTCATCTAATGTAGCTTGTCTGCTTGGACAGGCAGCGGTGTGGGGCTGAAAGTTGACATGGGCTCAAGGGGAGGCAGGGCTGGCTCGTGGAAGAAAGATCTATTGATATGAAGAGAAATCTTGAGCTGCCTAGGTTCTTCTCTAGGCTTCTGTCTTTGGCTGCACCTGCAACCGTGATTTTGCACGGGATGGATTATTGGTCTGATCTAGTATAATTCTTCTTATGATGTTCTTTTATTATGAGTTTCAGAAAACACCAGAAGAAAACACTATGCTAGCAGGCAATGAGAAGATGTGCATCAATTGAGGCTCGCTAGACTGGAAATTCCTGGACTGCTGTTACAGAAATGGTCCGAAATCCATGTTTTTTGAGACTTAAAAAGTCCTGAACTATCTAACTCTTTTTCACCACTTGAGAAACCTCAGATTTGCAATGTTTGGTGTGTTTTTGTAAGAGTGTCAGCCTCCAACTCTTCTCATCCTGTTTTGATCTCTTGGCTCAGTGCATCTGTTGACCTTTATTTGTTATTTTTGTTCGAGGTAGATCTAATTTTCCCCTCTTCCAGAGTATCTCAAGGAATGTATTTTCTTACATTTGGAAGATTTGTGTTTATTCTTTGCTCTTCAGAATTTTAAAACAGTGCAAATAGGGATTTCAGCACACAGAGTAACGCCCCATTTATTTAGTTTAATCAACATGATAAAGACTTACTAGTTTGAAGGACATGCCTGGGCTGCAGCAGTCGAGAACTTGAGAAAACTTCACGGTGACTGCCGTTGAATAGGTCTCTAGAAAGTAACCTGTATGTTAAAAAGCTCATCTTCCTAAATATTGGTGTTTTCTCTCAAATTTCTCTGAGTACAAAGTGGAAAATAAAATATAGACTCCATTACGAGTATGACTTTCCAAAAAAAATATTTTGCCCTTGTTCTGCAGCTGCTTTGTTTTTGTCTCGTCTCTTTTGAAATGCAACTATAGAGTCTCCTCTGATGTTCTTACACAACAGCGGAGCTGTACCAGCTGTAATGGGAAACAGGGTGATTGCTCTGCCTCAAAATAGAATATGAACCGAACAAATGAGAGTGGTTTTGCACTCACGGTGACAGATTAGGAAAAGAATGGAAGAAATGTATTTTCATTAAATAGTTACTCAATCCACTTCCTGACAATGATGAAATCTTCAAAATCATTAGTTCGGTTGAACTGCTGTGCATCACCTGTAGGCATTAAGTACAAGAACTGCTTTTTAAATCAGCTTTTCAAATGTTTGTCCTTTATTTGAATTCAGTATTCAATTACCTCTCTTGGATTATAGCTGTCACAAAAGCATACCTACTCCAAATAGTCTGGAAATTTCTGTTCTCTTTGAGGTGGCCTTTTTTTCCATCTTGTGTGTAATACAGGGATGAGAGTTGATGTAAAATTGAAAATCTGAGTGCAGAGACAGGTTTTGTGTTTGTGAATAAGGAGAGGGGAAAAAAGGGTGCCGGAAAACTAAGCGCTTTCCGATACATGAAGAAAATGTTTCTTCGTATCGGTCTTTCTCCAAAGTTATCACATACGTGTTGAAAACAGCAACTTTTCCCTGTGTTTAGCAGTGTCTCAGCATGGTAAATGTTTTTCCTTGTCTTTAGAGCATTGTCACAGATGCATGTTAAAAAGACCAGTAATTATGAGTTAAGATTGACCCTAAATTGTGTGTCATGACTCACAGAGCAACAAAGATTTTAAGATCCATAAATGGTAAGTTCTGTAACGTCTTCTGTTTACAAAAATAGCTGTATTTCCTTTCTGCAGTAAACAGACTTTTTTTCATGTAAAACTTAAACACCCATCACTTAAAACGTGGAATAATGACGTCATGGTTGGCATTTTCTTTAACCGAAAGGAAAAAGGAAGAGTTTTGTTATTTGGAAAAATGGGCAGCTCTAAGTATTACTGGTCACTGCACTGCATCGTCATCATATGTCACAATCATATCTTATCATGGTCACTATCGTGATCATAAGTCACCTTCAACACATGAAGGAAAAATGCATGGTTTGGGTTGGGTTTTTTTAAGCCTAATGTCTAGACACATGATGTGCTAATTTCAGTTCACTGCCACATCACAAGCTTCACTGACGGTAAAGTCACATTTCTTCTGCGTCCTAAAGATACTTTGTGCTTCTTGTCCTTAAGCCAATTTGTAATCCATTTCAGTAGTTCCTTCCTTATGCTGTACTTTCTGACCTTGTGAATTAATCCAGTGTGTGATACACAGTCCTAAATCTTACCCTACATCTAGATAAATTATGTCCCCAGTTTCACCTTTATCTCCCAATTCAGTTATGCACTTAAAAGAAGCAACTTTGTTAGACTCGACCTTCCTTCTCCATATAGACCTGTACTGGCTGCTCCTTTTTTTCATTCCATTGGTTTAAATACTATATATTTCCGTCTTCTTCACAGCTTAAAGTCAATTTAAAGTTGGAGTGTTTGAAGTTCATGGGCAGTTTCCTTGTTCTCGTATTAAATAGAAAATCCTAAGGGACCAACCTGCAGTTTTCCAGTACTCCATCTCCTTCAGCGAGCTATCAGCTGTGTTTGCCGGAGGCTTTTCCTTATTTCTTTTACCATATCTCTGGAAATGCTAGGGTATAATCAATGGCAGGGGAAGCACAGAGGGTTTTGGTGGCCTTCAGAAAGGAGAGGAGTGCAGGACTGGAAGCAATTACGGCAACTGAATTGATCATGTTTATGTTTCTTGCTGGGATGCTTGTAAAAAGGTAACTGGACTGAAAAAATGATGTGACTTCCAGTTTGCACAAAGGTGGTTGTCAGCCAGCCAGTGGCTCTCTCTTTGCTCTCTATGAGGGATCTCTGGTAGCCTACTAAGGGTTCTCTCTGTTTAGTTGAGTGTAATTTCTTCTTACAGCGTGCTGAAGTGGCTGCATCAATTCTAATCCCAACATTAACTTCCAATAGCAAAAGAACATGCTCGTTTACCTTTCTGGAAAGCCAAAGGTCAGTTCTTAGATATAGTGTGAATCTTCTTCAAATAACATTCTATTTTTTTGTTTACTTCACACAAGCATTTAAATACCTAGGATGCAGGGGCAATTTTTTTTGCATGGGATTCTATGCTTGGCGATGCAGATATTTTGCAAGCTTTATCTCAGGGCTAAGCTAAACAGTTCTACGTTGGGGTATAAGTGACATTATCATTGAGTTGGAAGAAATGAAAGACTATTATTTTTTGCAGTTATTTCAAGTAAGCCATGATTTTTGAATGTTTTAAAAAATCAGTCTAGCCATAGAATAAAAATTCAAAGTTACATTTACCCATCAAAGAATTTTTTCATCTGCTGCTGGATATTTCATGAGTGATAATGAACTTAAGTTCAAGTACACTGTTGTGACTTATGCATTTCACATACTGTGTCCTGCGGAGAAAAAACAATGGTTTGATCACATTTTTAAAGAAACAATATCCAGAAGTTAACCTGGTTGGTTTAGGTATAACTGGCTTAGGCTACAGAAGCACAAGGAGAACAATGTCCGTTTTGTTCAATAAAAGTATTAAGTTGCTCAGGGAATTATGATAGCACAGAGGAAATGACTTTAGGACCTAACTGCAATTCAAAAAACTTTGCTTGTGAAGAAGAGGAGACTGGTGGCACTAATTTCAGCAAACCTTTTGGTCATGTAGTGCCTGAAGAAGTTCATTTTAATGGACAGATTGGTTGCGTGGGTTCCAAGAAAAATTCTTAGGGCTGATATTGATAAAAACTAGGATTTATTCTTCTGAGTTTTCACTTTTTTTAAGTTTCTGACATTACTGGCCCAATTACTTATCAGATGGTGATAACATACGTTCGTTTTTTTGAGTCACGAGGCCTGCGATAAGTTGTATTGTTATTTTAGACACTATTCCCAGTGTTTTCATCGCTGTGGCAGAGCACGTTTGTTTTAACTGGATCAGAAAGGCAATATATGAATTTTAAAAATTGTCAGAAACATGCTATTGTGTGGGTGGTTGCTTGTGCCAGATCTACCAGCAAATCAAGCAAAACAGAACAAAGGAATATGAGAATACTTGGTGCTGCTGCTTAAAATATGCTTGTATTCCCTTGTGCCGGCGGATCTGAAGAGTGCGTGGGTGCACACGTGCTGGAGTGGGCATCTTCAGGAGGGAATTTTGGAGACTTTCATGCCTGATAAAGGTTGCGTGCAAAAGGAAGAAGAAAGATTTCTGAACCTGAGTTTCTTGAAGCTTGAATTTTACACCAAGGAAGGAGTGATCCTTGTGAGGAAATACTCAAAGCAGCAAAGACGAGGTCCCGGTCTGCTCCCAGGAGTGTTTCCATATTTTCTCAAATAGCTCTTTAACGCAGACATCGCGTCAGGCAGAAGGATAAATGAAACGCAAGCCTTTAGAAGTCAGTCTGCTGTATAATGGTCTTTAGGGGAGATAGTTCAAGGTAACCTATGCAAAGCTTAATTCCAACAGGATTTCTTGTAAAATTTGCTCACTTTTCCCCTTCGCTATACAGAAATCTTGTCCCTTCTGATCAATGTCAGTTCTGTCCAAGCGCTAGGTGAGGGGGAAACGTTACCATGCCCTCATCCAATCCTACGGATCTGCTGCCTCTGGAGGAAGCGTGCACCTGCCATTGCTCTCCTTAAGTCTCAGACACTGCTGTACCTAGTTCTGCCTGGCCCTTGAAGAGGAATTTCAGGTCCCAAGGTTGGCACTGGGGTTTGCTCTTTGGTGCTGGTGATGAGCCAGGTGGGTAGGGCAGCAGAGCAAGTGCGTTTGTACCTGTCTCACCTCCTGTGCCTGAGCACCAAACCTCGACAGCCAAGCTCTGATGCTTTGGAGATTTCCAATCTTGCCTTCATCCATCAATTTCTGGATTTTTTTTTCTGGAAAGGAAGCACTTTTGTTGGCTATTTCCAAAGCTTGCTTTTTTTTTTTTTTCCTAAATGTAAAATATCTTTGGAAGGAAAGCTGAGTTGTAAGGGTAAAAGAGACGAGCTGGATGTGGTGGTTTTCACCTGGTTGAGGTGATTCCCCACTTTCTAGGGGAGTGAAAGAGCGAAGTCGAGTTGTGTCGTGGTGCAGCGTTGACGCTGTGTCGCAGTGCTGCAAGAAGCCCTTGTTGCTGGCAACAAGCAGTTGGGAAGTGACTGTGACTTTTTGAAGGCTTAGCTGCCTAATTCTGCACAATTCTCAAATGAGGAGCCAAAGTTAATTATTTTGACCAATGTACCCAACCTGGTGAACAAAAAGGAAAGGAAAGCACCTGCAATGTTGAAACGCTTTAGGGTTGAAGTGCTGTTGAGGAAGGAATCCTATTCGTGGTAGGTTTGGTCTCCAAGGCCTAAAATTTTAAGTCCAATCTTAGGACTCATCCTTCTTTGTATTTGACCACACATAGTTTAGAGCACTGACTTGTCTTTCAGAAAGACCCTGCGGTGCTATGGTGATGATGTAGTAAATACCCTGCACGGATGAGTATTTCCTTTTTTAACCCGGGATGCGGTCCGTGCTCACTTATGCATTCAAGCAAGGCCATTGTTGTGGCAGTTCAAGCTGTTAAGAATGTTGGGACCCTCTGTTCTCTGCATTTTCTGTTTTTTAGCATCCCTTTGTAGCAGTTGCAAGGAACATCAAGGTATGTTTGAAGGAAACTTGGAGCAGTTGTGTGTAAACTTTTTACTGTGAAGAGGCCTGTTTTTCTTGACATGGAGCAGAGTATTTAATGATGTTCAACCATAGATCTACTTATTAAATAGAATCACATCTGTATGTATTTGTTGCTCATAGAGCAGACTTGTTTCTGAGATTCTTTTTATATTAACCTAGGCAAAAACTCTCCTTATCAGGACATGTTTGAAGTTTCATCCTACTGACTCAGTAGCCAGAGTGCATCCACGTAATTTTAATGACGTTAGTTTTTACGTACAAAGTTTATTTTCATTCATCAGAGCATCAACTCCAAAATAAAAATCTCACTGGTGTAAATTGCGTTCAGCATTTGGGAGTCACTTATCCAGTGTCCAACACTATCGCCAGCTTCTGCCGTATTGGATTTGAAATACGTTGCTGCTAACTTCCCGCAGGACCAGGAGTTCCCCAGGGATATTTTGAGTGCTGCTCTGTTGAATGAAACTCAGTGCAATTGGAAGGTTTCTAATGAAAAGGTAATAAACCAGGTGTATGTCATTCTCTTACAACGACAAGTGCGAAGGCAGACTTTCTCAGCTAATGAAAATCTCTAAAATTGGTTGGGATCACCCAGAAACATCAGTGTCCTTGAGTGGCCTGGAGCCTGGTGAACTATTTTCTTGTGGTTTTTTGTTTGTTTGTTTGAATACCAATAATGAAGCTGGCTGAAAAAAAAAAATGTTCATACTTAATTTGGTAGTAATTATTTGAGGCAATTACAGTTTTGATCACTGGTAGTATCCTGTATTCGAGAAGCTGGTAAGAACAGCAGTAGATAAATATGTTGCCTCCTGGTTACTGAAATCTTAACGTGCCACTGAATTAACAAGCAGAACTCCCAGTTACTACAAGAGAGTTTTGTTTCATTAACAAAAATTGATCTCCTAGGAAAAGCCTTATTAATTTTAGATCCTAGCGCCTGCTTGCATAGATCTGCTCACCAGATCCGAGATAGGTTGGTGGTTACTTTTAAATCTGTGCCAGCGTGACCGTTGCCTGTCTCTTGGTCAAGAGTCCTGATTTGTTTAATAGAGGAAAATACATTTTTCCCAAAAACTCAGTGTTTTGAATGAGTTTCTTAATGATTTGCCAAAGGTGTTATCACCTACTTTGAAAAAAAATAGCAATTTTTATGTTTATACTTCTTTTTATTTGAAATGGAAGATTTTATTGTACTATTGTTGCTTGGTAAACAAAGCAAAACTTTATACAGAATTAACATTTTGCAGACAAAGAAACCCAAAGACCTATAAAGCAAACAAAGAAACAAAACTCCCCCAAAAAAACCCCAAGCAAAGCAAAAAAACCAAGCATCTAAAGAAGAAAGAAAAAAATAACTCGGTGATGAAATCAAAACGGTGTGTTTCCAGAAGAAGGCTCCTTGGATGTTGGATATGAAAAATGAGGCATTATCTGTTTTGAAATGGGGGAAATACCAGAATAATAAATTATCTGCAAGCAAAAAGTGCTGTTAAGAACAATCATGTGGGTACTGTTCTCTCCCTTCTGAAATATTTTTACGCTGTAGAAATTTATTGCGTAATACACGTCCTACGTCTGCAGAAAGGTAATAGTGCCCTGCTGGCCCAGTCTCGGGGTCCATGTGCTTACAGATTTGGGAAATGAAGCCGTAGGAATAGACCAGTGTCTTGTGCTACCCTGCTGTTGCCTTGCTACAGGGACATGTGCAGGGCTATAATGAAAACTGGTTTCTCTTTATAAATAAAGAACAAATTACTTGTTGTCTTCTACGTCCCCTTTTTATTTATTTAGTCATAGGTAGTAAATTTAAAAAACAAACAAACAAACAAAAAAAGATACGTGTATATTGCATTACCATAGTGGAATGGGCAATTAGTGCTTTTATGTTTAAGAAGTTTGAAAATAAGAATAAATCAGGTGAAAATCTATCAGTAAATCTTGATCGGTGAGGCGTTGCCATTGAAAAGTGGGAGTTATTAATTGAAGTAAAGAGTTTTGCTCGACATTCAAAAAGAGGCAAAACCAAAATTAAAATTGTACTCAGGTAACACTGGAAAGGTGGATTTTGGGGGAGTGGGAGAAAGAGTCGTATCCCCAGCAATATGCTCTTCCAGTCATCTGCGGCGTGTACTGTAGGTCCGTGGGTGCTGTTGTCATCTTTCGGCTTTAACTCTCTTGCTGGTGGTGTGAGTGTAGGTTCTGTTGGACAACCAACAGATTGCAGTTTTCCTTCAGCCTTCCAAGACTTTCCAGAACTCTCCATACTGACCATTAAGGAGCTATGTTTGCACATATGCTGTATGGCTTTGCGTTTCTTTGTGGCTACTTTAAAGGATATTGCGACTGAAACTCTTTTTGCTCTTATATCCTAGCTAATTTTTATTTGGTATTTTTTTCCTGATGCTAAATTTCATAATAGGGTGATCTCTACATTGATATTTGTTTTAATAACTAGAGTTTAATTCTTGAATATAAGCCAACACCAGTCAGTAACTGTAGTTTTACTTGGCTGAGAGCTTTTGACAAATGAGGTGTTTTTTTCAGGCTGAACAAGACAACGGCCATCCTCTTCCTGCCTTTGCCAACCTGCATATCGAAGTCCTTGACGAGAACAATCAGAAGCCTTACTTCACAAGGTCTACGTATGAGGGCTTCATCCTCGAGTCCTCCCCAGTGGGAACAACCATCTCCGATAACCAGAATCTGACTTCTCCACTACAAATCGTAGTGTTGGACAACGATGTGGAGGAGGTATGTTTCTTAGTCTTTTAGTGTCATATTGGTGTTTACATTCTTATTATTTTCAGAGTTTTTTTTCATATTTTTTTAGTGAGACAAAACTGTTTTGAACAATAAATTAAAAAAAAATCTTAATGTCGTTGTTATGATTCAAGTTTTGTTTTCGTTCTGAGTTCAAATAGATTTGAAAGTGCATCTGAACTGGAAAACTAATCTGTATTTTACTCAGCTGTCCTTAGGGTGATGTTCTGTTAGAGATGACGAATGCTTAGTGCAAAGGAAAGCATTTTGTGAGAAGGGTGAATCTACCACACAGTGTGGGGAAATGGGAGAAGTTCAAAGTGAAAGGAAGTAGTAGTTTGACCAAACCAGGAAGAGGAGGAATAGGAGGGCAAGAGGCTGAGTTCAGTCCATCCTTTGCTTTGCCTGGGTTTTGGTACTAACGTTCCTCATAGTAAAAATGGGGCATGTGGAAAAGAATAGTAACCAAGCAGTAACACCACCACACCTGTAAGGCTAACGTGTCTTCTGTTCACACCAAGGCTGTTGCTGTTTCGTGTTTTTCGATAACATTTATTTTTCCTCTCATTACTGTTGTCTCTCCAGGTGTCCCCTTTGTTCTTTTTTGTTTCTATTTTTCTGTTCTCTTGTTATCTTCAGATACATAAGGAAAGCTAAGTTGTAGGCATAGGATTTGTCGTTTTGGGTTTTTTTTGTTGTAGTATAGATGTTTATAATATATGCCAGTACTCTTGAATAAAGTTCCTAACATGCTAGTCTGAAAATAATCTTTTGTTTTTGAACATTCACTTTTGACATGGGCAAATTAATTAGTTTTGAGAAACACGAGAGGCCATTGTAACTGAAAGATGCTTTCTACATCCCTGTCTGCATTAGAGTGATTTATTGTCCTAAGAAGCTACTTTAAAGCCTAAACTCATGCAGAATATCTCCTTCCTGTCCATTAAAATCTCTTGGTCAATTTATGGGCATTCGTGACAATTGGTTGGAAGGCAGGTGGTAGTTGCTGTTGGATCTGGCTTTCTTAGGGGCTGGATAAAAGGTATGGAATCGGTGCAGGGGACAGTCATCAGTAGGCATTGCTGATGGTTCGTGTTACTTGCGAAATACTCTTGTTCAGCACTGCTTTTGTTAACAGCAAAGCAGGTTTCGTGTTTGAGCAAATTGATGGATCTTGTAGGTTGCGTGACCTAGGAATAAGAAAGGTGTGGAGGCATCAGGTATGTGTCTATATTTACAATACATCGTCTGATTGTGTTATATAAGATCTATGCACATAATGTGTTCCTAAACACAAAGGAAATAAAATTGTATGAGCTAATGTCTACGGTTCTAAGTCCTTTTTAAGCTACTAATTTGGGAGATGGTCACAGAAGGCAGCTTTTAGTTCTGTCATCCCTATGTGTATTAAACAAAAAAAAATATTAGGATATTTTTAGATGTTTTTAGCCTAAACAAATAGCTGTCTGTTTTGTTTTATCCACACCTTCATGAAAGTACCAGTAAAACCCTTTGGTTCCAGTATTCCTTGGTGCATATCTCTTTGTTACAGAAGTCTGGAATTTCTGGGCACTATCGATGCCCAACTTATAACACACGTGACTGCATATGAGCTTTCCAAAAACGGAAAGAGAGGAAATAGATCACCTGAAGAGAGGAAGACCAAAAGCAAGCAAGTCTGTCTGTGAGACTGATAGACTTGCCCATTAGATAGATATGGTCTGACACTCAGAATAGGGGTTTGGCAAGCTGGAGAGCTTGTTGCGAACCGTTTCTGCCAGTTTGAGCGATGGACAACTGAAAATAGCACAAAAATCTGGCTGTTAATCCGCAACGTGCTGCGGGTGTTTCTCTGTGCAAGTCCACTGATGTTCTAGGGACTAAGGTATTTGCTCTCAGGGCTTTATAGCTGCAATGGCCTTGGAAAATCCCACTGTGCATACAAAGCCTGGAGTGAAGAAAGAAGTCACGCAGCATGGCCGGTGAGGGAGGGGCTCGATCAGTTGTGCTTGAAATAATTCAGAACAACTGTGTTAATTAAAGATAGTTCAGTGTCTTGGTTTAGGCACTTTTGTGGCAGTTTTCCGTGCTGGTGGCTTTTTTGGGACTCTCTCCTATTTCCTAGTACATGATATATATAATTTCGTTAGTGGAATGATAGAAGGACTTTGGACTTCATTAACCTCCAGAGGTTTTTCAAGTTGTAGTTAATCGTGCTCTGATTAACCTTTCCCTGGCAGTTACACAGCTCTAACTACAAGGTGTCAAAGGCAGATTTGATAATAGAAGGTTCTGTGATATAACTACGTATTACAATATACAGAAGACTGAAAATTAGCATGATTTGAACTGTTAAATGCTGAATTTGGACTGACTCTTTGAGTTAATCACATAACTACCAGGTAGTTAGTATAGCACATGGTGTTTATGTGCTCTCAAACTGCAAATATTTAATTTCAAACACTTCTGTGTGGAAAAGTGATTTGTTTTTTTAATAAACTACTTCATGAGGTTTATAATGCAATCCTGGTATTTATGTAATCCCTGTATTTATGTTCCCCCCAAAAAAACGTGCTTTCTATTATTGATTTTTGTGAATACAAGTTCAATACCTCAAGATTTAGAGAGTACTTTGAAATTCATCACAAGCGGTTTGACCACGGGGCTCCACGCTTTCTTGTTGCGCGGCCCAAATATTTGTAGTTTTAATTGCATCACGAATAAGAAAAAAATCTTTCCATTCTGCAGCAGATATTTCAATTGGGAGCGTTAACATAAATAATCTGCATCCAAAGATGATGAAAAACCAGTTTATCATTACTGAACACAGGCTGCGTTGTTAGAACTTGTTACGTGTTTCCATGTCTCAGTACAAATAGGCCTGAAATTTCATATCTGTGAGAAATGACCATTAAAGGGCCCCAAAATATTTCCTAGTAAACTTAAAGATTTGTTGTTTATGCCATGTTTTTGTTCTTTTCATTGCATGATGAGTAACAGCAGTTCGGTTAAGTTGGTGACCATCTAGATCAATGATATGACACAGTGAGACAGAGCCAGAAGTTTCCCAGCAGATGATTTTTGTTTATTATTGGAAAAGTTTAATATTTCAGTGTTATGTGATGAATAACTGCTGAGGACTTCTAGACTGGAAAATGAGGTGGCATAAAGACTTAATTTTGACACCGCACCCCATCCTCGCGAAGTGAGGACCAAATAACGCAAATCTCTGGCCCTGCTGGGATGTAATGCCATGTGCCAGGGGAGATGGGCTGTGGTGGAACTCGGCCAGTGGTCTTCGTGCCCTGTCCTTCTTCTTGCTTCTAGGATGGCTCTGTACCCACAAGGCCACTTTCCTTAGGTATGGATGAGGGGATAAGGGCCAGTGGCACGGCCGTGAGTGCTCGTTACCAAGCCCGGGAGATACGAGGGGAAGGAAAGGGCGCTCTGTCTCAGCAACCTGAACTACTCAGGAAACCTGGTGCCAGATTCCGTGACTGTATCAGCCTTCACTCTTGCATGTTTGGTTGATGCTTAAGGCCAACCGGCTCTGATCTGCCAGAGGTGATGCATCCTCTCTCTTTCCAGAATGCTCTAGGCTTATCTCAGGACATGCAGAGATCTGCCTGCAGCCACAGAGACGATGCTCAGCGTTGTCCTTGGGTGGAAGCGCTCCGTGTAATTTCCTACTCCTTTGGCATCACCTCATGCGAGCACAACTCTGCAATTTTCTGAAATTATGCAGGTGTAACAGGAATGTGAGGAAGGACAGAACCAGATTTAGCTGTCTGTGTGTTACCATACACGTGTCAGTGATTCATGTAGTGCTTATAACCTGTTGTGGGCATGAGACTTCCAGCAGAGTAAGGCTGGGAGTGCAGCAAGTGCATAGAATTCCTACAAAAACCAGCCAAACAACCTAAAATGGCAGGTGCCTTCTTGCTGGGACTAGGTGGTAGCTCAGAGTGGGTTAGTAAGCACAGGTAATGCTTATTGACTTCTGCAGGTCTTGGTGTTCTGATGGCTTCGTTGTATCTTAGTAAATTAATGAATTTAGGAAGTAGGGATTGCTGATGAGAGGTCAACATACATCCTCTACGTGCTTGTGCATGTTAGTTTCCAGCAGTGACGCTGGCTGAACATAATGTGTTCAGTCTTCTAACTGACAAATCAGCTGAGATTATGCTTCATATTAAAATAACTGCTTGTCCTGAGATAAATGCATGAAGAAAGTGATCATCTTAACTGCGTCTCTTAAGGAAAAAACAAAACACGTTATAAATTTAAGCCCCGTGGGAATTCTAATGGGGTCCTGCTATAAACCTTCCAAAAATTAATTTATAGATGTGACATTGCAAACAGACCTTTAACTAGAGGAGCACTGCCAAGTGCTGATATAATTAAGTGGTCTGTTTAAATGGCATAAATTAAATTAAGCCACACAAGTACCTTAAGACCTGAGTAAACCAAAGCTGAGATGAGGAATTTAAACAGTACGATCTAATTGCTGTTTACATAAGGCTTCCGAGCCACTGGCTTCCTTACTCTTTGGCTTCCAGGGGAGAGTGCTCATTTCTTCTACTCTGGCGGTTAGGATTGGTGAAAAAGCTACATGGTAACCACCTTTCTGTCTCACATGACAAATCTTGTTGAATCTCCTTTAAAAAAAAAAGAAAAGAAAACAAACAAACAAAAACAATGAAAAAAACAACATAAACCCAAACAAGAACTGAGGATTTAACTTCCAAGTTGGACGCAGCTAATCAGCATTCACATCCATTGCCTACTACTCAACTACCAAGGTGCTTACCAATAGCACACGCAGTGTCTTGATGAATAAACTCAGGATGTAAGGTAATTTGTGTGTTGCTCGTTAGAAAACAAAATTGATTCGTGTTCACAATGTGTCGGTGTGTGTTCAGAAGCATTTAATGCGGCCCAGCGCACGTTCGGAAAAGCACCTGTGCAGTAACCCTGATGCTTCTGCGGATACTACAGCCCAGTGCAGCATCCCTGGTAGGGGAATGTGGTGCAGGTCAGGTATTACCATAGGTTCCTCTCCAGATCCTTTTCTACCCGACGAGGTTCTTGTTTTATGCTTGCGTTGTCTATGAAGTTGAAGTCAAGCTAAGTAGGTGGTTGCTCAACATCCGTGGTTCCAGAGAACTTGTGGGAACTTTTAAAGAATGATTGTTGTACGTAAAAGCATCTCAGGAGCAACCTAAGAATCATAGAAGGGTTAGGGCTGGAAGGGACCTTCAAAGGTCATCTAGTCCAACCCCCAAGAGGACAGAACAAATAATAGATAAAACAACTTTTAAATGTAACTACAAATGCAGGTTATGGATTTCAATGATATATCCAGATAAGGAAAAAGAATGGATTTTTTTTTTTATCCAGGAGTATTGAAGCATTTTAAATACTGAAGCATTTTAAATGCTGAAGCGTTTTTCACTAATGTTTACCTGGTTGCTTTTATCTTTCCCTGTTACTGTTTGAACTTGTTTTGCAGCTGGTATTCTCTCGAGAGGAGAGTTCTCATAATGCTGCTGTCCCAGTGTAGCACTTCTGTGACACTCGTAGTCACACCACAAAATAATAATTCAGGAAATATTCTTCCCAAATGTAACAGCCCATTAATATCATTATTAAAACAAAAGGGAAAGGCAAAGCAAAGAGGCTGCTTTTCTTGCTTTAGGATTTATAAAGGGAGGGTTTTTTCTTTGCTGAATCTCTCTGCTTAAGAAGGAAAAATAAAAATCTGAACGTTGAATCGCTACTGTGGTGTTGTACGTCTTCCTTTCTTCGTCGAGGAGGAATATCTAATGGTTTCTGCCTTCTGAAGCTATTCTTTCTCTCTTTTGGGTTCCTTGGAGTCCTCAAGGAATTTTTCTGTATATCTGCCCCGTTTCAAACAAACGCTTTTGCTGAGGAGTGGAAGTGCTGAAGATGCTGACGTTTGTTTCTTGCCCTCTCCCCGGAGTGGCTCACTTGTATGAGGAGCGGAAGACGATTTTTTTCACGACTTTTCTGTCGGCTTTTCTTTCAGGGAGCGGCATGGCCCTTTGCACCTCAACTTGAAAGAGTCTAGAAACTGTTGCAGTGCTTTTTAGTGCCTGACTTTATAGCCACGCTTGTGTTTCGGTGGTGGTTGAAAGAATTCAGAATTAAAGCACTGCTCAGCATCCATCCTGGTTCTCTCGTTTGTCTTTTGACATCTTTTCCTCCAAAGTGGAAGTTACGTATATGGTGAAGAACTTTTTAATTATTATTTTAAATTGTATGATTAAATATTATTTAGATGAACTCACTTTAAAGAAAAAAAAAATGTTTAAGGAAAAAAAAAAGATCCATAGGGTGTCTTGGGCAAAGTCTTCTCAGACTGATTTACCTCCCTCAGTTTTTCAGTTGCCCAGAATTTAGGCTTGATTTGTTCTCCTCCTTGGGTTCTTTTGATCTCAGTGGTTTTACAACTAAAGCCATCATGAAGACTTCTCGGGAGGCTGTGCTTCAGGTTAGTTTCCTGGTATCTAATGGTAATGTTAAAGATGCAGGAAATTCACTCCAGATGCCGTGTCTTCATTGTCTGTTCCATCCAAGCTATTGTGAGCCTGAAGGACCATCTCATCAGGCCCTGCAGAACTCATCTCGCACAAGTGAGAGGAAGTCAACAAGGTCAGTGCCAACACAGTCTGATTGCAAACGCCTTGTCAGTTGGACTGGGAATCCCACTTCCTTCACCTCTGCAAGACTGTGAATCTCAGATTTTTCCAATGAAAGACAGAAGAGGGAAAGATTTTCTATTTTCACCCAGAACTGAGGAGGGCAAGTGCTGGGGACATCGCTTCAACAAAACAACTCTCTTCTGTGGATGTTTCAGTGCTGATCATCTCCGCATGAAGGATGTTGGTTAAACCAAGATGTGTCATTAAATTAGCTTTGTTATCACCACAGCTTTTTGGAAACAAGTCTGTGCTAGCAATCAGGAAGCCTAAGCAGTTCTGATACTCTTGGAGCTCGTTCTGGCTGGAGAATTTAACAGCCAGATACACTCCCTCTAAAAAGTCCTTGGCGATGTTGAACCCCATACTGAATATGTGTCATTGTCTGCTCATTCTTGACAATATAATGTAATTATGGTTTAATTTTAGTAAATCGTAGAGAACTGTTGACTTTAGCTTGGAAGCCCTTGTGGGAGGAAAGGAGCAGCAGAAATGTAACATTAACATCTGTGCAGGCTTCCAAACTTGCAGGAACTTCTCCAGAGATTTTCAAGCAGAACAGATTCAGACTCAAGCTTTGGTTATTAAGAGTGCATTGGAGCACTTTCTGCCTCTAGTCTTACTGTATTTTTGTCTGTAACCATTTTTTCCTTAAATGTACTGTTTTTATGATGTCCGTCAGTGTCGGATTTTTGTTCCTTTATTTGTATTCATTTTGTATCATGTGTTTTTCTTTGTAGGTCGCACCAGGTGCCATTCCTGTAGGTATTGGGTGTTATGTTTGCAAAATTACTTTTTTGCTTTAATTGCGTGATTTGGTTTTTTATTTCCCCTTGTCCTCCTTCATTTTTCTCTGCCTCGTTGGTGTTTGACTGTCACTTGTTTTCTGAAGCCTGCAAAGAGCCCTTTAAACACATCAGACCGAATTCAGTTACGACGTACAGTTGTACTGTGGTTACGTTGTGATTGCTTTATGTTCCTTCAATAACTCTACGTCTTTAGAAATCTTAAATATTGCAAAAAGTACATTTTTAATTTAAAAAGTACCTACTGGTTAGTTTGAAGTATGTAAACCATATCAGGTTTGAAGTGTGTCCTTGAAATGGTCCTTGCAGGTTGCATGTATACTCTTTTGTGTGGATTCTGACAGCTTTCTACTTAAATTTTTATATGCTAAACGATTTATCAGAGACAAGCTAGTCCACGTGACCCAGTAACGTAGTCACAAATCACAATGCTTAAGTCCAGATCTCAAAATAAAATAATAGTTTAAAAAGTTAAAGGAAGAGCGTTGGCACAATTGTGTCCCACAACCGTATTCTCTCGCAGTATCTGCCACATAAAACGTTCTCGGTTAAGTCGAGCAGAATTTCTTTCAGCGTAAAATGTGATAACAATGTAAAAGCATAACAATGCCAAGATTAAGGAAATAAATCGCTTTGTAGGTCCAACATGCATGGAAGGTAGTAGAAATAGGCATTGATTGCAGTAAAGGCAATTTAACTTACACATTAGGATAAAATTTCTAATACAAGAATAGCTAAGGAGTAGGATAGATTACTGTGGAAGTGTATGGGATGTCCGTCATTGGTTTTTCTCAAGAACAAGCTAAGAAAAAAATACTGTTTATTAGTGTTCAAAGTGGCATGACAAGCAAGAACTGTAACAACTAAGCAGGGTTTTTGTAAATTAAATTTTTGACGGACTTTGTAGTGTCTACAAAGTGAACAATTATTGGCAATTACCTTCTGTAATTTTTCATGGAAAAAAGAGATTGCCGTTTGCATTGCTAGCTGTAAAATGAATTTTAATTTTACTGAAAGCTGGCGTAGTTGCAGCGAAGCTTTAGGCAATAGGAAACCACTCAGTTGGAACACTGCTATTTGTTTAACGTAGCTTTCAGCAACCAAAATGGTTTCTCATTTAAACAGTATAATCTTAGCCTTCCTGCTTCAGAGTGTTTTGGATTGCTAAAATAAGTTTCTCTTTCTCCTTCTGTTGTACTCATCTGTCCTCGTAGCTGTTCAGTAGGACCCTCAGTGCGTGTGTTCTTGCCCACCGTACCGTAGGGATTGGTGAACTTCCCAGTGGTCTGTTTTCTTTTGTGAATTATGTAGGAATGACAGTAATGAAAGGGCAGTAGTTAACCTTCTAGAAGTGTTTTGGATTCAGTTTAAGATGTTCAGAGAAGAGGACCGTAATGCTACTTGTTGGATAATTTGTTGAATTCAGCTATTTCTGTCTGGATCGTGTGTCCTATTCTGTACGGAGCGGGTTCTGTAGGATTATGTTGGAAAGTAGCTGGTAAAAACACTTTTCAAGTTATGCCTTGTGCAGCCACTGGATTTTCTGTTATGTTTAATTCATGGTAATAGTCCTCTGATTCCTCATCTTCACATTATTTGGCGCAGTTCAAAACAGTTTTTATTGGACTCGTCTGGCAGCCTTTTGTGTTTTGCCTGATCACATTTGCATTCCTCTTTTGTAACCTCGCCTCATAGAACAGGAATAAACGAAGTAACTAATGACCGAGAGTAGCACATTAAGTCAGGTTAGATAACCAGATTACAGGCAAGGACACAGAAGTGTTTGTTGGAATACTGTGAGCATTAAAAGGTAATGTCATTTATTTTAAAAGTTAACTGCAATGTAAAGTGACCCGTGCAGTCTAATCAGTTTAATAACGCGATAGCATCTTTGAAGAGATGGGAGAAGATGTTGACATAGTTCATCCTGGTCACAATTGACGTTTCTGGCATTTCACCAGCACAGACTTCTCGGAAAAGTGCCTTAATTTGGGGGGCTTTTCAGAACCACCAAGGCATACAGAGCTTAAACACCCTTTTTGCCTGCTCTGTGCCAGCATCCGGCAGGGCACTAAGGTTAGGAAGTCCGTTTTGCAGCTTTGTATCCCTCTGGTAAGTTCCCATTGGAAGGAACTGGTTTTAATTGATCTGCTTGATTCCCTGAGAGTACAGTAATAACTTCTGATTCTGTTTGTGGCAGAAACATTCCTCCCTCTTTCTGTTAGCTGAGATTCCATTTGCCCCCAAATTAACTTCAGATCTTTTCCCCAGAGAACATTTCATTCTTCTTCCCCATACTCCTTCCTATACTGCCAACCACGCTAGGAGAGAGGATGGAAATGGAAGGAAGAGTTCCTGAGGGGTTGCTCAGGATATCTCATGAGACATTGCCCCGTCTTTATGTTGTTGCGTGGTTTTGCCCACAGTGCTAGAACTGCAGCACCGCTCTTGGTGCTCACCCAGTTGTACCGGGAGCCATCCAGACCTGGAGGTCACGAGTAACAAATTTACAACGCCTCGACTTGCTCCCCCCCTCCCTTTACCTTAAAATCTTACTTTCTATTGAAAATTACACCACAGTTGCTTTACTATGGTTTTGACCTCATCAACTGAGACATCCATAATTCCACATCGATATTCGAGACATAAAGAGAATGTCTGAACAGTATCTATTTAGCAATAGGCTTCAACACATATGATTATCTTCTTCATTGCATCAACCCAACTGTTACATTGCTCCATTAGTCAAGATAAGTTTGTTTTGTTCCTAATATGGTTGGAGACAAATGCTTCAACCTGGTTTCTTATATTGATAAGTTAGATTTGGCTTAACAATTATTATTTTCATTTAAAAAAAACCATTTGAAACTAGCAGATACAGATATTTGTTTACCATGGGGTTTATTTGCTCTATAGGTAAAAGTGTATTTTTAATACATTTTTCATCAAGAAGATTAGATTTTTACATCAGCAGTGTTACCTTTTTTATCTTTTTTTTTTTTTTACAGTTTTGTAGATTAACTTCAGTTAGTCACAGTATTTGTACTTTCTGCTTATTTAGGTTTCGACTAAAACAAGCACTTATATTGAGTAATTGGAAACTTACTGGTATATATGCATTTATAATAAAAGGCTCTTTTTTTTCATATTGTTTAAAGACCAAGGATCCCCAGCTCCATCTCTTTCTGAATGATTACAACACGTTTTTCACTGTGACTCAGAGTGGCATCACCCGCTACCTCACCCTGCTGCAGCCTGTTGACAGAGAAGCCCAGCAGCTTTACACCTTCTCGGTAAGTTGAACCCACTTCAAGGCGCATCAGGCACGGTTCAGAGCAAGTGTTGAAAAATCATTAGTTACAACAACCTTGAAGATCATTAAAATGGCACAGAAGAAAGAAAACCAGTAAAGGACGAGCAGCAGCAGTACTGGGGCTGGGGGGAGTTGGTGTCTGAGGTAGAGTGCTCTTCCAAAATGCGTGTGTTTGGTTTGATAGCACATTTTAGATCCCCCTACCAGCATCATCTCCATGGTGCCAGGCTTGTGTGCTGCTCCTCGCCACCATCTCATGACACAGTCTGACTCCTGTTTTGGCCACCTTTGCCTTTTCTGGATCCTCGAGCTAGGAACACGACACCTGTAATGGCCTTTCCACTTTATTTTAGTATAAAATAAAAAAAAAAACACAAAACAACAGGCTAACATGAACCAGAGCCAGCAGTATTTTAAAAAATACGGGAAAGAAAAAAAAAATAAAAAAAGACTTAAATACTCCCTCAGGCATTTCCCAATCTGTGAGTAAACATCTTACCAGCCCTAAAGCAATTTGCAAACGTGCTTTAGGGAAACCCTGTTCCTCTGCAGGAGTTCCCAGTCAATGCCTCCGTGTTTTCTGTCCATTCACCATTTGAAAGGAGAGCTCAGATTTCCTCTGTGAGTAAAAAGCCTCCAGCTCTTTAAGTCCCACCTTAAAATGGACTCTTTGAGGTTTAAGATCTGTATAGCAGATCTTGTGTGTGGCCCTGCCCAGGTGAGACTTGAGTGTTAGACAGATGTGAGCTGCTGTGGCCAGGCTCTGCTCCTTGAGGGTGTTCAGCACAGCTGGGGATGGGCTCTCCCCTTCCAGCTTTGGACTGCAGCTCAGATCCCAGCCCCAACCCTGGGAAACAGGTATTCCCTTAATCTGACACAGTGTGTTTTAAATGTTGTTTCATTTTGCGTTTGCTCGGAGTCTCGCACGCTGCAGGCTCAAGCTCAGCTGAAGCCTCCTGTAAGTCCAGACAACAATGAAATGCTCATTTTCACTTGTCATATTGTATTTTCTCACAGTTGGAATTGTATTAAGAACACACCATTAAAATATGTTCCTGTTGTGCTTTTTTATTTTTTTTAACCCCGCAGATGACAGCTTCTGATGGTGTACAGGAGAGTGTCCCCGTGACAGTCAATATCCTGGTGATTGATGCAAACGATAATTCCCCAACCTTCTCCAATATCTCGTACAATGTCAAGATTTATACAGACATGAGCCCTAGGGAAGGCGTTATAAAGGTAATTTCAGGTCTTTATATTAGCTTTGTTAACTCAGTTTTTGTTAGCAGTAGATGGTCTTGTGAATGCAAATTGGAAATGCACTGAAAACAGCTAGAAATGAAGTTTGTCTATCTCCATCCACTTCATTAGTTACACAGCTATTAAAAAGGTGCTAATACTAAATGATGGGTTTGTCTTAGCTGAACTGCAGCTTTGCCTCTGTTTCATCTGAAGTTTTACAAAACCTTTTCATCTGAAAAATCCCAAAAGAATGAAATACTCTCCTGTACTAGCAGAAAATTGAAATAAAACATTTTTGGAGAACAGGTAAACAGTTCAGTAGAACATAACCAGAAATGTTTTACCATGCCATAAAACCTTTTCATTTTTACAGAAGCCGAAGCCGTTTGTTTGTAGAGCAAATGAGCAGTGAAAAAGGTGTTGAACACAGGCCCAGAGAGAGAAGCAGTTTTAATTAAAGTTAGCAAGCACTGATTTATGTTTCAGTGCAGGCTGGAGGTGAATCCTGGTTGCACTGAAGTTAATGGAAAAAGGCTTTTTTGGGTGGTAATTCTTGTAAGATTTCAGCCACGCGCCTGAGTGCTTCCAGTCTAGGTGGATGAGAAGACAAGATGCTGTTAGTGGAGGTTGGCATTTAAGGATGGGAGAAGGCAGTGAGAGTATTAAAAAAAAAAAACAAACACAACAACAACAACAAAAAACACAACCAAAAACCCAGCCAAAAATTCATCAGCTGACTTAAGTAATAAAATACCATTTTCTGAAATATAAGTGGGAATTAAGCATTTGAAAGTAGCAGTGATTTAACAGTATCAGGGTCTATTCTGGCATATGAGCTGTATTGACTTGCTGCATTTGCTGTCTTTGCCTCTTTGTTAGTGTTATACTTGTCTCTTCATCAGTCTGGGCTACAAGTGGTTCAAAAGCATCAGTGAGAGCCATGGGGATGTTTTCAGCAAGTTTTGAGGGAGAGAGAAAAGTTTTAAACACAATTAAGTTCCTTCAAGCTATGCACAAGGCTGTATGGGCGGAAAAAAAGAGACCAAATACTGTGCAGAATGAGCAAAAGGCAGGTAGAGCTCAGGAGCTGTATTTGCAACATCTCATAAACTCCTAACTTCCTGTATAAACATGGACTTTTCATTCCCTTGATGTTTAAGGGACAGAGATACACACAGAGCTGAAAAAATTTAAATCAAGGTTTTTTTGCCTAATGCATAAGCGCTCTAGTTCGATAATAATAAATCACATGGCCTTTGTTGTGCAGGGCAGGGGGCAAAGTAGTGTGCTATGGATTGAAAGTGGCTGAGTACCTAAATGGTTTTCCTTTTAAAGGTGCATGTGCCAGGAAACACGAGGCAGAAGGTGTTGCTAAACAAGGTCGCAGCATGTATGAAAAGATTTTGGTTGCCAAGGTTGGCCTTAAGGATGCTCTGAGCTGCCCGAGTTGTGTTTATGATGCTTGGGATGAAGCAGAGCAGCTACTGTGCTTGTCTAAACCAGCTGCAGTGCTAAAGTCCCTCTGTGTTCAAAGGGGATGTGCTGTTCTGAGGGTTTATCTGTTCTGGTGTTTCAGCTCCAAATACTTTCAGACCCTGAAGGTGTGCAAAGAGCAGGAGTACAAATTCCTTAGTGAGTTGTTCCTTCTGGGAGAAAACGAGAGGGCGGCTCTACAAGAGGGTGGCTCTGCAAGACCACCTGCGTTAGCCCGCGCCACCAGAAGGAGCTCAGGGAGACACAAATTCCTTCTTCGTGAGCAGGTTCAGTCTGGGAGACTGTTGTGTTCCTGTTCCTCCAGTGCCCGTGGCAGCAGTTCCCGTCTGCCTTCCCACGCTGGCGCTGTGTGACTGCTTGTATAAAAAGTATCATCAGGTCAATCATGAAGATGAGAAACACCGCAAGGACGAAGAAGCGTAAGGGCAGAAATGGCGAGAAGAAAATGTGAAATGTAAATATTGTGCAGAGCATTTGAACTTAGCTAACACCTGAGGCAGATCTGGAGCAGGGCCCTTCTAGAATGACATTGAGAACTTAGAAGTGAGTAGTGGGGAGGTCAGGCTTTGAACGTGCCTTTGCTAAAAATTAAAATTATTTTGGAAAACATAGAAGTTCTGAGCGTGAGGTTTTTCCCTCCTGCACACTTCTGTCTGCAAGGTCAAGGTGTGGCTACTTTCAGACTATGTGAGTTTGTGACGTGCTCAGAGATGGAGGGTAGGTAATTCTGGCTGGATCGGGAGAGGGTTTGTTTTTCCACGGATATTACATTGCCAGATGATCTGGGTTTATAAACAAACGGACATTAAAGAAAAGCTAAGAGTCATCTTAAGATTTCTGCGTACTGAGATAATGCCAGTACTAGCAATTCCAGGGTATTTGGGAAGTTGCTCACCTTGTTATTTCGCCCAGGCTGCGGGCACCGAGTCTTTCATTCAGTGTGACAGGAGTGTGAGCGAAGGGATTTGTCTCGAGGAGTTAGGAGTAGCCACCGAGTCTGTGGTGCCAAGAGTGCCCGTGGGTTTCCTTAGGCCAGGAAGGCAGATAGGTGCTGCCTGTGTTTGCCTCTGCTTTATAAATACCTTCTGAAATGGGAAACAGGCTTGGTTTGTTGTTTGTGGGGTTTTTAACTGCTAATACAATGATTTGGTTGATAACACTTAGCTTGTTCTCTCTACGTGGAACAAACTCATCGTGTAACCCTGCCTCAGCGGTGGTTTAAAAATCGTTTGAGATTCTCTGCCATGGGATGACAATCAGCTGTGATAGTTCCCAGAGGAAAATGACCCAGGTCAGATATGATTAGTCCGTAAAAACCAGTTTCTCTAATCGGAGAAAGCAGGTTAGAAGCACACTGACCTCAGTGAAGCTGTACAATCTCATAATCATTTACACCTAAGCGCTGGCTTGCACTTGGCTTTTTACTCAGACTTATCTTCAGAGATGATCACGAGAGTATTTCTTTGATGAAGCATTTCATCTTTCTACAAAAATGTGAATTTCTGCTATAGCAGTGTAAGCACTCTCATGTAGTTGCTGCTTTGCTTTTATTATCCCGAGGGTAATAAGAAATTAATTTTTTTTCTTTTTTTTTTTTTACTGAGTGCAGTTGTGTAAAATGTACAAACAACCCCAGTTTGTGCTTAGCTGGGTGAGTTTCCCTCCTTTCCCTCTTGCCTCTAGGAGAAGTGGTGCTGGGTACTCTACATTTGCCTTCCCGATGTACGTGTTAGCTGCAGCTTCGCGTGGCTGCTTGTGTAATTTTTGGAAAATTGAAGGGTATCATGATAGAGGAGCTTGTCTCCTTTATAGGAATGACCTCCCTCTGCTTTCTGAGAATACAGAGCAGAGCGTGAAATCTCCAGTCCCTCATTTTTTTGGGCAGGGGCTATGGCAGTACCATTGGGTGTTGAAAACAGGATTGGTTTGGGAAGTTTTTATTTCAGTTGTTTACTCTGAGTACTTGTGAGATTGTTTGAGGCCTTGGTTGAGGAGAGTACCTTTTCAGTTCAGTTTAAACGTCTGTACACTCTGGCCCTTTTCAGCTTGGGAATTTCTTACCTGATTTTTCCTCTGCTTGTATAGATATTTTATTGTGTTCCCTGAGAGAGGCAGTAGCTGATGGAGAAATCTCTCATTTAAAACACATACGTGTGTGGTAAATAATAATTATCACTAGAAAGACTGATTAATATTAAACCTATTAAAGTACTCGATTCCCTCTTTTTTATATTGTTATAATTTTGCTGTCCTGTTTTCCACTTTTCTATTAGTACTTTCTTCCTGTGATTTACATATTTAAACTAGTTACACATTGATGTTTGAAGTATGCAGCAGTAATGCAATAGTGTTTCGCATAAGTAATTTAAATCCACTGTGCTTCTTCAGACATCTCTCATTTCTGTATACAGCATAAACCATGCAGGGTGCAGAGAATATTGCACAAGAAAATAAGAGAGCTGAGAAGGGACAGAGGATGGCAAAAAACATTATCCACCTAAATCTTTGTGTAAATTTGCCTGAAGGTCAAAGACTTCCTGGGCCCATGAAGAGATTTGGTGTATGTTCTCTTTATAGAAAAACTCGTGAACTGGCCTTGAGAAGTATATGCTGTTCTTACTCTGCTTTCAAGTAATGAAACCAAAATATCCTATTTTAATTTATTTGTGTATAAATAATTTCTGAGTAGTTTCCTGTTGAAGAGGTATGGTCCACGTTCAAGGGCTCTCTTATAAAAACAATTAACTCCAGGATTTAAAATGGAGAATAAGCTATGCAGTGGGTTAGAGCATTACCTGTTCACCTTGTGCGAGCTGGAACATTCTGCCTCAGATCACCAGTGCAAGTTAACTTGCAGGTCCTGCCCCAGATCTCGGTTACACAGAGCACTTACCTGCACCCATCACGGCATAAACAGCCGCATGCTGGAGGCCAGAAGCGAAAGCAAAATGATAAAACATGGTAAAACTGCAGGCAGTAAAGTTTCTATCACTTACCTCTTGCTCACAGTCAAATTAGTCTTGAGCAGTAACAGTACTTTCAGTTGTACACAGGGACAAATCTTATTTAGAGCCATTAGATAAATACCTCCTCTGGGACTGTTTCGCCGTTACCTCAACTGCTGCTTCTCAGTGCTGGATCACTTTGTCTCCTTTAAACAGCTTCTCTTCATTCCCAGCACATACGCACGTGTGACTCAAGCCATCCTCGCGTACGGACACGTGCTAAATTATGTATGAGAGACATGTTTGGGTATCTGGGGCTTGTTACATGCTCATGGTTTCCAGCTTTTAAACATGCATCTTGCTAGAAAGCCACAGAACAATTTAGAGGAAATCTTTGTAAAAGTTCTCCCCCAAAACCACTTAAATGTTTTATTTAAGTGGTTATTTGCAACCCTTTGCCTTGAGTCCATCAGCATATTAATTTCCATCTACAAGGTAAACAGTATTAGCAGAAACAGAAAACAGAACTGGGTTATGTTTGCATTTCTTCTTAGTAGATCTACCTATATACTGAAGTGAAAATAACGGATAGAGACTTAATGAACTATCTGAAGAAGATATTGAAGAAGTATTTTGACCTACTCTGTTAGCGTGATGTTTTGTTGGCTCAAATTCAGGAATATCTCCATCAGGATCTTTTCGTCCCAACATATAGAAACTCATTACTGCTTTTCCTAGTGAAACTAATGACTGAGTTGTACTGCTGAGCCCTAGGAGGATGAGGAGGGGGTGTAGTTGCCGTCTAAGTTATGGCAGCCCAGCGTTTTTCACTGGTGTGCTGCTCTGGAGAGCAACCGTACTGTTTTCTTGACAGTTACACAGTATAAACGTGTAGTGAATGTGGCCCTGGAGCTTTGCACTCACTTGACTGGAACACTCATCTTAAGGACAGCGCTGGGAGGCGAACCTGTGGGACTCATGGTTTCCGCAGGACTCGCTTTAGGTCAGTGCGACTCAGACCGACTTTGGCGAAGATTTAATTTGTCGAAAAACGTAGGGCTCCGGGAAAGTTTGGTAATTGCTTTGTTTAGGGCAAGGTCACTCCAAGTGTGGCGGTGGAAAGGCTGCAGGTCAAATGTGTTGAAGCCCAGTCTCCTCCAAGAATAAAGTGAGTGTGAACAGAGCTTATATGGTGCAGAGGAACGTGTCTTTGTAAGCTGTAAGTCTCCTTTTCCGTCCAAGAAAACCACTTCTCGCTGCAGCAGAATACGCACCTATTTTGCAAAACTATCAGTCCGTTAAATTTTAATGTAATGAGGCTGATGCTGTTGGATGCAAAAAGTTCCTTGGGAAAATAAAATAAATCTTGTTTTGTACTTCTTTCTGTATATTTTAGACTATGTTTCTCAAATCTTGTTAACTATGAAGCTCTATCGGTCTGGCACAGCTGGAGATGGAATTTATACAATCATATATTATGGCAGCGATTTAACTTTGATTCTGTTTTATTCTATTTTCAATTCCTGTTTTTGCCCTCAAAACGTTATTCAAATCACTTATCTTTTCAAGCATTCAGTATTTGTAAGTGTAATTAACCTTATTAATCTGTGTACTTGTGTAGTCAATTAATTTCCTTTTCCATGTCGTCACAGTAAAAACTGGCCTGGTTCCAAATCCCATCGTTAAATACTTAGGTCCTTGTATTTTGCATAAAGCCTTTATTTATCTTTTAGTGGGGGTTACTTTTGAAGTTCAGTAGAGAAGGTTGTTGCAGCACTTTTCTTGGCTGTGTCACGTAGTTTGATAGTTCCTCTTTGCAAGGTTAACACATCCAGTTGTGCATAGAAACTATAGAACGAGTGATTAAAGAGAGAGGTTGAAGCTCTGAACCCTGAGAGGGTGCAGAGAGTCTGGTTTATATGCTGGGTTTTGGTGTGTTGAGACTGACCATTGCAAGTTGATATATCAAGATGTCACATGGGTGGAAAGCAAAGCACGTTCCAAAAGTGCAGTCTTCATAGGATGACTTTTTGACAATTTCAAAAGAAAATCGAGAACGAGATAGATATGTTCTCAAAAACTAACACATGGATATTAATTTGCTTTTTAAACTTTTAAGACGAGATTTTTTTTTTGAGGTACTTCAAGTGTTTCTCCTGTTTTCAAGGCACAATATGAATTAAGATTTACTCATCCTAGTGCAACAGTCAGTTTGCATTGTTGGAGGGAAGCATCTATGACAAAGAAATCAAATAAAATCTGTTTAGAGAAATTAAAGTAACTACTTCTGTGCTGGAAATTTGCTTTGGATCACTGTGCTGTGTGTGAAAGAGGCAGAACACTGATTACTTCAGGAGAAAAGTAACCTAATTAAAATGCTTTTCAGTTGATGAATACTGTGTGCAACCTATTGCATGTGAAAAATGGTTGTTCCTCCATAAATTAACTCAGTCCCTAACAGCAGTAGTAGCTTGCACTCTTAACGGAGAAGCTAAACCCTACTTTTGTTTATACACATAAACCACTTATCTTTTAGCATTTCAGTTAATTTATTCTATTTAAGCTGCTGTGTGCTCCGTTCTTGGTTTTGAGCAAGATTTTGACTTTTTACGTGAAATTTCATGTTTCACTGAGCCTATGTGCATAAAGAATCAAGATTATCCTTATAAAGCAGCTAGATCCCTGAGTTTTTCACATACTCCCCTTGGTGTTTAATGTTGTATGCAAATGTGATTAACTTGAATATTACAGCTTTGCAGTTTATTCTTCATGTCCCTTCTTGTTCTAGTTGCAAGGTTTGGTTTTTGCTCTTCCAGTTCTTTAGCAATCGGTGGGCAAAGGTGGTTTGAAAGTTGTCAGTAGTGCTCTGAAAGGCTGTGACCCGCTGAAGCTCGAGCGTGATGCTATATTGATTAATAAATGACATTATATCCTAATGTAGCAGAGACTTCAATGGATTCCTCTCTACCTGTCTGCAATGCTGTCAACTTTGAGGGTGTCCCAGGGATAAGAAAAGGGTGTCCGGCAGGCGGACATTTAGGCTGCTGTGTCGGCTGGCCTTGGCTGAGATCATGGCTGTTGATCCTGCTGTTGGCTGCGTGGTCGTCGCTAAGGTTTTGTGTCATCGTGTGCTACCCTTAAATCCTGGACTTTCAATCCTACGTGCAGTGCTGCCCACTGGCATGAGCGTTTGTGTCAAAAGAGCCGAAGCAGACAGGCCAGCAGAGACCTTTCAAGAATCTACGTGTCTATTTTTTTTTTTTTTTCTGTCTTCACTTTAGGAGCCCTGCAGGGAATCGTTTCTGAGGCTGATCCCAGCTTCTTTCTGCTTTGTCCATCCTGGTGGGGGCTCTGCTGCTGTACCTGCTGGTGCCCTTCGCCATTTCCCACCTTGAACTGCTCGGCTGCAGCTGGGAGCAGCAGGAGCCCCTCGTGCCGTTGTTCCCTGTCATTTCCACTCCACTGCTCTTGGTACTGGGCAGCTGGGTGCACGGGCACCTGTCTGCTGCAGCTGTGACCTCCTAGGGTGTTCAAGCACCGCTCACACCACTTTGTGTCATCCCCCGCGCCATTTGAGGTGATATATAGTCGTACAAAATCAGGAGCCAACTGAGAAATCAATGTGTGCATCAGCAAAATAACCCCAGTGGGAAGAACAAATTCACCTCGGAAAGTGCGGAGGTGCTGGCATGGTTTGGTGGTGCTTTGGTGACTCAAGCCTAAACGTACCAGAATGCTGTGCTCCTTTTTGTCTTCTCCACATGGTGATGATTCAGATGGAATTTTAATCGTAGGAATACAAGTCAAACGATAGGCGCTGTGTGTCCATGTGGGAACAGCTGCCGTTTCCCTTCCGCTCGGCTTCCTTTACAGTACATGCACACGAGCGATACAAACACTGTTTTCCAGTTCCACACGGCGAGGGTTTGTAACGCAAGACCTGGATATTACAATTCCTGGCAGTAACAGGCTGTCACTTGGAAGAGCGCAGAGAGGGATGGGAACTTTCACTAATTAAATACAATCCTCTTGTTACGTTTGCAACGCAATAAGTGTCTTCTTTCCCCCTCCCCGCTTTATAGGAAGTGTTATAAATTCAAATCTACAGAAAGTAAACTTGCTTTTAATTAGTTTTCTTAATTCATATCTTAAAATAGTTTGCCTGCAATCTTAGGTAAGCAGTTTTTCTCTGCTCTGTGATGTTTTTACGCCTATTATCCTTCATTTAAATGTTGTACAGTAATTAGAAATTACTGCATATGTTACAGGTGTTTGAGTTTCCCTTCCTACTTCCTCTCCTCCTACCGAGTTGCCTTACAAAAAAAAAATAATTATTAAAATACAAGACTGAACCATGCGTGCTGACATTCTGGTTTTGAATTGCAGCTCACCGCTGTAGATGCGGACGAGGGACCCAATGGACAGATAGTGTATGAAATTTTGGCTGGGGATCAGGGAGACTTCACCATCAATGACCGAACAGGCCTTATCACCATTGCTCCAGGAGTTGTACTGTCAGTGGGGCGATCCTACGCTCTCACTGTCAAAGCATCTGATAGTGCTCCTCCTGCGCAGAGAAGGTAATTCATCTTCTAATGAAACTAATTTTTTTAATCAGTGCTTAGCAGCGCGTAAGAAGCGTGGCACGTGCCTGCAACTCCGCACCGGAATGGAATTCAATGTGTTGTGTTTGGTGTAAGGATCGCCTTTTGGAGAAGTGTCATATTAGAAGTCTTTCACTTTTTGTTCCTTATTTGTATTTTCCTTACAGCACACAGTTTTCATTATTTCATTTGCTTGTAACAGTGTTTTTTTAAAGGTTCACATGTTGTGCTGTCATTGTGCGTGCCCATTTGTTAAGAGAAACTAAAGCGAAGGGATGTGAGGAAGAAAGCAAGTGAGAAGGGAGGTGCTTTTTGTGCGGAATGCAGCTTGCCGTGATGCAGAAAGGATCAGAAATAGCCTGGTTGCTGAGCTGGAGACCCTCTCTCCAGGTATAGGGTGTGCAAAGCCATCCAGACCTGGTGCGCTGTGGACATACTTGACAAGCTGTGCCAGTGGCGAGCAGTGCCCCCTCTACGACCTAAATTCTCACCGGCAGAATTATTTCCCTTCTCCACCAGCTGATAAAGAAGAGCAGCCTGCAAATGTGGTGCAGTTAGAAAAAGGAAACACTCTCATGTTAAAAAAAACCCAAAGATATCGGCTCCCACTTACCTGCTTGTTTCTTTTGAGCTTGTGTTCTGCATGTGGCAATCGTGCACAAATGTTGTTTCATGAAGGTGCAGGGACGGGGTGCATAAAAGTGCCTCTCGTGGTCTGGGCCTGGTATTGACAAATGTGGCAACCTCGTTGTCTCAAGAGGATGACAGAGAGGAGCAGTAGTTTCCAGCATTTAAATCTCCCACAACCTTTTCTCTTTTCCTCAAATGGGGTATGCAAGAAGGAAAGATAACACACAAGTGGAATTTCACTCATTGGCTTTTCTTCAGGACCTGCTACTTCTATCATGTCTCCAAGAAAGCAGCTCACAGTGTTGCGCACACGTTTTATAATCACGTTTTCCAGTCGTCGAAGTATTCGGGTTGTTAGATTGTTCATAAAACTAATACCTGGAAACATGCTCTTCTGGTTGAATTTTCTTGTCCTTTCCCTCTTGCTTGCTTTCTTGATGAGCCTTCTCTCAGGGTAGCTGATAGTAGGCTGTTAGTAGTGCTGAGGAGAAGATTGTGGACTATTATGCACTTACTTTTGTGTAGTGCTACCATGGTATTAAAGTGGAGGACAAAAATCAATAATGTCACTTCAGAGAGCTGCAGAATCCAGCGGTGTGACCCCAGCAACAGTAGCCCCTACAATACAGCTTTGATTGCCATCAGCTCCTTTTATGTTTGAGAAATCTTTATATTGTCTAAAAATATATACTTCTGATGATGTATGTTGGGAGCATGTGCTTCCTCCTCTGAAAATGTCTTTATGGCAATAATTTTCAAAAGTGGGAAAGCTGTCCTTGTCGTTTCTGCTTGTCTCCCCTTTTATGGAATTACAGCATGTAATTTCCTTCATAGCTTTTAACGTATGTTCAAAACCCACTCCATCCAGGCAGTATTCCCGGAGCTGGGGTGGGTGGCCCCGGAGCCAGCCTTGACCTGAGTTGTATTTTGGGCCCAGAGCTGTTTTTTCTGTGTCTGTGGAAGTTAAAAAATCAGGGGGAGGGCCACTGAAGCTTCAGCAAGGTGCTGTGGAGGAAGAACGTGGACAACACTTACTGTCTGATAAAGGACATTCAAATAAAAAGATTTTGCTGCCTTCCTGATCTTCTTTCTGTAAGGTTGGAAAACCAGAAATGAGCTGGTGGTGCCTGAAGGAAGCCTCTTGTTGTTTTACACAGAGAATAGCTGGGGAGAGCTCATGTGAGCTACAGCTCCAAGGTGTTTAAAACTGTCCTTTTGCATCTCCTTAGTTCCTTCCTCCTGTTGTGAGGTGGTTAGTATCTCGCAGTTGGGGCTGTATGAACTTCTTGGTCCTTCTAATGCAAAGTTGTCACATTGTGTTAGGTGGTTCCCGTTGCCTTGCTGTAGGCAGTAACTGGTGTTTGAGACTTCCAGGAACGGGCCAGGTCTAGCCAGCCATCATATATCTGTGCCAGCAGGAAGGTGTGTGCCCTGTAACATAAATAAATGAAGGAATTTGATGAATTTTCAACTATTAAGCATTTTTTCCCAAATCTGAATTCTGCTGCAGGACATACAGGGGGTTGGATCTAGATGGTCTTTGAGGTCCCTTCCAACCCAAACCATTCTATGATTCTATGAAACGTAGTCAGTTGTAAACTGGTTGGGTTTCAACTATCCCCTTGCTTATGCACAAAGCGAGACCAAACTGCTAAACCTGGCTCAGGAGCTGCAGTTCTGTAGCCTTTGCGAGCATGAATGTGAATTGAAATGAATCTTCTGTAGCTTTTGGTGTGTGGTATGACACGTTACATTCATAGTGGGTGACTGTGCTTAAAACAGGAAATTTTTCTGAGTGTTATTAAAGTTTCTATCTGTAGCAAGGATCGCTGATGTAAGTTATTGAGATATGTTTAAGTACACTGGAGTACTTAAAGTATATTTAAGCTTTTACGAAGTATAGAGTGGAATTATGTCACTTAGTGATAGCAGTGATCTGCCAGATCAAGTCCAATCTAGAAACTACCTGGTTGTGAGATAATTATTGCACGTAGTGGAAAAGAACACTTTCTCTTTGACATCTGCAGAGATTGTTTGGCCAAAGATCTGCTGGTCCACATGTACATAAAGGTATTTGTTACATGTTATGTAACCTAGTTGTAAGCGGAAAGCACACAGGATCAAAGCAGAAACACGGATGCGATCTCAGTGACTTGCTGACTGGGCTTTCCTTGTGTTCCCGCTCAGCCGGGGCAGCCTCAAAACTGTATTTCCACTCCGTCGTGTCTCGGTTCCTGAGCTCTGCTTGTTCTCGGTGCGTTCGCCTGTCCCTGCGCTGTTGGGACACCAGCTGTGCTTGTTGGAAGGCTCAGCTCCATCTCCTTTCCCTTTCCCACGCCGCAGTGGAGTTTGCCAGCCGGACACGCACAAAGTGGATGGGTTAAAATCGCAAAGCGCTCATCAAAAGTGGATTGGGAATGAGACAGAGTAGACGTTTAATATTATAGTGCTTTTAGTTGGCACACTACTAGTGCTTTGCTTCTGTGATCTTTTCTGAAAGATTTGAAGGAAATTTGCTTACTGTTGTGGTAAACAAACCATTTTTTTTGGCGCTTGAGAGGCAATAAATCATCTTGGGTATTATTAAGACGTAGCAGGATCAGGAGAAAAATGGCACGGAACTATATGTTATTATTAAACACTCAGCAGCAGAAAAAAAACGCTCACTAAACCGCAGCTGTTGGGGTGCGTGTGTCGCATTTGTGCGTTTGGTGACGGGTTTGGGTTGGTGTTTGGTTTTTTTTCACTCCAGCACTGTAAGTGTGGAACCATCAATGCAGAAGGATTAGTGGGATGTGAGGGAGTATCTGAAGACGGGAAACAGACTGTGCTTTCTAAGGAGGTGATCTACACGGAATGATGGGCTTGGGTTGTAGTTGTCCATCTTGCCCCGATCGCACTGGTTTGTGTGGAACCGCTGGGTCAGTCGTCGGCAAATGCAGCTGCCGAAATGCCCAGCGTGAGGAGGGGCAGAACCGGCCGGAACCGGCTGTGCTTGCTGTGAGGGAGGGGCGGAACCAGCTGCGCCCGCTGTGAGAGGGGGCGGAACCGGCCGTGCCCGCCGTGAGGGGCGGGGGCGGAACCGGCCGGAACCGGCTCTGTCCGCCATGAGGGGGGCAGCCCCGGCCGCTCCTCGCAGGGCCGCCTCAGCCGCGCTGCCGCCCCGGCGCGGGCGCCTCCCGCGGCGCAGCCGAGGGCGCGTCTGTCCCGCAGGAAGCGGCAGCAGCGCCGGAGCCGCTCTCGGTATGTCTGTGGTGGCGTCGCGGCGGCCGTCGGGCCGGCTCCCGCCGGGGCGGGGCGGGGGGGGTTACAGACCGGCTGCCAAGGGCGATGGCTTTAAACTGAAAGAGGGAGATTTAGATTAGATCTAAGGAAGAAATTCTTCCCTCTGAGGGTGCTGAGGCACTGGCACAGGTTGCCCAGAGAAGCTGTGGCTGCCCCATCCCTGGCAGTGTTCAAGGCCAGGTTGGATGAGGCTTTGGGCAACCTGGTGTAGTGGAGGGTGTCCCTGCCCATGGCAGGGGGGTTGGAACTGGATGATCTCTGAGGTCCCTTCCAACCCAAACCATTCCATGCTTCTTGTCCACACCCACCAAAAAAAAAAAAAAATAAATAATGGGACAAATCCCTTTGTCCTGAAGTGGTTTCTTTCCTGCAGCCCTAAAACCTGAGATATACCAGCTTTGTCCAAAGGCTTATGCAGAGGAAATCTGCGCCTGCAGTGCAACACGTGCTCTCCTCAAGATTTTGTTCTGGGGCAGGGGTACTGTTTTAATGTACAGGAGAGAAGATAGGTGGGATAACCGAGCAAAGATGCAAGAGAAAGGTCCCTTTAAGCCAGCTTTTAAATCTCTCTCTCAACTTCAGGGAGGTTTTGGCTCCCTTTCTCAATTTGGAGCAGTTGAACAGCAAGCGTGTCTACAGCAAGGGCTGTAGTGTCAGTGTTCCCAGAAGAGCTTTCAACTTGCACTCTAGGATGCTGTTTGCAGTATATTTGGGATAGGGGTTCAGTGCAGTTGAAGGGTTTGCCAGATTTCCTCACAGGATTTTGTAGTCTCCCGTATTGCTGTGGCTCACTAACCTGAAGTGGGCTTGGGTTGTTTTGTGTGAACCACAGCACTGATGCAGCCTGTTACAGAGTTGTGTGCATCAGTCTTCTCTCAGCATTATCCTCTGCCAACATTTTCTGTTTCCTCGCTTCCAAAGAAAGGTAGCAAACCGAACAGCAGCAGGGATGCTCCAGGGGTGGACATTGGGCATGGCAGGAGCACTTACCATCTCAGAATTTTTTTGCTCTTCTAGAGGACCCGGTATCACCAAAGGATTATGAGTTTTCTTTGTATGTGGAGTGTGTACTGATAGCTTACTGCTTTGTTTTTCAAAGAACACTTGGGCTACCTTTAAAGAAATTATTTAGCTTTTCTTCCGTTAAAGTGGCAACCTGCTTTATTTTTGATGCAGAATGAAAAATGTGTCCTGAAGCTTTTAAAAGAGCAAAGGGAGGTTGTTAGAGCTAGAGAACACACAGCGTATAAAACAGACGTTTTTGGTTGCCCTGTGTTTGTTGATTTATTGATTTTGACTGGCTTTGACTTTTTTTCTTGCGTTGCAGGAGCTCTATTACTACTGTTTACATTGAGGTCCTTCCGCCCAACAACCAGAGCCCTCCCCGCTTTCCCCAGCTGATGTACAGCCTTGAAGTCAGCGAGGCCATGAGAATCGGAGCCATTTTGTTAAACCTGCAGGTACAGATGCTTCCCTGTAAGCCTTTACCACGTTCCTTCTGTTTGTGTCCATGCCATGCAAAACCCAGTCCTTGCGTACGGGCGGAAAGGACAGTTTATAGGGCTTGAAAATTATTTAGTTGTAATGAGTAGCCCCTTTTACCTGGACCGTATAGGAAAAGTGCTTACTTGGATATTGCTGTAGCTTCTTTTTTGTGTTAAATATGCTAAAAGGTACCATAGGCTGCATGTGGGACTGAAGTATATGAGAAAAAGTTTTCATTACTTGCTCGAAACCCAAAAGGCCTGTGATTTCTTATGTTAAAATCTCTCTATGTACATTTGCCAGCAAATCAGAGGAGCTTAGGACCCTCTGCACCTAATTCACAGGGAATTTCAGTAAGATTTTTGGTGCTTGGTCGTCTTTAGCCTGTCGTTTTTGAAAAGGATCGGAAGATATTTACTCCCTTTGGTGTGTGTAACAGCTGCTGTTAAATGCTAACAAAAAGCAGAGGTCCCTGCCCTAGCTGACCACCCAGTACAGCTCTGCAAGTGGAAGCAGTGAAAGCACATTGGTCTGGTATTGCTTATAAATAATGCTGCATGGGCGTAGTGCGCAGACCCAGGTTGCTTCTCTGTGTGCTGCTGCATGGTTGATTTATCAGCTTTCTCCTAGCTTATTTTACTGGTGCCTGAGCTTTTCCTGCGTTGTGTTCTGTCCATATGTCTTGAAAGCCAGCTCGGCAAAACGGGTAGATAAATTACCACTCTTTAGGTGTTTTTTGGGGGATCAGGAACTTACTATGATTATGAAATAAATACGGCCTCAAGTCTAGAGCAGTAAACTCAGTACAGCACGCTCTCCTGAGCGTGGTCCCTGTAATCACGTCCGCGTTATTCAGACTTGGTATACAGCCATTGGAAGGAAGCAGACTGGAGACACCTGAGCTGAACAGAAACCACGGAGAGCCGTAGCCTTACCTGCTGTAAGTCAGTGTAGCTCCACTGAAGTCTGTTGCACTCAGTGGGATTAGGTCAGTTGGTATCAGCTGGAGTGTGTGGCTCTGTGTGTTTTGCACATTCAGTAAACGCACGGAAAAAAAAATAATCCCAACCAAAGCGTGCGAAATAAAGGAACTCTAATTGGGTCACTGGTGCAGGTGAATGGGTAAGTTTCTATTAAAATCGTTTGCTGATGAAAGATTAAGATTATGATGGATGGTTAAACTGATATAGTCTCCTGTGCTGAGGGAGGGTGACTCGTTTAGCTCAGTGCTGAAAATTGACTTCTGACATGTCTGTAACGCCTGCAGTGAGGGCAGAATTGAAGAGCTGTGCTGCTCAGGAGCCTTCTCCTCGCTGATGGGGAGACGCTCGGTTTTGGAAACCCCAAAGAGTGAAGGAAGCCAGGAGCATGCTGAGGAACAGAAACATTTGTGCTTACTTGACAGGTGCTGGAATATATGGCTGAAGGCCTGGGTGATCTGTGGAAGCAGAAAAAGCTATCAGCAGGTTTTATTATTTCAGGGTTTTACGCAATTTAAATGTGGCTAGAAAGTGAACTTGATAGTTGGAATAATCTAGCTGCTTTAATGTTTCACTAAACTCCAGACGTTTTACCTAGATTTTGTTTTCCTTTTCAAATGATCCTTGGTAAGGAGTGCTGAGTAAATCTGGGAGAGACAGCCTGTGCCAGGCAAGGCAGGGGAGACACAAAATGGTTGTGCCAGCTACTCTCCTGCTAGCCAGGACGCCGGTGAGCGTTTTGGTGATGTGGCAGTGGGTGTGCTCTTGCCACATGCCCAAGATCACCAGAAATGACGAGTTACTGTGTTTGGGAAGGAGTGAAATGCATCAGTTAGTTTGAAGAGCTTTGGAAACACAGAGAAAATTTCGTCTTCTACTTACTGTTACTGCAGTGTAGATTTATCTTCTGTTACCAATATGCTGTGTGTGACTTGAAATCAGCGAGGCAGTTTCTGTTCATGAAAAATAGGTGATTGTTAAATCACAAATATGTGTGGCTTCGTCTCTTGGGGGTTAGTCAAAGACTGTATCTCTTGTAGGGCTGGTGGTCCTGGACCTGAAATGCGGCTGCATTGTCTTTATAGTGCCAGCTCAATTGCCTCATTCTGCATTAATATGCCCATCTATATTAAAGGACTTTTATTGTGTGGAATGTATTTCTGTCTTCATCTTTTTTTATTCCCCGTGTAAAATTGGCCAGGACATTTGAAACGTTCATAAACCGAGTATTTAAGCGTATGAAATCTTGTGCTGTCTTTTCCAGGCAAACAGAAAGCTAAAATTAGTCATCTTGATTATTTTTTGTGTGTGTGTGTAATTTTAACAATAGCTTAAGGGTATTGCCTGTATTCCACAGGTAATAAGGAATATTACCAGACCTCAAGTGTTTGACAAGTGTGTTCATGTGTAAATTTTCACACTGGCTTTTTCCTTCATGAGAAGTCTTATCAATAACATTAAGTGGTTTGGACTTAGGGTGTGTTTTGGTTGGTGCAGTAAGGTTAAGGTGTTAACATTTTTACGACTCTCTCTCAATAATATTTTGTTAGTGTTGCATAGAGCATGAGGATTACAAAAAATATTTTCACTATTCCCAAGTTAGCAAATCTGAAGATCTGTGAAACATCAGTGTCAATAACAATGCAAATGCAGCTGATTTAAATTTGCCTATTAGACTTTAAAATACATGATCTAAAACCAAAATTTACTTTCTCCTTTTCTATTAAAATTTTTCATGCAGATGATGGAAGATTACATTTTTTCTTGTGCTATTATTTATTTTATAATGCACCCAGTTGATTGTGACTGGTGTTTTAATTAACAACATTTGAGATTAAGTAATGCAATATTAAATGATCTCCACAGCATTAATTTGTAAATAAAACTCAGAGTTTATTGCATGCCTGGGAGGCATTTATTGCTTCGTGTTCTGCCAGCCATTATTAATTAAAATATGCAAATAGTGTAATTTTCCTGCGAGTCTGCAAAACAAATAGGGCCGTTACCACGGTCCAGTTATGTGCTGAACAAGGAAGCAACATGAAATCTGCGTGTGATTTATGGAGTCACTGCATACAACTGATCTGGAAAACCGCAGGTATAGGTCACACTTTTCTCATGTGCAAGTCTTCAGCGGTTTTCTTCTGTCCATAATAACTTGATGTTCTTTGGTTTTAAAGAAAACGGAAGGTTTTTAAAACAATAATAAACTTTTCCCTGTTTTTTTTAAATATGGTGATCAAAAGGTACATTTTTTTTTTTTGGACATAAGCAGAAGATAAAATGAACCAGTCTTCTGTTTTCTGTCTTTCTGAAAGTCTCCTGCCTTGTTATGAATGAATGAATGTAGACCCTAAACAAACCTCTGAGATACCCTTAAATGTGAAGTGAGGACAGGATCTCCTGCAGGTAAAGTAAAAAGAATACAAAGGACCACCAGGGATAGAAGCTGCAACGTAATTCCGGTGATTTAGAATCTCTGGTGTAGTCCTCAGAGACGCCAACTAGTCAGATTTTCTACATCTGGTGTTTGTGTGGTTTCATACTATTGACTAATGACTTCATGTCTTTACTGACCGTTCACATCTCCAGCATAAGAACACCTGAGTTCCCCTCGCACCCTCTCATGTGCTGACACCTCCTGTCTCTCTTTATAAAATCCGTGGAATTTATAAGCAAATTCCTTGTTCTGTCTGGGATGTTGTTAATGAAAATATTGATCGGTATTGGAACAAACATGCACACCTCTGCAGAATTTAGTCAATACTAAATGCTACCCACTGCTGTCTGACGTTAAGTTTTATGATCAGCTTTATGTTTGCTGAATCCCATGTTCCGTTTGGAGACCACGTTGTCTGAAGTTGTTTGTGAAAATGTCACGTAAGGCGGTGCGAAAAGCCTTGCTGTGGCTAAGATGCATTGTTGCATCCAGAGTTTTTTCCCTGTTTACAAGGCCTGTTGTCCTGGTGTAAAAGAAGATTAGATTGCTTCGACATACTTTGTTCTTGGGAAATTTAGCTTTGTGTTATCCATCTCCATATTGTCATCGCAGGTACTTACAAATAATGTGATTATTTGTGGGTTTCTGGGGATTGAGCTCTACCTGTCTGCTCTGTGATTTCCCAGCTCGTTCCTCTGTGAAAGATGTACCTTGTGTTTGTCCTTCAGCACGTGTGTCCTCTGTGAGTTTTCAAAGAAAACTGCTAATGGCTTTGAGATTGCTTCAGCCCGTGTTTTTATACACTAGGATGAATTTCATCAGGCTTTAATTTCAGCAGATGATTTAAAGATGCTCTGTTTATGTACATATTGTCTGCTTTTATTCTTTCCCTATTCTCATCTGAGATTTTACCCCCTTTGTTGCCACAGTTAATTTTGTTAGCTGCTTGATTGCAGCTGGAACGCCGGAACTGTTAGCTCTCTGACCTTCTCACATCATCCTTTCTGCTTTTTCGTTGCGGCAAGGTACCACCCTCCTCAAGTTCCCTCTGCATTCTAAGCATTTCTGTGTCATCCTTTCTTTTCTGTTTCTGTTATGTTTCTGCCTCGACTTTTCCTGACTTCGTCCCCATATAGTTGTGCTTGCTTTTTCTTTAGCCTGGCTGCCTTCATCTGATTTAGCCACTATTTTTTATATGCTTCCTATGCTTGGGGCAATTTGGTCTTTTACTGGGTTCCCTGTTCTGCCTGCACACTGGAATAGGTTGTGCTTCTGTTCTTGATGTTGCAGGGAGGTAGGGGTGTGTGTGTTTTTTTTTTTCTTTTTTTCGTTTTAAGAACTTCTTTTTAGATGGTCAGCCCTGAGATATACAGTTCTTGACTGTGGACTGCAGGAAATGCTTGTGGAAAGTAGATTAAAAAAAGGATAGTTGTTGAAAGATGAGAAACATAAAAATATTCTCTCCTTATCTTCTTTTTAATTTTGACCTGTCTCCTATTAAATCCAATCTGGCCGCCTTTGAGCTTGTTGGATGGCCTTCTCGCGATTCTTGTAGCAGTGTGTTTGTTTTTCCTGTGATAACATGCTTAATCACTTTGTATTTTGAGTGCTTAATAGTTGTAACTGTGAGACAGTTCAATAGACAGTATTTTCTCTGAAAGGGACCCCATAGTCTTTTGGGGAAAAAGGTGTGTGTCCACCTGACCAAAAAAATAACAATTACATGGCCATTTTTGGAAATAGGTTAGGTGAAGCTTAACTTCCAAAATAGTTTACTCAACTTCTGAAAAGCTCTTTTGTCATCTAGTGGGTGGAATATACTTGTTTTGGTGCTGTCCATAGTCCTTCTTGAAGGTCTCATCCTGATCTTCGTCTTGCCCCAAAAGCAAGTTGTGGTGAAGGGCGAATGCTACAATATCTACACCACTCGATGGAGCATCAGCAGAAGGGTTGGGATTCTACTAAACTAACAGAAAGAAGAGTCTGGGCAAGGAGTGAAAATAAAGACTAGAAACAAAACAAAAAGTTCAGTTTAATCAGTCTGTAGCTGCATAAAAGTAAAGGTAATTGAATAAAGCCTGAATTTGATACTTGTGATGGTGTGTGTTTATGTGTATCAGGAATTCAAAAGTCTGTGTTCAGGATATTGCCCTTTCCCTCCAGGATAACAATTCTGATGTGCTGCAGCTTTATTTTAAGTAGCCCATCTGTAATTACCACTGTTGCCCTAGAAATAGAGAGATTACTGTCGTTCCTGTAGATAACTTTACTAGAACTTCAGGGGTTAATTTTCCAGTTGATAAATTGAAGGAAAGAAAAGAAAGCTTTGTAACTGACTTGATTTTATCCTCTTTTTCCCCTAAAGGCTTTTGATAGAGAGGGTGACCCTATAAGATACCTCATTCAGAATGGAGATCCTCAACAAGTTTTTAATCTCTCTCACAGGTAAGTGGAAAACCCTTCGAAAATAGACTTGTAACTTTTCCGTCAAGGGAATATGTGGACTGAGAGCAAAAGAAAAGACTTGTGATCAGACATACTCAGCTGTTCCTTAGCTTGGCTCTCAGACATTAATGAGAGCTCTGTGAATGATACTGCACTCTGGAATTTTTCACAGGGGACTATTTATATATTTTAAACACTTTAGTAGGTAAAACTCACTGAGGTGGAAACATTCTATTTAAAAGAGTGACCAGGGATTAATTAAAAACCTTATACTTGTCAACTCTTGAATAATGACAGACAATTTTTGCTTTAATTTCCTGCCTTCAAGTGTTTTAGTCTGTAGTCGAATGTCTTTTGAGTGTTGTTTTAAAATCTCTTTTCCTTAAATTGAACACCAACTTAAATAGAGTTAGGAAGAGAGGGTACGTTACGAAATTACAAGCACCAGGTAGGTCTGTGCCTGTCCCTCCACCCCCTCCTTTATTTTACCCAGGCAGCTATTATTTACGTTCCAAAGTATCTTTTTTTCTTTGCAGGAAGAAGGGAGGGTGGTGAACCGACTTCCCCTGAGGCTTATTTGTTCATGGTGTCAGTATAATTGCAAAAAATTATTCTGATTTGGTGCGAGGGAAGGTTTGTACTGAAACAGGTCTGCATATTCTGAGTCAGCTCTAGGTGACTCGCTGTGATGAACCTCACATATACAGAGAATCAAATCACTTATGAAACAATGTGAAAAAAGCCTCCAAGATCCCAAGAGATGCTGATACTGTTATCCACCAAGATTGATGTGCCCTCTAATAATAAAGACGTGTCAGGCAAGGAAAGGGACAGCTTAGAGGAGACTGTTTCAGTGAGGTGGTGAGAGAATCGGGGAAGGTGTGCTGTGTTCCTCAGCTCAGAGAAGGTGCTGGGGGTCGTAGTCAGAGGCAGCAGGGAGTCCTCCTCCATCCCACCCAGCCTCCGGGGCCCATCATGGGCAGCCTGACAGCCCCCAAACACACGGCCCCCAGCCTCACATCCCCTTCACATGTGTCCGAGCATCATGGCATGCCGAGAGATTCAGCACAAACTCAGGTGTGCCTTTGTCTCTTTGATCTGTCACCTCTTGGTAAAAAGGAGAACTCTTTGAAGTGTTTTCTCCCTCCTGCTCTTCTTGCATCTGTTTTCTTGGAAATTGTTTGTGCAAAGTTTTCTTAAGGCTTTTCCGTGTTTTTTTTCTCTTGATGCTGAAATGTCACAATAGGAGATTAAAGTAGGATTAATATTAAACAAAGCATATATTTGATGTGAGTGGCATATTAAGGCTGCAGGAATTTATCTCGGTGTTGCATAAATACATTTTTAGATACTTTAAGGCCAAGGCAGAGGCCACGAACATGATTTCTCTCTCTTCCTTTTTCTCATCTGGATTATTTTCTTGCATCCTGGAGCATGTCAGTTAATCCCTGTGTAATTCCTTAACTGGCAGCGTGAGTACTGAGTATTACCAGTTTTACATCTACCTGCTAGATCTCTTTTATCCTCAGTCTGAGGATTGTGAGCTGGTTCTTTCTTCCTTGACAATACAACGTGAGCAGGATCTGTAGTAACTCGGTACCTCCTTACGTTCCCCAGGGAAAAAGCGATGGTTAAAAGCGGGAGTAGTCAGTGGACATGAGTACACCTGAATCCTTGAGTAAAACACAGGAGTTTTGTAAATTAGCCTGTCTCTTGAATGACGTTCACCTGCTGAAATGGAGATCGTAGATTGCAGTTGTTCAAGTGGTAGGAAGGAAGACTAAAGGCAGCACGATAGTGCAAAAATATGTGAGAAATTTAGATGGGTACATGCAGCTCAAGGTCAGTGTTAGTAAAGCAGTATTTGTTGTTAATAATTTATTCTTAGCTCCACTTTGATTATTAGGGGTTTTTTGCAAATTAATACTTTACCACAGAAGCGGTGTATGTTTTATTCACTCTTCCTGTCCTAAAAAATTCTTCTGTTCGTATTTTATTACAGTGTCTTGACCGAATGCTGAAAAATATATCTGATTTATTATGATAGCTAATTGATTTGTAGGAACACCTCGATATAAGAGAACTGTTAAAATGCAGAACATGATTTAGCGTTTTGCATGAGTTAATAATAAATTTGACTTTCCTACAGCCCTCAGAGGAAGTTAATGCCTTCCTCAGTGGCATCACTACTGTTTCTACGTCTGCTCTTTGTAAAAAGTAATATGAATAAGAAGTATTTAGTAATATAACAATGATATTAATTGAGCTCAGCTGAATATTCCTTAGCAGAAGACAGAACGTGAGACTGGAAGCAAAAATGAGATACGCCGTGTTACTGATTTGTGGCACACAAATTACAGGATGGTTGCTGGAAATCCCACCACTCTTCCACTCATTGCTGTCTTGTGGGCCATGCACGTATGGCTAAGAAGTCACTGTTAGTCTAAGCCAAGTCTTAACGGGCTAATCAAATGATTATTAGTAGTCCAATTATGACACTAATGCAAATAGCTAAAATTGCAAATAGGCTTATTTTTTAGGATGTGTATTTAGGTAAATAGAAAAGATGTATAATATAGTTCATTTTATGTATATATGTAATTTTAACCTTTATGTGCAATCATATATATCTATATATACAGATGTATTTTAATGATATATAGCTATGTATATTTTTATATGAGTATATATCTCCATATGGATATATGCTCTCATATGTATCCATATATAAAGTGTGTATATATATCCATATATATATGTATCCATATATAAAGATATATTTTTAATAGCTATATATCCCTACATGTATTTATATTACTCTCTATATAACGATGTAGAAAAACATATATAAATATATAGACAAACTTTCTGAAGTCTGTCTCTTGCTCTGGTGTTACGTTTTACCTTTCCGCTTTGCTTTTGGGGCCCTCAGGGCAATAATTTCCTCTGGAGCTGAGGTCTCTGCTGAGTCTTCGTTATCTGAAGTCATGCCCTGGGAGGAGGAGTGTGATGCTGATGGCTTTGTTCTCCTCGCTCTAGGATCCGTTTTGAGTCATTTTTATGTTTGTTAATGTGCCCAGTACCGTGCTTTTTCCCCCCACGTGTATGCACGACTGTCTTACATCTGAACTTACTGCCTGTGATGTGTTTTACATACGTGGATATTTGTTTGTTGCTCTCTTTGTGACCTCAAACAGGTTTTGGGCAGCTCCTGAGGTTGTGTTTATCAGTAGTAGGCCACTGGTGAGGTGTTTGTGGCCAAGAGGCTCTGGTGTCATCCTGTGCCTGAACTTGCACTGTACCAGAGGCCATGCCTGTCCCACTGTGGACGTAGTTCAGCCTCTGCACGATAACCATGCTATAGCCACCTATTAGTTACCAAAAAATACATGTAAAAATAGGCACCATGTCACAAAATTGTGAAAGAGCAAGCAGAAGCTAAAACAACATTGGTTTTGGGTGCCCGCTCATGAGATAATCGCTGTTTAAAGCTAAAACCAACCTCTGAGCAGGCCAAGGCAACTCCATGCAGAGAAGCATGACAGGTCCTCAGGCCCTGCTGTAGCTTGGGACAAGACGTGTCAGCTCCATATGTACTGGATTACAGAGCTATATTCGTGTGTATTTACACAATATTCGTGTGCCCCGTTGCCAGTAAGTGTTGATATTTGTCTTTGCCAAAAACAATGTGGGGAAAAAATGTCGGCCTGGAACCAGCTTGCTGAGGTCTTCTCTGACAGTGAGGAGTTACAGCAGAAACTCTGCAGAAATTTATAGGCAAGGGAAAAAAACATCATCAGGTACAAATGATGTACATCCGGGCGTTCTGGAGCAGTACAGCTAATGAGACCTCATGGTTTGGTGGGACTTTTCGGTTTGGTTTGTCTTTGGCTTCTCTTTTTTGTTGTTTTAATAAAACCTTTTTCTGAACAAGTAGCGAGTTGTTTTCTAGGTCATGAACATAAAATGTAGGTTCAACCAGTGAAACTGGTAGCTGTGCTTGACCAATGCTTGTGCCCAATATGTTCATTAAAAAAGGAATGACGCATGGAAAGTCACAGCGTCCCAAGATCCCAGTTCACATGGGTTTTGCCCTGCAAAATCATATGTCATTCCACTGTTCTTAAAATGTTACAAGTCGCCTGTGATGTTTTTGGTGGAGTTTCGTGGGAGAAGGGGCTTAGCCTTGCGACAAGAGGATACTGGATCTGTGTGTGTTGGTGCATGTTTGTTCAATAGCCCGTAGATTGAGTGGCATTTAACAGAGATCTCCGTTTGTTACACACTTGACCAGTGTGGACTTCTGCATGAGGACATTGGATCGTCCTAAAGACAAAGTCTAGGTTGCTTTATTTGTCAGCAGTCATAGGAATTTGCAATGCTTTCAAACAGCGTTTTTGTAAAATTTTATTTAGTTTATTTTTTTATATATGTCGCTTCATTTGTCGTCTTTAAGTGGGCTTCAATAATCGCAAGGTCCTGATTCATTTTTCCACAACGTTTGTGCCTGTGCTCGTATCTCATTGTTAGGGAATAGGGTATATCTGTGCTTGCACTGAAAGGGCACTGGCTGATTGCAGCGCTTTTTCTGCAGTTACACAGCATGCAAGTTAGTAGCTTTTCCCTCTAAAACTCTACGGAGCCTCGCACTTAAGACCGTGCGTGTTGTATTCCCAGAGTTTACAGATTCCTGCAATCCTATCAGGGCTATCAGGACTGCTCTGTGATCAATAGGCTGCTTGTGATCCTCTCTTCTCGTTAATTGCAGCATGCAGCTTTCTAACCAAGGAGCATCCCGTGTTGGGTGTAGGCCTGTCTTTTGTATAATCCTGTAGATCGCTAGGTGGTTGTTGTAATCCTAAATTATACTTGTAAGGAGGCAGAAACGGTTAGAAATCAGCTCATGGTTTTTATTAGCCTTTACCTACACAGAACACGCTCATGGTTGTAATAAAGCCTAAAAGCTATTAACTTGCTCGAGGGGCAATGTTTGTGTAATGCAAAGGAGTGGAACAGAAGGGCTTGTAGAGATCTTAGAACTGTTGTGGTAACGTTTTGTGTGTTTGTTTTATCCCTAGCTCTGGACTGCTAGCCTTAGGAAAGCCCTTGGACAGAGAAAGCACTGACCGCTACATTCTGATTGTGACAGCCTCGGATGGCAGACCCGACGGGGTGAGTTTGCTGTGAGCGTTTAAGGAAATGAGCTGTTACAATACGTAGGTAGGCACTTGGAGTAGGCTAATTGTAGTGTCTTTTCTTTGGGTCTTGATCAAATATATCTGTAACCTGCAACGATTTTCCTGTATCTCAAAAAGGTTTGTGCAGCTAAAGCCGGTGTATCACTGGGGTAACGTCCTTCGATCTTTGAACAAAGTGTCTTTGCTGCTCCTTCTGCCTTTTTGTTATTCTTCAACAGGAACCAGTGCAGTCAAGGTTTTGTGTTAATCAGACAAGAGCATCTTTTTACTATTTCTTCTCCGTGCTATTAAATAACCAGTGTTGTTCTTACCTTCTCCTAAAGATCAGTTATATGGGCAGCAATATTATAGATTTGTTCTTTATCTACTCAAGTGCATTGAACTTTTTTTCAGAATTGACAGATGAAAGCACTGTCCAGCTTCAGGGTTTTTTTTAAGCTCTCAGGAAAATTCTGGAAAAGTGCCTGTGCCACTGCTCTTAAAAAATAAACCATTTTTTATCAAGAGATATTTCTAAATCTTCTATGTTGCGTTGATCAGGCATGCAGCAACCCCACAGTCAAACCAACAAAATATTGCTCACGTTTGTGTTTAGTACAACAAAATGATGATTTTCAATTTCCATAACAAAAAATGGAGGGCTGTTTAAGAATACATATTTATTTATCAAGCAGAGGCAACAGAATTAGGTTTTCTCAAAGTCTGCAGCAATTCCAGCAGGGGGAATTTACTGCATTTGGATTGTGTGAGGTGCATGGGAGTGCAGCAGTTCTGCGGTGGACTCGTGCCACGGACTGATAGCAGAGATGGAGGAGAAGTGTCTAAGTGTCCAACCTTAACATTACAGAATATAAGGGCAGACGTAAAATAATATATCCACATTATCTGGGCTATTCTAGGAGGCAGTGTTCAGCTTTGAGATTGAAACTGAGACATCTTTGACAGGTTGCTAAAGAGCAATCATGAAAGCTTTGTGGTTTGGACCCTTGCTCACCCTGTCTTCGCTGCAGCAGGAGAAAATCTTATGCATTATTTCTGTGGCATGCTCTTTTCTCTATTTTAGTTTCTCCAGCTTATAAGATTTGCCTTCCTGCTCCGTATTTACTCAGATTTTTTTTTTTCCCCTGAAGTATTGAGAAAGTTTTAGAGCCTTCATGCAATTCTACGGTAATATGGAGTAACTATAACAGAGCTTACACCTTTTCCATTAAAAATTTGGTTAGGCTTATCTTCAGTAATTCATCTTAATATTTATAAATTTGTTACTTGTGAGCTGCTCTCCGTTCTTGGTAGCTACAAGTTTAGCTGTTCTAATCTCTAACTTCTAGCTGTGAAATATAAAGATTTAAATAAAAGACTTGCATTCTGTCTCAGGCTACGTTATGCTGCTGAAATACTATTTGGGCATAGAAAGGCTACTGAAAATATATTTCCTTTTACTTTCATCTAGAGATTCATTCTCTTTGTCCTGATACTTAACTGGACCCTGATCCCTTTTAACACTCAGAAGATAATAGTTGCTTTTTTAAGAGAAATCTAGTTAATCATGGCATGCTGCTTAACATAAAATAGTTGTTCCTAAGGTGAGAGACGGCTTTGGAAGCTCAACTGTGTAAAGATAAAACCGTGGAGGGCTTCATTAGTATTGTCTCTGAGCTACGCTGACGTAGAGTGTACTACTTGTTGCAGCAGAAGTCATTGCTACTTAAGTCCGTGAGCAGTTCAGTAGTCAGGCTGGAGCAAGTAGCAGCCGTGTTGTGGGGGGAATGGACTGTCCTCTTTTTTTTTCGTGCATTGCCTATCCCAGTAAAGACAGGGCTAGAGGTGTGGTAACACACATGAGAACAGTAGAGTTCTCAAAAGTAATTGTAATGGTATGCAAATTTCAAGGATATTTTTAGGGTGTTTTTTTGTTGTTTTAGAGAAAATATCAAGACTGTCCCACGAGGAAATCAAATAATTAGAGCCCAAAGAACTGTTGTAACATCAATGAAAGTTTTTTGTGGTTTCCCAACACTGCCACAAAACTCATAATTTCTCAATAACCATGGAAGTTCTTAGTAAGTACCGCAGTCACTTGACCAGCAGAGACATAAGCAAAACAGCAGCAGGTTGCTTGACTCTTTGGTACTGAATGCTCTTGATGGATGATGTTGTTATGTTGTTGTTTCTATAACAACACACTCTTAAAAAAATAAATCCTGCCCCCCTGCTATCTCATTACCTGCCTTCCTCCCTCAATACCGTATGTTTTTTCCCTGGAATTTTGTGTCTGCAGGTGTGTCTGTATGTGTTAATTTTTCTCAGTGAAATGCAGTCTCGTGCTTTCTGGCTTGTGTGTTCTCTTTTCTGCTGCTTGGTTTGGTGGTCTTCACCACTCTTTCTTACCTGGCTGTAGCTGTTTTCTTCTGTTACGATGCTCTCTGCCAGTGGTGGGGCACCTTTCTTCTTCAAACTGTCCACCAGTATGGCTTGCTTGACAAGCTGGCTCGGCTGCTGTGGCACCCTAAGCTTCTGGTGGCAGCCCGTGAAACGAAAGGGTTAGGGGTCAGCTGGGCTTGCCAGTGTCACCAATGAGACTGTGTAAGTCTCTCAGCTTTTATTTTACAAACAAACAGATGAAACGGGGCACCTCAGCCCATTAAATCTCCATGCCTTTTCTGTTCCAGGAAACACTGGTTTTGACTAATTTGCAGGGCTTCCTTCTGTCTTTGCACAATTTCTTTGATTTGCAGCTCTTTTGGACTTACTCTCTTATTTGACAGGCTTCTCCTGGGTCAGGGACAAACTGTTCTAAGGACATCAATGCTTGTTTCAACAAGTTAGTGACATTTCATGGAGGACCTTTTCATTTTAACTACTTTATATCAGAAAGGAATGATGTCTCTTGTGGAAAAAAAAATTATTCCTACAATTACAAAACTACTGCTCCCTGAACGAAATCACCTGCTGCTTGTCATCAGGGTTTGCTTTTTTGAACGATTCTATTAGTGCCTACAGCAAACCGTTGTCTGATTGAAGAACTTGTGTCAGTTTCCTGAAAATCACAAAGTTAATTCCACAGGCAGGTGCGACTTAATTTAAATGACGGTAACATATTTTAGCTGGTTACTTATAAAAACTGATTTCCTGCCATCCAACAGTGGGCTGTTTGAAACTATCTATTAGTGTCAAATATACTTAGAAAAGCTTTTGTATTCTGGACCACCTTTTCTGTATTTGCTTGTCTTTGAAATTCAAAAGCAATTTAAAGGGAAAATACTTTATTAGCGTGTTGTTTTTTTTGGGGGGGGGAGGTGTTGCTAATTTTTTTTTTAACTAGAACTTGCATCTTCAGTTAGAACATAAAAATTGGGCATTTGTACATGTTTGCAGTTAAGTTGTATGAACAACAGTCATAGGATCACAGGATAATTCAAGTTGCATGGGATCACAAGAGATGATGTAGTTTGAGCCTGTTCCTCAAGCATGGTCAGCTATGGTAGCACTGGCAGTTTAACTGGGGAGCAGGTTGTTTAATTCACAGCCTTCAGGTATAAAGATGCATAAAAAGCCATGTTGATACCCTTACATAGTGGAAAAAATAAAACATTTTTATTGATGTTTCCTACTTATCTGAGGAGGTTTAGTCTTTGCGATTTCAGCCGGCGAATTTGCTTCCAAAATTGTGAACAGTACTCAAGACATTTCAATATCAATAGTATTTTTCAACTAAAATTTTAGTTGTGAGCAAAGACTTTAGCCATTATAACATCAGTTTCGAAGGGGCATAACTTCAGCTCATTTAATTTTTAAATAAATGTATAAAATACTGCATTTTAGATGGACTACTTCAGATGGGAAACGTTGCTGTGCTTTGAAAGTGTTGAAGCTTTCAGAAAGAAATTTATCCTGTGCTGCTTTAAAAGTTGTATCTTTAAAAGTTGTGCTTTAAAATCGTTGTGGTACAAACCGTTACCTTCCTAAAGCCACAGGTTACTGGGTTCCTGATCTTCTAGGGATTGAAACTCTGCCCCCCACAGCTGTGTGCCCATCCTGCTCCGCTCTGCTGTAAACCCCACGGGGCATTGGACTAGTACACAGTGTACAATATGGTATCAGCCCTCATTTTTATCCCAGGTGGTCTCTAGGCAAAACTAACTGTTCCCCAGCATCATCTCTGAAGTCAGCTGAACGCGTTTTTGCATTTGAAAAGCCTGTGGTCCCACACACCTTGTATTTCTGGTGCTTTAATGGTATTTTTTCTCCTGCTGCTTTTTCTGTGGCATTAATAAAGGGTCTACGAGACTTTTAACAATGTTTCTATGGCGCTAAGTAGTTGAGGTTTCTGTATTCTAAGCCCTGAGGCTTATTTAACTGCCTAATGTTGTGTGGTGACAGTCATGTTGACACCTTTTGACTTTTGGGGACTGCTCATTCCATCAAAATTAATACAGACCTACTTACGCCTTCACCGAGCAGTGCAGCTTTCCATTTAGCGGTGTGGCCTGGCTGACACCAGTTCATCACTTCTGCATGCCTTGTAATGCTCTTGATTGTTTAAAATGCTCGACTGTGCTTCCCAAGTTAGTGTTGTTCTGATTTGTAACCTGGAGCATTAACAGGCTTGTGGGTTTTCTCTGACCTTGCAATAACATGACCTACCAACCCTCACTGCAAACGACAGAAAACAACAAACAATTAAGTATGTATTAGTTGAGTAGTCAGGAAAATGTTTTTATTTCCCTAGTAATGAGACTTAGCTGTAGATGGACAGAAGAATAATGCACACACAAAAAACAAAACACCTGTATCAAGCTCAAATTGTTTTCACAAATTGTGTTATGTTTGGATGGGATTTCAGGGCAAGAATTCATGTCTTTGCATTTCAGAGGGAGAAGTTAGAAATAAATATGCATGACTTCTGCTGGAAGCCTTCCGTGCTGTTTATTTTTGGCTTGCACAAGTGTGTGTGTGTGTCAGTTCGTTTATACAGATAAAACAGGAAGCTCCATTCTATCGCCTTGCTGTGTATTCTGTGATTTAAGCAGAATTCAAACCTCCGAATACAAATCTGTCGTCCTGAAAATATCCACCCAGCACTTGAGAAATGTGTTTCTGCCCGAACAGAGCAGCTCAGTGACTAGTTTACAAGGCCGTTTGGGACTTAGCAATTGGGTATTCTCCAAAATTGTCATCCAGGGGCTGTTCTCAACCCCCCAGGCAGCTACAGCCTTCCTTTTTAATACGGCTGAAGGAGGGCAACGGACGGCATTGATGTCCCTTGTCACACTCACTTTGTGGTACCCAGAAAACACTGACAGGGGTTCGGGTTCTCTTGATGAGTCTTAGAAGACTCAATGTTTACTTAACCTGTTTTCCCAGTGTCTTTTAACCACTAAACTACTTTGGAAGTCCAGAAGCAGCTGTTGTCCACCCGCTCTTTTAAAGTTCTGCTGTTCAATCTGAGATTTGATGGATAGGAAGATCAGAGGTGACCTAGCTCTGGGAGGGTTTCTCTGAAAGCCATGAATCCAAGATCTTGCCCATTAATCTCAGATTGTGCCCGTTTCTTCTGCAATGAACACTTCATGAAAAAATTTGAGTAATTTTACCATGGCAGACCTCAGAACTGGTTTGAGGCCGTGTTTCCTGAGGAGACAGAGGCACCATCAGGTGATTTTTAGAAAGGCATCTGAGAGAGAACTCTTTTCTCCATGGTCTGAGCTGGCCCAGGGCAGCTGACTGCCAAATGCCGGGATTGAATTGTCAGTATTTAAGATATTCTAAGTCTTTTTTAGTGCTTTATATGTGTGGTTCTGGGTACCCAGCACTAGATTCCAAATTCCACTCTGATGCCTGATGCATAAAGTGAGACACTGGCATATTTAACCTTTAAGTGTGGCTAAAACATTCATGGGTTTGCGCTGTACTCAGTACTGGAGCTTGCATCAGTGAGACTTTGAATTTAGACTCTTTGAAAACCGTTTTCCTGGCTACAATACGCAGAAGTATGGTGTTCATAGGTGGTCATGGTCGTCTCTCTGCCACAGCAATGCCCTCAGAAGGACCAACAGAAGTTGAAAAGTAGTGTTTGCTCACCTCACGATCTAGCTAAATAATTGCCACAGGCTGTAAATGACAGTAGAATAATACTGTTGTATTCTTGATCCTAGAAAAAGCTGTGTGAGCAGGGCAACCTCATAGTCTCTCTGTCCCAGGGGCCTTGAGACACACTGGTGTGCGTTGTGCAGACACATACCGTGCCATCTTCCTCCTCACTGTTTCATTCTCAGTCAGAGCAGACTAACGCTTCAGGAGGGTGTTCATCCACTGAATGAACCATAAGTAGCTTTATTTCAGCGCCCTGTGTTTCATCATGTAAGTTAGACTTAGGTATTTCAGTCATCTTAGAAGATCATTAATAATTTAGAGCATCTGTCTCCCACGACTCTTCAATTAATTATATTCCTTAGAGCAAACAGGTAGCACTAGATCAAGGTAATTTAGACAAAGATTTACTACTTGGATAGCATACAGGCAATTAATTAATTAGAGTAAATTTTCTGTTACTCCTGTAGCTGTTACCTGTATCTGCTCCACATCAGTTCCATTATCTATCAAGAACAAAGCACGCACCCCTCTTTGTGTAAATACTCGCTGAACAGAGATTTTGTATGCTTCTATTGAAAAAGGCTTCTACTTAACTGACCTTTTTGTAATCAGTTAAACAAGATTGCCAAAAAAAAAAAAAAATCAATGGTGTCTGTTCATACTGTGGAACCGTAATGCTACCTTAATGTAGCCCATTTCTTTTGATCTGTTGGTGCAGTGGGAAGGAATAATTCTTAAATGTATGAAAAGGGACAATATAAACAGATATATGACCTTATACTTCCTCCTCTAAAGAACTCCTCCTCAAAATATTTTCTTTTCAGTGACAGAAACTGTAACTAAAGACAAACACTGCCTATTACTATTTTCCTGACGAGTTATGTGCTTTGTATGAGAAAGCCTTAAAAATTTCAGCTGATCTATAAATTCCAGTTTTCACAAGGAGAATCTGTCCAGCCAGATTTCCTCTTCTGTGAGAGAAGGCTTTATTCCGTGCATCAGCTCTTTTATTAGGGTGAGCTTTGGGAGACTCCCAAACTTCTAGTGTTTGTGCAGCTCACCTGCTCGCATTGCATGGATAATATTCCCCATAAAGGCTTTGGTTTCAAATGCTAACAGGGGAAGGGGGGTGATTTGAAGTAATGTTCATAAAGAAACAGGTTGATTGCAGTTTTCAGAGATTTTGAGGAGGTTGTAATTCCATTTTGAATGATGACTTTAATTATTTTAAGGTGAGAAACAGTTCTGCACCAAAGATTATTGAAGCATTTTGTATCCCAAACTTAATAAGATGTAGAACTATGTTAAAACAGATCTTGCAGCAGAGTTCACAATAACAGTAATGTATAGTGTAGCACTGAGTATATGTTACTTTTACTGAGTGTATATATAATACCACAGTCATGACAGTAAATGCCGTGGTCATGAGTTCTAGTTAGACTGGAAAACATAAACTGGGCAGACTGTTTTTTCAGCCGGCACTGTATGTGCACTTAGAGAGCTCAGGAGCAGACACACCTTTAAAGCTTCTTGCCCTGACCCTCCTGTAGCTGAGCATGCCTTTCAGACACACCTCTGTTTTTTTTGTAACAGCAGTGAAGTCTCCAGTTCTAAGTAAATAGCTGACTCTTGCAAGAAAGGTAGGAGAAGTGCAGCTGAAGGCCAGGGCAGCCCACGTTCCTCATCTGTTTCTAAGTTTTGGGGTTTGATTTATGACATAAAGGCATGGGTGGGGATGCCACAGCTTTACCCATTTGTGATTAAGACACTGTATCCCGAACTTTCAGTTCAGGTGCAGACCTGTGTTTCCCCAGCTGTGTCTGTGCCAGGCTGTGTGGCAAAGGCAGCCCACCAGGCAGGTTAGCCCCCATCCATGTTACACGATGTGCAGCACCCAGCACGCTCCACATTTAGATTATATATAACTATATAAAGCTGAACTATAATATATAGCTTGGGCTAGAAACCACCAGCTGCTGCTGTTCATCTCGTAGAAGCAGTAATGTTTCATTCCTGTGATACTAAGATGCTTTTCAGCTGCTCGGACAGCAGATCAATACTTTTCCTCAAACGGGCTGGAGCCCTGGCCGTTACGTGGCTGGTGACTGGTGTAACAGTGGAGACCCATCCCGTCAGTCCCATGCATTTGTCAAAGACATGTACTTGTTTTTCTCTTCCTTTCCTGCTGACGTTCTCGTCTCTTACGTTTTCTTTTTGGATGTGTGAGGTTTTAGTTTTCAGGGGTTTCCTTTGGAGATGTATTTTTGTGTGTTTGGCAACTTTTCTTTGTCTCCTCCCCAGGCGGCTTCTGATCTTTCATTCGTGTAGCTATTGACAAGCTCCAGCCTTGTCTTTCCCTTCAGCCTCAGTCTCTTCTCTCTCCTAAATTTCTTTGCAGTCCAGCTGGCCATTTCTTCTTCATAACTTGGAGGGGTGTAGAGGGTCGTTAGATACCGCTTTTCAAGTTCTCATGCCTTACACTGGAAGAAAACAAGGTCTGAAAATAGCTGAGGCTTGCAGCCTTGCTGATAGGAACAGACTGGAATAACATGCTCCCCCTTGCCCAGGGGCTGGTGGACGTTGTTTGTTGTGATGTTGCAGCTTCTGCGCATTCAAAAAGCTTAGTGACCAAGGCCATAACCAGTTGTGCATATTTACCCATCGCTTTTTCTGACTTTGGCACTTTGTTGACATCCTCCGTTTCCAATCATTATTAGATTCCCATTAGCAGTGTCACTCTTCAGGCTGTCTCTCTCCTGGAACACTGAACTTGGACGAGATAGCAGTTTACCTGTTACATAATTTGTGTATATTTTATTCTGGTCCTTTACGCTCCCAATATTTTAAGATCTGAGCAGCTGTTTCCTCTGTTTGGTAAAAAATAGCTCTTGTTTTGGATATCGTAATTTCAAGTGTAGTTTTCTTGAACTGACTATAGATAAGTCCTGATATGTAGTTCAGAAGCATTATTTACAGTTTGGTTTTTGATCAAATAAGGCTTTGCCTCAGATCTTATTATTTGCAAACTAGTTATATCTAGGGATGATAGTGTTTGTCTTAGAGTTTGTCTGAATTGATACACTTACTTGACATCAGAGCTAAGAATGTTTCCTCTCCAAGGCATAGAATGCTCTCATCAATTCTCAACTTCAGTTTAAATGGCAGGGCACAAATAAAATAAGTCATAAGTGAAATTTCCTTCAGATTTATCGTCCGTAACATTTATCAGGGCCTGGCATACTTAGGACAAAAGATATTTGTGGAGGCGACGTAAATGTTACATTTATTGCTCAGGGAAGAATTATACATGTAAGAACTATTTTAGAGGCCCTAAGAAAGCTATAAATTGCAGCTGCTGATCTTTTGTTTGCCTTATGTTTATTAGAAAAGAGAAGTAAACACGGTTTGCCTCAGTAATAAATAAGAAATGCCTGATATGGGGCTGTACTACTTTTTTCCCTGCGTGAATCTCCAGTGATAGCTTCAACGCTCCTTTCCAAACCCTATTTGACAAATCTTTTGTAGAAATGCCTGATTTTGAAACAGCCGGGGCAGGTTTTTTATCCGTACTGTATTATCTTGGAATTTGCATGAGGAGTATCCGTTCAGTTGATGTACAAAACCAGTTGTGAATTAGGTCTCTCTCTCATTACTTTGGGGAACCACTCGAGTTTGTTTAAAGACTTTTAGTGGTAATTAAACATATGCTAGCAAAACAGCAGCTCTCTTTCATGAGTGTGCTGTTTTACTGTCTCTTTTAGGATCCTCTGCAAAACACCACAGCGTTTCATAATTCCTCAAGAAGTTTGTGAAACTGTTTGCTTTCATATATATGAAATTCCTCAAGAAGTTTGTGAAACTATTAGCTTTCATATATATACTTCTATACTTTGGTAGTGAACAAAATAGCATGTATGCGATCAAGGGGGCAGATTAAAACATTCTGGCTTCGACTGATTTTCTTCAAATATCATCTTTTCTCTAATAATTTCCCCAAGCTTTGCAATACAGTTGCCTCTTTTCCCCCTTGACTAACAAGACCAGAAAGCAAACTTTGCAGAAGTAAGCGGGCACCCAGTCGCAACTTGCCATTAAATACAACTTTTGCTGCTTTGGTTGTCATAGGCAAGAATGACTTTTAGAGCTCCTCATACTCTTCATTTCTGACTTAAAAATGTTAGTGTGATGAGTTGTGACAAAGTTAAGCGCCACCACCTCTCTGTCTGTGTGCTGCAGGTTTTCCTTGGTGGAAGAACTTAAGCTGGTAACGTAGAAGTGCAGTTTATGTGGCAGTGGGAGCGATCTCCGGCAGCCACTGCTACCTGCAGTTGAAAGTGATAATAAGAATTGATATACTTCTATTATGGTACAAGAAAGGGAGCTTCATACAAAACGTTTTGACCCTTTCTTGGTCTGTTTACTTTTATCCTCTCTGGAGTGCACTTTTTATCACCAAAACGTACATTCACTGCCTGGGGTCCTTCTCGCCCGTTGCCTAGTGTGCCAAGTGGTTACTTGGCTGCTGTGAGAAAGGGGATGACCCACAGCCTGCTCGCTTGCTTATTTTGTGTTCCAGTGACAGACTGAAAAGAGGTTGTGGCGAGCCTTGAACGTAACTTCTAAGCAGAGATCGTTTAGTCAATGTGATTTTACTGTTGCTGGTGACTTTTTTACATGATGCACAGGACGGATGATCATGATGTTAGCAATGCTGCTCTGTGCTGCAGTTCTAATAAGGCACTGTAATTTATTCTGGTTGTCTAACACAGGCTATTTCAGAAAAGCACATCAGTCTGAAGCTGTGGCTTGCAGAGAGCTTAAGCAAATCTTTGGAGCCATCTAATGGGGATATAAAAATGCTGATTTTATTTAATAATCTTTGATTATAGCAGTTTCTGATGCTAATGGCAGAATGGCTGCTCCTTGCTTCTCAAAGAAATAAAGGTAGCCAACTGGCTACCACTCTATGTAAAAGGTTCGCATTGCTCCATCAGTGGGATAACATGCTTCCTGTATTCAGATGAAATAGCAAGATTTCTGACGATTCCTATGTGCTTTCTCAGTTTCAGAGTTGTTTTTTACTGATTTAAAGAAAGAGGGCACACAGAGGCAGTGCTGATAACCCAGAGCTTGTTTTGAATGCTCCTCTTGTTGGTCTTGCCACTGTATTCATCAACTTTCGATAATTTGCTAAATCGAGACTAATATAAAAATGAGGATATATTTGAAACGTTGGTCTTATTACAGGATCTTATTTCAGTAGCCTTGGAAGATTAGAAAGAAGAGAAAACTTAATTTTGCAAAATAATTTTCCTGTTTGGCATCTCAATAAAATATTGTTCCTGTGCAAAAAATAATGCTTTTTTTAATTCATAAGTGGATGTTAAAGTATGACTTGAGACTCGATAACAAGGGGAGCGCTATCCTGTGTGGTTGTGTGGCTCACAGGTAAGGTAGGATGCTTAAGATTAGTAAAAGCATTGCCATCAATTTAAAAATTACTAAAATTCTTAGACAACAGGCGATTTGGGAAGCAATTCCAAATGTCGCTTCTCCTACCTCCCTCTCTCCTTTCTTATAAAATCCCTGCAAACTTTCTTTTATTTCTTGCAAAACTAAGCTAAGCAAAACCTCTTCAATTTTTCCAATTCTTGTTAGTCTGGGGGTTTAGTCTGGCCTGGAATCCCTCCGCACCAGTCACAAGTCCTATCCTACGTTACAGAATAACCTCTAGAATAACTCAAGAAAGCTTTTGCTCTTCATTCACACAAGTCAGGCTGGTAGTTGATTTATTACTTTTTTTCAGGTAACCCCTATCTAATGACAAAAAAAGCATCAAAAACTTGATTCTTTATGTTGTTATCCAGGGAGTGCTGGGAGCAAGTTCACAGTACCTGTCTAGAGTGTGAAGACAAGCTGGAGCACAGCGCATAGCAAACACTTTTGCTTCTTCATGCTGAAAGGCTCTCAGCTTTGTCCTCCTGGGGAGAAGCAAGGGAACACTGCTGATGGCCAGGCTGAACCTCTCCTGTTTTGGTTCACACCATTTTCTCTCCTGACACTGAGTATGTAGGTGTGGTCTTCTGAGGGCCGAGCAGAGGGGATAATCCCTTCCTTGGCTCTCCAGGCTGGTCCCCTGTCCATACATCCCCTGAGCTGCTGGCCCATGTTGCTGCCAGGGCACGCAGCTGCTCCTGCTCTGCTTGCTGTTTGCCAACACGCACAGGCCTTTCTGCAGAGCTGCTCCCAGGTAAGCAGGCTCTGCCCGGGCCCCAGGGACACAAGTGGGCATTTATTCTTTCTGAATTTCATAAGGTTCCTGTTGGCTCATTTCTCAGCTGGCCCAGGTCCTTCTGAATGGCAGCCCTGCCCTCCAGCTTGTTACCCCCAGTTTGGTGTCGCCTGTGAACTTGAGGAGAGTGTGCTTTGTTACCTTCTCTACATCATCGATGGTGATGTTAAAAACGATCTTAAAATTCATCTTAAAAGCCAGGTTGTGTTAAGCAGAGCTCAGCCTTCCCTGCTGCCTCTGCTGTCTCCTCTTCGGTGAAAGCCGAGTCTCCTTTGCTACTTTTCAAATGACTCCTCCTAGACTCGTTTCAGTAAGCTCTGTTTTTCCAATGAATGGGTTTCAAGAAGGCTCGAAGGGAAGAAAAGTTCCTTTTTTTGTTCAAAACATCTAAGTATTGCTGCAGGGTCATGTCTTTAAGAGCATGCTTCCAGAGCAGAGGTGCTTGGGTTTGGAGAAACACTGCCATTTAGGAGAAGTGCTCTTCAGAGTTCTTCATAACGTGTCGCTAGGCTTATCTAAAATCAGTACGTGAGCCCCTCCCCATTGCCGTGCAGTTACGTTCTAAAGTTAGACTGGGAAGTAGTTCCCAAAAGTGATTTTACTTTCGGCACTCGATCCACAAGTTGTCGGGTGCCAAGGCGCGTTTTAGCGTCTGCTCCGAGAGCTGCTGTAGAAGGATTCAGTGGCATCAGAAGTAAACATGTCACAGATTGTAAGACACATCCCATTAAGATTCTCTTAAATGGAAAACAAATATTTTCAAAACGAGATGTGTACTCACTGTCTTAAGCCAATGGTTTTTATGCCGTATTTCTCGCGGTTTTTTACATCTCGACGTTTTTATTACCCTATATTCTGTGGAATCAAGTGGGCTTTGGGGAATTGATTTACATTCTGTGTGCATTGCACATCATCAGAGCAAACGTTCTGGAGTGTGTTTTGTGTTGACAACGATGCGTAAATTGTAAAATACATTTGCCTGATATAAATAAGTTTCAGAAACAATTAGCAAATAACTGAGCATAAGCAAATATAAGAAGCCAGCCCGAAAACATCTTTTTGTTTGTTTCGAAATACTCTGTATTTGTTACCTTTTAAGTATTAAGTAGTTATTGTATGGTGTTTAGCGTGGCACAGACCTGTTTTCTGCGTTTGACGCGGTAGAGAAACTCCCCCTCTGAAAGAGCTGTATCATGCATGGATGGGATTGATATTTATGCCATTTGTGCATGTTTGGGATCTGCCCTTTGCCTTGCTGGTGTGGGGGGCTGCTCAGGAAGCCTGCTAGCCCAGGCAGCACCTCGGTGAACACGTGGGACACTGTGAGTGCACCAGCCACATTTATAGCCGTGGAAAGAGATGGCTGACTCCAGTAGCGGTGACTGGGCAGTGGCTGAGTCTCTGGAGTTGGAAGGTGAAGGAGATTGACCTGTCACAGGATCTCTCCTGCAGAGAGGAAGCTGTCAGGCTGAGCTGGCGATGCAGCAATGGAAGCATGAGCAAACACTCTTAAGGTAGTGAGTAGGTTTCGAGTACATTAGTTGTCCTTTGCAAACACTTTTCTCACGTGGCAGATACAAGGCGCTTCCCTCTTAATAAAAATTAGATGATGTTCGGCGTTTGTGGTGGGCAGTTGCTGCAGGGACCTGTGAAGGTGTGGATCTGTGTGAGGTTCGTGACACGGGAAGCAGCGCACCAGAAGACGTTTCAAAGCTGCAGGCTTACAGTCGGACTTTTTTGGTGTGGCTTTTCTAAGGGAGGCTGGTCGCAGGTTTCTTTGTGAAACCTGTGAGGTGCTGCTTTCTAACAGGTTGGTTGCTCTTGTGCCTGAAGCAAAGGACTTTCGGGGGCTACGTCTGCACAGTAAAGTTGCTGCAACTGTAATGTCATATGGGTTTCCCCCAGTGTAGCTTGATGCAAAGTAGTTGAGTGTCAGAATGCATCTGGATGCAGCGCAGGAAATTTGATTTCATGTACTGTGTTTGATTCCGCGCTGCATTTCACGGCAGCAGTCGCTGTATCGTAGACATCGTTACAAATATGACTGTCACTGGGGGAACAGTACAAAACAGTCTGGGCAACCAGCGTTAGCAGTCTGCGGCACAAAGGCATCAGCGTTAAACTTCACACGTGTTTCTGTGCTTCTCCGTTCTTGCAGTGGAAGGCTTTCCTGGTGGGTCATCTCAATCTTTCTTACCGTGGTTTTTGCCCAGTAGAGCTTCTCATGTCCCTGGTGGGTGAAGAGTACCGTTCATTCCTTCTCTTTGTGACCTGTGTCACAGCCACAGAAACTCACATTATTAGCCTCAGCTCTTCTGGAGTTACATTTATAGGATACAAAACAAAGGCACGTTGTCGTTGCTCTTGCCGCAGCGGTTATATTCGTGAGGCTTAAACGGAGGTATTTCACCTCAGTGCCAAACTGTTAAACTCGGGAAACAGAGAAGTTAAGCATATTCCGAAATAACTAACTGTGTGAAGTCTTTAGAGTTAGCTGATGCGTCTGTTTCTGTTAAAATCTTAAACTGTAAGCTACGGGTCACGATGGGACTTGCTGCTGTGCTGGGTTTGAATTTACGGAAGAAAAACATCTCTGATAGCAAAGGTGTTAGCATCTGTTGAATTGATTTGGAATACAATAATGTATTAATTACAGTAATGTATTAAATACAATAATATGGCGCTTTGCATCTGAAACCCTCAGTACGTAGGACCGGTGAAAAGGGATCTGACTCAAGCTGTGAAGATCTACAGACAAAGTATTTGACATTCCAGTTGCTTTGATTTGGATAGAAAATGTCAGTAGGGAGCACAGACACGTTTTGTTGAAATGTTCAGGGTGTTAAATATAGTTAATTATGCTGTTCCCACTAGGCACCTCTCTATGTTACAGTTGATGTGCTGATGCTTAATAGCACAGCAGCGTGGTGTGGGTGAAGGATGATGCGGAGATCTCTGAGCTGAGGCCAGCTGAGCTCACCATGGAGCTGCGGTAACGTGATTGTGCCAGCTAAGGGGCTGACTAATCGTCTAAGCTCATCATCACAGTAGCGTGTTTTGATGAGTAAAATCAGTAATGTCTTCCCAAATTTATACTTGTGGTAAATTTTGGTATTTCTCGCTTTTTTCCCCACTCAGAATGGAAGATCCTTAAATCCTTAAAATACCGTATAAGAAAAAAGATATCTGGCGTCCTTTGTGCATCTCTAAGGCGTTATTCAGTCTCGAGCCTGTTTTGTCTTAGAATCATAGAATGGGTTGGGTTGGAAGGGACCTCAAAGATCATCCAGTTCCAACCCCTCTGCCATGGGCAGGGACACCCTCCACTACACCAGGTTGCCCAAAGCCTCATCCAACCTGGCCTTGAACACTGCCAGGGACGAGGCATTTACAACTTCTCTGGGCAACCTGTTCCAGTGCCTCACCACCCTCTGAGTGAAAAATTTCTTCCTTATATCTAATCTAAATCTCCCCTCTTTCAGTGTAAAGCCATTGCTCCTTGTCCTGTCACTACACACCCTTGTCAAAAGCCCCTCTCCAGCTTTCCTGTAGGTCCCCTTTAGGTACTGGAAGGCTGCGATAAGATCAACCTGGAGCCTTCTCTTCTCCAGGCTGAACAGCCCCAACTCTCTCAGCCTGTCTCCATAGCAGAGGTGCTCCAGCCCTTGGATCATCTTCGTGACCCCCTCTGAACCTGCTCCAGCAGCTCCATGTCCTTCTTGTGTTGAGGACCCCAGAGCTGAACACAGTATTCCAGGTGGGATCTCAGGAGAGCAGAGCAGAGGGGCAGAATCCCCTCCCTCGCCCTGCTGCCCACACTGCTTTGGATGCAGCCCAGGACACGGTTGGCTTTCTGGGCTGTCTTTAAAGAAAAGAAAGGTAAAAATAAACTTTTCAAATGAGTAATGTTTCCTCTATCACCAAAACATGCAGGAAAAAAATCCATGATCTGTTTACCTGTGGTTCTGTGCTGGGTGGGTCTGTGCATGGCAGTAAGGTTGCTGATCAGTTGTCATCTGTGAAACTGCAAAATAAAGGTAATTTGTTCCTGATGTTATCTTTCTCTGTAGACCTCCACAGCTACTGTCAACATAGTGGTGACGGACGTGAATGACAACGGACCAGTTTTTGATATGTTTCTGCCCAAAAACCTGTCTGTACAGGAGGAAGAAGCCAATGCTTTCGTTGGTCAAGTGAGGGTAAGTTGTTAGCTGTGCGGAGTTGAGTTGTTTATTGGATTACCCCAACTGTCCAGCCTATTAGGAAAGAGCACAAAATAATTGTACCTCAGACAAACTGACATCAAAATGTCTTGGGTTTAAATACAAACTGCCTGTTGTCAGATGCATTTATGTTAACAAATTCATCTTTTGGTCTTTAAAATACAGGAAGGATTTTCTTCTTTTCTGTGATTCATCGTTGAAAAGGCTTTTTCATTTAAAAATAGCACATTGAAAACTGGTTTTGAAGGCACACACCACTGTAAAAGCTTGCTTATAGCAAATTTACTGTGTTACAACATTATTGCTACGTTTTTACACTCTTACTGATTTCTCTTAAGATATTTTTCTAACATACTGAGCAAGTGACATGTATGTATAGAAAATTGTCATGCATATAGAAAATTTTAAGGCTATTAATGGGAAAAACAGTTTAAACTGTTGACTGGAATAATGGATTACCTGTCATAAAAACAGATTGTGCTTGGGATATTGTTAATTTGAGTGATTTGAAGCTTTGTACATTTTTATAACGTATATGGGTTTTCAGGACTGCTGAATGCGGATTCGGTCACTTGAAACCATACATCACTTTTTTTTTTTCCAAAGTCAGCTTTTTTCCTAACATCAGGTGAAAGAAAAAAGTATGAGTTGGGTTTTTTTGAACTAGTACTTGAATATAATGTTTTGTGTTTCCTTCAGTGATGGGTTAGCACAACAGTTGGATGCAATAAGAGCTGTAGGTGAAAGATTAATTTGGAAGCACACTTTTTTAGGAATTTAGGTGGAAAATCTGCTTTCCTTTCCAGTAGCAACCATATCAATAGAAAATGGAGTCTAGCAGTATATATCTTCAGAAAGAATAGGACTTTTTGGGTAGCATGGGAACCATATTGGGTAGCATATAACTATAAAAACCATGTTTCTTTGCAGATGGTTGGATATCTTACTAAATAATAGAAGTGTTTTTTGTCTATCGTCTTTCCTGTTATTTTTGTGTTCTTTTTGAGTGAACTTCAGTTGTTTTCTGGTATTTATAAATTGAAAAATTGCTTCTTTGGGATAGACTTGTGTCTCCTTCCAATTTTGTTACTTATTCACTAAGTTATACTTCAGGTTTTGAAGGCTTCTTCAGTACTATCTCATTTGCACTTATACTGAAGTGGTTCTACATATGTCTATGCTCTGCTTGCTGTATAACCTGGTATCATCAAAGAGGGGTACTGCTCTGAAGCTGTCCAAGCTTAGGTGTAATTTTCAAGGGAAATAACTACTGTCAGCATTGAAGAAGATTGCAGTTTTCCTTAAGCTTAATGTTGTTGTGCTGGACTGAAATATCAGCCATGTCAAAGGCTGGTTGGAACCCTTGTGCATATAGAAATTAAGATCCCTGCGATGAAATCAGCTTCCATAGATCGATGAGTTACTGCTTTGGTTTTTGTCATTGTGTTCATCTTATGTGCTCATTTTTCATTTTGCATCCTAAAACGTACAGACGTGATATTTCAAACCAGTACCAAATATCTTTAAAATCCATTTTGTGCTTTGCTGGGTGCCCTCAAGGTGCAATAATCTTCTCAAACACTAGATCGGGTCTATTTTTAGCTTAGATGGAACTGTAAAATAAAACAAGTTATTGCAACAGAACCTCTCAGTCTTCTAAATTAGTACAATTTCTAAGTTGTGTTGAAATGCAAATATGTAACGAAGCCTTGTGATAGCTCATTCCTAGTTGTGGAATGACAGGAACTGGTTATGTCATTTGTTGTCGTATTTATCACAAGTCCTAATTCACAGTCTCTGGATGGAAAATGCTTTCTCTTTGTAGCACAAATACTGGATGTAGTTCCAACTGTTTCAGATTCACACACACAAATAGGTAATACGGAAAAGAATGATCTGGGCATTTGGAATTTTTTTTTCTGGCTTCAGTGAGATCATTGAAATAAGGATGATGAACATTTAGGTGTAGCCGTGTTGTTTGAGGATATTCTTTAAAAACTGAAATAGCTTTTGTTGTGTTGTTGTGCTTCACAGTATGTTAGAACCACAGGAGGTATGGGGGAGATTTCTGTGGGAACACATTTTGTAGAGAAGCTGTAACGTGCTTAAAATACAAAGGCCTGTTTTAGGTGAAAATAGCCTGGTAAAAGAAGGTAGTAGCCCTTATTGCATCATGAGTTTTCACTACCAAGAATGAAGCCGCTGACTGGCAAGCCTGCTTTTCAGAATGTCTTTTACTGTATTCATTTCAAACAGAAACCTGAAATCCACCAGAGTAAGCAGTGATAGAGGTAATTTGGAAAAAAAAAAAAAAAAAAAAGAAAAAAAACCCAACAAACAGGTTTTGTGGTGTCCCTTTCCCTTTTGAAGGTAGGTTTCCTATTTTACCATGGGGAAAAATATAGTCAGAGATTTTTATGTTAAGACCCCAGAAGGTGTGGGCCCTGCTGCTCATTGAGGCAGAGGACCTAGTGGCAAAGGGTATGGAGAAGGTGCTACTTTCACAGAATCATAGAACGGTTTGGGTTGGAAGGGACCTCAAAGATCATCCAGTTCCAACCCCCCTGTCATGGGCAGGGACACCCTCCACTGCACCAGGTTGCCCAAAGCCTCATCCAACCTGGCCTTGAACACTGCCAGGGATGGGGCAGCCACAGCTTCTCTGGGCAACCTGTTCCAGTGCCTCACCACCCTCAGAGTGAAAAATTTCTTCCTTGTATCTAATCTAAATCTCCCCTCTTTCAGTTTAAAGCCATTGCTCCTTGTCCTGTCACTACACACCCTTGTCAAAAGTCCCTCTCCAGCTTTCCTGCAGGCCCTTTAGGCACTGGAAGGCTTCAATAAGATCACCCCGGAGCCTGCTCTTCTCCAGGCTGAACAGCCCCAACTCTCTCAGCCTGTCTCCATAGCAGAGGTGCTCCAGCCCTCGGATCGTCTTCGTGGCCTCCTCTGGACCCGCTCCAACAGCTCCATGTCCTTTGATGCCTCAAGTGTATTTTACTCGTGAGGTTTGGTATCGGGATCACCAGCTGCCTGAGCCCAGTGTCAGTCTCGGGGCAGGAAAGCACTGCCCTCAGTAGCAGATGATAAAGTTTTGGGCTGTTTCAGGAAATAAGAGATAAGCAATGACCTGGGTACTGAAGGACGGACCAAACAACCTCCAGAGACCCCTTCCACCCAAACTGATTTTGTTTCTAATCGGCTGACTTATTGTAATGCATTTTATAGTTAAATCCATTCTGTTATTCATGCAAGATCCACCCAAATCAGTTATTATATGATTTACTAGCAGTAGCTACTATTATTTTTTAATTTTAAAATATTTTTTTTTACAATTGCCAGTTGACGTGATAGTAATGCCGCTAAGTCTGGGGATATGTTCTATGATGTCACTAAGTAGTAAGGTGAAGCTGTAACAAACTGATCAGTACCTATGTTAAAATGTTAGAAACAGTCTAGATAACATATGAACAGCTATTGAAATATTTATCTTATTTTTTACTTTCTGTATGGGCTTTCTCTTTCTTCCCTATCCCGAGCCTGCAAAACTTCATGTCTCTTGACTGCTCATCTGTTCTAAGCCAGTGCTGGATCGCATTCACACCCTCCTTTGTCCCCTCTCCCCTCATGCAGGTGAGGTTATAAGCAATTTGGGGTGTAAGACAGTTAGGTCTGACGCTCCCATGAGTAATTCCTGCCGCAGACAAGAGATTTCTGTGCTCTGCTTTCTTCTGAGTGGGAAAGTTGGACATAAAAAGGGTTCTCATGAGGGCTTAGGTAATGTTTGGGAATTTGTTTCCCAAGGAGACACGGAACAAGGGCAAGGAAAGCTCTTCTGTCTAAGAGGGGAGGGCTTGTTATGGCAGGGGGGCAGCATTCACGCTCTGAAGTGCTCTCACTCTGCCACTTCGATGGCTCTTTGTCTGCCAGCTGGAGTTGTGGGAGGCACCGTATAGGAGCCCTTCCTGTGGGCATTTGAGGAGCATACTGAAGATTAAAAGAACAAAAGCTGGGAAGGAAGAGGCTGAAAGCACAGTGGATGTGTTTCAAATCCCTTTTATTTTACACAGTGTTGTCTAAATTGGGGCAGTCGGAGGTGTAATAGATTCCCTGCTGTTCTTTCGTGTCTGATCATGGGGATCCCCTAGCAAGACAGAAGGAAAATTGCTGAATGAAGTTCTCTACAAAGGACCGACAGGAAACAAAAAGCTTCAAATGGGAAACATGAAAATGAAATTCAGGCCCCCTGTTGTCTATTGCAGTCTGAAAACAGCTGAGGTCCTGCTGAAGATGGGGCATCTGAATGATTTGCACTGTACAGTGTACTATTTATCAGTACCAGGTACACAGGAGGCGAAAAGGTGGAGTGGAATTTAGGTGAGGATCAATGTATCGACTGCAAAACCTGCAAACAGGTTTGCAGTCTTGTTCAGCGAAAACCAGTCCCGAGTAGTTTGTTACAGGAGTTAAAAATGCTGTCCGTGGTTTAATAAGGAGCTGCTGATCTAATGGGGCCCAGGAGAGGAAACAAATCACTCTCCTAAAGTTTTTATTCATCTGTTTTTTTTACGTTTACCCAGATTCTTTCACACACACCCCCATCGTTTGTGTATTGTAGCCATATTTTTGTGTCGCTGATCAGCACTGTTCGAACTCTCCGACTTGAATATGTTGGTATCGAGAGGTAGATAGGGACATGAAAGGAAATGAGAAGGAAAATAGGCATAAAGAATTACATAGCAGGGGACAAACCGACCCCTGACCAGATGTTCAAGTATCCCTGAACCTTAGATTTTCCCCAAAATGGAGACAGTCTAAATAAGCTCCAGTAATTAAAACAGTTTGCAAACAGTGTGTAGTACCTCTGTCAGCTGCTGCTTTGTTTAAGTGAGAAAAGAAATGCTTAAAGAAAGTAAGTTGCTCTTTAGGATGGAGCTATTCTACCTATTGCAAGAGCGAGCTTTGGAGGGCTTTCTTTGATTGTATGGTACAATGGAAATATTTTAATGTTCTGTTTATGTAATAAATGGAAATTCACACCTGTGGTATAAATCCAATAGCATCTGTGCACTACAGAACAAAGCAAGGCAAAACTGTTAGATGAATGAGATAGAGATGGTCTGTATGGCACCAGTCTATGGATTCTAGACATTTTCTTTTACTGGTATATAAGTGATGTAAATGTGTCGTGTAAAGAAGCAAGCTATCACTTTTGAACGCTAATGAAACGTCATTATGATGCCAGCTTCCTAACAGCTTTCTGTCTGTGAATATCAGTGAATTCTTACAAGCTTCTATTTTTATTTCAAGTCCTAAGGTGGTAAACCCTGCAAGCCTCATGATTTAAAGCCCAGTTTAAATTTGACAGTTGTCAGTAAGGCTTATTGCGTTGGACTAAATGACCTCTGGCGATCCCTTACAACTAAATGATTCCGTGTTCCCGTGTACAGGAAAATTGCTTCAAATGCTGATGAGGTATTACAAGATTTTGCTGTAAAATGTATGGAAAGGAATCTCACTTTACCTAAATCACCGTTGTCAGTTTTCTTCGTGAAGGCTCATAGGACAGAATATGATTTCCCACAACCTGCTCTGTAGATTACACCTTACCTGTATTAAAAATACCAGCTACTGAAATTAAATTCTTAGGTCTTCTGTACCTTTAGACAACTTGTAGGAAAATTTAGAGGTGGAGGAAAATGGGCAAGACCAGCAAAAAAAGGGAGATCTATGGGCAGGAGAGGAGAGTCTGTGAGGGAAAGGAATTAAGCCCTTGGTGAAGAGTAAAGTCACGGACTCTGAAGTAAATCTCAAATACCTGGAGTGAGGCCATGGCTACTGCTCACTGTGTAATACGTTGCCTAACAGTGTGTTTTGAATTCATCTCATATATGTAAAAGCAATACGAGCAGCTAGGCTTTTAAAGTCAGATCCGTAAAAAATTGATCGGAACCTAAATTCAGAGAATCATGGTATGGCAGATGGACCACAACCAGAGGAAATTCAGACTTCTGTGTTTGGTTGCAATGTGCGCATCTGTATCGCTAATCCCTTACCGTGTAGTGGTGTGACTGTGCAGGGTCTGTGCGTGTAGGAATGGGCTACAACTTTCCGGTGCAAAACAGCTCACAAACTGTTCTTCGTGAGCTCCTGTTTGTGCTCATTTCTGTAACTTCCCTGTAGTTTTTTGTAAGCGATTGGATCATCATGAGGACGTTTGGATAGGACTTCTGTGGTATCATCTCCTCGCAAGCTTCTTAAGAAAGTTGTCTACATGATAGGTTAGCGAGGCCTTTAGTAAGGCTTTTGGCACAGTCTCCCATAAGATTCTCAGAGAGATGCTGATGACATGCAGGCTTCCATGGTTTCACGTCAGACAAGACGTGCAGAGGGGAGAGTGTTTCCAACAGGGCCTGGATGTGCTCCAGACCTGTCACAAGTGCGTTTATTCTTGCTTCTTGCCCAGCCCTTCTCAGTTCTGTCAGCCCCTAATACCTGGTCATGGTGGAGGAATTGTAGCTTCTTGGAGTCACTGTATCCGCAGAGTCTGCCGTGAATCTTCCGCCTGTGCATGATAGGGCATGCTCGTGTCGGCTTGGCTGAATGCTGCTTCAAGGTGTGTACAGCAGAGGTGCTGGGATTTGCTTTTGGGTTAAGCTAAACGGTATGCTCCTTCCTTTCCTCAAAATAAGAAGTCCTGAGGAATATCTTCTTTCTCACCCAGAAGGGGATATGTAAAAAGGATGAGAAATGCAGAAAATGGTAACCTTTATGAATAGTGTTCACTATATATTTTAACTTAATTTTATTTTTCTTTCCCCTTAGAGTCTCTCAGATTGTATAATTAGCTGTCACAATAATTATTAAATGCTGCATCTCTGCTTAGATGATGAGAAGAAATGAAATGACAGCCATTGCTGAAGTCGATGTCATCATCCCATGTGCTTCTAGTTGGATTTCCATTTGTTTGTTAACAAACAAATTCTTTCAGCCTCTTAAAACAATGTAGAGATCACGGTTTCAAGTCCAAACATGTGGCATGAGAAGTGGATGCGGTCATAGATTTGTGTGATTTTTATTTTTTTTTCCATCTCGGACGGGCTGTGCTGGGCAGGATTAGCTTCTTTCCACGGACACCCCTAAAGGGTTGTGTAATTCCTCCAGGGTATTTCCACTGCAGCCACTCTCCCTCTGCTTTACAGCGGTTCCTTGAACTTAGATGAGCTTAAAACATAGATCAAGTAGGGTTAAAAAGCTCCTTGCCACCCACAATGTGGGTGACTTTTTAAACTAAATTAATTTCAAAAGCTGCGCTCTTGTCTTTCCTGTTTCCAGTATTGGATTTGTGCATTAATTTGCATTTTTGTCTTCAGAGTGATAACACCTGTGCTTTAATGCAGTTGAAATTTTGATACTTGTTGTCAGAGAAGCATTTAAACCATTTTCACGTTCACAGCAGTTGACCACTGAGAGTTCAGGGATTTTTGTATGAAAGGAATTCTTGGTTTTGTCTGCCTGACACCTTGCATCCCAGTGTGTTAGTAAGCCCTTTCATCTATTTCAGCCCGATGCCATACTAAATCTTTGGAATCAGTGGTTTCACGTCTCCAACACATGCTCTTTTAGTATTTTGATGGCTGATTCTGTTTGTTTAGATTTGGCTGTTCAGATTTCTGTCACTGGGATAAGGAATTAGGTTTTCCTGAGCTTACAAATTAGATTGGTTTATATTGGGCCCACTAACTTTTGACTGCAGTCTCTCATTATAGATCTTCTTCTGTGACTTGAACAATTGTCTGCATTAGTGATTCCTTTTTTGAAGACTGCCTGGAAGAAGGAGGAGTTTGGGAGTTTTCTTGTGATAGATGTCAGGTGTCTTAACTTTTTTCTAATATTCAGACCTTGTGGCCTCGATATCTGTAACTGGTATGAGAAAACTAGTTTCCTTTAAGAATTCTTCTGTCAGTGAGAGAAGGCAACAGAACACAACCAAGAGCTTTATAAGACTCTGACCAGTGAGATAAGTAGTTTCAAATCCAAACATTGGCTGTTATGTTGCAGCTCAGATTCTAATTCTAATGTTCTCTAATTAGGTGGGCTTATGAGGAGTGCCAATAGTCTAGAGAAATGGCAAAAATAACTTTAAAATGGATTAAAGTATTAGAGATAATGTTTGGGAGCACAGCTAAATGTGGAGATTTTGAACAATATAAGTGTATTTCATCTGTGATTTAGAAAGCTTTGGGTTTTATTTTTGCTAGTATGTTTATTCATAGGTTTAAGCTCTGAATTACTTGATGATATCGTTGCCAAAGAACATACTCATCATAAAAGCAAAATTTCTAGTCATCTTTCAAGTAAAAACAGGCAGCAGAAGTCTCTACATTTAGGATTTGGTTGCGTGCCAGACTGAAGGAAGTTTCTCTATTTTTAAGTGTTACAATGTGATTAACTTTTGTAGGAGATTCAGCAGTCCGTTAAATCATGTTTTTGCAGCCATGAGCTTTCTGATTTTCATTTATTTTAATTTATATTCGCTTGTAGCGTTTAACTGATCTTACTGTGTAGTTTTATTTAGAGTCACATTTAATTGGTTTCCAAACTAATCCTCTAGATGCACTGAAATTAGCATTGACTATGGAAGTAATTATCAAAGGTTTTCCTGTCTTGTATAATGGCTAAAATATGTCTGTATTTGAAAATTTACCATATGCTACCTTTACTCTAACGAATTAGAGTGTAGTTATGAGAAAAATGGTAAGCTGGTGTGACTTGGTAGCTCAGTAAGATACTTCTTGGGAAAAGTTCTTGAAGGATACAGACCAAACCTGCAGTGTTCTTCAAAAGCATGTGTATGTAGGGCGAAGTAAAGGATGCTGCCTCTGAGTCCCGTTTCTGCCCCTCCAATTTTTTTTAAAGCAGTTGCACCCAATTGGACTGCCCAACCAGTGATAGATCACAGAATTTGCCCCTGATGGCACTACCATGTCCAGTTTTATTTATTTATATGATAAAATTGCAGGGACATGAAATAGGGACATGAAAGACTGTGTAAAAGCAAACAAAAGAAATGAAAGAGAGGAAAAGCTGTGCTGAAATACAGGGCAGAAGGAAACTTCCAAACTTTTATGGATGACTGATTTTCCCTCCTTAAAATATTTTTAAGTAAATACCAAGAGGTCAGAAATATTTCAAATACTTGCGGCCTCTTACTGCATCTGGGAGATGTTAATTTTATCCTGGGAGCACAAACAGTAATCTCCCTGAAAAACAAGTACCAAATCCAATTTAGCACTCCCCCCCACTCTTGATTTGCTCTTTGACACAATTGAGAGGCTTGGGAATCTTTTAAACCCATAATAATAAACCCATTAAACCCATAATAATAAACCCATTAAACCCATAATAATTAAAAAAATCATGTTATCATCCATGAAAACAATAACCCAGCTCCCACCAGCAGCATCCTTTGTGTCCTCCAGCACAATTTCCATCCATCCCTCAAGCTACAGTGTTTACTGATTACTGGAGAGGCTGTTGGATATCGGGAGCTTTTGTTGGGCTGAGTATAGATCAGGGGCAACTTCTGTCCCTGACGAAGACCTGAAGGAAAATTTAATCTGAAGAAAGTCGAGCTGGTGGCAAAGTGGTCCCTGAGAAGAGTTTCAGCTTGCAGCTTTAATGAGGACATACCTGTTGTGTTTCTCTCTGCTTTGTAGGCAAGTATGAATAACAACACGCAGCGTTATTTTGCTGTTTTCCAGCTCCAGCAGCCCGAGCGTAAACCCTCAATTAACCTCCTTAAATCCTGTTGTTACCCATTGCGAGCAAGAGTTGTGGATATTATTAGATTTCTTTTGAAAAGAATGATAATGATACAATTAATATTGTTGACATTTAAGCACTTGTCATTATATTTCAGAGTTAATGATCCTTCAAGAGATATTCTGGTAATTCAGATCTCCCAGAATTGTGTTTTCAAGCTGTTTGAGAAGGAAGATAATTTGTTACTCTGACTGTTGGTTTATATTCATCAAGTTTTCTTAGTAATGCTGATGCGTAGTTGGTAATGCAAATTAAAACTTCGCACAACAGATAAAGGCTGTCACCTTGTAGATTATGGGATTTCCAGTAAATCTGGGATGTATTTTCCAGGAAATAAAGTAATGGTTTATTTATAATAAATAAATATTAAATTTCATTTTTTAAAAAAAATATTTAATTTTATTTTTAATATTAAATATTCATTTCTATTCTTAGGTTCCCAAGTTTGTTTTATCATGCAGTATTTTATAATTTAGCCCGTGAGAGATGGCAAGGAGAGTAGTCCTGGAGATCGAAGGAGTTAGTCGAATAACAGCAATAGTTCCCAGAGACTCTTCAGAGGAGCATGCTTCTCCTAACTTTGAATAAACATAATGAGATGGGAGATGCAGAAACGTGCATCTCATCTTTCTGCATCTCTTGCAGCGTTGGCAAGAGGAGTTAGTCAGCAAGGGGTGGGTTTTTTTTCTTTTCTTTTTTAAAGTCTTATTTCTACTCCTGCGGATGCTCTCAGTGTAGAGAAAATAAATTACCTTAGTCCTCTGTAAAGCAGGTTCCTCGGGCCTCGCAAAACCCCTTCTGGTCGGGCCGTACTGACTTCAGTGAATTTATGAGCTCTTCAGTTGCGTGACGCTGGTGCAGTAAATTTGCCTAACAGGCTCTTTGAATAAGAACAGAGGAAAACCTCTGAGCATGCAGAGGGATGCTTCCAATTTTTCTTTTATCCAGAATAGCAGAGTCAGCTTAGTTTTCTATCCACATTTCCCAAGTGTGTTGTGTGTGATGGCAAGTGATCGAACACCAAAACTTACCGACAGATTTTGGTGTAATGTGATGGGTGGGAACTCGGGTGTTGCGGTGGTGCTCGAGTGATGGCTCCTTTGCTTTCTTGTTCCCCAGCCCTGTCTCTACAGGCACTTGAACTGATACTTTCCTTCCCTTTGGATTAGGGCTGGATGCAACAAAAAAATATTCTTGCAGGAAGCTAAGGCTGAAATGAGTAGGTTCTTTCTTCACTTGTCTGGCCTTGACGTCCCACTGCGGCGGAGGAAGAATGAGTGATCATCTTTGGAAACATGGATTATCACTTGTGCTGCCCTCACCTTTGTCAGCTTTGGCTTATTGCAGCGGGGAAGAATGTGTTCTGCACATATCCTATGCATATGTGCAAGATCAGATGTCTATGGATTTGAAGCTAGAGTGAGACAGACTGTGCTATGGGGAGTAGAAAGAAATATGGCCAATTTTGTGCTCAGTGTTTGCCTTGGGTTTTTTTACTCCTAATAGACCTTACTTAATAGAATAAATTATTAAAAATGTTGGTGTAGCCCAGAGAAAAATAATATTTATGATTTGTATCTCATTGTTACAGCTGAAAACACACAAGGATACTGGTTGCTGTAGAGATTTCAGAGCTGACATGCTTTCATACTTCCTAGGAGACAGATTTTTGGGAGCAAATGGAGAAAGCTCTGACTAGAAACGTCAGGAGCAGATGGCGGAGTCAGAACATCAGGGAGAGGCTCTTGATGTGAATGTGTGGAGTGCTGTGGCTCAGGTCACAGAGCTCAGTCCTTTGAACGGGTACTCTGGAAAGGCTGACGTGGCCAGTTTTGGCCATGAAGCCTGGATTCATACCTGCACTGTCTCTGTATGCCTGGAATGTCACAGTCCCAGGAGCGCCAAACTTGGTCTGAACTGAAACAAGCCTGAGACTTGCTGTGGTGCAAGATGGCGGTGGGTTGACTGGCTGGCTGAGGGAGCGTGGCTCAGAGGTTAGTTGGGGAGCAGATAAACTCCAGGGAACAAAACAGAGGGGTGGGATGAGAGAACAGGTGCCTCCCAAACAGTTCTCCTCTCCCGTTTTCAGTGGTCATGTGGTTATGCAGATGGTGTAGGACCTCTCAGCCATTAGTGGGCTGGAGGAAATTTGCACGACCTCCAGCATTTGAGGTCATCATTACATAATGACGCTATTGTCTCATCTTGGGATCTTTTCTGTTACTCTTGAAATTTCCCTCGTTTTCTGGTTCCCTCTTCTTGGGTTTTTTTTGGGTGTTTTTGTTCGTTTCTACGATGTCTGTCTCCCCTGTGGCCTTTGAGGGTGGTGTTGCCTACAGCAATCACGCCTGCTGTTTCTGCTGCCTCTACCAAGCCTGAATTCCTTGTATGAGCAACATCTGCAAGGCTGTGAAGACATTTCTGCCTGTAAATAGATCTGTCGCTCCTTTCAAGATCTGCTATCATCTGGTGGCCCTTTACTGACTAAAGCTTCAAGACTCTTGCCAGGCTTTTAATGTGCGAATCAGTGAGGATGAGTGGGGGTTGAAAGCCTGTGTGACGCATTGGCTGTAAGAGTTTGAGCTCGCCTCTCTTTAGTCCTGCCATAGTCTCCTTGGCTTTGTCTTTGGGACTTTCCTTGGGACTCTGGTAATACAGAGATGAAGTGTTTGCTTGCTTCTCTCCACCTCTGGTGGCTGTACACCCAGGTGATTCACCTCAGCGTTGGTAAAGAGCAAATCGTATTACATTTATTGGGATGTCGTTGGCTTCTCTTTTAAGGGTAGTGGTAAGTTCAAGCAGGGCTGATTTTTGAAGCAGGACTTTCTGAAAGCCCAGCTCCTTGTTGTGCAGACCTCCTTCTCCCTTTTCTTCTAGTCAAGGCTTGCAATATGTGCGTGCCAGCTTGTACCTGTCACAGGGATGACATTGGGATGACTGGAAGTCATCCATTTTGATACAAAGCCAGATAGTAACTGTGCCACCAGTGAGTCCTTCAGGACTTCTCCATGGAGCTGCTGCCCACAGGCTCCAAGAGGCTCTGTGAAAGGATTTTTCTGGTGGAAAGAGTTAACTTTGTATACCCTTGAGACAGGATTATTTCAGAAAACAGGTAAAACTCTCTTTCTTTCCTAGCCATAAAGAGTACATTATCTCTCTTCAAGCTTTCAGTGATAAAATGCTAATTAATGGAGATCTTAAACTGTAAAAGCCATTTAATTTGCTAAAATAATAGCATTTTCTCAAAGCTTTTTTTTTACGATAAAATCAGTTTTGATTCTTTAAGAACATGCACTTCAGTTTTAAACATATTATGCATGTACGGGTTGCCTGGAGCTGGTGGTGGAGCGCTCTGCGAGGAGAGGTCAGGCACAGCTGGCTCCAGCCAGCTCCAAGGTCCCCACAAGGGCACAGCTCACCCTATCAGCACCTCCAGTAGGGTCTCTGAGACACAGAATGAAGCATCTCCTCCTGGCAGTGAGGAGTGAGGCACAGCCCTGCAAGCATTGCAGAGGAAGAGGAGCTTCAGGCGCTGGAGCAGATTCTCCTGCAGCCTGTGGGGAGGCCATGGTGGGGCAGGAAAGGGGTGGGGCCAGGGAAAGGCTCTTAGGGGTTAGGAAAGCCCCGCTGGTGTGCCACAGGGGAGTCTGGGCTGGAGAAGGCAGCCTCTGGCACGGGCTTGGCAGCCGCCACAGATGACGTTTTGGCCTTTCCAAGTCTCTGAGGGTCGCAAAGCCGCCTGTAGGTAGGTTGGGCAGTACTTGTACAACGTAATCTGATGGTTCAGTCAGAACATCCATCTGAGATTTGAATTTGCCCTGTGCTGTGGAAGCACAGGACTACGATACGTAAAAATGCACAGAGCTAATGCGTGTCTGCACGTCTTTGGTTGGCTTCTTGCCAGTGTTACGGTGCTACTGTAGCAACTGGTTTAATTGGAGTTAATGACGATGGTTTGCCTGCTACTCTGCGTGGAAGCAAAACAGTCCTGCAGAAAGTGGAAAAGATGTTTACGCGCAAGGATGCGCACAAATGAGTTTACAACACACGTAGTCGTGTTTCTAGCAAGCAAATTGCAAAGTGGCTATATTCAAAAATTGGCCTATTCAGAAACTTTGTTCCAAATTAATCTTAAATATGTTAAAAATGTTTTATTCTCATAGTTTCTATTAGTAGTAGCGTTTCAGATCACTGTTAGTTGGGAGATTTGGTGGTTTGGCTTTTTTTTTGTTTGTTTTTTAACTTTAGCTCTTTAACAATGTAATTGTTATAACACAGCTTTGGCTTAAATTAGAGGCTAAGTATAAGGACAGACCTCACGGGTGTGTTGGAGATCCACGTCTATGAAGGTGAATCCTGCTGTTGGTATCTCATCCAGAAGCCCTGCTACTTACTCTGCATTTCCTATACTTTCCTTTTCTTTCAGTGGGACTAAACGTCTGTTACTGCATACTCTAAATGTTTCTCCTTGACCAGCTTTGTGATGGTTTTCCAGTAGATCTTTCTGACCCAAATTGGTTGCTTCCACGGAGGAAATAGAATTGCTTCTAAACTAAGCAAATCAACCATATGTTGAAGGATGCCCATTACAAGGATGTGTTCTCCATAGACTGGTCATTATGAAGTTGTTGCCAGTACTGCTTAGTGCATTGATGTAGTGCAGGGGGAAGGCACAGGGAAATTTTTCTTATTAACAATTTTAATTAACTTTTAATTGATTTCTAGTAGATAAATGGTTTCGTTACAAAGTCTTACAATCAACACCTTCACCGGAATGAAACATTCATGGAAACTTCCTGACAATTGTTCTGATAACAAAACATGAAAATCTCTTATGATCTTCCTAGATGTCTGTAGCCTCATGTCTAAAATCAAATAAATGAAAATGTCTTGCTCACAGAATGCCCTTTGTTTAATTTACATAACCTTATTCATCGTGCCATAATTTAATTAAGAGGAGGAAAATAGCAGGTCAGCATTCAGGCTATACTGAGGGCCTGGTAGCTCTGGGAAAAACATATCTATGAGGGCAGTTAGGTAATAGCCAGAATTATATGGCTGATACTGAAATTTGAGACTTTGCTCAGTACATGAGGACAAAGATATCAATTGAACAAAATCTGAAGAGTTTTCTATTGCAATCATCTGCCACTTCGGAGAGTAGAAGAATAAGGATGAAATATGATAACATTGGGTTTTGAAGAACGTGATAAACTGTAGGAAGTTAAGTAGTTCTTCAGAGTGCAATGATTAAAATATCACTACATGTGACAGAAACGTTAAGTGAAAAGAAAACTTGTAACTAATGTGTCCGTTCTAGCTATCTGCTGGCCGCATCCGTGTTTCACCTATGTACTCCGTATGATTTGGGCAGCAATGAAACACCTAAATCAAACAATGTAAAATAAAAATTCCCCTCAGACACCGCCTAACCCTAAAGATACTTCAGCATTGGAAGTATCTGAGGGCTTGACTTTAGAAACATCTGGTTTGTCTTCTGCTTCTGCGTGCAGTTGTGCGAGGCTGAGCAACCAAACGTGTATTTTCTCCTGAATAGTCCAGTAAAGCCTACCTTCTGTCACTGCAAACTAAGAGATTTTTTTCTGCAGGATGTTTTATGTTCAGCAAAATATCAGAGGGAGGCAAGCTGCTGTAAACAACGAGTGCCAAATAGCCACACAAGCATTAGTACTCTCTAGAATACTCTCCTAGCTTACCCTGTTACTCCTGTGTAGGTATGTCCTTTGTATTTAAAATGTGCATTAAAACATGGTTCTTTTTTTCTGTTTCTTTAGGCTACAGATCCAGATGCTGGTGTCAATGGTCAAGTTCATTACAGCTTGGCAAACTTCAACAATCTTTTCCGAATCACGTCAAATGGTAGCATTTACACAGCAGTGAAACTGAACAGAGAAGTAAGGGACTACTATGAACTGATTGTTGAAGCCACAGACGGAGCTGTGGACCCCCGCCGGTCAACACTCACTTTAGCCATCAAGGTGCTGGATATTGATGACAACAGCCCTGTCTTTACTAATGCTTCCTACACGGTCTGCGTGCCAGAAAATCTACCACCAGGCACGGTCTTCCTGCAGATAGAGGTAAGAAAGCATTATACTGTGAGGAAGGTGTTCTGTAAATGTTCTGCACTGCTAAGCATGTTCTTATTTCACTTCTCAGTGAGACTGCAGTGAAAAATTGGAAACTTGAGTGGGGAAGTTATGACACTCAACAGACTGAAAAATGCATGACCTTTAGACAGGTATATAAAAATACTTTGAAGCTGAGGTTCGTTTGGACATAAGAGCGATTATTAAAAACCAAACAAACAACAAAACCTACACTACTGTTGTCATTTATTGGAACATTGTTTTACACATTTGAAGTGGTTTTGATCTGTTTTTGAAAGGTCGTCATATTGCTCCTACCTGTTAATGTCAGTAGGAAAATAGAGCTTTGTCTCAACTGATTTAGAGGTTTAAGTCAAACCTAGATGTCTAACCTCACATTATAGTTATGGAGATAATAGTTACTTAGACAAGCAATTCATCCAATACCAAGTTCATCATCCAAAATAGCTGGAGTAAAGTGAAGTGAACACCTGGAGGTGTTGTCTTCTCTTCACTGACCTGGAAAAAGATACTCTGACGTGTGAGAGTTAATTGCTCAAGGATGAGCTAGATCTCAAATACAGCTGAGATCCTCTTCCCCTAAGCAGTCTGTGTATCCTCCTGATGTTTTGGTCAGCATTCTTTCACGAGAAGAACCTGTCCTGAGACGATTTCAACAGGAATGGTTTTCTCTGAACCTGACTGCAGGTAAATCTAATGTCAAAGTACAGCTACAGCAATAGCATAATGCTCCTTATCATGATCAAAATTAATATTCTTTGTCTAAATACTGGTATGAGATAAAAACAGCCGTGCTGCCCTACAGGGGTGAGATCAAACATTTGCTAAGCCAAGCGTCCTCCCCCAGCAGTGGCCGATAGCAGGTGGCCTGGGAAGAGAACAAGAGCAGACTGAGTTTCCAGGGACTCTTGTCCAGAATATTCTGCTCATTTCATGTGGCAGGTACCTCTGGAATTTATAACCTGAAGTGGATTTGTCTTCCATGTATTTGTGCAATAGTATTAAGTGCATCAAACAGTACTAAAATAATACGACAAAATGAAATTTGTTTGCAGTAGCTTGCTTTTTTATGTTCTTTAAACCTAGTAAGGATTTTTCGTGCAAATGGATTTTGTTTGGGTTTTTTTCTGTATGACGTGCTCTAGGCGAAGGACGTTGATCTCGGTTCTGATGTTAACTATCGAATAAGGACACAGGAAGCACTACAGTATTTTGCATTGAACAAACACACAGGCGAGTTATCGCTTCTGAAGTCCTTGGATTACGAATCATTCTCTGACACAGAAGCAACCTTCACCTTTCTTGTGGAAGCCTTCGACAGCAAGGGCACTATGCCTCCTGGTCTCGCTACTGTCACCGTGAGAGTAAAGGTAAGAGGAGTAACTTGTCAGTTGGTAGCATCATCTCCTATTTGTTACAAAATACTTCATCAGCCCTTACAGGTGTCCTGATGAAACCCCAGAGCACGGTAGCAGTACGTCTGCTTTCCTGCTTTTTCAATTGTGTGAAACTACTGCCTGTTTCTGACAGCAACTTGTTCAGTTAAACATATGCCTTGTAACATCTATAATTACTTTGCTATATGCCGTTACGTAGTTAAATCTTGGATCGTGGATTTATGAAGTGCAAGAATACCTGAGACATGCATAAACCTTTAGTCCTTTAGAATCCCTGAAAGGTTGAAGTAAGTATCTAATGGAATTGTTTGCAAAAATGACACCATCACGTTTCAGTTAAAGCTCTCGTAAATCGTAGTTTTATGAACCGTTCAGGTGTATTGAGTGCTGATGTGGCACACCACATCCTAGATGTCAGATTCTGCTGCTAGAAAACACAGAGCTGCAAAGGAACGGGCTTATTTAGTGGTCTGGCACAATGAATCGTTTCTGTGCAGTGAGTTACAGCATCACCTCTGGGTTTCAGTTATCTCACCAGTAGTATGGGGATAATGGTATTCTCTTTGGTAACGATCCACAAATGAAAAGCATTTCTAGCTGAAACATTAGCACTTACCCATCTTAATTTGGTTGATGTGCTCATGTCCAAGAGGAGAGGGTGTTTTAGATGCTCTAAATCGTGCCTCCTTGCATTGACAACGGTGCAGTGCTGGAGCCAGTCGGTCTGGTCCTTTTGCGCAGTTACTTCGTCCTTGTTGACTTTGTCAGCGAAGAACCGTGAGCAGTGGGAAAGAAGAGAGTTTAATTACTTGTATTTTAGCTAAGAAATGAAAATTGTAACAGGAACGAAAGCATAACTCACAAATGTGAACTTCGTATCTGGCAACTTCAGTTTAAATGTAAGTCTGCGGGAAGTATTTAGCATGTATGAATCAGTCTCGGGTTCAGCTTGCTGTGTATCTGCAGATGCTATGAATTGCCACATGATTTTGAGTAATTCTGTTTGTCAGTCTCTACTGAGCTCAGAATTATTTTAGGGACAGTAAATGTCTCCGGTTATTAGTTTCGATGACAATGTAAGAAGGCGTCTACAATACCTCTCTGTCTCTGCAAAATTTCTTGGACTGAGATGCAGGTCACCTGTTTCCTAATAGTCTGCACAATTCCCTGGCACTTTCCAAGTCAATCAAAGAAAACATAGCTTTTGACATCATTCCCTGGGCCTTTTCTGTTATACTTTTAAGGAAGATGTTACTCGAACCTTTTTTTTTTCCTGAAAGAAACTTTTTCCCAGCACAGTGAATTTTTGAAAGAATTAAGTGTTTGGGTGGTTCTGATGGCTTTTTTTTTTTTAAAAAAGTACTTGTTTTCCAATGGGAATGTGTTCAGAGAAAAGCTGCAGTCTGTGTAATAGGGCTGACCCAGCTGTATGATTGTGCATTTGTGTTGTGTTCATTAGTGACAGGGTACAGGGGACCAGTACAGCTCAACTTGGTGGCCTTAGTGTAACAGCAGCTTGTGTATTGAAAAGGAGGTGGTGTGGGAATAGCAAACTCAGGAATGGGATTAGAAAGATCAAAAAATAGGTTTCTCATTTTCTTGGAAACTCTTCCCACACATGAGTAACAAAAAAAAAAAAAAAAAAAAAAAACCAAAACAAAACGAGAAGCATGATCATACTTGTTTGGAAAGGCAATATGTGAGAGGCTGGAATACTGGGCTGGAGCCAGGAGTAACGATTTGTGCAATAAAAGGTATTAGGCTGGGGCCAGAACAGGGCCTGAAAGTGAGGACAAGCAGCTTATATTTTAAATTAAAAAGAAAATAAATCAAAGAAACTGTTAAGAGAGTGTTATACTCAGCTACAGGCTGACTTTTGCAACAGATCAGTGGACATAATTATTATATGTATTGCTGAGGTTAAGATGATGCTTGGGTTCCAGCCTTGAATTAGAGGCAGAGCAGTAGTTTTTTTGAGTGGCAGTTGAGAGGATGGGGAAGGGCTTGTAGGAAAGTGTTACATTTTTAATATCTCATTTTGTTGGGCAGATGTCATTAATAGTAGATGGTAGAAACTTAGAACCTTGGTCACAAGAGGTGCCTGGAATAGAGAGAATGGTTTAATTTGAGCTTATAGATGAATTTTCCAGATACAAAATGTACAGAGGGGAGGAAAGGTGGAGATGGCAGTCAGAGATTTGTGCATGAGATGAGAATGATGTGCAAGAGGACAACTTGAATGGTTGATTCAAGAGACAGAGCAGCAAGAGAGGGATATAGAGTCTTGGCTTCCACTGAGACCAAGATGAAAAGCAGGCCTCAGCTGTGAAAAGAAATACGGAAGCAAAAAGTGCATCACAATATAGTTTGGGTTTGTTCTTAATGGGAAAGCCTGACGTTCTCCCTTGTTCTGAAGGTGGAGAGCTGACGTGCCTTCAGAGAGGGTGAAAAGTCCTGATCCGCGCAGAGAGGGCAAGGCACTAAAGTTCCTTGAGGATCAAGGTGGTATTTACAGGGCACTGAATTCATCCCTAGGTCTTGAAAGCTTGGTGACGTGGTTATGCAGTGGGGTAGAGCCTCGTGCACAGCGTGTCACCTGATTCCAGTCCAGCCTTCGACTCCTCGGCCATCGTAACCACGGTCCGAGCTGCTGCTTCAGGGCGTAGCTAAATAGATAACTCCTCATGAGCATGTCCACTGTTTCACTGGAGTCATTCAAGACTTTTTGTTGACCAATTAATACGTCTGCAGAGGGAATTGAAGGAGTTCTAAACCTCACTATTTCTGCCAGACCGTCTGCCAAATTGGAGCCTGCGTCAGGGACAGGGTGCTTCTGCGTGGGGATGAGCATCCCTCCATCATGGCTCTGGAGTTGTTGTTCCCACTCAACCTGTCTTTTGCTCCTGCTCTCAGACCAGGAACTCCATGTGTCTGTTTCTTCTCAGTAGTAAATGTGCTTTTACTACTTTGTGTAGAAGATCTTATTAGAGTAATTCTTTTAATACAGTGTTTGCGACCCTAAGTAGGAAATGAACCCAGTGCAGATACACTGGAGACCCTAACACAACAGTCGTGCAGGTTGCAGTCTGTAGTAACCCAAAATTGAACTAGAGACAACCAGAAGCAAGCATTCCAGCAGTGGTGGGTCCAAGCAGGGAATTCATGTAACCCTTAGGGATTCAGTCCCTGTAAGCCTCAGAGCATTATTTGTGTTACAGAGGTCTCCGAGTCCGTTTGGGCTTATGCCGCTCTGATAACTTTTGTTGTTTTTCCCAGTCCAGCTCTTAACAGAAAGCTTTGTAGTTTTTACTGTGTGATAGGATTCTGCTAACCAGCTATGGACAACAGCTGACGTTTTCATGTCATTTATGCAGTATGAAACGGAATGAGCAGCAGTACGGTGTACCCATAATCACACTGGTATTTGGGGCTTGGAGGAGAGTGGATGCACACAGCGGCTTTCTTTACGCTCCCGCTTTCAGCCTTTGGCACATCAGGTTACAAATAGTTTGTATTAACCTTCCCTGAGCTTGAGCAAAACACAGATTGCGTAGCAGAATAGTCACTGTGGAAAAACCTACTTAATCTGTTACCTGCATGTCAGTATTGAAACACAGTATTGAGTTCTGCTGCAGCCAAATGGCCCTTTACATCGTATGGGTATCTTACAGCTCCATCTTCAAAGAAAACCAAAGGTAAATTAATGAATTGTTGCTTACTTTCTGGTATTACTGAGGAGCAATAGTATCAGTGGCGTTGATTTCTTCTTGCCAGAAAGATGCAAACCACCTCAGACTGAGATTTTTCTTTTTTCCCCAGTTCTCAGACTCCGCTCAATGCTGGCATAACTTTAGACCTTAACCCAAAAGTAGTAATGAGTCATCTTGTCTTGGGATGGCATGGGAGATTGCATCCGGAGTAACTGAGGATTGTAATCTGATCTGTAATGAAGAACACAACACTTTTTATTTTATCTGTTTGATTTTTTAATAGATTAATTATACAGGTTAGACACAGCACATTTTCTCAGTCTTGAAAGCGTAGTTTAAGGCATAAAAACATTAGCAAGTCCAAGAAACAATTTGTGTGCTATTTTTCAGTGGTTTGCTGCTGCCAACGCATAATTTTTGTCACCATGAGAACAGCAGAGATTGACATTCCCTTGGTGGCTGAGAGGGCTGAGTTGTTTGCTAAGCGTTCCTGTAGTGCGTATTGCAGTACGCACAAGAATCCACTCACAACCTAAGTGTTTCCTCCTAGTGGAAGAAGCAAAATCATTACTGTTGAAATGGTGCGCTTGTTAGTAGGATTTAGCGTTCGGAAACAATTACTGTGGTAATAGAGCTTCTTAACAGCAAGAGGACTAACCTTTTTCCAGTTTATATTGGTGTTAGATGAGAAATGTGTTCCTAAATACATAGTGTGAGAATTTCTGTATCATGGGGCCTGTATGGTACTTGCATATTTTATGCTGTGACCACCTCCTTCTTATTACCAGCGTTATTTTTGTATTACTTTGTCTCTTGCTAGTTTGTTATAATTGCTTTTTCTCCTCCTTCTGTGTTCTGAGATAGGTTTTCTTTTTAGTTTTTTCAAGTAGAGTATGTATTGTAATGAAGCCGTTATCTCTGGCTGGTGATTCAAAGTGATAGAGCGAGAAGAATAAATAAATAAATAAGAGAAGAATAAATAACCCAGATCTCTATGTTTCTAGCAATGCCATATCATGAGACCATCATCTTTGCCTCAGTCTTTAATAATAAGGTCAGCAGTTCCCAGGTGAGCTGGCCTTCGGTGTCTGAGTGCAGGGAGGGAGAGCAGATCGAAGCTCCTGTGATCCAAGAGGAATGGGTCAAGGATCTGCTCCTTTGGCTGGATGCCCACAAGTCTATGGGGTCTGATGGTATCCACCCGAGAGTCCTGAGAGAGCTGGCGGATGTCATTGCCAAACCCCTGTCCATTATCTTTGGGCAGTCTTGGCTCACTGGGGAAGTTCCGCTGGACTGGAGGCTGGCGGATGTTACCCCCATTTACAAAAAAGGGCGGAAGGAGGATCCGGGGAACTACAGGCCTGTCAGTCTGACCTCGGTGACGGGCAAAGTCATGGAACAGGTTATCTTGAGTGCTATTAATGAGCACATACAGGTTAACCGGGTGATCAGGCCCAGTCAACATGGGTTTATGAAAGGCAGGTCTTGCCAATCAAACCTGATCACCTTCTATGACAGGGTGACCCGCCTGGTTGACGAGGGAAGGGCTGTGGATGTAGTTTTCCTGGACCTCAGTAAAGCCTTTGATACAGTTTCTCATAGTGTTCTGGTGGAGAAACTGGTAACTGCTGGCCTGGATAGGCACACCCTCCTTTGGGTTAAAAACTGGCTGGATGGCCGGGCCCAAAGAGTGGTGGTAAATGGGGCTAAATCCGGCTGGAGGCCGGTCACCAGTGGGGTTCCCCAGGGCTCAGTGCTGGGTCCAGTTCTGTTTAACATCTTTATCAATGACCTGGATGAGGGGATTGAATGTACCCTCAGTAAATTTGCGGACGACACCAAGCTGGGAGGCTGTGTCGATCTGCTCGAGGGTAGGGAGGCCCTTCAGAGGGATTTGAACAGACTGGATCGTTGGGCTGAGGCCAATGGCATGAGCTTTAATAAGGCCAAGTGCAGAGTCCTTCACTTGGGGTATAAAAACCCCAAGCATCGCTATAGGCTCGGGGAGGAGTGGCTGGAGAGCTGCCTGGCGGAAAAGGACCTGGGGGTGTTGGTTGACTACCGGCTTGATATGAGCCAGCAGTGTGCCCAGGTGGCCAAAAAGGCCAATGGGATACTGGCATGTATCAAGAATAGTGTGACCAGCAGGAGCAGGGAAGTGATCCTGCCCCTGTACTCGGCACTGGTGAGGCCGCACCTGGAATATTGTGTCCAGTTTTGGGCCCCTCGCTTTGAGAGATATTGAGCTCCTGGAGCGAGTCCAAAGAAGGGCAACTAAACTGGTCAAGGGGCTGGAAAATAAAACTTATGGGGAGCGGCTGAGGGAGTTGGGGCTGTTTAGCCTGGAGAAGAGGAGGCTGAGGGGAGACCTGATTACGGCCTATAAATACTTGAGAAAAGATGGTGGGGAGTTAGGGGAAGGGCTCTTTACATTAGTGATGGGAGATAGAACAAGAGGAAATGGGCATAAGCTTAGTCAGGGGAGATTCAGGTTGGATGTTAGGAAGTATTTCTTCTCTGAAAGGGTTGTCAGCCACTGGAATAGGCTGCCCAGGGAGGTGGTCGAGTCCCCATCCCTGGGTGTGTTTAAGAATAGGGTGGATGAGCTACTTGAGGATATGGTTTAATGGGGATTAGGGATGGTTGGACTCGATGATCTCTAAGGTCTTTTCCAACCTAGAAATCTATGAATCTATGAGACTGCCAACCAAATGCTTCGTTTCATTCCCACCGTGCCTTAATCCCAGTGGACCGTTATAAACATTATACAATGAATTTCCAGATTTAGTAAAACTGACTGTACCCCTGAACATCGATAAATGTATTGCTTTCATCAGAGAGTTCACAAACTGCAACTGCTGAACTAGTTTTTCAGGACAAGTATGCCATTGCGAGGTTAGAAGTCATCAAATGCTTTAGATCATGCATTTATATGCATTGATTGGTACTTACCGTGAGGGGGAAATTTGAATCTTTCACAATCACTATGCTAAGTCTTCACTTCCTTGGGAACTTTGCGTAAAAGCAGCAAACCAACCCTGCAGAAACATGTAACAGCTGGCCTGGTTGCTCTGAGTGGTCCTCCATAGAATCATGGAATGGTTTGGGTTGGAAGGGACCTTAAAGATCATCTAATTCCAACCCCCTCCCACGGGCAGGGACACCTTCCACTAGAAGTGTCTAGTATCTTGTTCTTCTAGACACCTTCCGCTTCAGCAGCATGACCATTCTTGCAGTCCCTCATAATCAAGTTGGAAGCAAATGGTATGATCTTGGTGGTAATGATGCCGTAGCACTGCAGAGCTCCAACCTGCTTAGACAAGAAAACTCCCTTTGTTTCTCTGACAACCTGAACCTTGAATCAGAACAAGGAGAAATAAAGTTAGTTTGCCTTTCCAGGATGGGAGCATTAGAAGAAGCTACATTTTTGTGGCCAAATCACCCTCTCAAATCAAACAATTGGAGCCTACAGTAAAGCGAAGATTTCATGTTATGGTGAGATTTAATTACAATAATAATGAAGATCATCTGCCAGAAGTTATACAGATAATGAAGGGTGCATGGAATATAAGATATTAGTGAATCAGTTAAGGTCAAACACATCATCAGTTCTACTATTTTTAAATTAAAACTTAAGTTATGTTTTTTAAATAAATTTACATCCATGAAGTTAATCTTTCCTTTCAAACATTAACGAAAACCATTTCCCATTTAAAGGATAACAGGGCAGTCCAGCACAGCAGCAGCACATAACTTACACAAAGGTAAAAAAAAAATGAGCTGTATTGCCTCCAAAATGTAATTTATGCTTATTTATCTCTATTCTAGTGGCATTAATGGATAACAGGCATGGTGTTGGACTACGGTGCCAGTAAACAGATTTTGATTTTTTTTTTTCAGTCTCAACTTATCTGTTCAATCATTTTCTAGTCATTTATTGCCTCATATATTCCACTATGAATATTGTCCCTTAATTTATATTATGAGCCACTTTAGTGCTTGCTGAACACTAAATATGAAAAAGAGGCAGTTATACCATGTTAACAAGCCTCTATTTTCTATAGCTTCAAAGAAAGATCCCTGTGCAAAGAAGCACTGCACCCAATTAAAGACAAAATTCCAAGTGCCAATTGATGCAGTTTGTCATGTTATCTTGTCAGCATCGTCACAAAGATCAGGAACTTGATGCCCAAAGCTACTCGATGTTGCTTGATGCTTTAACCTCAGGCCTTCTAAATGAGTCACTGTGGTTGATACATAAATCTAGAAGACGTTTCAAAGACTTGCAGCAAAGCTGGGAGTAGATGCCAAGTATTGGCTTATTTCAGTGGACTCAATGTAAATGTGAAATTGAAACAATACCCTGGCAGATCAGCGTGTAGGCTCATGAAGAAAGGTTTGCTTGCAGACTTTGTTCTGTGTCTTGGAGGATGAACGTGCTGGTGGCATGCGTGAACCTTAAAGGAGAATAAGAGGCCAAAAGAGTACATAAAGAATGGGAAGGGGCTTCAAGTTCTTGATACTCTAGTATCTGGTAAAGTATTTCTATATTATGCCGAGTAATGAGTTCACTTCCCCCTCCCTCCTCCAAAAGCTGCATTTTTAACAAGTCAAAACTTTGAAGGCGCTCTTATACATGTGTTATTTGAAGTGGAAATAACCACAGTAGGTTGTCCATCACGTGTATGATTATTGATAATAAAATTAACTTGCATTTGTAACAGAAACAGTTGTAAAGCTAAGAGTCAGTGAAATAAGTGTGGGGTTTTTTCCCCATTACTTTTATCATATACATTAGGAAGTATAAATTCTTCTGTGCTCACCTTCTTTGTATAAATCACAGAAACTGACTGATGAAATGAAAGCCCAAATTACAGAGGAAACAAAATTGAAAAGATCTTAAAAGAAATTACTCTACCTCAATGATTTTAAGCTGTTGTACAGTGACACATTTCTAATCCCTTTGCAGTCGGTTTGAAAGGCTGCATGTACCTGGATGTGTAATGTTCTGTTGCTGTGGAGCGCTCCGCAGAATTATCTGGGTAAATTACAACAAAACAGTCATTTAAAGTTAATAATACCAGTCTTTTAGCTGAGGGAGGAGAGCTTGCTTGAAATCTTAAGTTCTGGTTATTGCCCCAGTTCTAGATAATAGATTAAATGCTTACAGTGGTCCTTTAGGGGATTGTTAGTGGTTCTTAAGGCCTGGAGAATAATGTTGCATCCTCTCAGCTTGCACGAGTGTTTGCTCAGGGAAAGAATAGATACAGTTCAAACACTTTCATGAATATATACTTAGATATATATATATATATATATCAGTCAACTCTTGGCTCAAAGTGAACATCTGTGGTTGTATTTCGCTGTAGCTGTGTGCATGGCGTGATAGACACTTAAGGGAAGACGAAAAGAAAAAGATGATCTTCTAGTAAAGGTATTATAGATGAATAACATTTTGGTTTTCTTTCAGAAAAATAACCTTACCTGTGAAAGAGTGGTTTTCTGAAGTCACAGCTCAATTTTCAGATGTTTCAATGCTGAGTCTGTGACTCCAAATCCAGAGACCTTGTTTCAGAAGAGCTTTATTTAAAACTTATTTTAGAACTGTCATGTAATTTAAGATCACTGTGTCATGAAAGCGTATGGAATTTGCATTTTAATATTAAATTTATACATCTGTACTGTTCTGAATAAGGTTGATTAGCATCATACTGAAAGGCTTTGGAAACTTAGTACATTGAATAATAGAAATATAAGCAAATGAGGATTTGCAGAAGTTACAGAAAGAATTGAGGGCACTAGATGGCTACTACCAGTTAGCATGGACCAGAGGAAGAGATGGTAAGAAAGTATGGCACTTATAGGTGCTGTAGCTGGAATGTAACGATGGTAGGAAAGATCTCGGCCTGTGCAAACATCAATGAGCACCATGCTAGAGAGGTTTCTGCCGAGTGATAACCGGCACTTGGCGTTTCCTTTACAGCTAAGCAGAGCTTCAGGAACTCGTTGCAAAGCATAGTGGCATCAAAATGAACACATTTCCTCACTCAGGCCCAAAAAATGTTCTGTTGAAGGGCAAGATAAGGCCTTGTGGCAGAGGTCAGAGATCTGTGAGTCCTTGGGTGCTTGTTACAAAGGGCTCACTTCCCGCTTTCCTGTTTTTTTCATGAACTGGTAGTTAACAGATGAAGAAATTGAAAATTATTGTGAGAGATGAGTGTGGGCGAGGCTGCCCCATGTGGGACGATGAGCCGAGGCCAAGGGTGACCCGGTGTGGGCAGTGCCCTCCCTGGCCGGGCACAGGTCCCGGTGGGGACAGAGCTGGGTGGGCAGACCAACAGGCTCCATCAGCAACCCCAGACGTGCTGAGGGCATGAAGCAGGTCTGGTGTCTGCCCAGGGAGTCCAGCTGGGAGCAAAAGGACAGGGGGCCAGCAGCAGGGCTGGAGCCTGGTGTCCTGTGGCATCACTGGAGCAGCACTGAGGGCTCCAACTGGGTGGCAATGGGGTCCCACGCCCGGGGCGGGCAGGGTGTTGGGGGTGATGAGGTGAGGCCAGTCACACCGTCAAGGGTTATTAGTGCCCTTAGGGCCGTGGTATTGTCTGGCCTTTAGGCTTTTTTCGTTCTGCTTATTTAGTAATGAAGTATCTTGGATTTTATTTTTTTTTAAAAGAGGCACTGAGTGACATCTTTGTATGGTTAAAGAATGCAGAAGAGGAATAATGATTTTCAAGTACAGCAATACCAAAACACCCCTTTCCTTTCTGTAGAAGAGAGTTTCACGGGTATCAGAGGAATGTTAAATGTGCCCTTGGAAGTCCCCAGACAGCAGGGGATTATTAAACACTTGGAGGCAGCTCAGATGGGAAGGCACCAGCTCTGGTAATGTGCACATAGACTTAAGTGGCAGATGCTCAAAACAAAATGACAGCAGGAAATTGCAGATACATATCTGTAGTTGTAGAAGAAGATTGGGAAGGTCTGAAAATTCCAGTGTGTGACATATGCTGTGCTTTGAAGTAAACCTTTTTACTTTCTCCCTTTGTGGGATTATATTATGTACGTTTACCATTAGTGGAAGGAGGGATCACTTAAAAAATACATTTTTTTTTCCCTATTTAATACACTCGTGATAAAAGCCAGCAGACTGCGAAAGGAGCTATAACTGCCTAATATGCATTTATTAGCTCCGACGCCGTTCAGTCACACTGTGTTTTACAGTGAGGGAATGTTGGTTTCCACTTAAACATGGTTAACGCGAAACCTTGGCATCAGCAGGTATAATCAAAGAGCACAGTCCTCATGTGGTAGGAAAAACGTATGGAAACACTTAGGAACGCTGTAGGAAACTACTTGCAAACCAAGAAAATGTAATATTTAAGAAGCTAACGAACTTAATGAGTGATATATTGTTTTTTCAACATCAGAAATAGGAGAGTAAAACATTTCCTCAAAGACTTTTGGAATCTTTATGGGGAGATGCTTTCTGCTCAGCAGCTCAGCACAGAGGCAAGAAGAAAGGGAGGCTTGGTGCAAAATTGCATTTGTAATGCAGGCTCCCCAGGTAGGCACCTCTGTTGATAACGGTGAAAATCTTCTAAAGTGTGATTCTCTTAGTGGTCTAGATGAATCGATAGAATCTGTGATTTTGGTGTTCTTTGACAGGAATTTGTCCCTCTGGAACTGTTCAGCGGATTGCTAATTAGATTTTGCAATCACAAATTACAGCTATTTTAATAAATAATCAAAACTTCATTATAATTAAATCACATAGTACCAAAAAAAGGAATTAAAAAATCAGACTGCTTTTGTAAGCTTCAAAAAATCCAGAACCTAGATGACTAGCTGTAAAAAAGTATAACCCTGTTTTTGTAAGATGGAAGTTGAGAGAGGGTAGAACATGTTGGGGTTTATGGGTGATGGGGAAGGAGAGGCTCCACTCCCATTTGGGAGGGCTGCCCTCTAGTGCACTGCAGGCTGAAGGCAGCGTTTTTTTTTCCCTGCAGTAACAGTGTTCCCTTTGAAGGATGCAAGGGCATTTGCACAAATTATTATGCCTGAGATAGGTACAGATATGTATATGTAAATATATGAGTATACCTGTAAATATATATATGTCTCAAATGTGTCATCTGCAGTTGCTTCCGTTTGTGTGGAGATAGCTGATGAAAAATTAACTTCAGTTTTTACTCGTCTTTCAGTAAGATTTATACCAAAATGCATTTGCAAAAAATTCATTATTCTTTAGAAAGTCTTTAGGTTAGGGGTAATATTCAAATCAGACAAGTCTGTCACTCATTGTGATGTTGCATTTTGTTAACTGAAACCCGATAACAGTCATGAGCTGCAGCTGTAGTTCCTGGGACTGAGAAGGAGCCACATCCTGAGCTCATCACAACTGCCTTGCTCTCAGGAACCGCCAGGAAGGAGCTGTAATCCCAGCGTATCCAGCTTCTTCCTTCAGGAGTGATTTTCCAAATATCCTAGAACTGCCATAGCATAGTTAAGGGGCAGGGATGGTGCGAGGAAGAAGGCAAACATTTGAATCCAATTTGCGTGTCTCCCAGATTAGTGAATGAGGAGGAAGAGGGGATGGTTTCACCCAGTTTCATCAGCTGTTAAATGCTGATACTCTTAGTGACAGACAAGCATTAAAGGTCTCTCAGAGTCCCCATAAACCAAAACTATATTAATATCTCTGAAGTCTGTTGAAGTTTACACATTAATTTTATGCTGGCAGCGCTGTACTGCAGGTATTTTTCTTCTGCTCTAGTTGTGTATCGCCTCCCACGTCGGCAGTCACCACCTGTCTAGGAGCACCTAGTTTAGTATTAGTACATTACAGCTAGCGACTGTCTTAATGATTTTTAAATTACATATTGATTTGCTCCTTAATGCCTTTCCTCCCCTACGCTTTGTTTCTCCTCATTGGCATTCCTAGACGACTATCCTAGTTCACCAACATCATTGTTCAGCATTTTCATAATCTTTGCAGGCAGGTGAGTATGTGTTTCCTACAAACCTTTTGCTAAATAACAACCCTTTAAATCTTGTGAATGAGGTGTGTCTTGTTCAGAGGGTCAGGAACTTGGTCAGGACGTGGGGTCATTCACCTGGTAAGGGTGACATCTGAGTTAAATGAGTCGGCATCAAGCAACCTCTTAATATGTCTTCATTTGCTTTTGAAGGTACTAACATGAATTCTCAAGAACAGTAATTTTTGAGCATCTCTCCCATATTGTGCTTCCTTCATGCTTGATTCTTAATCTTTGTGCAAGGGAAAGGTGTAAGGATGCGTCCTGTTCTGCTTTTATGTGCTGCCCAGTGCGAGCAATGTGAAACAAAACCAAGCAAAAAGTGGTCGACAAAGAGCATCTGTGTTGGGGAGAAAGTGTTGTGGTTTTTATGCTTTGACTTTCACTCTGTTTTGTAAACAAAGATTTTTAAAAATACAGTAAAACTGCAGCTGGATTCACAGTGACACAAAGGCCGTTTGTATTTATATATAAATATGTGGCTGCTATTACCTTTCTGTCACAATACACAGCCCAAGTATTTTCAGGTGGGACATACAGAGAATTCATTACCTCTATTTTCCATTTACATATTTTTGTGTGTGTCTGACAGTTCATAGCAGCCTGGATTCATGTGACTGAAGCAATGAAGTGTGAACAGTTGTAAGATGCTGCAGTTTGGCCTCAAGGGCGCGCGTAGGATTACACCCCACTCCTAAAAAGTGATGATACTACTACTTACTACCACTTCGTGGAAGGTTGCTACCCTATTCCTAACCTGTGGTTAGGGATTGCACTTACATGCTGCATCCGTTTCTATGCAAAGTCAGGTTTAGTGGTGTTTTAAGCAGAAGCCATTGGGTACAGCATGATCTTCAATTATTTAGCTGTCCAAAACCACGTCTGTCTGTGTCTTTGGCCACCAGTAACGACAGAAGCCTAGTACTTTCTCTAAATGTTATCTTTTTGCCCAAAGTCCCCCTGTGATGAAAACTTGAAAACTATTTCTCTCCATCTGTCAGGAAATGCTGAACACTACTCACTCTGAAGTCCACTTTGATGAAGAAGGTTGAATTGGGGACATTGACTACTGGGGCACAGGTCTTGGAGGTGGGATGGGGCGGATCACACCCATGATCTCTGGAGCTATTCACAGAAAATACAGTTGTGCTTTCTTTCTGTGCTATAAGAAAATCAGATCTAGACTGTATTCCATCCTTGATGGTGGTGTTTTCACCAGAAAATCAATAATTTCTTTTCGTGACCTTTTTGATACCTTTAAGTGCCTGTAATAGTTAAAGAGAAATTACACCAGTTGAAGGAGATGACAATATGTGAATTTCTCCAACATGTCTCTTAACAAATCTCTGCTTGTTCTGTTGAGGGTTGCCCAGAAGAGTCATCTCAACCATAAAAAGCCCATTTCCAGGTCATGTGCATGTTTTGCATGTCAACCTTCTGCCTGCCCGTTCTGCTTACAGCAGTTATTTATCGCGGACATTAGTGGTGGGTACGTGAGACTCCATCACCTGTCTGCAACGACAGTCTTGCTCTCTCCGAAGTGCGCTCAGCTGCAGCTGCATAATGAGAAGACCTGCGGTGATTCTTATGGGCAACTTTTCTTTTGATAAAAGTGGAAACATTTAGGCTTGAACTCTGCTGTAAAAAATTAGTGGCTGCTTTAAGATCGGGGAAGAGATGAGCCCGGAGGAAAAGCACATAGAGCTGTTCTGTCTAGGTAGGACTGAAACGTTTGGTGCCTGTTCATTCGCTCGGCTAAGGTTTATGAGGCACAATCGTTCAGAAGACTTGTCTTAGAGAAAAGGTAAGTTAGAAAGGCAGAAGGCTTTCTGTCCCACTTTTTTCTTTGCATTCTTGTGTATTTTGTACTGATCCGTGTATCTTAAAAAATAGGTGTGTTAAGGAGGATGGCTTAGTCATTTTCTGTAGCAGAAGATGTAATCACAGAGTCACAGAATGTCAGGGATTGGAAGGGACCTCAAAGGATCATCTAGTCCAATCCCCCTGCTGGAGCAGGACCACCTAGATTAGATCACACAAGAACGCGTCCAGGCGGGTTTGGAACATCTCCAGAGAAGGAGACTCCACAACCTCTCTGGGCAGCCCGTTCCAGTGCTCTGTTACCCTTACTGGGAAGAAGTTCTTCCTCATGTTTAAGCGGAACCTCCGATGTTCCAGCTTATACCCATTTCCCCTTGTCCTGTCATTGGACTGAGAAGAGCCTGACTCCATCCTCATGACAGTCACCCTTTCCATATTCATAAACATTAATGAGGTCCCCCGTCAGTCTCCACTTCTCCAAGCTAAAGAGACCCAGCTCCCTCAGCCTTTCCTCAGAAGGGAGATGCTCCACTCCCTTCATCATCTTTGTGGCGTATCGTCTTCAAACAGGATTACGCTTACCAATACCTTAAGTCACAGATTTTTCAGGCTCTAAAGTCACATACAGGTATTCAAAAGATAAAATAAACATCACACAGTGATTCCCCCCACCCGTCAGTGAGCAAACAGCAGAGCGTGATCTCTTGCTGCTACACCAAAGAAAAAAGACCAGATATAGATATGGCTGTGGATTTGCAGGTGCACAGAGACAGATGAATTCAAAATAAATGAATGAATGCAGACAAAAGGCTGGGTTATTCCAGAAACTTCACCTGCTTCATGGAAGTGATCCTAAACATCCAGATCATGGGAAGCAGAAGCCGCAAAAAAATGTGTTATAAGCGTAGTATTGGGTCGTTACCCCAGGTGGAAACTTCATAGGACAGAAGGTGGCTTTTCTGTGTACATGCAGTTGGTAAAAGGTTGCATCCCACGGGAAAACTTTCAGGGACTACAAACCAAAGCAGTTCCTGATTTACACAGTGGTGAGACCTGTGCATGTAGTGTTGTATCATATTTCCTGTCACACTGGAGATCATTTTTAGTATTCCATCCTTAAATGCCTAGGATTTCTTGACTCATGGCTACTTTGTGTGTGCTTCAAATAAAGTAATTCCCTGTCTTTTCTTTGGGGTAGAATGGCTGCAAATGGAGCCTTACGGTGTGAGACTGCTGTATGGTGTTGGTTTCTTTGCCCCAACGATACGTTGCTCTGGAGTGGAGTTTCTGGGAGCAAAATGGAACAAAGGATCGCTTATTTTACAAGCGCAATGTCACTTTGAAGAGGCTTGAGAAACAAGACTGTTTATGTAAAATACTCATGGCTATTAAATTCTCAGATGAAGTTATTTATTTTCTTGCAAACAGGTCAAGAAATTGAAGTTGTAAGATTCAATGCCTGTAATTCCATGAAAAAATGCTACTGTGTTTGAATTTGAATGTTTTTCCTAAATGTTTTCATTTGAGTGCTCTCCTGGTTTGAATTGCCTAGTAGTCACTTTTTGATGATCCAGTTGTCTCTTTAAAAATCAGAGAAAAAGCTTCCTCCAGTGCCTTGAAGCCTTGAATTGCAGACCTTTCAGCATAAACCACTTGAATTATTCAGGTGTTTACCATGTGGACTCGTAAGAGTCTTTTTTTTTTTATATATATGTAGATGTTTATTACACCATCCTTTCCTCTGATGAGGCATGGATGAATGTTTTAAATGATCATGGAATATAGCGTGCCCACCTGTATCGGCATCCTGCGTTTGGAACATCAGGAGGTGGTAGAGGATGGTATAAACTTTGCGTCACTGTGTAAACTTTCAGTAGCTGTGTAAGAGATGGGGGGGCACCTGTGTTCCCCCAGAGCTCCGGCACACACAGTGCTGTAAGGGGGAAAAGTCTGCTCTTCATTTGTGGATCAGTAAAGTCGCTCTTGTGTGCCGAAGGCATATGATGCTGCTTATTTGTTCTGCAAAAAAAACCCAGAAAATTTTGTCTATGTTATCCATATGTGCAAAACAATGGAAATAGTAGTGTGCAAAAATGAATAAATCTTTTCTTAATAGGATTCAAGCTAGGAAGGTGGCTCCACAGAAAAAAAAACTGAAAGTCAAATTTATTAGTAGAATAAACGTTGTGATTTAGAGATGTACGTTTAATTTTTTTAAAGGAGCATAGAGATGCATTTTCTGGAGCTCTCAGTGAGATAATTTTGACAAAAAATTATTTTCTGACAACTTCTGAGAGTCAGAATGAATGACTTTTTAATAACCTGGGATGCTGGTTGAGTTTCTGACTGTTCTCGTCTCCTGATGCGTGAGGAACGTGTCACTGAGAGGGCTGCATCTCCCACACAAGGAGGTACCCACGGATGCATACAGACGTTTATGGCTGTGCACAGATGTATAACTGGCAGCGTACGTACGTGCGTACACACACCACTGTGCCAAGAAATGGGGCTTAACTCAAGCCTTTGAAGCTTCTGTTTGGCAACGTACACATCAGCCCAAAGAGCACCATTTTTGGCCCTCACGAGGTGTTGATGCTAATCTGACACTATGTTTTCCCTTCACTTGTTGCATATTAGGGGTAATAATATGCAGCAGCTCATTCATTTCAGAAAATTACCAAAGCCCTCTTGTGGCCTGCTGCTAGAGAAGCAGGTGTCATGGAAATCTCTGCTTTGTTTACTTGTGAGACTGCGCTGTGTGCTTTTCTGCAGATTTTCCTTCTGATGATCTGTCTCACATGAATATTTTTTGGAAACTTTGGCACCTTCCCCTCGTGTGCTGGTTTTGTGTGGTGCTAATGAAATTGAGAATGGCAAACAGGCTTCCTAATGAGGAAGGGGTGATTGGGTAGAGTTTGAAAAAAAACGATTGTGAATGCATCTATAATTTTGTTTGAACTTCAGAACTAAACTCTTAATTATGTTTTTCAGGATATGAATGATTACTCTCCGGTGTTTAGCAAAAAGCTCTACAGGGGAATGGTTGCTCCTGATGCAGTCAAGGGCACTGTTATCACTACTGTTTCAGCTGAGGATCAAGATCCTCCGGTAAGCAAAAAGGTTCTATTAATACTCTGCGCCCACAGGGGAGTAATCTTTCACCCTCATAAGCGACCTAAGATCTCTGAAACAAAGGTGATTATTAACGAGTTTTGCAGAGCAGTAACTCACACGTTTTTTGTCAGCCTGTCCTTTGTCGTTCTGGACCAAGGCTGCATTGACAGCGAGTGTTCATGAAGCTGGCAAATCAATGATACAGCTCTGTTCTGTCAGGAAGATTTTTGGAAAGCTCTTTATCCGACTTCACAGTGTCGATGAATAAGAGGAATAGGCAGGAAGGGAAGCTGTGCTTGTCTTTGGTACAGTTCTGCAGCTTAAAGAGGAAACAAACCACAACTTTTTAAGATTGTAGCTTTCTTGATTTGGCAGTCCTGGTGTGTTTCCAGTCCGAGACATCACAGGGTCTCGTGGAACCGTCCAGCTCACCAGCCAGCCCTACTGCATGTGCTGTGTTTGAACCCAGTGCACCTGTGTTGGGAATAAAGCTTATTTCTGCCACTGGCTGTTATCACTGTTCCCTGGTGAAGCACTTGATTGACAGAACTGGGCACGTATTTTTGACTTGTTAGCTATTCTGAAGGGTAATACCAATTTCTGTAATCAGAGGTTGATGAACATTGGTGACCAGATGATACACTGAGGACCATAAAAGCCAAAGATGTTCTGCCAGCCAGGTTTAATTTTTAATTGTTAGTGTTTGGCATATTAAGGAGAATAATCCTCTGGGAGAAGAGTTCAGAGAGAATGTGCCATGCACATTCAAAGCTGCTGGCAGTCCTTTGACACAAATCAACTGTAGCTTAGCTAACTATCCTACATAGTAATTTATTTACCGCCCAAGGACAGAAATGCTAAAGCAGTGTTTCTGTAAGGACAATCCTGCCATCCCCTTGTAAAAAATCCTAACACACAAAGGTAAGTAAATTCCCTGCAGGGGATACGTATCAGAGGGGTATTACTGAACTTGGAGGCATTTAAGGTCGTTTATAACAGCTGAAGATGTGGACTATTGTTTGTTCAAAGTATGTGAAAGACAGTAGGATCATCAAATAGGTAATGAGTAGCAGTAGTTGTTGATTAATAGTGTTACAGAGTACTTAAGGGATGCGGCAGCAGAGGACATAGACATTGCTTGAGCAGAAGACAAAAGAAATTGAGAGGTGTGCGTTAATGGCAGGTCTTGGACAATTTGAAGGGGGGTATAAGAGATGTTGGTGTCTGATTTTGAGTGCTCTGATTGCAGAATGGAGTCTGAGGTGTGTGTTAAGCTCCTTCCGTAGAGCACGGGCACGTTAGAGTAGAGTCCCAACCAGCCAACATGTTAATCACAAATCTGCTTAATTAAAAGAAGAGTCAGCGCAAGTATGTGTTAGACTGATCAGCAGAGGCAAGTGGGAGTTTCTAGTGTCTTGATTTAGAGATGCTTTTAAAAATGCATGGCCTAGGACTGTTCTCTTTGTGGCAGGCACCTACACTCTCCTTCAGAGATATATCTGAGTGTGCTCATAGCTTTTAGCGTGCAGCAGGAGAAAGGTGATGTAGTGGTAGTGCCTGCTTTCCTCTCCGTGCATCTTGTTATATTAATCTTGCTAGGAGAAGCCTTTCCATGGAATGTTAGAGGCCAAGGCTGCCTTCCCTCCTCTGACTGAAGGATTCAAACCTTCAGCTCTATTTCTGTGTAAAATATCTTAACTACCAGGAAGGAGGCTGGCCAGAGCTCCTGACACACTTGAGGCGTATCTGCGGGTGTGCGGAAGTCTTCCAGGCCAAGAAGTTGCTATAAAGGTAAGAAGCTGCAGCACCTGTGAAGATCAGGGACATGCAAGATTGACCAGTCTTGTACCTGCATCACCTGGTCCTCTTCTGGATTTGAACCATTACACCTAAGCAAGGGGATATATTTCTAGCAGCATCATAGAAGTCTAAAAAATACAAATCCCTGCTGTAGCCCTTCAGAGGGCTCATATTTTTGAGGCCTTCCTACACTCTTGCTCCCACTGCTTTTTTGCTCTGTGAAAGTCTAGTACTTTTGTCTGACCTCCTTCGCTGTTCTCTGGGACACACCAGCCCCAGGTTTCCACCATCGTCGTAGTCACTGTTTAAAACAGTCATTTGCAGGGGAAGGTAGGCTTGATTGTTCAGATCTCAAAGTTACTTGCTGGAAAACAATTTTGAAATTTCTAAATCTGATTCTGTTCTGTGAATGACTTACTGTCACGTTTCATGAATATCTTATTCTTCCATAAGTTAGGCACAATAACGTGGCAATTAGAGAATGGAAATTGAGATCAAAGTGGGCAGTTTCTGGGTGGCATTAGAAGCCTGCAGGGGTTATGTTTATGCCATGTATTGCCCAAAGGTATTAGCTCATTTTGCTGGCATTTCTTACTGAATAAGACACTGCACTACTGGAGTACCACCACCAGATCAGTACCCCTTGCCTTCACACAAATGGGTCTGAACTGCATTCAGCATGTCAGGGAGTTCAACAGATGCTGCTTAGCTGGAGATACTCTCTGTGGCTCTGCCTAGGAATTACTTGGGAACCAGGGAGGCAGGAGACACCGTTTCTGTTCAAACTCTTCTCTTCAGCAAATAATGGAAAAGGGAACACTCTGCCTGTATCACAAGCAGAGTAGCTTCGGAGCGATCTGTCAGTGGAGGGTGTGGAAAACTGGCTGTGCATGACTGTTGGAACTGTGTGATTTTTTTGATTGCCACAGTAGAAATCTACGATACTGAGTTCATTAGTCACAGTCCTACGGACCTGTCTGCCCCTTGCACCAGTACGTATTTGCTCCTGGCAGCTCTGTCGTACTGACCTTTGAGAAAAGTCTACAGAAAAAGATGTTAAGGATCAGTGCAACTGGGCAGGAAGATGAATTTCTATTCCATGGAAATGTTGACGTAAATGGGTTAGTGAGAACAGGGGAAAAAAAAAAAAAATATTCATTGGTGCTAGAGAAACACTTTTTAACTTGGTTTTTGCGTAGTTTTTATTTAGTAGTATCTGTTGCCCTGCAACAAGGTGTTTTGCTCTCAATAAAGTGTTTGTCCATTCTGATATAAGCTCCATTTTATAGTCCCTTGGTTTGATGTGTCTCAGTTACCACAGAGAAACTGGAGGAAACAAAAGAGCTCAGAAACTGATTAACGTATATTTATAACAACTCTTAGTCCTGTGGAATCAGCATTTCCTAACGCGAAGTTATTTCACTTTCTCATTTTAAAAAAATCCAGATCCTTCTGAACTCTCTCCTTTTCTAACCTTTCTGTCACTATTGCTGGAACAGAGAAACGTAGAAATGGGACATGGATAAGCTCACGTGCTGTTTGGTATAGAGGGTGGTAACAGCTATCTCTAGGTGGTGTGAGAAGGGCAGAATGAAAACCTGCCCAAAGTGCATACCCCTCCTAAATACCTTCCCTGTGATTCCCTCATGTATTTGTATGCAATTCTTTTATATGGTTTCACGTGTGTTATATTGGGAAGATGTGGGGATTCTACCTCTGCGGAGAAATCAGTGCACATCCATGAGGAAGAGATCAAAATCACTGAACGTGGGATCCTGTTTATTACCATTTCAGCAGGCATAAACACGCGTGACGGTCATTTTAAGATAATGTTCTTGGAAATCAACTGTTGCATTTCTTTGATTTTTATGAAGCTTTAAAAATGAAGCTACCCTTAGGCATTTAATGAATACAGTAGCCATAAAAGTGAGCCAGCAACGGAGGAAAGCTTTTAAAATAGTTTTTGAAAGTTGGTGTTTTATCTCAAACTAATGGCTGGTAGTTTTTACTTTTAAAATAAAAAAGAAGATGGAGAAGACTCTCAGGCATAAATGGCTCTGTTTCTTTTTCTGACTGAGCCAACCTGTTTAGATGTTCTGTGCTACTGGCAAATCTGTATTTATTTGGAGCTGTCTTTGACGTTAAGTGATGTCACAAAGTATTTGATATGAATTCACCAGAAATTGTTTTAAAAAACACACAGCCTTTTCTCTGTTCAGCAAGAGTACCTTCCTCTAAACTTGCCTAAGGGAAAAAATATTCTTAGTTATCATCATCAATATTTTAGTTGTTTGCTTTGAGCTTTTTAACCTGGTGGAATCTTACTTGCCCAGTACTAGTACATCTATTTTATCAGTTCAAGAAAAGAAAGATGTGTGTGTTAAAAAAATAATTGTGGCTTTAAAATAAGCCTGATTATCAGGGCAGGTCTAATAAGAGCCTAATAATTTGAAGTATCCAAGCCTGAGTTTTTCTATTGTCATTTTACAAGTTGTGTACACTATTCCCCAGTCAACATTAAACTCAGCCCAAAATAAAAGTCAAGCTAGATTTTTTTCAAAAAGCAATAAAATCTTTTCAGACCTAATCAGCTCTTCAGAGACTGTCCACTGTCTTCAGCAAATCCCCAGTTTGCTCTGTGTTGTCAAATTAATATGGAGGGTATGAGAGTCCAAATTGAAACGCTCAGCACCTGCATGTGATTTCTCTGCAGATAAGGGAAATTCGAATTTTCCAACAGCAGAAGAGCAGGTTTGGAGTAGGAGGGAGGTGTTGAATGGTGTCAGTGGAGTTTGGCTCTCCGTTTCACCCCACAGGCACCATCCTCAGCCCCGTTCCTTCTTTGAGCTGCTGGCCTGGGGCTATTGTGGTGTTGCCCTGTTGTTCCTCTTAGTCCCACAGCAGCAGTGATAGGCCTGTAAGTGGTAGAAAAAAATTCATACCACTGAAGTCAACATTAGTAAATCATCATCTGTAGCAGAGGATGCAGGTATTTTACCTACTGTGTTACTTTTTGACTGTGGAAGTGCTCATTCAGTGATGTTCCTGGGAAAAGATCATTTATCTGGGGCTTCTGACTTCTAAAGGACAAGTCATCAATAGCAATACTATTGATGCATTAAATGGTCAGTGAGGGCGGCATGAGTCCAAAAAGTAACGTAGGTGAAAGGTGAGATGTTGGAAGAGACTCGTGGCGTAGAGTTTTTTTTCTTCTGGCTTGCAGTAGCAGTGTATTTCTTAAGTGATTTAGAAACTTAGAGATAAAAACTTTAGATATGGAAGTGCCATAAGTGACTATGATATGCTTCCAAAAACAGTCAGGAGGAGTAAGGATGAGCTTTTACTCTTAAATGAAGAGCTGTTTGATTAATTTGTTGGAGATGTACATTGAAGGTTATCTTGTTGTTTTTCTTTAAAAATCTCCCCCCATCGAATCTCCATACAGTAAATTATATGCAGCTGAGTGTGTCTTACATGTGTGAACAAATGAATGGCTGAGTTTGGATGAAGTTGTGTAATTTTCTTCACTTAACTGTACAAACCTGATGCCTAAAACATTAAGCCATCATTAGAATCCAACTGTAAGATCGGTATGGTTGCAAAAATCCATGGATTTCTGGTTACTATTAACAGTTACTAATTCAAAACAAAAATCATCTACGCTGGATTCAAATGTTCCCAAGTAGGTATTTTGTTCTATTTTGACCTGTGGATTTCCAAGTGGTCAAAAAAAATCCTGACCCGAAGGCATAAGAGATCTCTGATAGTTATTCCTTCAGGTCCTTAGTGAAATGTCAATTAAAACATAGAAACCAGTGCTTTTCACTGAAGGCCAGAGCAGGATTTGAAGGGTTGTCTTCAGCAAATGTCAGTTTTAAGTTCTTACCAATTTCTCCTTTCCTTTCCTTTCTGGTTTGAATTTGCTTTTTTTCAGTGACTGAGAATAAAAATTATGTTCCAGAATTTCTTTTACAGTTGTTAAAAACATTCTAATTTGAAATACCATTCTGGAAATTGAAATCTGGTAAATTTTGATTTGCATGTGTTTCATGGAATACCGTAAATCAACATATTGTCCTTTGGTTTAATGGAACTATCCACTGTATATTTTTCTACAGTTTTAAAATAGTTAAATGGTATCTGACTCTGCAAATTACGTAGTACATCCTATAGTTGTTCACCCCCTCTTTCCCAGAAGAGCTTATGTCTAATTCCAGACACACTACAGGTAAAGGGTAAGAAAATACTAAGCAGAAAGCAACAAAAACAGGCCGAGGGAGCCAGAGGGAATGGTGGTAACAGACTAGAGCCATGGTGAAATGGCTGCCAAGGAAAAGCTGGTGAACAGCCTCAATTCTTTCTAAATAACTGGTATACCTTAATAAAATCAAAATTGTCACTTTTACAAACATTGCAGTTGAAATTGTTGAGCACTAAACACTTTCTGGTTAGCATTTGACCCTTTAAGGTAGAAGTCCTCATGTTCAAAATATTTTGTTGTGCAGAGATCTGAAAGAAGAGAGGAAGGAGGGAGGGAGCTTTTCCAGGGGTTGAGAACAGTGCTGTTTGCACGGGAGGTGATGGTGAAGCAGCATCACGGCCACTGTGCGAGCCGAGCTGAAGGGGTGAGAACAGCGGGTTGGGAGTCTGCTCTCTCCAAGGGGGCAACAGCAGAGACAGTTGTGTGTTGAGAGTCTCTCCTCACACATCATCTTGAGTTTTCTTTCCAGAAGTGTTGTCCAGCTGGAGCTTAAGGACTTTGTCATTTCTTTGGGGTTCCTTAGCATCCAGGAGTGGATTAGTTTAGGCTGTGGGACATGGTGGCCAAGCATCGTGTTGAGGGCGTCTGGAGCCCTGCGCGATAAAGCCAAGTGAGAAACCCAATTTTTTCCTACTATTACACCCCCTGCTTTGTTTCCTGGAAGAACTCCATTGGCCCTATTTGAGCTTAGCTCCCCCACTGACTCTTTTGCGTTGAAGACAGTGACGTGACCCAAAACCAACATCAAAAATGGTGAAAGGTGCCAGCGGATATCCTGTGTGTAACTTTGCGAGGGGTTCGTGTGGGTGAGTCAGGGGGTCAGGGCGGCCTCCCTCGTGCTGCTTTCCCGTTCTTTGTCTTGGGTCGTCATTGATCTGAAACTAAAAATAAACGCTAAGCCAGATTGTACATGGTCACAAATCAAAGGCATGAGATCGTTGTTTGCTACCCAGACTTCAGGGGCAAGAGAAAGGAAGGCAAAAGGGCTCTCATGGCACGGTGGAGATCAAACTAAATCACAGCAGAGCAGTGGTTTGCCTCGAAACTTCAGAGGTCAAACTTGGTCAGTCTCAAGAGCGGGAAGGTTTTGGTGATGAGAAAGAGCTTTAAACCTGGCTTGTTTCCTGTTCCGTGCCGAAGGTTACAAATCTGTATTTTAAATGAAACAGTTGCATGGGGAGAGATTTGAAAGGTGGTTGCTTTTTTGCTTGGCAATGGGGTTACCCGTGGTTATGTTCAGCAGGTCCATACAGATGGCTGTACACGTACCTGAGTTAATTCAAGGACACCTGGAATCATCCTTGGAGAGCAGAATAAGAGTTTTCTTCATGGTGGACAGCTTATGCTCTATTGAAGTGGCGTGGTGATGGAAGATGCTGGGTGATTATGACTGTGTTCTCAAAGCTCTTAACCCTCCAAATATTTTGAAAGGAGAGCAACATGAGCTATTTCATAGACGCTTAATTTGGTTGCTTTGTTTATCAGAAAGCGAACGATCCCAGGACTGATGTAACTTGAGGTGTTTGCTTTCCCTGTATATGCCACCCTTTGTACAGTTTATCACTGTAAAAGCTGGAATATTTCTTCTGTGGGCAATTCCTTTGCATATTCTGATTTTGTTGATTTGAAATGTCAATAGAAACAGATGCAGAACACTAATTTTAACGAGCAGCCAGCTTCCAGAGCTCCAGAACATCCAATTTAATGGTTTATCCAGTCTCGCAACACCTTGTAAGGTTTTTGTTCAATGGAGCCCTTTTGTCAAATAGAGAGTCGTTGTCCTTATTGTTTTACAGGCACCCACTAAAAGCAAGAGGCTAGCAGATATTTAATTAGAGATTTCATAGATATTTAATTGGAGATGAAAGCGTTTTCTGGCAGTCTAGGGCTTGGACTTTTAAAAACTATTACTGTTGGATTTCATAGTGTCTGCTGGAGATTTGTATATGGGAAACATGCTGCAAATTCAATGAGTTCATACAGTGATTTTATCTCATGGCTTTAAAAGTTCCTGGGGTTTTTGTGTTCAGCTTGTTATAGTTAATAATTCAGAATTTCCAGATTTAGCAATTCTGAATTTTAGGCCCTCTTGTTGAGTTACATACTACAGAATAAAATACATCAAATTTTAGGGTTTATTAAAATGAATTTAGGGTGAATATACATGAGTGCACCATTCACAACCCATAGCTGGTATAAGACCCACCAAAGTCACTCACCTGCTCTGTGGTCTTGACCCATCTTTATTGATTACTTTGAGCATGTTACAAAGAACATATGCAGCCACCTGTAAATTTTGGGTTTAGCATCACTTTCCAATTTTTTTTTCATAGAATTAACTTTACAAAATTTGCCTTAGTGAGCTCTTAATGATGCAAATCATTCAGATTTTTGTTGAAATCTACAGATGGAGATAATTTATTTAACTCCTTACCAGTTTCACATTTCGTCTGTAATACCCTCAGAAGTTTTCTGACTTTAGTGAGAAAGTGGCATTTGAGTAAATATGTCTGTATTTGTTATGCCACTCTTCCATACTAGTACTTAGGGGTAAAATCCAGGTAATTTATCAGATGCATATCAAACTTTGGTTTGAGAGGGTGAACATGGTTCCTGTAAAGTACAATCCTTGCTCTGTGGGTTATTTTAGAGTATTATCTGCTGTATTTGAGTTTTGCTGTAGACACAAGAATGTGTCTAAATTAATTTAGAAGAGAGGCAAAAGATGATTAATATTTTAGATAATTAAAACTTCCTTCTAAATAGATTTCCCTGGGAAATCTCTCTGGAGATTTTTCTAATTACATTGGTTGCAAACTTTAGTAAATAAAAAATAAATCCCTGTTTTGTTATTTTCAGAAATGACAGGAGAGAAGTGTACTTGATAGTCATATCAGGGACAATAACCCGATGAGATTTTTGTTTATTTAATAACAAATTACCTCATGTGTGCAGGTTTAATGATGATGATAGCTTTTAGTCTTCCAAGCAAATGTGAGGACCATTACCCTGAAACCAAAGAGAGTGGATTTCAGCAGGTAATTTCCCCTTAATTACAATGTTGAAGAAAAATGACTGCGTTGGAGAATGCCAGGGGAAAGATGTATAATCACCTCTGTTACGCTATGATCTCTGAAATTTCTCGTGTTTTCGAGAATTTGCAGTCTTCAGTGTGCCTGGTCCCGTAAAGTACTTTTAACTATTAATGTGATCTTTCATATATTACTTTATTAAACATTGAAAAACATCTGGCAGACCCAGATGAACTACCAAAGGTGCTGACGCTGACGTGCCAGTGGCACCGGAGCGAACAAACCCTTCCTGGGCGGGATTCCCTTGGAGGGCTCGAAGAACCAGGGGCCCCATCCCTGCTGCAGTTAAAATCATGAGGAGGAGCAGATGTGCAAGTCTCCCCAGAAACTCTGTGAATCCAGTGTCTGTTGCATCCAGCCCTGTCTCACTTCTCTTTACGAGCAAGGAGTTATGTGCACAGGGTTTTACGGGGAGGAAGGTGGAGGTGGCTGGGCTGCCTTGTCCTCTGTCTTACTCTTTTCCTATTAGACTTAAATATTCTTGATCTTTTAACAGCTGTTAAATGGGTACCATCAATTACATTCTTACAAGCTACCTCTAGTTTCCGATTCCAATAAATATTCTTCGCTGAAGGGTCTCTTTTCTCCCCTTGAAGTATGGTTTATTCATTGAGTAGTCTCCTCGTCAGAAGTTAACGTGGCAAAATGTGTCACGCAGCTCTGTAGCATCCATTAGTGTGATGCAAAATCCGTTTCAGTAGAGCTTTTAGTTTAGGCTGTGTATTTTGACTGAGCATTTCGGTGCACTTTTGTTGTGTCAACAAAATGTTGGTAGGATTTACTGAGCTTAAATGACTTTTGCAGCTGTTTATTGCTGTTTACAGAAGTAAATTTCCTGTTTCCTTGTGTCACTAGCTGCCATGGTACATTGGATACATTCTCGATAACAACAGAGCTGCTTTATACCACATTATTGAATATGGATGAAAATTACAAATTCACTATTAATGAAATTGTGGGCTCTGATATTTTGTCTGTTTAAATACAATGTAAAGGTGAAAACGTAATCTGAGGTCTAGATTCAGAGGCATTAAGAAACCGAAATCATGCTGATGATAGGACTTGAGTTTCTAAGTGCTTCTCTGAATCTAGTCCCAAATATATTTAACAAATGACCCAGTTTGAGTTTTGTGTAATATCCCAGGTGTCTATGTAGCCCGGTAACACAGACTTTGGTCTGCTAAAAAAAGAGTTATTCAGACATCAGTGTGGAAAAAAAAAAAAAAGACAAAAACCCACCTTTCTTTGCTTTGAACCCCTTCTTTGATGCCTCGTTTTCTTACAGCTCTGTAGTACATAGTTTTTATTCATACTGACTTTAGTAACCTGCTGCTACATCACAGGTAGCTACATCACAGTCTTTGAAAACGGGGGGATTACTAGCAATACTGGTGAAAGGGCACTCACTGAGAATGGGAGTAACCCAGACATCCTCTGAAACCAGTCAATGGTACTATTCATCTTATCTGAAAAGAAGTTGGGTGATTCCTGCCAGAAGTGGCTGCTGCTTTCAAATTAGATGGGTGCCAGGAACCATCCTGCCCCTACCGGAGAAGCTCCTCTGGGTGCCCGTGGGAAAGCGGTTGTCGCAGCAGAGCCTGGGATGCTACCAGGAAGTGGTGGGACTGGACTGTGGAGATCCCAGGGACGAGCCTTTCCACCCATTGATAGGCCACAGCACAAGCTGCCAGGGCCCTCTGGGCCCTCCGATGTGGGAGCACCGGCCTCTTAGGCTGTCCTTACAGGCAAGGTGTTACTCCACGTCCTCTGGAGGTCCCTGGAGGGTGGCTGCTGGACTGGGATATTTGGAATATAATGGATACTTTAAGAAACTTCATTCTTCACAGTAGATGTTACTTATTTAGTTAGCGTTAAAACAGTTAAATCAGGTAAATAGCCCTCTATTAGAAAATTTCGAGTTACTGATCTGAAAAATTCTTCTCATACCCTCTGGCAATGCCTCTTCTGATGCCTCTTTTAATTTGGTATTTTCTGAGTGCATTGGCATGCAGACAATTTGTGACACGTGCACGGGCTGTCCGTGCTTGTTCCTTGTCATCGAAACAGGGTTTGAACAGTGGGGAGGGTTCATTATGGGGCTACTTAAGGTCTGTTTGCAAAACTGCATTTTCTATTACCACTGATCCGACAAATGTATTTTCCTTTTTGTTTTCCGATGTTCCGCTTAGCGCCAGCTCTGATATCTGATAGTAAGTGGCATTGGCAACACTCAGCCTCATTGGCAACGTTCCAGGTGGGGAAGGCTGGATGTGTCTGGTCACTTCGCATGACTTGTGACCGTCTCAGCCTTGCAGAGCAGGAGGCTCAGCCCTGCAGTGGATGTGAGCTTTTAGGTGGTGGTACTAAAACTGCTAGACCTGCACAGTTCAGCCACAGGAAAGAGCATGTGTTGGAATATGTTTAGAAGTTCTGCAGGCCCTGTAATCTCTGTGGTTTACTTCGTAGAGATGAGGATTTCGGAATGTATTAGTTCTTGTCACTTGGCTTTGGGGAAAAGTAAAACCTTCAGATGTTTGATTTGTAGGTTAAAAAAAAGTCCATTTGGGCTGCATGGTGGGTTTGCCCAGGCAACTGGCTGCTGTTTGGTTTCATTTCCTCTAAAAGAGAAGCGTGTGAATGTCACGTAGACTGGACTGTCCTGTATGCAGAACTATACTTTTCAGAAAATAATAGAATACACATATTCCCATATTCGGCAACAAGACACTGTAACTTTCAGGACAAGATGAATAAGTGTTGAAGTTCTTAGAGCATTTAGAAGTTTCTTGAACTTCAAAGGAGTGTACAATATGTTAAAATATTGTTGAAAAGTATATTAAACAGCCTTAAGCTGTGTCCATCTTCTGTTATTTAAAAATGTCAGTAGTTATAAACCAGACCACTGCTTCTGTCCAGGTTTAAGTAGACAAGTTTTTCAGCTCTCTTTCCAAACCTCTGGTCGTTTTTCTTATTGGACGTCTCAAATATCACTGTAAGGTATTTTGTAGGGAGGCAGGGGGGATGCTCAGTCACAAACCCAGTTCTGAGGAAGGCAGACTGCAAGTTTTGTTTGTGATGGTCAGTTTACCAGTGTTGCATTTGAATCCTTTACTAACTTCATGAGGTATGTAAAAATACAGAAACGGGCAAGTTGCTTTGTTTTTGCCTTACAGGGCACACCAGCAAGTCGAGTCCGATACAAAGTAGACGTTGTCCAGTTTCCTTACAGTGCCAGCATTTTTGATGTGGAGGAAAACTCAGGACGTGTAGTAACCCGAGTAAACCTAAACGAAGAGCCAAGTACCGTGTTTAAGGTATGAACTCACCGAGCTGTATGTTGTCAGTAAATGTCGCCTGCGTTTGATGGAATTCCTTTTATCTTTATGTTTCTCTATGTTGCTTTATATTGCATAGAAAGATGTGACATTTTTACTTTATTTGTTTCTTTGCTTCCTTAATTTCTTCCTGGCACATGTTTTGTGCCTTTTTTATTTCAGAAAGGTCTCGGATGGATGTTATTGTCACCGTTAGGAGGGCAATGCAAACAGGGAGGCAGCAGAAGGAAACATCAGTTTTTGAAAGCTCTTTTGCTGATCTTTTTGCTTCCAACAGGGTTGTGAGCGTAGCAGTTTTATGAGGACTTTGTAGGAACGGCGAGATGCCGTGTAAGGAAAGTTGCTATGCAGTTGGATGGTTTGGGTCTTCCTGTTCACAAGTGCTGGAATATAAAAACATTTGCTTTAAGGAGCCTTAAATTACTGTTGTGTTGTTACTGTTCCTGAAGAGTCTCAAGCATAGTTAGCACGGAATAAGGTACAATTTTAATCAGAATCATTGAGACAGATCTCCATTCTTAAATCCATGAGTGGAGGGGGTAGTTGAAAATGAAAAGTAAAGCGTGTCAGTAAGCAAAAACATGGGTCTATAATATGTGAAGGTTTATGTGTAGTTTCCCTACTTAGAAACTGCCAACCTTCTGTATAGTCATGAAGGTGTGTTTTGTTTCTTCTCTCAGTTACTTATTTTTGAAATGAGGATTAAGAGGAGGTTTATTTGCATACTTTCCTCTTATAGGCAAATAAAACTCTCCAGCGTTTTCCACTCCTGTGGGCTTGAGTAGCATTGTAATGCTGTCACTGTTTTAGGAATTTGGGACAGTGATAATCTGAGTTCGTTTCAATTTTTTAACTAATGTAGTAAAACCCAAAGGGAAAGAGAATTATCTCTTGTTATAGTCACTGGAGTGTAGCTTTCCTGTTGTTACTTCTCAGTAATTGTTTTGTGTGGCTGTTTTCCGAAGCTGTGATACATTAACGTGGAGGTGAGTTGCACGTGGACGTGGAGCTACGTGAAAACTGCTCCATATTAGGGCAGACCAATGGTAAATTTAGCAGAGTATTACTTTTCAGAAGACATAGGTGCTTAGGGAAGAAGCACAGAAAAGACTCCAGAAATCAGTCATATGAGGACTTTGAGTTGGTTTTTGCATCTAGACCGTTGGGCCTGTATCTATTACTGAATCTTCTGTTTTTGTAACATACTCATACTTTCTGCAATTACGACATTTTGCACTGCAGAGTTCCTTAATATATTGACTAAAAAAATGCCTTCTTTTGTGTCAAGCTGCCTCCTCACCAACCTATTCTGAGAATAGCTTGGACTTGCAGAAGTGAGTTGAAAACCCTTTGCTAGGAGGTGCTGACCTGCTCCATCTAGTGACCTCCTGAAATAAGGACAAATTTAGAGAGATGAGAAACTGGAAAACTGTCCGTTACTCCATCTTCAGTGGGCTGGTCTCATCCTTTTGCTAGCAGATAGCTTACCTTCATTTGAAAGCTGAATTTTTGTCCCAGCAGATAAGCACAGATTAAATAAACAGACATGAGTAAAGATCATGTAAGGAAAAGATTTCTAACAGGCCACGTTTGGAGAATGTCTTCTGGTCTTCTCCTCGTTTTAGCATACCAAAGATCTCTTTTCTAAGAGGACTTTTTCGAAGAGGAGATAATGTTAATTTTTTTGTTTCGATATCAGACTTCAATTTCAAATATTAATGTCAGCAACACAGAGTTCTTACCGAGCACTTTTCCTCCCTGTTTTATTGGGAGTTATAAGGAGTTTTTCAATAAAAATTATTCCATTGCATAAATGTAAAATTGAACTATGTACCATTAAAGAAGTCGAATTTGATTCTGGAGTTTTGAGTAAGGACAGTCTGTGAGTAGCTGTGAAGGGAATCCCCTGAAAAATGTACTTGAAGCTGGCAGTGTGTTTCGAAGAGGTGTTTGTAGAAGGCTATTGTATTTGAATTGCAGTTTACTGTGTTTCTCTAAATTTTCTAGCAGATGGTTCAACTTGTAGATGGCTGTCAACTCCTTCCTCTGTTTTGTTCTTATACAATGTATGATTTACAGTGAAAGATCTCATCCGACTTGTTAGACCCTGAAAATACAAGAAGTATTGTTGCAAGTCAACATAAAAAATGTTCTTGCCTATACTGAGAGAGTGACTTTCTGTATTTATAGCTAGTGGTCATTGCGTATGATGATGGGGATCCTGTGAAGTTCAACACCACTACCGTAGAAATTGCTGTGCTGCAGCCCTCAGTAATTCCACGGTTTACGCAGGATGAATACAGGTAAAGCATTTATTCATTCACATCACTGTTATCTTTTAAGTTGAAGTAAGTTCCTGTTTGAGTGTTATTCTGAGATACAGGAGCTACAAAAATCCTCCGTTGTCAGCGTGGAAGTGCTTCACCAGCATGTACCTCAGCTTTTTTAGGTAACACTTCTGCTGTTAACTTTGGTTCACCGAAGGAAATAAGACACAAAAATAAGGTTTGAACCAAAGCACCAAAACCCTTGTGTTGCTAGAGCTGATAACATATTTACCAATGTTAACTCCTCTTTAGGAAATACAATTGAATGCTGCTCTAAGGAGAGAACAGTCAGTGCTCAAGTCCACCAGAAGCACGACTGTGAAATCGCACGCAGGACTTTTTTGTAGCACTCTCATTTGAGAGTGAGAGTGGCAAAATACTTTGAGTTGCTTCTTTCTCTTAGCCACGAGTTATTTGGCAGCCAGCTGTTCCCTAATCATATCAGATAGTGGTGCAATTCTACCATCTTAACAGGTTGTCTCCAACTGAAAAGGTCTGGGCTGTAGGTGACAGTGACAGTGAAGAGAGGTTTGTAAACAAAAAACTGCGTGCATTGCAATTGTCGCTGGGATCACCAGGGCTCTAGGTTAAATTTCTTCCAGTCTGTTTGAGTGTGTTTTGGTCCTGTACATCAGTCATGTGGGACACGAGAGAATTCAGTCTTGACCTCTTTGACTTGAGAAGTACCAATGATAGTTATTATTACTACAGAGTCATGTTTTGATAAAGTTTACCCTCTGATAAATTAATAAAATCAACCCCATTTTAAGTTAAAGAAAAAAAAAATTAGTAGCAGTGCACAGGCTGGTTAGTTTGTTAAATTGTGTTACAAAGGATGTGTTCAGAACCAGTTTCTGACATCTGTACAGTAATAGGAAGCAATAGGATCCATGCACACAGCCTCCCGATGCCAAGAAGTTAGCCCTGCTGCAGTAGGCACTCCTGATTCCAGCATAGCAACGTAATCCGTATCGGAATGTAACAGGATTTATACATATAGTTTCAAGAGTAAGTAGTTTAGGAAATCAGAAATTGGATGGAACATCATTGGCTTCATTGGACCCTAATGAGAGGACTTGCTCAGGTATTTTAAGGGGTTTAGACTGAAATTCATGATGTGCATTCTGTTCTTCCTCATGAGAGTATTAGCATTTTGAAGGAATACCTTAAAGAGAATGAAAAATGGCAAAATACTCTACTAATTTTGTACTTAATGTTGAAACAAAAATATGAAATCTGAAAGTGGTGTAAAATTACAAACTTTGCATTTAATGAAGTGCGAATGGTAATCTTTTGCCGAAGGAATTTTCTTGAGAGAGATTATTCCTGCTGTTCCCTATATTTTATTGGATTTCTTCAAACCTATGAAGTGTAGTTTAGGTAATGTAGCAAAAAATAGATCTTTAAATAAAAATGTCTCCATTTGTTTTTGTAATTTCAGATATCATGTGAGTGTCTGCAATTTCTGAACAATATTCGAAGCCTTTCTGTAATAGACTAAACCTCTGTGTTACTGTTGTCAAGAAAGACTTGGGCAGGTCCTGTTTGTGTAGCTGTGAGGGGAAAAAAAATGTGTAGTTATATTTAACAGAAAGGCATGAAAATATGCTAATGTGAGATATATTTCCAAGATATTCCACGCTGGAGCAGTGAAAGTCTCTTCCCTGCCAGGGGCCCACTTAGTAATGCACTTTGTTTCCTTTTTCTTTTATAACTTTATTCCAAATGACCTTTAAGGAGCTTGTCCTTGACTCTTCCCTGATCACAAATGTGATCCCGAGCAATGTGTTTTGGGAAAGGCTGTAATGCAGCCACAGTGCCAGACCACTGGGGCCCAGTCCAGCCTCAGGAGGACTCAGAGCACAGTGTGGTCCACCTCTGCGATGTATAAGTATCTTGCAGATCTCACGTTACCCAACACAGGGTCGTTCTTTGCAGGATCTTTGTTTGCAGGGTTGTGAGAAGAGACTTTAAGGTTTAGGAGCACAGGCAGAGTTTGCTTTGCCTTCTGAAAAGTGAACTGAGCTCATGCTTCCTTAGGCCACCTTCAGCTCCAGTTTTACCCCAGGAGACAGGAACTTTATTTCACTACAATGAAGAAAGCTTAAAGTAAAAAGTGGCTCGTATCCCCTAATACTTTTAGACAACAACAGAATAACCCGTGGTATTTCATCCTCCTTGCCAACTCATCAGGATTAGCTGAATGGCTTAGTTTCTCTTTCCAAAGAAATAGCACTACTCCATTCTTGGCAAATTATTTGGTGCACACCATCATAAAAAAACTCTTAAGATGATTTTGGGCAGCAAAGGCAGTTACTTCCTTTCTTCAACGTCAGAAATCAAATGGAAAGAACCCCAAAACTTTCTGATTCGGCTCTGAGACTCTCTCAAACGTTTTGGAGCAAGACTAGTTTTGATTCCTAAGGGTTTCAGGGATTGTCACACTCTGCAAGCTGCACTTTGTGTTTGGTTTCTTGACACTGATGCAAGCTGAAACTGGCAGGTTTCATATAACTTTATTTTTCAGTTGACGTAGTCTGTCTTTAGGGTAAATGTCAGCACAGAGTAATGGTGCTGCTTGCAAAACGCTATACTGTTGGATGTGGATACTGGAATTTCTGAAGGATAGAGAATTAGTGGCTTTAGAATGGATTAGTATTGATCTTTGCTTGCATCATTATCATAATTTGGGTGATTCCAGCGGTTTTTACCTAGCTGTTTTGCAAACTTTGGTTCTGTGTATTTAGAAAAAGGTCACAGTTGAGCAGTTTTACGGAATAAAGCTGCCTGTGCAGTTGCAGCGTGTATTACAAACCAGAAATAAATACCAAAACCAGGAGAGAGCGGACGAGATGGCATGATCAAAATAGCTGTATTAGGCAGAGAGGGAGATAAAATCACCATGGAATCATACAATATCAGGTTGGAAGGGACCTCAAGGATCATCTGGTCCAACTTTTTTTGGCAAACGCACAGTCTAGACAAGACGGCCCAGCACCCTGTCCAGCTGAATCTTAAGTGTCTAGTGTTGGGGAATCCACCACTTCCTTGGGGAGATGATTCCAATGGCTGATTGTTCTCAGGGTGAAAAATTTTCGTCTTGTGTCTGATCGGAATCTCCCCAGGAGTAACTTGTACCCATTGCCCCTCGTCTTTTCCATGGGACTGCTTGTGAAAAGGGAGTCTTCATCTGCTTTGTAGGCACCCTTGAAATACTGGAACATGGTGTAAGGTCTCCCCTAAGCCGCCTTTTCTCAAGGCTGAGCAAATCCAGGTCTCTCAGCCTTTCCTCCTATAGCAGACTTCCCAGCCCTTTGATCACCTTTGTGGCCCTTCTCTGGACCCTCTCCAGCCTGTCCACATGTTTTCTGTATGGCAGGGACCAAAACTGAACACAGTGTTCCAGGTGTGGCCTGACTAGCCCTGAGTAGAGTGGGATAATGACTCTTTACCTCTGCTGGTGATGCCCTTGTTGATGCAAGCCAGCAGCACCCTGTTGGCTTTTTTTGCCGCAGCAGCACACTGTTTGCTCACGTTGAGCTTGTTGTCCATGAGGACCCCCGGGTCCCTTTCCACAGAGCTACCACCCAACCACACAGATCTCTGCCTGTGCTGTGCTCCAGGATTATGTTTTCTGAGGTGCAAGACCTTACACTTGTCCTTGTTGAACTTGATAAGGTCCTTGTTAGCCTGCTCTTCCAGCCTTACCAGGTCTTTCTGCAGGGTGACTCTCCCTTCTGAAGTGTCCGTTTCCTCGCTCAGTTTGGTGTCATGGTCAAGCTTTATTGAGGTACGCCTGTTGTCGTCAGCCAGATCGCTTATGAAGATATTAAACAGCTTTGTTGGGCCTACTCTCAATCCCTGGGAGACCTCACTTGTGATAGGTTGCCAGTTTGAAAAGGAGCCGTTGACCACCACCCCACCCTCGGGGTGCGGCCTGTGAGCCAGTTCTCCACTCACTTCACAAACCACTTGTTTAGACTGTAACGCATCAGTTCCTCTAGGAGTAGGCTGTGGCAAACAGTTATCAAAAACCTTGGAGAAATCCAGGTAGACAACGTCCACCACTCACCCCACATCAACCGAGCAGGTTACTGTGTCGTAGAAGGCGATCAGGTTTTGTCAAACATGATTTGCTGTTCATGAATCCGTGCTGGCTTTTCCCAGTTGCATGCTTCATGTGACTTGTGATAGCCCCCATAACTTTCCCAGGGACTGAAGTAAGACTGATAGGCCTGTAATTTCCTGGATCATCTTTTAAGCCCTTCTTGTAGATGGGGGTGGCATTAGCCTTCTTCTGGGACATCCCCGATCTCCACGACTTCTCAAAGATTCTGGAGAGCAGCCTCGCAATGATGTCAGCCAACTCCCTGGACACCCTCGGGTGCATGGTGTCAGGGCCCATCGATTTGTAGAAGTCAAGCTCCTGTAATAGTTCATGTACCGACTCGTCCTTCATCGACCATGGGTCTGTGTTTGCAATAACCGGGATTTTCATTCCCAAGGCCTGGGGCCCAACAGCGCTGCTAAAGGCAGAGGTGAAGAAAATGTTGAGAACCTCTGCCTTTTCAGCATTGTTGGTGACTAATTCACCTCTCCTGTTTAACAGTGGGCCAGTAGTTTCCTTCTGTTTCTACTTGTTTACCTACCTGCAGAACCCTTTCTTGTAGTTTTGGACATCTCTGGCCAATTTCAATTCAAGCTGAGCTTGTGATTTTCGAACTGGAGCTCTGCACACTCTGGCTGTACCCTTGTAATTGTCAATTGGGAATTTGTCTGCTTTTTCATCTCTGATACGCTTCTTTTTTGGTTTTGAGCAGACTCAGAAGCTCACAGTTAAGCCGAGGAGGTCTCTTGCACCATCTACTTCCTTTACCTTCAAAGGGGATAACCTGTTTTTGTGCTTCCAGGAGAGCATTCTTGAAAAACTCCCAGCACTCGCTAGCTCCTTTATCCTCCGTGAAAGCTTCCCATGGAGTCCATCCCAGCTGAGCTCTCAGCGAGCTGAAGTTGGCTGTTCTGAAATCTAAAACCTCTGTCTAAGTAGATCTTCGGTGTGTTCAGCAGGATCGCGAACTCCACAACACCGTGATCACTACAGCCAAGGCTCTCACCAACCGAGATACTACAAAGTAGCTTTTCTTGGTTTGTGAGTAGCAAGCCTGGCAGTGCCTCATTCCTGGTTGGCACATCTAGCAGTTGTATGAGGAAGCAGTCCTCTCTGCATGCCAGGAACTTGAGGGATGACACGTGAGCTGCTGTATTGTTCTTCCAACAAATGCCTGGGTAGTTGAAGTCACCTGTAAGAACCAGGTTCTGGTGACCTGAAGCTTGCTTAAGTGACCCACATAGTGCAAGTGTAGATAGAAGTGCAAGTGTGCCTCGAGCTGTTGGTGTGGCAGCTCCCTGCTCTGTCAGAAGTACACCAGCACAGCAGGGTCTCTGCTTGGAGTCCTGTTCATCCTCAGGGACGCTTTGAGTGATTATTATCCGTGTCTTAAACTGACTTCCACAGAAGGCAGTGGTTGGGTAGGTGAGAGTCAGAAATTTGCGTTTTGTTCTCTGGCTCTCCCTCTGAATTGTCTATAATTACACTTGAGACTTCTGAACGTCGCTGCGCTGTACGTGTAAAACAGCAAAGGGAAGCTGAGAGCTCTCAGAAACGTAAAATAGAAGATGGAGCAGTTGCTTTATGACAGGTGAATGATAAAATACAGTTCCTTCATAATGACTGAGGGTAAGTGACCACTGAAGTACATCAGAAAGACATCTGCTGCAACCAGTCAGCTCTTCTGATGGGAACTAGCAGGTCAAGGCCAAGCATCCCAGCAGCCTGGGCGCAGCGTGCTCTAGAACATTCCTCCTCCATGCAGTCACACCCTCTTAGAAGCAGAGCTGCATCAGCCAGCAGGTCTGCATGATCTGATCCAACAACTTGTGAAGATGCCACCCCAGGGCTTGCAGGCGGTCAGTGTAGTTAGTAAGAGCCAGATGATCCATGCCTGGTGCTCCTCACACCTTTCCATCTCCTGGGGACACTGATGAACTGCAACTCCCACAGGTCTCTCTCTAGCCCATCCTTCGACGTGAGGCTAACTGCCTTCACCATGCTTCTGCTGGTGCTGCAGGTCTTCCTGTGCTCCCAGCCTGGGTCTTCGTTCTGAAGCCGCAGAGTTTAACTGCGTTAGCAGTGTGGATCCTTCCCTACTTGACTCCTCGTCTGTCCTTGTCACGGATATTAAATATGACTTTGAGAGAGCCGACAGCAGCAGTGTCTGCTAAATAAAGTGCTTCCCAAACCAAGCATTGTTTGCTTGTTCCACAAAAATGCAAAGTGTGAAGAGGGAAAAATCAAAAAGCATCAAAGGCCTGTAACATGCAGGCGTGTGATTGTAGATGGCTGGTCCACCTCTGAGCCCACTTGACCTTTCGCTGCCAGCGAAGGACACTGCTGCTGCTGCTCTTCTCGCTGCATCTGCCTGCGAGGTCGTTGGCAGTCAGGCGGATTTTGCTGGTTCTCCAAAGCACTGGTGGCGGAGGGAGGCAGAGGCACTGAACCTGAGGCGTGGGGCGGTTGTCAGCAGGGAACGGACAGGGCCGGAGCTGCCGCTTCCACTGCCTCTCTCCAGCCAAAGTGACAGCCTGGAGAGCACGGGCCTGGGGGTGCTGGGCACAGCGAGGTGATGGAGAGAGGGAGGCCAGCACATGGCACATGAGACGACTTCTGCATCGCTGCCCAAAACAGGCTGTGGCCGTTCGCACGGTTTATTAAGGTTTTTAGAGCCGACTTGGATCTCTTTGTGCTTCCTGCTGGCAAAGCAGCCACATCTCTGGCAATAAATCACTTGCCTGGGAAGGTGAAATCAGCTGGTTTGAGTGCTCCTTTCCCAAGCTATTATTCCTCTTGTCCTGATGGCTCCACCCAGATCACCTCTTGGTCCACAGCAAGTAATTGATCCGGAAGTTTCCATTTCTTCCAAACAGGTAATGGCAGCACTTTCATTTCTTAATTAACAGATCATAATTAGTAGCGCTACGGAACAGTGGAGACCAGATGTGAAGTGAACCTCAGATGAATATGAAGAGGCGTTTTGATTTTTTTTTTTTAGCAAGCCTGTCCTCTTTATGAGTACATTCTCCTTTGAAAAAAGTTACAGTTCAAAGGGACTTGGGATCTTTTTTTTTATTTTGTTAATTAATAAATATCACACCCACTGCAACTAGAAGGTCATTGCTAATAGCAATGTGCTGCTGTAGCAGAAAGTGAAATGTTAACTGAAAGCAGCGTCACTGGTTCCTAATTATTGCCTGTGGGCACATTAAGCAGGTGTTCAGCCATTTCATAGCAGAAAAAGGAAAATACAGAAAACTTTTAGCTTCTGTTAGTATTGCATTATAGGTCCCCAACCTGTTGGAAAAGATGTGTCCAGTGGCCCGGTAATCTGAAGTTTGCTTCCAGTTTATGAGGGAATATGTGAAGTTGCAAATTTGAGGATATTACTTGATGTAAATGTAGTGTGGCGTTTTATTTTCGACTAGCACCAACACTCTGCTGTGGAAGTGTGTTCTGATTAAGAAGTGAGATTCTGGGACATGTGGACCTCTCGCTCAGTAGAAGATACCATGTTTTCCACTTAATTAAATCCATCAATTCTGTGGGCAGATATCATTCAAGCAAATAGCTATGTATCTTAGGATTCCACAAAACAAAATTAGGGAGGCATATCAGGAGTCAATTGGAAGTGTTTTTCCAAGAGGCTTTTCCCAGTTCTCTGGTTTACTGCTGTTCCGTCAAACAGTTGCTCTCATTGTGGAACAGGAAGTGGGGAATCCTGCACAGAGACACTGAGGGCATGGGTAGCACTTCATGTTTGAAATCTCTCTCATTTGATGCCTCCTTCAAAAAGGTGCTGTTTGGCACAGAACAGCAGCCACAGTATTGTGAACATCTGAGGCCTCGTGGAGGCAACCGTGCTTTTCTTATCATGAGATCCTACTAATTCAGTCATCCTTCATAGTCAATGAAAAATAGTCAATGTTTTCCTCAAACCAAAGCTAGAGGAATGATATGTAGGTTCCAACATGGTTTTTTACGTTGCCCCACATGTCAGTGGCAGCTTGGCTTGAGGAAAATGTGTGGTTTTGCCTGTGGAATTGATGTTTTATGGTGGTGTTCTCTCTTACTTTTTGTAATGAAAGATAAGAAAGTGCACTTTAGTGTATGGTTGTAAAAGGTAGAGAAATTATTTCTAGAGCAGATACTGAAGCGTGGTTTGCCATTGAAAACTTAGCAGATGATTACAGTGTGGTAGAAGGATCACCTTTCTGGTTTTCCTTGTTCCAGTAGTACTACATTGCATTTTATTAAAATCTTCTACTTCTTTCTAACAAATGTTAAGGAAACTCTCAATTTTATTGTTTGGTTTTTGGGGTTTTTTTAATGGAATATTATGGTGAAATGAGTCTAGTTAGCTGGTTATCCCAGCAGAGGTAAGCATGGGGTCCAGGGCCATGTGGGGAATCTACCTGGCTGTGCTGAGTCGGAACTTTCAACACCGTGTTGCAGTTTAATGAAATGTAGAACTACGTCACACGGGAATGTCAATTAGGAATAGAAATAATACACCCATGTAGCACTAAACCTTATTGGCAGTGTGTTACGAGACCGCAAAGCCACGGCGTTATCCTTGGTCTTAGAACTGACCCTATCAATACCGTGTCGGACCGATTCCAGAATGTGAGCGTGTCCTTCATTGTGCTTGATGGCAATTTGGTTTTGAACTTTTTTGCTTCCCTAGTAATCCTGAGAGAAATTTTCCTGTCTTCATGTCCTTAGCTTTAATTTAGGAAGATTGGTGGGATCACAGAAATGCATTAGGCTTGATGAGAGAGTTCACGGGAACAAAATTTGACATCTGGTTTAAAAGATAATAGGTTGTGACAGGGGCTCACTGGAACAATGTCCAGACTCCCGTGTCATCTGTTTTACAGATAAATACCAAGGTCAGAATGTCTGAAACCAATGCGAGAATTGAGACAGAAAGTGAGGATATTAAGAACAGTAAGGAGATATTAAGAACAGTAAGGAATACATGATCCTTTTCAGGACACTTTGAAGATAAACTGCTTTAAAAATACATCTAATGAATGTAATAAGAAATTATTCTTCTCCTGAAACAAAGAATCACTGTCTCTGTCAAACTGTTCAGATTGTTACAATTGCACGTACTGGAAACTGAAAATTTGAGACATTAATCAATTATTACTCTAAAATGTGACTAGATCCTCATTTTTTTTAGCAAGGACAGGAAGCCAAGAAAGACTAAAGGCGTTGGTGAAAGGATTGAAAGAGCTGCCATCTGATATTTACTTCTTGCTTTCTTGTTTCTCTACCTCTTCGTTTGCTACTCTAGTTAGAAACAATTTAAGTTTTTGTGTTTGTAGGGCTTTTATTAGCTAATATGTTTCCACATAACTTCATTGTTAGCTCACCTCGTTTTAGATGCTGTAGCGCTCTGTCTACACGTAAGTTCTCTGCAGAAAAATACATAAATTCAGTTGTTTTAAATGTCTTGCATAGCATCAGACTTCCCACGAGGAGTCAGATGAAGAGAGTCTGTGCAAGAACGGGAACGCTGCTCAGAAACGTGTTTCAGGTAGAAGAGGGTGAAACAGCTTCAGGTAAAACGCCCTTGAGAGTTCCAAGGAGCTGAGGCCAAAACACTTTAAGAAGCTGTAATGCTAGAGACAGTAGGGAGATGACTTTACTAGGAGAGGTCCAAACGACATTTTAATCAAGTTGAGCTGAAAATCTTAGCAATGTAATTAAAAAAAAAATAATATTTAAGTTCTGAGATATGCTCATGGACCTCCATGAACTAAAATGTAATCCACAAAATGGAGTCGACTGAAGTCTCTAATACAGAGTACGTACACATCACACTATTAAACTTCAGTACTAAACCAATTTTCCAATTCATTTTTGGGTTTGCTGGTTTTAAATTTAATTTTTGATTAAATCTCGCGTTCATGCTTTTGGAGGTAGAAAGGTTTCATGGTGAATTTAAAGCATGTTGGACGTCAGGCAAATTGAAAAATGGATGAGAGTCTGACATGTTTAGCAAAGGGAAAAAAGCAGCAGAAAAGAAGAGAGGAAAAGTTAAAATTTCACTTCGGGCATTAAAAATACTTATGCCCTGCAATGTATTTGGTATGTGTTCAGTCTCCATTTCCCTCTCTGATCAAGATAAAGATAAATGAGAGATAGTTAATTAAAAGATTTTAATTTTAAAATTTGTGTCCTTTTTCAGTGTTTTTGTATATAAGTGGCGACTTTATTTTAATCCTGTTCTGCTAGCTTGGGGCTGCTTTTTCTTGTGCAGGGCAAACACATTTTGTGGACACGTTTTTTGACATGGTTTCATACTGAAGCAATTCAATAGAGGTCTCAAAGAAATACAGGCAAATCTTAAACCTGTTCAAGGATAACTAAATCTGAAGAGTGTTTTCGTTGCACCGCAGTGATGGGGACCTCTCCTGGTATCCATCCCATCCTGGATGCTGAAAAGATACTGTTTACTATTTCTGTGAAAGCGTTAAAGTGAAGATCGACCGACCTAAATTGCACAGTGCCGTGACGGTTACAGAAAAACACCCTGTGAATACATGGAACATTGGTTTAGAAATATATTTCTTCTGTGGTAGTGAAAAGATGGTTGTGCAAAGAAGAGTGTTCAGAAGGAAAGAGTTAAACTATGGGCAGGCTGAGGTGCAGCTGAGGTGGCTAAAGTGTGCGTTAATTGCTCTTTGTCCCATTTCACCCTAAGATTTATGGGGTGCAAGTGTATTATCATGTTACTGCGTGGGCCTGCTCACGTTCGGTGGCTGTATGGATGTGGATGCCCACGCATGTAAGTGTTGGGGGGGATATTAGAAACCACATATTTGGTCAGAAGGTCAGAAAGATTTCAAAAAAGTCAGCACTGGACTGTGGGGCAGTGGTGTGGCAGTCCCAGGCAAGTGACAGTGGTCACAGCCTGCGGCTGGCGGCGTCATCACTGTATTGGCAGTTACAGACTCAATGAGGTGTTGCAAACATTATCAGACAAAAATACCGTCAGACACTCTGAGTCGTAATCATATGTTGGAGGCACAGCAGTACCCTTCCCTTTCACTACACTGTCGATTTTCCAAGCCTTCTCTGGGTGGCTTGGACTGGGTTGCGGTGCTTTGCTGGTGTCACGTCTTCTCACAAAAATAACCGGGCTTTATCATCCCGTAATGCAAAATTATTGCATAAAAATGCCCTCGTCTGTCCCCAGAAACGGCTTCAGCAGCATCTCTTCCACTTACCAAATAAAAGGAGCGCTATTGTACATCTTAGTCTTTCAAGAATTGGAAAATAATGAACTTATCCCCAAAGAAAGCTTATTAGAGCTTGTAGTACAGGATAAAGAGCAGTATATTGCCAGCTGAATACCATTGTCTTTTGCCGGTTCACTTCTCTACAGATCAGCAAAATGTTCTGAAGAGACCCGCTGTATGTTTTAATTCAGCTGATGCATTGCTCCCGTTGAACCTGATCACCTTAGTTAAATCAGGGAGATGGAATCAATACAATTACTGGGGCTTTTTTCTGTCCACTCCCTCTGTATCGTCTCATAGCAAACGCAAAAGCCACTCGCTAATTGATATTGATTTGTCAATTCATTGAATTTGGCCAAGTCAGAGGGGAACTTACAAGGCCATTTCCGTTGGAAGAATTTACTGAAAATGTGCTTCAGATGAAATGTGGGCTTTGTGCGTACACAGTCATGAGGTGTTTTGTTCAAATTATATGCCTTGAGAAGGAGAAGAAAAAGAAAACAACACAATATATAACGCAACATAAAAAGGATCTTTATTTCCCTCGCTGGCCTGCATCTCTGACCTCATCAAAAGAGCTACAGCTTGAAATGCTTTCAGATTTGACACCCTTTTTTTCCTGTCTCCAAGATGAACCTTTGCGTTTGTAAAAGGCACGCCGATAAGCATTTTATAGCACTAGTTTTGCAGCTTAATAAATCAGGTAGCAGTAATGAATTTTATTTCTACTGCTGATGTAGCACACTTGAGGCAGAAGGGTGGGAGCCAGAGCGATCTGCTCTATGCATGTGTGTTTGAGCAAAAGTGAACTTCCCATCATCATCTTCTGTGAAAAAATCAGGTCAGTATTTCAGTACACTCACTATTACATGGTCCAGTGTGGCTCAGCCTGGAACAGCATCTTCTCCCCATTGTTTTGACAGTGGAAGGCGTAGGGATGCTCAGAAGAACTAATACCTCACCATGCCAAATGAGATTGTGTCTTAATTTCAGACAGCCCGGGCCCTCCACAGGAAGCACAGCAACACAAGTAAATAAAGCAATGGCACAGATTACGAGGAGTGCATCTCAGCCCTGTGGGCCACGGACACGGTTTGCCTTTGGCAGCCTTTTGACAGGTGGTGTAATCCGGAGCGTGAGCGGTCAAACCAGCAATACAGTGCCATAATTGGGTTAAGCTGAGAGCAAGAACTCGGGAAGAGCAAGAGAGGTGTAACCCTTAAGGCTAAGGAAGGGAGAGTCCAGGGTCATGGCGAAGGCAGTCGGAATAGCAGCTCGAGGGAAGAGGCAGAAGTGTAGGCAAACTTGTGACCAACGGTCATGTAGGCAGAAGGCGGTTGCTGCAGAAAGCAGCAAAGCATGAAGGCAAGGAAATCTGTTAAACAACAATTGTTAAAAAACAATGAATAATTTACCTTCTGAAATCTTTAATTCTCTATATTCAGTGTCATTATCTAGAACTTTTTCTAGGATATTTGAGCCGGTATTCATCCCGAAGAACATGGTTGTAAGACAGAGATCAAGGGCAGATTGTTGGTGCGTGATGGTGAAGGTTTGGGTTCAATAGGACTGCAGCCTGGGGTTCTAGCTTTCTGTCCCTAGAATGGGGAAGTGTGGGATGGACTGAAGTATTTGAAAAGTATCTAGAGAATGGAAGAGGGAAGTCATAAAATATTCTCTGAAACAATAGCAGGTGTAGATTCTGTCCAGAATTTTGAACACAACTAGAATCCTTGAAGTCTACTCCTGTTTAGGAGTCTATCTCAACATATCCTCACCTTTTAATTATTTATATACCAAATGAGTGTCATTTTTAAAATGGAAAATATCTGAATAATGCTAGTTTTAATAAAGATGCATCTGCATTTATGGATGACTGCAAAAATTTCTTTTCGAATTCATTTATTCACTAGCATGAATAGTTGTAAGTATGAAGTCAGCCTGTGCTTGCTGTGATGAGAATCCGAACATTTAATTTGAGATTAGCTCAAGAATCTAACCTCATGTTGAAACTGTTTATGTTGCCATTTTAAGTACATCAGCACAGACTCTTTGTTCATCCTGAAGCAGTTACCGTTTCCTTGAGGAAACAGCAGCTCTAAATGTTACTCATCACATTTTCTGAGGAGAAAGCATTTGAACAATAGAAGAGAAAGAGCAAAGTGATTCTTTGCTGCATTTCAGGAGGAAACTCGTTATTTATACACGATGGAGCTGTGCAGAATATGAGATGCTCAGTTTTCAGTGCTTGTAGGGTACAGAGCACACGAGATACTGATGTGTTAGTAGTGTAATCTTTTTTCTTTCTCTTTACACGAATCAGAGCTCCGTGAACCCCAAACAATTTACTGAACACTTAAAAAGTGTGTATGTGCACCTTGTGCAGTTGATTTCCTGAGAAGCATCTTGGCTTTTAGTACCAAAATGCGTTGCCAGGAAAATTTTTGGATCTTTCTGACGAGTAGAAATTCCTATGGAGGTGGCTTTAAAGTACTCACTGTTTAAATGATAGAGGTTTGCCCATGAAAGAATTTTCCTGCATGCATTTCAGAGAGATAGTGAGTTTTCTTAGTAGAGGTGAATATTATGAAAGAGCCATTATGTTCTAATTTCTACTTGGGGTTGATCAGTCCGTGGTGGTTCCTGTGTTTCTGTTATTTTCTACTCTTTATTCCCTGCTTTTCCATTTCTCCTCTCAAAGAACCATTATATCTTTATGTTGTCACCTCTTGTCAGTTAGACTTCTTACTGCTTTTCGCATTTGCAGAGGCCAAGGTTAAACTTCTGCCTTTTTAATGGGTCTTTCTGTAATAACAGATCCTCTCGCTTTGGCAGCCTAATAGATGGATGAAAGTGCTAATCTGAGGAAGAAGTTTCAGTAATCTGCTGTTCAGGCAACTGGAAGGTAACACAAATACTTTTGTTCAATTCTGCAGACCCCCACCAGTGAGTGAAAGTGCACCAAAAGGAACTGTGGTCGCAGTTGTTACAGCGGCTGCCTTGAACCAGACGATTGTATATTCCATTGTTTCGGGGAACGAGGAGGGTAAGCAGTAATATTTCTGTCTTTGTGGTTATGCTGAGCCTGGTGCGTACATCAGAATTCTTCAAGAAATAGTGATCAGAAATACAGCTGCTGAGGTGAAGTCCCACCTCGTGTGCAGGCAGGAGGGACTGCCGCTATCAAGCCTTTAGAGATCAGCTAAAGATCAGATTAGTTAGGAGAATTGCCATGAAAATTAAAGTACAGTGGAATTCTCACTGATGTGAAAATTCACACTGGTGCCACGTGGTACGGATCCATGGCGTACAGAAATAGCTTTGGTGGAGCTGTGCTTCTTGCTTAGAAATCTGTTCTAAGGCATCATAGACTTTGCCATGCTGTAGCCACAGGTATTAGATCAGAGCCTGATATTTAAACAAAACATCATTCCTGCATTTGTGTCCTTCTCAGGTAGTCTCCGTGATCCACCTTGAAATCTCTAAGCAAAATTACACTGAATTGTTGGAAGGGGTGTGGAAGAATTCCCCGTGTCCCATCCTCCATTTTGTGAGAGCGGGCTGTTTGTCTCGTCTGCTCTTGCCGGCGTGTCCTCGAGTTGGTTATTCCAGTACCAGCTCAGATTCAGCTGCTGTGCTCCTTTGAAGACAGCTTCAAAGAGGAATTATATGAGCTTTTAGAGGCCTGAGGGAGGGATGGGAACGACTTTCTGAAGACAGTGTCAGAGAATAGCACTTAGGCATTAAAAAAAAGTGTTTATGTGTCTTAGTAACTTCTGGTTTTGATGGATTTCAGATGTGTTTGCTATTAATAACAGAACAGGCGTGATCTCAGTTAAAAAGTCTCTGGATTATGAAAGTGTGAAACGTTATGAGCTTCGAGTTCAAGCAGACTCTTTACAAGTGGTGCGATCCAATCTGCGTGTCCCTTCCAAAAGTAAGTTGAAAAATCCTTATTTTTTGATGTCTTTTTAATATACATATGCATTGTTATTTCTTTGAGGGTATTGATAACTGTGCTCTAGCTGGTGACCTTATTTTGTCATCAGAAATACAACGGTGACGATGGTATGTGAGCAGCAGGGCGTGCATTTGTGGATCTTTACGTGTGCCTTCCGGACACGGAGCCGATCAGTCGTGAGCTACATCCTCACAAATCACATCGATGTTACATAGTTGTAGGTCTCACTGATACAGGTGAAAGTCTGGTTTCTATAAAACCAGAGTTGATGGCACAAATTGAACGTTTTGAGTATAAGTAGGGCTTTTTGTGATGGAATGTCACAGTTACTTTCTCGTAAAGACATTGTACAGCCCAAATAGAGACTTCCTCCCTGCTGGGCTCATAACATCACAGCAAATACTGGGATACTACGGAGAGGAACGGGGAATAGATACACAGCAAGGGTGACAGGAAGAAAAAGAGTTCTTTGGCACCCCGGAGGGTCCACCTGCAGTTTATTGTAGCCCTGACTGAGCGCAAACTGGAGGCAAGAACCTGCTGTGACAAAGACAAGAAGGTTCTTTGCAGCATCTCTGGGCAGGAAGGAGTTTATTTACAAACTGCTTCACTTTGGCTCTATATCAGGGTGAAGATTTTCTTTTTCCCTTTAATGATTTTCTTTTTCTAATAAAAGTAATTTGAAAGTTCTTTTGGTGATCTTTGTCATCCTCTCTGTAAAGAAAAGGTCTGGGAAGTCTGGCTTTTGAACATCTGGCTCACTTAGTGTCCTATCCCATCCTGTACAACTTCTATTTAAGCCACAATTGGGCCCTAGTTAAAAAAAAAAAAGCAAACCTTGTACCAAAAAGTATTTTGGTACACGTTTTTACACAAGCCATGTTTGGGATCTCAGTGTGGGTTTTTTTCTGTACTTTTGGTCTCTGTGAGTCTCAGTTTTCCCCCTACTTTAGCTGAGGAGCGTCATGGGTGCAATGACAATAAGCCCAGGGCGGTGGACTGTTGCACTGAGAAAAGGGCAGTGAGGAAGCGAACGTTTGTTTAAAGGCTATGAAAATATGACCTCCTTTCATTTCAAATTGAGTGTCACTTTATTTCAAGTCATTGTTCTGCAGTCACAGTTATTCTGGCATGAGCTGTGGGCCAGAGCCGTCGCAGGTGACTGGTGATTCTTCTCCTCTGCGCTTCCACCAGTGTTAATCGAAAAGCACATCTTCAGCACTGGAAAAAAGCAGGCTCGTCCTAACCAAACACACCCTCAGGAACTACCGGGTCGAGGGGAAAACTTCAGCCTCTCTGCTTTACAGAAGTCTGTCCAAGAAGCACTGCTGTACCATCTCGGGACACCCTTGCGTGAGCTGAGGAATCCCCAGGGGGCCGGGCTTTGGGTACCTGCTGTTTACTGATGTGTGTGTAGAATTCATTCAAAAAAAGGACGTCACAGTGGTATTTTGAAACCATGAAGTACAAATGGAGTTCAAATTTACTTCACGCTTCAGTTTTGCACAGATAACCAATGTTTAGTTGCTTGTCAAACCATCTGTCGATGGGCAGGGGGAGGTAGAATAAACAAAATGCCAGTACCTGACTGTTCCTAAGTGTCACTGAGATTTGGGCACTTACCAAAGCGCACACACAACAAAAACTTCTTAAAATTTTTGGAAGCCCTCAGTAATATAACAATCAATTGTAGTTTGAGCGCATCTTTTAAAGCAGTACTGGCAGTATGGTGCTGTTGGGACTGTGCTGCTGCGGGCTTTGTTTTGATCTCTGCTCCCAAGAAGGTCTGCGTGGCAAGCCAGGGGCAAAAACATTTCCATCGGTCTTTCATCTGTCACTAATGTTGGGCTGTCACCTTCCCACCTGCCCTGAGTAAGAGAGAACTCACTGTGCCTGTGTCCAGGCACAGAGCACTGGGCAAATCAGGACTCAGGGCACAGCCTGATCCCCTTTTCCCCTTTGTGGCAGGAAGAAGTGAGCTGTGTCAGCGGTTTTGCTTTTGCTACTCACTCTGGGCTCTTTGACTGGCACGTTGGCAGGCAGAGAGCCAAAGTGCCACCCCGGTGTTGTCAAAGGTGACAAAGTAATTCCATGACATGGTCTCTCCCGCACTGCAGGTTGTGATCCGCAGAAGTCGACAGTCTGAGGGTTACAAAGGAAGGGCCACCCTTAACTAACTGGGCTGATTCTGCTGTCCTTTTTCTGTAATTACTCTTCTAATTATTGTTCTGATGGATACAGTAATAGCTGTGAATATTGGGAAACCCATCTCTGGTTTCGGTGCCAGTTTGGTGCTTATGCTCAAGAGTATTGCATGTAGATTCGAGATTAGGAGTAGCAATTTAAACAGGGTGCAAGTCTTTCTTCTTTGTAAAGATACTACTGATTGCGACACTGAAATTGGTACTTCATGAAAATTTGCTTATGGATTTGTAAAGTTCTTAAGGATATTAAACTTAATGGGCTTAAGTATTTGGGAAAATGTAGATGCCCCATCCCTGGCAGTGTCCAAGGCCAGGTTGGATGAGGCTTTGAGCAACCTCGTGTAGTGGAGGGTGTCCCTGCCCATGGCAGGGGGGTTGGAACTAGATGATTTTGAGGTCCCTTCCAACCCAAACCATTCCATGATTCTATGATTCTATGTCATAAAACAGGGTGATAGACCATAACCTGAGACATTGTACAGGGGGTGGGTGGCAGTTAAAATATATTCATCAGGCTTTCCAGTACTACCCATGCAACCAGCGGAAGATTTTTGGAAATTGAGCACATATTATCATGGATGTTTCTTCTTCCTTAAGAAAGAAATGAGCACGTGTGTGGTGTAACACTTGGGGTTTGTTCAGTGGTCCGAAGTTGAATTGTGTTAATAGCGATGTAAGAGTCCGTGTGCTGTTAGAGCCACCATCGATGACGTATCTGGAGAGGGAAAGAGAGAGAGCTTAGTGCCAGCTGAGTTCATGTCTTTGTGTCTGGGAGAGGTCCAGTTAAGGGTAAAATCTGTAAAATGCAGCCAGGCCATAGGCGGTACAGCTTTTTCCAAACCTTTCTCTGACATGGATGAACAGACGAGGGAGTCAGCGGGTTTCCGCAGAGGAGTTTGGGCAGACCTCACCGGTCAGGGAAGCAGTGGCCTCTGTATCCCTCTTCCGACTCACAGTGTGCACTAGAGCAGTTCTCCCACCTGGGCAGCAGTTTTAAAAAGGGGATGGCTGAATTATTTTGTTCAGGGATACTTGATAATGACTGGAGTTTGAATTTGGTCCAATTTAAAGGAAGACATGCACTTGCTCTATGTTTTTGGAAACCCATGAGTATACAGCATGCATTAGGTTTTGAATATGCACTGTGCTGGATGGATAGCTAAAGAATTTGGTAAATATATATTTTTAAAATACTTTACAATGTCTGGCTAACTAAATCACTTCTGTCTTTGTAACAGAGATCCCTTGACCTCTGGGTTTGAGTCCAACGTTTGTATGATGTATATCTTTCCATTTTCTCAGCACCTTTTTCTTTCTCAATGAGTTTTAATCAGGTTAAATACTACTTCTGAGTTTCAGGGCACTGAACTGATGAACTGCAGTGGAAGGAGATGAGATGGAATTAATGCACCACTGTGGGCTTTGGTGACATTGAAATGATGAACCGCTTTGGAGATAGGTGACTTTGAACGTGCTTCTCTAGAATGATGTGACACTGAGTTAATACACTGCTCTGACATTCAATGGCAATGAATTGCTGCCAGTTCCGGTGTTAGATACCACAGAATCGGTGAACCGTTCTGGAATTTGTTGGCAGCCAGTTGATGACCTGCTGTGGAGCTGCAATGATTAGCCCTTCTGGAGGCAGATAACACAGCACTGATGAGCTGCTCAGCCACGAAACAGTGCTGAATGTTACGAAACTCAGAAGCTCAGTACCGAATTGTTTTTAACTGTGTGGCATTACAGAAGATAATTATGTAGAAGTAGGAGTTTGAGTTTTCATCTGTGCGGTGGAAAAGCAGATGATACTGCATGAAGTGTAACTAAGCTTGTCATTCTGTGATAGTGCCAACTGATAGCCTAGTACTAACTGAATAAATAAATGAGGAGAGAAAGTAAATTGAGATGTCCTCTGGAGTATGAGAACATAAAATTGGTGACTTAGACTGTATATTTAAAATATGATACTAAATCATGCAAAATCAGACTCTTTGAGTGGAACCCAACTCCTTAAATGAGCTACTTGAACTGAAACTTTAGAATACAAAATTTCAGTGCATTTTTACTTCATTTGGATGGAAAAAGAGTGAGGTTTTGTGATGACAGTGAATTTAAAAGGTTGGAATTCTGCCTTGAGGAATCAGCGACTGGTGATTCTGCACCCTGAAAGACCTTCAGTATTAATGGACTTCTCCAGGTAAATTTAGCAGCCTGGGTTTTTTTCTGTCTGCTCTTTGCTTCCTAGATTTGTCTATCGCAACAGACCATAGTTTAGCGGTATACTATAGGTCAAGTTACGATGGTGATGATGAGCTTCTAAATAGAAGCTTTCCGTTCTCCCTCAGTGGTTACGATGAAAAAAGGAAAAACTGATGCATAAGGGGAACATCACAGAAGTGTGTGTGGCAGGATGTGTTCTGCACTTGCAAGGTGCTGCTCTGTCATCTGTCACAGATCGAGCAGCTCCTTCCTCTCAGAAGGATTTGTGAATGAGTGTGCTGAAGGCAATGTATCAGCACAATTAATCATTTACTGAACCAGAAGTACTTCTTGAACCAAGAACAGGAGAAGCATCAGCTTTTACCTCATTTTCACAAAGTTTTCACCTGTATCTCACTGTCCTGCTGTTTGAAACCCAGGGAAATACAGTCAGAGCAGTGACCTTGTTGTGGCGAGGAAGGGAGGGACACACAAGGCAAGGAAGCAGAGGGGTTTACGGGAAAGCAGAGAGAGCTGCGAAGAGAAAGTGCTGCCTAAACACAGTAAGGAAGAGCGGTGAGCGTTATAGACAAGAAGGATTTTGCCCCCAAAGTAAACGTAGTCCCAGTTTTAAGAATCAAAGTGTCAGTGGCTGTCTGGTCCCTGTGCCAGATGGATGAAACATGCACTGCGGTGGGAGACACCAATGCTTCCCACTTTGATCTGGAGAGAAGGGTGTATTTACAAGAGAGCCAGGATAGGTTTGCTTTTGAACACCACAGACAAAAGGGCCCTCCAGATTCCTTTGAGAACAGAAATGGAGGATTCAGTCTCATGTTTCCCAGCATCTGAGAAGAGCACATCTTTGCATTCCCCACCTCCGAACGCGTGACCCTTTCAGCCTGCCACTGCACTCTGGCTCACCGAACCGCTGCTGACAGTTGTCATTTGCTCTCTTATCTTGACTTGTCGGCGCCGCCTGCGCGTCGCGTCGCCCGTCCTCCGTGGCTGCTCAGCAAGGTAGCCTCCAGGCTGGTCGGTGTCTCTCTGCAAACGGACATAGATGTGAACAGATTGTTTAAAACTTAAACCTTACAGGCGAAGGCGTTACCAGGTGGCACAGTGCCTCATGAAAGGCTTGTCTTCGTTAGAAGTTACCTGCGTTAACAGCTTCCTGCTCGGTCAGTTGTTGAGAGGGAGGCCAGAGGGAGTATTTTTGGCTGTGGGTTGCCCTACTGTGGATTTTGTCATGTTTGGATTGTCTCTCACTCCCAGGTCAGTCCAGTTCTCATGGCAGGGGTGAAAAGAGGGGAGTTGTAAATGCAGCAGCACTCTCCCGTACATCCCTGATCTTGTCACCTGCATCTTCATTAGGAAACTTCGGGCATTGCTTGTAGTCCCACTGTCATCTCTGCCTCGTCCTCTTTGTTATTTTTGCTTACACTCTTGCTGACTTGATTGACTCTAATTAAAGAGTAGGGAAAGGAAGAGCAGCAAGTGCATATTTCCCAGTCCTAGACATGCAAGAGTAATGACAGAACCACCTGATTGGTTTTATTGTCTTTTAAGAGGAATTAAAAAGAAATGAAAAGCACCGCAAACAATGAATTTGTTATTTTTTACAGTTGTACTTGCACTGCCTTGATAAGCAGATTTCTTCTGTAGAAATGGCAGGTGCTGTCCTTGTGTTTACACCCAACCTGCTACAGGTGAGAACTAAACCAAGATATCCCTCCAAACTCTCACGGGTGCTGCAGAGTTCAGAGTAGCACAAATTTTTATTAAAAATCAACTTAGAACTAGAATTCAACAAGCAAGAGGTAGAGGATCCCAGGGGTGTTAGACCAGCTGAGGGGGGGGGATACACTTCCAAGATTTTTCATTTCAATCAGCTGTGCTAAATATTACGTTCACTGCCAGGTGTGAAAATGTGATCTTGGTACAGATGTTTTTTATTTTGGCATTGAAAGATTTTTAAGCAAAAACGCACTTTTCAGTTTGTTATTTACACTGTTTATTCATTGAGTTAGACCTGGTTTTCGCCTTTGGCACAGCCCCAAGCATGAAGTGGTGCATGCCCACTTCCCCAGGTGGGTGCAGAGGCGCTGCCCTGAGGAGGGTCATTTCTGTGGCCAAACTGCTGCTGTCATCCCAGCGGCGAGGCAGGGCTTTGCTCTGGGTGTTTGAGGGTGAAAGGAGAACGGTTCTGACCCTCCTGTAATGGTTTTGGTTTTCTAATCACAAAATAAACCTTTGGGAATCATAAAGTGAAAGGGATAAAACTAGTTTTGCAACCAAAAGTCTGCAACTGCTCCATACTAATTGGGAACGATAGTTTTACTGGGTTAAAGATGAAAATTAATTCTGTATCCCTGCATTATTGACTTTTCAAGTAGCCTTACATTTTTCTTTTCAAGCATGTTACAAAATTTGTACTGATGGTGTTTTATAAGTTGGCTGCCATGCCAGTCCCTGGAACTGGGAGACGTGACAGATGGACAAAACATGCTGCAGAGCCTGCAGAGCGGCGAACCTGCCTCCTCTGCCACACAGCTCTGGGGTAGTTTCCCTGAAAGCCACTGGGACGAACTTCAAATTTCTTTGGGCAACAAAGCAACGTATTTGAGAGAGACCACATAAAACGTGAGCGCCCTGTCAGGTAATTATTTGGTAGAAAAAGATGTTTTATATTGATTTAGAGCAGACCTTGGATCAGTGCTGTTCTAAGTGTGTTGCTGTTTACGTCTCGTCGAAGCTTCTTTTTGCGCTCTTCTTGATCCACTGCGGCATCTGAACTTCTTCAGGCTTTCTGAGCGCGTGCTGATTTAGATCAAAACGCCATTCAAAAATATTTGGTGCTGATTCCTGTTCGGTTCTGCCAAATTTAGCAAGGCGACATGGAGTGCGGCTGCAGCTCGGTTTGGTTGACCTGCCAAAGCACAAGGACGGCTCGGCAGGCTTGTAAGGTAGTAGTAAAGCAAAGTGCAATTGAAGCCTTAAATGAGAAGAATCTGCTGTTGTCCACTGCAGAACAAACAGCCACTGCCTAAGCTGGGTGCAGTCGTTCTATGCTCAGAGTAGCGATTCGTGAAGAGCAGCGGTGTGAATGGCTGCTCTGGCACAGTGTAGAAGACAAGGGCGGTATGGTTGGTGAAAGCGTAACGTAAAACAAATCTGGCGACACTCAAAGCATAGTTGACGCTGTCCCAGTGTTCAGAAAGCGTTTTAGTTGGACTTTATTTCCGCAGTCTGGCAAGAAGCTGAATCAAGCACGTTATTAGCACTTAAGTAGATCAGCAGTGGTACTGGAAAACAGTTTTCAACAAGTGTGCTTGGGAAAAACTTAGGGAAATGCTAGTACGTGCTAGTTCTGACCAGCTTCCCGGAGGTTTTCTTAGTTTTGTTTTCTCTTAGTCATTCCTGATCTACTAGTTTTATGTCTTTCAGAGGATCCTCAAGTTTCCTTTAGAGCAGCTTTAGGACATTTTCACTCTCCTTAAGCAAATCACAGAAGCTGAAAGATCCAAATGCCTCATCATCTAGTCTGGGGAGCAGTTATTTTTCTGGAGCAGTGCACGCAATACGTTTGGTTCTTATAAGCTGAAGATGACTTACAAGCAGCTGCAGTTCTGTGTACTTCGTACACTGCAGCTCATCTCAGCAGGGTCTGGGAGACAGGAGGCAAACGGGACGCAGGAGACCTTGCAGGAGATTGTGGTACAGGAACTTCTTGTGCAGTGTATTGTCTAGGAGGCTGACCTGACCTTCATGACTGAAGTAACTGGTGTGAAAAATCCAGACAATAAATATGTCTTAGCGATAAAAATGTGCAGTAAAACTAAAGAACCTGATGGCTTATCAAATGTTATCTGCGCACTTTGTGTGCAGAGAAGCACTTCCCTCACAGCTGAAGGAAGGCGATTGTAGCACTTAATTTTCTTCTCTGCTCTTTTTGGCCACCTTGGAAGTTCCATGCTGCTTTGTCCAGGGAAAGATGCTTTCTTCTTTCACCTGGACAGCTATTTAGGTAGCTCAGGCACAGTAATAAGAATTATACTTTGATTGCATGAGGTCCCACAAGCAGTACCACGGAGGAGTAAATTCTGGTTTCAGCTCCTGAAATCCGTGAAAAAGTACGTAACAGGAGCTGGATTCCAGATCTAGAACACCAAAAAAAAGCAAAGGTTTACAAACATGGAGATACAAAATCTCCCCTCTGCAAGGTAAGCGTAAATATTGGTGTTGCTCGGTGTTCACTGCCCTGCCTGCAAGAGTACCATCAACTAACGGTGCACGTTATACAGTGGGTGCTGTTGCCTCCCTTCAGGGACCAGAAAAGAGGGCTAGAGCCACACACAATATTAGAATAAGCACTAAATATTTGGAATATGAAGGAAAAAAAAGTCTAATGCTGTAACCAGGCTCTGTAAGAGCATGCTCAGGTCAGGTGGCCTTTTCAATGAGGCAGGGCACTGGAGGTGCAGGGCTGGTGGGCGCAGGAGCACCATACCCCGTGCCTCTGGCACCAGAGCCCCCTGTGCAGCGGACATCTGACTGCATCAAGCAGGGTGGCTGGGGACATCCCGGTGGTGGAGGGTCTGGCACAACCTTCACACGCTCCCCACAGTTTCTGGTGAGGGATTTTCATGTGCACATCTAAGCTTATCTGATGTGAGAGTAAGGCAACCTCTGTAACCAGCTGGGAGTCATTCGTTCCGATTGGAATGGGATAAAAAGCACGTGGTAGTGAGGGGTTCACAGATGCCGCCTTCCCCTCCGTCTGCCAGAACGAATGAAGGAGAAGCTGTGTATGAAGATCAGGCAGTAAGATGAAATGAAGGTCTGTGTTTAATTTAACGTTAACGATGCTAATGTTAGTCTGTATATAGGCGAGGTATTTAATTTGCTTCGTTCTTAATGCAATAACTTTCATTTCTCATTTTCAAAGCATTCAACCACCGCTAAACAAATCAGCATTTTGGCAACTCGGAGGACTAGCAGCAAATTAAACAAATGTTTTTTGAGCAAATTGCAAAGCAAACTTCACACGAGGCTAAGCCACCTCACCAAAACTAGCTTTGGAACGACGAAGATAGCGCACGCCACGCAAAAGATGTTTCATTTGCATTAGAGAGCTAGTGCAGGTTAGCAAATGCCTAGTGCTACCGGCGCGGAACGGGATACAATTAGGATCTTCCCTGCAGCAGTACACCGGTGCCAGCCAGCGATAGAACTGTTTATTAGCTCAGCAGGGCAGGGTCACTTACACACATTGCCTGTAATCCTGCTTCGATTGCCTTCTGCCCCGAAGGGTGTAGCTGCAGTGGAAAAGCTTGCCTGGGAATCTCGTTTTTCTCAACAGGGCTGCAGTTTCTAACAGTAACTTCATATTGCAGCCAGAAACGTTAAGGATGTAGTTTAATAGGAGAGTGGTGTGACTGTTTGTAAGACCTCACATTACGTCTGGCTGAAGTTTTTGTTTCATAGAATCATAGAATGGTTTGGATTGGAAGGGACCTCAAAGATCATAGAGTTCCAACCCCCCTGCCATGGGCAGGGACACCCTCCACTACACCAGGTTGCCCAAAGCCCCATCCAACCTGGCCTGGAACACTTCCAGGGATGGGGCATCCACGCCTTCTCTGGGCAACCTGTTCCAGTGCCTCACCACCCTCAGAGGGAAGAATTGTTAAATCTAATTTTAGATCTAATCTAAATCTGCCCTCTTTCAGTTTAAATCCATTGCCCCGTGTCCTTTCACTACCCACCCTTGTCCAAAGCCCCTCTCCAGCTTCCTGTAGCCCCTTTAGGTACTGGCAGGCTGCAATAAGATCACCCCGGAGCCTTCTCTTCTCCAGGCTGAACAGCCCCAACTCTCTCAGCCTGTCCTCTTTGCTGTAATGAATAATGTAGTCAAGGTAAGAAGCGTTCTTTTAAAACAAACATAAGAAAACCAGAGATGATTCAAACAGACCATTATGTCCACGTTACACATACTCAGGTGCTGGATTAATGCTTTTTTTCCACGTCCTTAAGCAGAGAGCTTGTCATGAAGTCATTCTCCCACGAAGTAACAGAAGCTACAAGTTGTTTAACATATCAGCACAGATCAGTGTGGAAGGTGAAGAATTGATTGTTCCTCTGAGGAAATGTCATTTCTTTGTTTTCTTTCCTTTCTGTTTTTTCCTTCTCTCCATACTAATGCATGGGATGACGTTTTAAATGTTTCCTTCAGATTTCAGTTACTTTATGAAGTCCTCATTAGTTTCCCATCAGTTGGACCATCAGATAGAATATCTTTGGTGTCTTTGGCTGTCTTAAGAAATAGTCTTGGTTTTATTTTTCTTCGTCCCCTAAAGATACAGCTACTAAGCTCTTTCTAAATGAGACTGCATTTTAAGCTCACTCAGATCAGCGCGGCACCTGTGCAATATTTAAATTACCCTGGCACTGAAACAAGTTGGGAAAACCAACTCTGAAATGAGGCAATTTATCACTTGAAAATGGGGTTTTAATGAACTAGATATCGTTTCCAGCAATCTTTCTGGATTATAGAATTCTGAAAGAGACAAACAGATGTTGGTATAGATTACTGTGCAGTTGAATCTGTTTTGCACTAGGTCTGTCATCTTTGCTGGATGTTTTTTCCTTGCAGAAAGAAAGAGATGTTTATTGTTCAGTGGGGTGGATCAGTAACTGTTTAATAAAACACAAATTAGCCCCTGTGTTTTTCTTGAAAAAAAAATCATAGAATCTGCGTAACTGTGAAGTACGATATTCATACTTGTGCTTTTCTGTTTATTTGAAAAATTAGTTCTGTCTTTTTTTTCTGTTTCCCCCAAAGAGCTTGCTTGCTAAAGAAAGCTGTGGCAGCTCTTTGCTTACAAGCAAGTTCAGATAGCCCTGATAGCAAAGTGCAGGTGTACAGATAACGGGAATCATTTTCTATAAAAGTACCAATTTCAGCTCAAGATTCATTCAGAGAAAACGATAAATGCAGAAACAAGAAAGAAAGAGTGCAAAAAACCCCGTGAAATCTCTTGACTTCCTTCAAGTTCCTATTTTTCATAACAAACATGCTATTATTTCTAATGTATTTCTTTTTACAGTGTCATCCATGCACTTATTTCACGTGATCGGTTTGGGCTGTAGGCGTTTGAACTCCAGTAGGTGCTAAAGATTTATTGCCAAATGCTCTTTGTATACATTTCATTCCTTCTTTTAGGTAATACAGCCAGGGTGTTTATTGAAGTGAAGGATGAAAATGACCATGCGCCTGTCTTCACCAAAAAAATGTACATTGGAGGAGTGTCAGAAGATGCCAAAATGTTTTCTTCTGTGCTTAAAGTTAAGGTAAGACAGACATTTGTTTGAAACGACATTCACTTGCAGTGGGAAAATATCTACTCACTGGTTTCATTTTTCACAGGAGGGAACGGAATATGTTTCTCCTAAAACTAGGCACTGGCAATAATTTCCTCCTTTTTTTTTTTTTTAATAATCAGATATAATGAGCACAGAATGGGTAATTCTTGTTATGAAATCAGTGTTTAAGTGTGTGTGATGGTTTCCGTTTGTGAATGATGGACATGCATCGGGCCGGTATTCCAGCAGGTTCTGACAGAACCTTGATTTTGAGCTCAGAAGAGTTTTGCAGGTTTTATTTCTATAGAATCTATGTGCTCGTTTTTCATTTGAAGATTTGTAGCTATCACTTTAAATACCTTAATGTTTAGAAGATTTTTTTTTATTCTCAGCACTAGTTTTCACCTTAAATTCTTCTCACTACTTCTTTGGCGGCAGCGTGTTTATGCTTTAAAAAGGAAAGAACAGTTTCTGTTTCAAGTGAGCAAAGCAATTTCAGGTCTGTGCACTGTGACACAATCTGTGAGTAAAATTGTCTATCTCTTTTAAAAAAATAGAGAAAATTCAAGGAAACATAATAAATAGAAAGTAATTAGTGTCAGACAGAAAAATAGCTTAGAATAAAGGCTGTTTGTTTTCTCTAACGTGCTTTGTGATGCAATCTAGTGCTGGAGACAGCCTGAGTTGCCAGGACTTTCCAAGTCAGCTTGTTTCCTCTGCCTTTATTTTGGTACCTCAGCCGGCCTCTTGCATCTTTTTTTCACCTCAAGTGTTGGTGGAATAGCTGTGAAGTTGCTGATTGTAGCTTATGCATGAAAGGGCACAGAAATACGACCCGTTAAGAGCTTTATTTTGACCTCATGATGTGTTTAGGGCACCAGGAATAAAATAGAGAATATCAGAGCTTATTACAGTTGTCCATTGCTTTTTTGTTTCCTGGCAGTCCTTCCCAAAGTACGCCCAGAAATGGCAGAAAAGTGGGAAATTGTTGAGCATTGACTGTTGGATAGAAGCCTTTATAGATGAAATTTGTTTACTTTGTGAACTAGTCCAGAGTATTTGTTTGGTTGTTGTTTTTTTTTAATACAGTACTCATCATGGGCAATTTTTGTCCCCAGAGTATTCATATTGGTCTCTTCTGGAAATGCATACAGCAGTCCAAGTAAACAGCTGGGAATTTACTGAAGGCAACTTGGAAAAGGGAACATTATAGTATGTAAATCTACCCTACGCCAATTCTTCCCCACTGTGGCAGGCAGACTGTGTTTGAAGCCATAGCAGGTACGGACAGACCTACTGAATGGGGCTGGTCAGGAATTTCGTGTTACACATACCCTGGGATGGTGCTAAGGCTGAGCTGCTGCTTGCTGGTCTCCCAGCTGCAAAAACATGAAGCAGCCTTAACACCACTTTGCTCCAGGTGCCTTCCTGGCGTAGCAGAGGATGCTGTTCAGTGGGCAGCATGATATGTTGCCCAATGGAAAACCCTGTGCCCATCCTACGGGGTAATTTGAGGAACCGGATCAGGTAAGATCAGGTGGCAGATCACTCTCAGAGTAGTTGAGTAGTTAAGAGAACATTGAGTAGTTAAGAGAACATTGAGATCACTCTCAGAGTAATTGAGTAGTTAAGAGAACATTGAGTAGTTAAAAGGTAACCGTCCTGAATGAAACAGAAGGTGTAGGGAGGAATTATGATGGGAAGAGGTGAAAGATACAGATGGGTAGCTGGAAAGAGTGATTAGCCATGAGGCTGTTGAAGAGGCATATTTACTTACCTCTGCTTTATCAGCTGCGAAGACTCAGCTGAGACTTGGTAAACGAAGCCAAGAGGAGTCATCTCGCACGTGCGATGCCTGTATTTGCTTTAAAGATTCATTTCTACACAAAGACATTGTGAAGTGAGCAATAAAGCAACAATTACAATTTGATGTCTCTAACCTCCTTCTGTTAAAGCGTATGACAGAATTCTCCCTGGCTTTGCTGGCAGGCAATATTGAAGAAGGTGTAAGAAGGTGTAAGACAGAAGTTGCTACTAGTGGATGGCGTCAAACATAACTGTGTACTTAGTTAAAGTAGAATTCAAAACAGTTGAGAGCGCTTGTTGCAGAAAATCAGGCTGCAATTTATTGTTCTAGCACCGAGCACTTTCAGCCCTTGTTGCTAGTTAGCTTATTTTCTGTCTTTAAAAAGGAAAAAAAAATTGCTGTTAGTTAAATACGCTATCTATTCCAATTAGTGTTATGAAGAATTAATCAAATGAATGTCTTTTCTTGAAGAGTTCAGGTGAGTAGAATTAAATGAGTGATTTTTCCAAGTTGCAATTTTTAAGAACATTAATAAAGTACATAGCTTGCACTGTAGAAATTACTGTAATAAAAAGTAGTAGAATTTATATTTTATTACTACTGCTCAAAGTTTTGTTCTAATTCAAAAAACTCCTTAGTGGGACTTTTAAATGCATTTGCTTTCATCTTCTGCATTCATCAATAGTTGCTAAATTTTTTTAATGACACCTGAGTAACTTTGAAAAGACACTGATATTCTCAGCACGTTCTCGTTCCTCCTGTCACTGACAACATTGATGATCCTTGAGCGTGAGGTATTGCCTAGCAGCACGTTTTTTACAACTGAAAGATGTTAAACAGCATAAAACAGATGGTTGAAATCGTTGTTATTGGAACTTACAGTGAACCAACAGTTTCTGATTACGAAAAGTTTGTCACAGCAATGCCATACAGGCACCGTTGTAGAAAAGTACAGAGCTCTCCCTGCACACTAGGACCCAAACTTGGCGGTTTTCCCCCTGTACTTCAAGGAGCTGCCAGCAGTAAAAAGGTACCAAATGTGTAGAAGTGACATGAACTTTTTAATTGGTTTCTTACGTACAGTCCGTTATCCTGAGGGAAGGAGACAGTCTGTATTTTAAAGCGTAAGATTGGTGTTACCAAAAAAAAAACGGATTCTGAATTGAGCCAGTGTTCTCCTTGTATTCACCAAAATTAGACGTTCTAGAGGTACAACAGGGACTCTGTTAACTCCCAGCCGCTTTGGTTTTTCTCTTGATTTTTATCTATATGTGATACATTTTGCTTGCAAACCTGAAAGTCGAAGACTTCTATTAGTAGTGGATGATTTGGATATGCAGGTCAGTTGTTTGAAAATTCCCAGCCCACCTTTTCTTTGTCAGTCACTCTGTGTATGTTTAATACCATCTCCTACTCATCACTCTCCAAGGCCCTTATGTTTATATCCCTTCACGTGAACATCCATGCTCCTAATGACCTATATAGTTCCTGCCTCTGTGGGCAGGGCTAGTAGAACTCGTAACATTGTTTTGACATGGTGCTGTCAATACCTAGAGGCGGTTGTCAAGGTTTGGTTCTCTAGGAATCGCGCAGGGGAGGGGATGAACCGAAGTCTGTAAAACAGTAGAGCGTATTAGAAGGACATATGAGGACAACTCAATTCAGTGAAGAGACAATAAGAAAGGAAAAAAACTGCATCACTTCATCAGAGGTGAGATAGGATCCATCTTCTGCTTTTATATCATAAAAATGCAGCTCAAGTTACCTCTGGTATTTCTCATGACACTTTCATCAAATGTGTAACTGTTATGTACCATAAAGAAGGGATAGATCATGGAAAGGGATATTTAAGTGACAAATGGAGATAAATCACATTGTGAGCGCCTAGATTTACTTTCTTGTTTGAAAGTGATAAAATATGGTGAAGTTCTTTTTTGGGGTGACTGACTTTGCCTGAGAGTTGGAAGCACTAAGGGCAGGCAACTGTTTGGCCCTCTGTTGGATTGCCTTCATAGGGTAGCAAAAAGTTTTGTGTAACACAACTTTTGTGGCATAATTTACTATGTAACCATATTTTAGCAGACTGTCAGAGAAAATAAATCACATTCATTAATTATTTTTGTTTATATTTGAAGCACAAAAGCGTGTTTAATTCACCTCAATAGGTACAATACAAGTTCTCCAACGAGGGCCTTCTGGCAGGCTGGCAGAGGATGCTGCTTCTGGAAGCCCTGATTTTGGAAACAGCAGTGCTGGCTCCCCGTCAGTGAGGAATGCCTTTTTCTGGAGCGGCAGAGCGGATACTGTTGGTTGAAAGGAAGGGTCAGGTTTATTGCAAGAGGCTGATCATTGCTCATTTATTTATATTGAAAGCAAAGGGCGGGGTTTAAGTACATCATACTTGAGTTGAGGTAACAACTCATGATCTGGGTACCTTTATCTCCTTCAGCCTTTTACATCTGAAGATCAGGATCTGGAATTTCATGTTAAGCCCAAGTGCCAGGTGGTGGTTTGGTTTCTGTCACCATTTATCCATGCATCCATTTTTGAAGAAAGTGTCACAATGAAAACCCAAAACTCATCTTGAGTATCTTTTCCTTTCTCCTAAAAGCTCAAGCTCAAAGCTGTTGGTGGCTTTAGCAGAAGGCTTGAATGAACACCACAGAGTTCTTTGTTATGTTCAGATATCTCCAGTTTCAGCTTCCTGGAGTTTGCAGCATGTTCCTGATCTGAGGATCAGAGGTCAGGAAAGAGACTGTACTAACGTGGCTGCACCAAGAGAGAGCTCAGTCTGCCGAAGCTCTGGGACAGCTTTACAAGCGGAAAGGTCTTTTGTTGGCATCGTGGAGCTGTTCTAACGTGGTGCTTTAACCCAGCTCCTGTTGTCCGAAGAGTGGCCAGAGCAGGCTTGTGGAAACGTGTTTTGCTTTGCCCAGTCACTGTGGGTGGAATAACGGTGGGAAAATACCAACGGGTGGGTTAATTGCAGTAATTGGAATGGTGGGTATTTAGATATCGATATGGCTCCTGCAGCTAGATGTGATTTACAGAGTATGCCTGCTTTTATTTGCTGTTGCTGTAATTAAATTAGTTAAGCATGATAATCACAGTGGCAGGCACTTGCCAGCAGTTCTCGTTTAGCGGCAGTTTAAGCTAATACAATTTTTTCTATCAAATAGGGGATAGAAAAGATGAGCTGAGAGAAGTTCATTGAGGAAGTACTCACTTCTAGGTGGTTACCAGTGTCGATACTCAGGAGGTTCAAAAATTATTTTATAATCTGGTAGAAATACACTGTGTCTTTATTTCAGAGAGTATGTAGGTGACATCAAGCAAGGGGTAAACTTACAAGTTTTTAAAAAAGTATCTACTTTTGCAGTAGTTGAAAAAGAAAAATCGTCTGAAATGTTGGAACAAAAAAAAAAATCATTAATACCGAGAGGCACTTATATGGCAGGATAGGATCCACAGCTGTGTTTATGCCCAGATCCTCACCCCCAGGTGATCCCTACCCCACCAGGATCCACAGTGGCCTCTTCCAGCAGTTGTCCAGGCCAAGGGATGCGTTAAGGTGCCCGCAGCTCTTTTCCCGGCCGTGCACCTGCATTTTCCCAGAAGAAACCAGAGGGGTGTGCAGGGCAGTTTCTGCTCAGGCTTTGCCCGGGGTAATTGGCGTCCTGCTGACGCTCCCCTAAGCTGTAGGCACATCTCCAGCTCTGCCTTGTTTTGGCATTTAATAAGTTATTCCCAGCTCACTCCCTTTGTGCAACGTTATTGGCTCATAAGAATGGCTCATTTTTGATGAGTGTAATTTATATAAAAATAAGACAACAAGCTTTATGGCACTATGCAAAAGCTACAGCTTTCAAATTACAAAAAAAAAAAACCAAACCCAAACACCCTCAATTAGTTCCTCTTTAACAGTACTTAATAATTTGCTGTAGTCATTAATTTTTAATATGACAATTTCTGTAAATCGTTTGAGGATAAGTTGATCACAGATATACTGCTGAACATTTGTATGTTTAACTTCAGTTGCTTAAAGCATGCTGTACTCTGTGGCTCGAACTAAATCTCACTCCTCCCATCAAAGCACAGTTCTTCCCTTCTTGCAAAATATTTCGTAAGGCACCCCAGTCCTGGCACTAATTCCGCCATACAGCCTAGTGAGTGACGGCGAGGGTACGAAATAATCGAACCGCCTTGGGCCAAACACAAAAAAACAAAATGCAGGAGGAGAAAGCCAGTACTGAGCACATAATCTTACACACAAATTGAATTTAGAGACAAATAGCCAATAAAATACTGGGTAAACACTGCTCTCATCATCAGAACCGTTGCGTATGTGACTGAGGAGAATACTATGGATTGCTTCTCCCAGCTCCATAAGGTGCAGCAATTCTGCTGGCAGCAGCAACTGCTCTCTGGAATGTATTCATTTGAATATAGAATCCTTTTAGAATAGGCTCATGTGTTGTCTTGCTCTGGGTTTTTAAAGACTCCTATAAGAAGCTAAAAAGGGAAGCTTGAGCTCAGAAGAATGCCACAAATCATTATCAAAAAGTCACTTTTAATCAGAATTAATTGGGTTAATGATATGCCATCCGAATTGCTCTATATGAAAATGATTGTTTTAAGGCTAGTGTCCTCTGAAAGCTGGCAAGTACTAACGGCTCTAAGAAGTAAATAAAAGGAATATATTTAATCAAATAGCACTTTTCCACTGAGGCTTTGGTCCTTGCGGCTTAAAGACCGTGTTTATGTTGCCAACAGCTCAGCAGGAAACGTGGAGCTGTGTTCAATACCCTTTCTCTTGAAACGATGGCTGAGGCTGATTGCGCGTCTCAAATCCGCAGGCAATTTCACACAACCATGTGTGAAGCCCGTTCATTCCCCCCAGAGCCTCTCAGATGGACAATGCACAGGTGAGATCTTCTGGGTCCAGGTTGATGATGTGATGCTTGACCAAAGGGCAGATAAGCCATGGTACGTCTCGGTTGCTGGTTATTTGGGTTTTCCTTACACCCTGCAACCACTGTGCAGTGGTGGGACAGCTGGAACGGCTGTCTGGCTAAGGGCTTTAACTACAGTTCTGGTGGTGCTCAGAAAAAGGTTTCAGGTGCTGGACAATCCCAATGGGGACTGGTGGTGTAATAACCTTTTATGTTCTCTCCCCTTTTCTGCACTTCTCTTTTTTCCCTTAGAATTTTCAACGTATGTAAGAGCCCGTTTCCATGATCAAAGGCCTTTTTGTGCTTTCTGTTATGAACATGTTAATGAAAAACAGATGCAATACTCATAACTACTAATTGATGAATTTTGTGGTTTGAGATTTGCTTTGCATTTCATTATATTAGAATTACTTATTTTGCTTTGCCACTGGTATTTTCGTATCACTCCTTGTTTTCCCTTCAGAATTAGAACCAGACTTCCTTTAGCCACATACACAATATTTTCAATCTGCTCTATAAAAACAAAACCAAGAGCCACACAATCTTTGGGGAAATTACTGGGGGGAATTGGCTGCGATATAATGGTGTGTTATTAGCCCTTTCCTTTAAAACATTTTCTTTTACAGTATTAATCACTCTGGCTTTGTTGAAGTGCATTTCAATGAGGAAATATCGGAGATGCTAATTCTAGTAAAGAAAGTGAGAGGTTCTTTTCTGAATTACTCCTCAGTTTCTAAAGGTATTTCTTGTACTGAAAATGTTTGCAGAAAAGGAAACTTGCCAAAACAAATGCCAGTGAGTCAAAACCTCTGGACGTGGCTGACCTGTATTTGATAGAAATGGCTCTAACGTGAAGCCAGCAGAGAGGTTTGATGATGATAATAGGAGCCAGTGGAGTCTGAAATGCAGCTACATCCTGCAGAAAACTTGATTCTTACAATATGGTCGATCAAATTTTCATTTCAGACCTTTTCTGTGTTTTGTGCCCCTTTCTGATAGGCTTCATAATGTAACTTCATCCTTTATAACCGTTTGAATATCTTAATATACAGAACAGCAAAATAAACCCAAGCCATTTTGTGCTACAGGTTTTTACCGGATCACACGCAGGGGAACAGGAATTACACTTCACTTAACCGTCTCTCTTAGTGGTCACATACTGATCTGAAGCAATTGAGAGAGTAAAAGTTTAAAATTCCTGGGTATGGTTACATATAGAGAGAGAACACTGGGATTACTTTTTTGCCCAGACTCATTTATCCATGTTAAATCTCCAGTTATTTTCTATTCATGCCTCTTACCTCTAGATGTGGTATTTTTCTTTTTTTTTCCCCTTGGGATGACAGGTAAATCTTCACAGCAGCCAGTTCTGCAAAAGTGGGATTCAACCCTTGAGATAGCATTCCGCTGTGAAACACAAAGTTTTCCCTTCTCCAATTTTGCTTTTGCACATACACAAGAGAACTTTTTCTTTGTAAAAATAAACTGCTTTGCCAGTCACAATATTTTATTAGTTAAAATATGATTTATGAATCACAGAGTAATCTGTAGGGAGAAAACATACTTGGTAGATGTAAAAATCTACTTTGAAGCCTATCTGCAGTGACAGCAGCACACCCTCGAACGCACACATCTGCTGTAACATCTGGCCTCTGCCAGGAAGCTGCTTGCCCTGCTAAGAATAATATTACAGCAATTCCAAGCACACAGGTAATTTCTTTAAAAGAACATATCTCCAGATAATATGTAGGCTTGCTAAACTTTTTACTATAAAAGCCAGTACTATTGTGTTCTTTTAGCAGGGTTCAGAAAAAGTACCCTCTGTCATTTTTTTCAAATGTGATACTAGATTATTTCAATTACTATGTTATTTTCTAAAATTTTATAGACTGTTAGTCCTGCACGTGCTTTCCAGAGTAAAGTACCTCCTTCAGGGGCTGGAAGGGATGAGTATGCCTGGAGTTTTCCCAATGCTGGATCATTCCCTTCCCATGGAGGATCAGCTGTGTGCTCTGCACTCCCCCACAGCACATACACATAAACCTGCTGTATCGAGCACTGACTGCTTTTGACCTAGCAGGAAAATGGGATAAAACCAATGTTTCTAATTTTTGTTTCAAAATACAAGTTTGGGAACACTTAGTCAACATTTTTTCCCTCGTGACAGCCTGTCAAAATTGATCCACGTTTCCACAACTTGGGTTTTTTGACACCGTTGGAGGAAAAAGTGAACAATTTTCATTCATTTTTTTTTCCTACCTGTATTTCTCTTAAGTTTCCATGGAGCTGAGGCTTACTCAGAGCGGGCTGGGCAGCAATCAGCAACGTGCTTAGCAGAGTCTGTTCTTTTCCTCTTTGTTGTAGTACCTTTGTCAGTATGCCTAACAAACGATACATTTAAAGTGCAAATTAATTAATCTTTGGCTCCATGCAGCCATCATGAAAGGTGATTATTTGACATTTCTCAAATCCGCGCATTTCCGCAGGGAATATCGCAGTGTGAGGCGCAACTACGTGGCCGCACAACGGTAGAGCACTCATCCCCTTACCAAAAGGGACTCGTGAAGGCGATGCCATGTGGCAGTAACACTGATGCTGTCACCAGAATTGCCAGTGGGCTGACATGTTTGGTGGCTTCTTTGGGATGAGCATTAAAATCTTCATTACCTGTAGCTCCTGAAGCGTAATCATCAGAGGATTGCGGTTTTTATCATTCTCAGCGTGAGCTAAATTCAAACTAGCTGCTTAGAGTTACATGCAATTGTTAATTTTAAACGTTTTCCAGTCTCCCTGGCAGGGTCACCCTTAATCACGAGCCTGAGGATGCTACCAGGGCGTGTAAAATGAATGGGACCGGGCTGTTGGGGTTTTTTCCTTCTTCCTAGCTTAGTGCCACTAAGCAGATGGCAGGTTCAACTGTTCCCAATCAGTTGCTGGCACATAAAATAGCTTTTAGAACAAGACCGTTTTTGCTGGTCGGAATTTACGGATTGTGGAACGCTCTCAGTTCTGGCGCCACGTCTGCCATTGTACTGTTTTAGAGGCGGTTGTACTTTGTGATTTACAGACGCTTAAGCCAGTAAGTTTGTTGTAGCTATGGCAATTTTCCTCTTTTGTTTCTGTATTTCTTCCCTGCCGTGCTCTTTTACACTGTTACCTGTCTCTAGCACTTCTGAACTCATGGTCATCAGCTTATTTTTGTCACAGACTGCCTGAGAAATTTGTTAACTTTGCATCTCCTGGCATCTACTCCTCAAACTTAACCTCCTTTACAGACCTCTTGCCACCAAATTCTCGGCTGTGAGATATTTGGACGGCCTTCAGGGACAGCTGCTGTGTAAGGTGCTCGCATACAACCCGAGTCTTGTTTTAATTAGTAACACCAGTCACACCAGAAAAAACCTATATCCTAGGACAAACTGTAACTGGTTACAGAGGCACCACTAAAGGGATCTCTCTCACTCCTAGTTTTCAGCTCATATATTTTCATTTCTTGTCTTCCAGACATGCAGCTTGACTCAGCTCTAGTGACTCCTCTATATTTCCATACTTGAAGTATTTTTTCCCCCTCTCAGTCCTCCCAAAAGTGAAAACCAAACCCAATAAAGTACCCTTCTGCTCCGTCTCTGCTTTAAGGCAACCGATGTGTTAAAAGCACTTTTTGTTGGCAGCAAAGCAGCTGTGTCCTTCATCCCGTTGCCGCTGCAGCGCCGGGCTGAATCAGACATTGCTTACCTGAGAGCAAACCCGGCGAGTTCGGCGTCCGTCTCCTGCTGCCTCTGCAGTGCCAGGAATTTTAACGTTTGTAATGACTTGCTGCGAGCTGTGCTGGGAATCCATGTCTACAGGTGTAGTCACCAAGAACGCTTGGCTTATCGGTGGTATTGCTCCGAGAGAGGTAGCTGCCAAGAAAATGATAAAATATAACTGTTAACGACTTTGCAGTAAATACCCTCGCTGTTAAGGCCTAGAGCGGCATATTTCAGCTGATACCTGGCTGGTGTCATGTGTCTGGGGAGAGGGGAGGTTAGAGACTACCCCAGCAGTTGCACCTCTTCCTCCGTGGGAGAGGATGGGTAAGGGCTGGCTGTGATGCCAACGAAACTCCATTCGTGTGGGCACGCTTCCACACAGAGGGCTGAATTTGGCCTGGCAGTTGCTCAAATCATACATATTTATCAGTACTCAATCACAGCAGAATTCAGGAGACATCTGTATTTCTTGCGCATAACAAAAGGAAGATACACTGCTGTAATATTAAGATTAAGTACAGCTCTTTCTCTTCTTTGACAGTCATAACGCAACTCTTGAGATGTCGTAGATCTCTTCCTAATGAAGTGTCAAAAATATTTACCTTCAGGACAAATTACAAGAATAGCAAACATCCTTACTCTGTACTAAGGAAGTTGGTACGTAAGTGTCAGCAGCTCACAAGCTCTCTCTGGTGGTCCTGCAAAGCTGAACGTGACACCGAGTGTCGTTAGGTTTGATCAGAGTATCAAAGAGCGGTGAAAAGGGAGGAAATGGAGTTGTGCCTGATGTTTTTTCTTAGTTTCTCAGGCTGTTTTGCACCTGGCTTTGCTCGTCTGCATGTAGATGGTTTCTGGGATGGAAATAGCCTGAACTGTAATGATACTGAGGCCGTTGATTTCTCTGGAGCGCTGCTGAGTTCTCAGAACTTCTGCAAATTAACTCGTAGCCGGTCTACCAGCTTTGGGCATCTGAACTGCAGGGTTTTAGAGGCTGCATGCTTAAAATTTCAAAATGCCTCTTTCACTGGAGTTCCATGCATTAAATTCAGCTGCAAGACATCATACCGTTACTTCTAAAGAGCTACTCTAGTGTGACATTCGTTCAGAAAGGCCGGCGTCATTTAATGTCTGTGCCTGCAATATTGATACCTTAATTTGGATCCAAATTTTGTGTGTCCTTAGTTGCACGCATATACAGGGACGAAATACCGAAGGTGAAATTGATTTCTGTTGTTATTGAAGCAAATTACTATTAAAAGGCATCTCTTTCTATTGAGAGAGATATTGAGATTTATTATTTGCTAATATTAAAAAAATGATAGGCTTATGGCCCAGCTGAACCAATCCAATAAATCCATTGTAACAAAGAAATTGGCTTTTTATGGAAGGAGCGTAGTGCTGATGTCACAGGGCACCTCCAGAGAGCCTTTGGCAGTTAGTCGCTGCGGATCCTGTCTCGCTATGGTGAGGACCTCAAAGAAGCTCTACCTGTGCCATGGGCCTCATGTGCCAAAATACACGCCGTGTGGGGTTACAGGAATTAACTTTTTGGGTTTTTTTTGCCCCCACCTCCTTTACGAACATGCAAAGTTGAGTGTGGATAAGCCAGTGGTTCTTTGCCAGACTGATCTATTCTATGTTGTTCATGGCTTTAAACTGAGCTGCGTTGGACAAGCTGTCCTTGCCTGGTCTCACATGCTCGCATGTGGTTGGTTAGGTATGAGGCAAAGAAGTGATGATTTTTAAAAGTTAGCTGCTCTGCGTCACCACAAAGTCATTTCTGAAGGTTTCTTTGTCTCTCAAGCAGCACGTAGGTGGTCTTCAGGATGGGGGTACCAAATGCTATCCCCTGCTACTACAGGCAGAGGCTTCCTGATGTCTAGAGTGCCTGGAGGATGTAAAGCTCTCCTAGAACACAGAGGCAAAATGGATCCAAAAAGCCCCAAGAGAAGTTACTTTGAATGCCTCTGTAACTTACAGTTTGCGTATTTTCAAGGATGTTTTACTTCTGTTATTGTGCCAGTTTTAAATGTTTTTTTAGTAAAAGTAATTTCTATAGTAATAGTAATAACATGAAATCTTTTAGTGGTAATTTTAAGATTTCCTTTGCATTTGGTCAAGAACAGGTACTTGAAGTGAAATACTTGATTTTTAGATGTGTACGGGGTGCCCAGGTGGGGGGCTGAGGGGTGTCTGTGAGGAGAGGCCACTGCTGCTCTGGGCTGGGCACAAACGGTTCCAACAGCCCCATGGCCAGGCACAGCTGAGGTGACGTTTTAATTTTGGTCTTTGCATCTTATCATCCAAATCAATCTTATATGGCAGTAAATTAAATTCATTTTCTTCAAGTTGAGTCTGTTTTGCCCTTGACAGTGACTGATGAGGAAGCTACCTGTCCTTATCTCGACCCGTGAGCTTTTCCAATCTTTTTCTCCCTATCCTCTTGAGGAGGGGGGGACAAACAGCTGGGTGGGCCTCGGCCAGCTGGCCAAGGTCAACCCACCACAACACCCTCATCCGAGAACAGAGCAGATGAAACCATGGTGGCAGTAAGAGTATGAGAAGGTCCCTGAAGCTGGTGTGGTTGCTGGAGGACTGAAGGTAACCTGTTGTGCAATTTGGACACTTCTGCACTTCTTCAAAGAGCTGACCTGAGCGCGGTGTTGAGCGCTGTCGTTTAGCTCTCAAACGGTGACGACCGTTAGCACTGACGTATCAACCTCATTTTTAGGTACAGCCCCTTCCTCGTGCCACATAGCGTGCCTCTGCATTTATTTGTGCTGTCAGCAATTCACTTGTCAAAAGGAAAGCCAAAAATGAGTCTAGTCCTGCAAATCCACCTGCCAAGCTCCTGTCTGCTAGCTCCGGGATGTTTTGGGGCTGTAGTTACCCATGCCAGTTGGATAGCAGGAGTGCTCTGGAAAAACTCACTAATATCTTTCTTTACCTTTTGACTGTCAGAAAGGGGTAAATTCCAGAAAGCTTTTAACCTTTCCCGTCTTTCCTAAAAATGCTAATAAAGAGGCTTGAGATCACCCAAGAGGGTGGTAATCTTGATTTTAAAAGCCTTAAAAAAAGCTATAGATCTAGAGAACAAAAGCACTTCAACATGTTTTATATACATGCTTTCTGTAGCCAAGCCAGATAAAGCTGTGTCGATTTAGAGGCAAACACAACATTTACAAAAGACACAAGGACCAGTTTCCGCAGTTGTGCCTCTGTGCCGAGCGGCAGCCGGTGTCGTCGTGCAAGCTCATCTTTTGGGCGGCCCTGCAGCACGTTGGTGAGCTATGCGAAACGTGTTTGCTACCTCCAGCTAATCCAGCCCAGATATTATTGCTTAAGCACTGCATAGTTATATCTGGTCCATCTGGTGCGATAGCAGTCGGAGTAGCATGGAAACCACTTACAGTTTTGAGTACCTGGATCGTTCGTCTGGCACGGGTATCTCTTGATGGTGCACGATGCAGTCGCTGTGCTGCGTAGACTCATCTGTTGTATCTCCTCGCTGGTACTCCCTGAAAGTCATCAGAAAATAAAGACAAGATAGGAGTTAACAAAAGTTTCTGCCTTTAGATCTTACTCGTTGAAGGCAGGAAACAATTAACAGTGAGTAACAGCCGTCTATTGGAGGCTTAATGACCTTGCACAGATAATGCTTTTATAGGTGGCAGTGGTGTATCGTGGGAAAAAACTCTGAAGGCTGTCGTAAACCCTGACTAGATTGGGACTACTGGTTTTGGTTTTAAGTCATGGTGAGGTATGGGTTTTACACAAAGACCTTTTTGAAGTTCAGGGTGGTTTTGTCCAACATTTAGCTTAAGCCACAGGCTTAAGAAGTCATGCCGATATTTTCATAACAACCTGCTAATAGATGCTGAAGTGTCCCAGATGCTGAGGCAGTGCCCGAGTGTAACAAGTGGGCAAAGGTACAGGTGGTAATTAGCTGCCATCTCTCTGACCTGTTCCTGGACAGAGCACATGAGAGCTTTGTCAGGGTCCTCAAAAACTCTCCCATCGAATGTGGGTACTGCCTTTTGAACAGGAGCCCGATTTAGTCTGGAGAGGCCAGAACGGGGCCACGCAGCATTGTCAGGCACCAAGGCAGGTGAGACAGTGCAGCTCCCGGGGCTGCCGAACCGATGCCAGCACTGCCTCTTCATTCCGCGGTGATTCAGCAACAGGGGCGTGCCAGGGCAGCTGTGTGTCCTGCACTGGGTCTGTGCGTCAGATGCACTGCAAGGCTTTGCACGAATGTTACTAAATCCTTTTTTTTTTTTTTTTTTCTTAATAAAAAAGGATTAAATTGTTCCAAAAATATATGTGCTCAGTCAATGAGGGTGCAGAATATCTCTAAGAAGAGGGAGGATGTTTTGTTGTGTAAGTTTGTGAATGTGTCGCTGCGGGTTTTTTTCTTTGATATTTAATTGTCAACAAGAATTTGGCAGTGAAGGTTTCTTGGAATTAAACTGTTCTTATCTGTTCGGTTTGTTGCAGACTTGAAAAGTTCATTTATATTTTTCTTCTTTTTTTTTTTTTTCCTTTTTCTCTTTTTTTTTTTTTGGAGCAGTTTAGTGCCAACAGAGGAGAGAGAAATTGCTGGAAAAGCAAAACTGTATGCAGCAAAGTTAAATGAACCATTTAAAGTAATAGTAATATCTGCTCTCCGGGATCTAATGTTTTAAACGTCAGCGTGGAAGAAATTTGCTGGACCAACATGCAACTTTATTTAAAGGACAAGGTTAATGATTCTTTGCATTCATATTTACTTTATTTGCCTCTGCTTGTTTTCTTTTTCCTATTAGGCTGACGATAAAGACACTGGGAATTACAGTGCCATGCAATACAGACTCATCATTCCTCCAATCAAGGATGGTAAAGAAGGTTTTGTGATTGAAGCTTACACAGGGCTAATAAAAACTGCTATGCTGTTCAAAAATATGAGAAGATCCTATTTCAAGTTTCAGGTCATTGCAACTGACAATTACGGAAAAGGACTAAGCAGCAAAGCAGAAGTACTTGTAAGTATGACCCAGCATTATCTTTATGGAATAATTCCTGAGGAAATTCAAACACTACATAAAGTTTAATTCCAGGCAGACCTATAGGAAGGCCATAAACTGTGTGTAGTTAATCTTTTTAAGTCATTGAAATGAATCTTTTTTTAAACCAGTGGCTTTTATGACCCTCTGAAACACGTGTTCATGTGTCGTGGCCGAAATACCGATGTCAGTTACCACAGTAGACATGATGTTCAGTATTTTGTTTATTCAGTGAGACGTTGTTAATGGTTCAATTTAGATTCTAATTGTTTGCATTAAACATGGACCTAAGTTACGTTCTGGATGTTCCAAACCCAGATGGCAGCAAAAAAAGTGCTGGTTTGGGGCAGTACGAGTATAAAGCAGGTCACATCTGCGTGGTCGGACGAGAGCATTTACAGATCATCTCCAGCTATTCTCTAAGCCAGCAAGGTGCAGCCAGCTCTCGTATCAAAGCTGTGGAGCAGGGTTAGCACGGCATTAAGCCCCAGGTAATAAGCCAAGCCGAAGACTTGCCAACTTAGGCTCTGCTCTGTGTCAACCTGAGTATGTAGCTTCTGGATCAGAGTTAGATCTGGTTTATGTTGCAGTGCAGGCACACGTCTGAGCAAAAAGTCTCTGAAAACTAGAAGTCGGTTGACATAGTGAAGAAAGCCAAAGTTGCCACGTCTTAGTTGCTTGTATCTGGAAGGGAGTGAGAAGGAACAATTTTGGGCTGAGACTGTACTTTAGGTTTTCAGGGAAGCAACGTTTCAAAAATGGCACAAGCTAAAGCTTGTGGCCTTGAGCTCCTGTTTTTGTGCTGAGTAAAAGACGTTGATTAGTCCAGTCACAGAAACCATCAAAGCTAAATTTCTTTGAAGCCCATACAACTTGATGGATTGGATTAATATTAGCATAATGTCGTAGGGATAAAGTGCATTATCTAGTTCATGGGAACATTGTCAAATGATACAAATGATAGCCATAATACTTGGGATATTGAGTTATGCAGGAATTCAGCAAATAAACATAATGTATGATGTCCTCATGCTTGACCTCCCAAAATGATAGGGCATCCTCCTGCAATTCATGCAGTAATAGTATATTAAAATACAGCCAGAAGGTATCGACATTAAAATTAGAAAGTGAAGGATGTCTCATTAATTTATAGAGGTATCTCTAAGTTGTCTTAGTGAGTGATGAGCGCTCTGGTACGGTGTTTTTGAGCAAGGCACGAAAGCTTAGAGTAGCTGTAGATGCAGTTACAGACTGACACCATCCCACCATGAAAGTCTGGGTTTGCACTGACCATCATCCATGTGTGAAGAGCCTTTCTAACCAGACTACAAGCTGTTCCTGGTCCTCGTGATTTGAACAGAATTTACCCTGCTGTCGCTGTGGTGTCAGGTGCTCAGACTGGGAGGTGTTATTCCTTTCTGCAGGCTCAAGGAATGCACATAGTTAAGGGAAATGAATTTAATTACTCACATGCAAAAGAATAAGATGTGGGGGAAGAAGATAGGATTGCACTGGGAGGAGGTCTAGGGAGAACAGGTGAGGCAACACCAGAGGGACAGTACCACGAAGAACCTGAGCAGAGCCAAGGTATCCTCCAGAATTGTGGCCAGGATGCCCTCTCAGAGCCCTGGCACAGCTCTGTGAGCAGCATAAGCTGCCAAACCCACTGGTAAAATGTCTTCATGCTGTAGGGTCGGTCCGTGCGAAGGATACCGGTCTGTGTCTGCTGGCTGGGACTGCCAGAGTGGCTCAAGGTGGACATCCGTAGATCTACAGTTTGGTTCCACGTGATGGAATTTCCCTTTTTAGCCTTTGAGAGAGAAAAGAAATAAATAGGAAATTACATCATAAAATAAGTTTGCTGCAAGTAAGCACTTAAAGCTGCTAAGTAAGTGTGGATAGTGACTATTCCCTATGATACCATCTTCACTCAAATGTTTGTTAGGGTCTGGGAGATCCTAAAGCCCCTTCCTCATTCAGCTCTGAGCACGTGCTACTCCCAGGAATCCATTGGTGCCGTATAACGATCAAGGATTTTGCTTGATTTCAAAATTGGAAAGTGCCTTGTGAATGAAGCAGGAGATCAAAGTGATAGCGCTTACAGGCCAGGAGTTATCAACGCTATCCCTGCCTCTGCTGCAAACTTCCAGTTTGTTGTGCTACTTCCTCAGTTTACCCTGGAACTTTCCTGGTTCTCTGCAGCGCGTTCCGCAGATACTTACGGACATGGGGCAGCTGAACACGCTGACTTCCAGCCCCGTAATGGAGGCTGCTGCCTGCCGTGTAGCATCACAGGGCCTGGCTGTGGTTTTGCTCGGTACACTGGAAGCAGCAAAAGCTTTCTAAGGAACCGTGGGTGCGATGATCCCTGGTAACGGTGCCCCAAAAAGCTTCCAGGGAGCGGTGATGGTGGTGCCTCAGGAAGAGCCTTTGCTTTCCCACACCTCTACCTCTGCTCCCAGCATGTTTCCATCTCTCCCCGAGTAGAAGGAAACGGTTTCTCCCCACAGCTTTTCTTACATTGTAGTTCAATTGGATTTAGTTCTTCCACTTAATCTTATTTTTAATAATTGAAAAATGAAGGCCATTACAGATGTGGATAGGAAGCAAGTTAATGTTACTATGGAAACCTTAACTTTTTCTTGATTTTTGTTCAGCACCCTTTTTTTACTGTACCTTGTCATGAATGTGTGTTTATTCATATTTTTGTATATGAACAAGTAGTCATAATTTTGATTCCTTAAACATCAAAAAAACTATTGCCTTTTTAACGAAGCATTGCATTTATGCCGTACTCAGTACGTAGGTGCACAGGGGTCGCTTGAACCAGCCGACGGAGTTAATTCTATCAAACCGTTCGTTGTTTTAGAGTTCCTCTCCATGATCTTAGTCTAAAATTCGAGTTCATTGTAATTCTGTTTTTCTTACACAGAAGTCTCTACATGCTGATCAGCGCATCTGATGACATTTCAAGAACATTTAAATATTTAACGTTGAATTAAGCTTCAAAGCTGGTGAATCAGTGTTTGAAGTGAAAGTACATTACGGCTTGTCTGCAGAAGTGCTTACAGGACTCAGGCTTCTCTTCTGAAAATCAGGGGTTGTTTTTCTTCTAGAATTGGCTGACTCGATTTCTAAATTTATCGGGTTTAATGTTGTCCTACTTTTCCAAATTTACCTCCAGAATCCTCTATGGGGAGGTGGTTTGGAGTGTAATGTTTTCAGTCATGCCTACAGGGACCTGAGCCAAGTTTTAAGAAAGATTTTATTTTCACCACCAGTATGGGAGGTAACTGTTCCGTTCACATCCTAAGGGATGGCTGGCTGTGCTAGTGAAAAGAGAGCTATTACAAAATGCAGAAATATTTAAAAGGGAAGAAAAAGCATGCAATCATTTTACTGGAAGGCAGCCTTTCCTTGGGATAAAAACAGTTTGAGGAGACTAGATCAGGAGACGTGCAGCAGAGTTTGCCAATTCTGCTGAATTTGATGCATGTTTGTAGTCCCTCTGCGCACTGACCAGCCAACCCATGGTTGAGAAACAGAAGAGTTGCATTGCTTTTTGTTGGAGAAAACACTCATGTGAGAGATTTGTTCTGAGGTCAATCGGTTCTTTTGTGGAATCCTGGATTTTTATTTTTTTATTAAACAAAGCACACAAGCATTTAGTCTATTAAAGAGAAGTTTTTCCTGTCCTTTTAAATAAAAGTGCAATTGTAAAATGCACGTGATTAGGCACAGTTTTATGCCGTAGAGAGGGAGAAGCTAAAAAACATGGGAGGCTAAAATAACTTCCACTTATTTTGAGAGAGAAAAGACTTCAAAATAGATTAACATTTTCCTTTGTGATTTTCTAACAAAGTCTCCTTGATTTAGTGGAATTAATCTGGTATTTGCGTTTACATTGGTGCAAACTGTGTATCTCCAATGTTGGACTTTCTTGTCAAGTCATCAAAAATCCCAAAATACTTGTAAGTGATTTTGGATACGCACGTGGGAGATGCATGATTCTGTAAGTAAAGTCTAAACTATGAAGACCAGGTTTCATAGTTCCTCCCCTAAAAATCCATAATTCTGATGCAGTCCTGCAATTACAGTTCTAGTTAAATTTTTGCCTGCTGTTTATTGGTTTTGGCTGCCAAGCAAAGCAAGATTTCCCAGCTCTCCTATTTGGAATTAAAATGAGAAACTCGTCCATCAGGGCATGGTTGTGAAGGCAGGAAAGTAATTATTCCGTTCTTTTTGTACGGGGAGGATGTTATGCATGGGAGTGCCAATTGAATTTCACTCTTTTGTTTCCAGGTCTCTGTGGTCAATCAGTTGGATATGCAAGTCATCGTCTCTAATGTTCCTCCCACCCTTGTGGAACAAAACAAAGATCAACTCATAGGGTAATAAATTTATTTACTCTACACATATCAGACAGTTCACTGGTTTTGTGTTTAGAGTCAGCAGGGAGTGCTCCCTTTATGCCATGATCTCCTTTTTTGCCAAAAGACTTCAAAACGAGCAAGCGGCTGTTTTGACAGGGAGCACAACTGGCTGAGTGACAGCACTGGCCCCCCAAATCCACATTTTCCTCCTCCTCTAGAGAAGGCAGAGATACAGAACTTCTTTGCTGGCACATCTGCCCACTTTGCAGGCTGAAACTAGGTTCAGACCATAGTGGAGCCTCCAAACGCTGAGCACAGAGCCTGCATCTGTCAAAATCCAGGGTGTAAAATGAATAAAGCTTATCTCCAAAAGCTTTAGGCACTGTCTCAGTGAGCTGCACTGCTTCACTGTGGTTTTATTTGGGTGACACAGCTGTAAGGGAAAGCGGAATTTAGAAAATTTGTACGGCTGCAATTAATACCACTAACATCATTACATAAAATTTTAATTGCAAAAAATTGGTAACTGTGTGTCACTATTCAGGCCTAGCAGGTATAAAATGTTGTGATGGGTGGATGGGTAATTGGAAACATAAATGCTTCGCAATAAAAGCGAAGTATTTTATCATACTGGAAGCCAGCTAAAATCCTTTTGGTAAAATATGTTCCGATAGTGCTCAGGCACCACAATATCATCAGCTTCCAGGAGTACGGTTTTCACTTTTACCTCCTTTTTGTAAGACAAGAATGATGTTTATACTTTGTGTCATTAGGTATATAACCATGAATTAGACAGTATCAGAAAATACTACAGGAAATAGTTTGAGAACAATCTGTACTCTTCTGTCACTGCAATCAGTGATGGACAGCATTTCTCAGATTTCAACAGGTCTGTTCCATCCTGACTGTTGTCATACCTTTACTTCTCCGTGGAAATTGAAATACCTTGGGGTTGATGACATAATCACTCACTGAAAAAGCAGCATGTTGTCTCTAAATGGCTCGTGTCTTCATTGGGCTAGGAAAAAACATCGACAAACTTGCTTCTGGAGTTTGAGGACACGTTCCCCTTTTGTCCCTCTGTTTTGAGCCAGGTGTGAGTAAGCTCTGATAGATTCTAACATCAGAAACACTAACGAAGTTGTTCAGGCAATAGTCTGTATTCACAGGGACTCCGTTTCCTAGAGCTAATAGGAGGCTGCCTGCTTGACGCTTCAGTTGTAGCTTTCCAAAAGTGTCACGCGTTGGTGTTGGCTGGAGAGACGAAGAATTATATCTCTTTTAGTGACAGTAATAGGAAAAGTTTGCTTCTGCTTTGCTGAGCCTTCGAGCTCACCTTAGCATGCTGCACTCTGCAGTTTTTTCTTCATACAGTAATTTGCAGCCTTCCTGGGCTTCTGTTTTCTTGAGTGGAGAAGATGAACACGTGTTCTGTGCCATGTGTTTCTCCATGATGTAACATAGATCTTATGCTGAACTGGATTTAGGCTGTGTTTGAGGTCCTCCTACTTTTGGGCAGTCCTGGAGCCAAAGGAGCCACCAGCAAAATACAGACGGCTCTTGCAGAAGGTGGTTGGAAAACAGGGTGGAACAAGCTTGGCTTGAATGAAGAGTGTCAACTGCGTGACACGCGTGTCGTGAGGCTGAAAGCGTGAATGCTGCAACGGGTGGCAGCAGGAACGGCGAGAGCAGGTAGCATCTCACCCTTTCACCGTCCCTGCAAAAATCTCCTTTTGCAAACACCGGAGCAGCTCGTTTCCAGCTCCCAGCAGGTCTCAGCAGCATTCAGTGCCTCAACAATAAATTGTGCCATAACCGTACCCTTAGTCCTCTGGGGCCCAGAGGAGTAGCTGCCATATCCTGCCACAGTCTTGGAAAACAGCCCAGAGCCACATTCCTCAGTCTCCGTGCTCCAAAAATCTCTTTTCTGCCAGGCTGGAGTCTTTTAAAACTTGTTTCATGCTGTTCTGGCCCTTGTGCGTGGCAGTCTCTGACAGATGTCTAAGCATTTCACAGTGAGTGAAGCTTTTGAGTGAGTACAAAAATAAAAACACACGGCCAGGTTTTGAGTTCTGAGAATTAGCTTGGGAAGTCTTTGCTTTCGCGAACGCCGTAAGAATTTCACTTCTAAGGATAAGCTTTTAAGGCCGACCTTTGCCAGAAGAGATTGCATTAGCTTGTTTTAAAATTGTCCCATTCTTTATTGAAAATTTTTTGCAGAGAACAAAAGTCTCATAAATAAATTTTGCATATGTATCCTTGTCTGTTTCACATAGAAATGTGTATGTTTGAAGATTGCCATCTTCAAATTTCTGGGATTTTCCTCCTGAAGTTTAAAAGATTGCTCTCCCTAGTTTTAGAAAGGCTGTAATAATTCATGCAGGAGACAAACCCAAAATAATAGGAAATTGTGATTTTTTTTCATGCACTACGTGGAAGATGCAACCACAGGCAAACAGAAACCAAATAATTTGGTGACCTTCTGAGGCTCAAGTACTTTTGCTTGAAGATGTTTCTAAGCTGTTTCAAATAATGCAGTAATTTATAGAATTAGAACACTTTGTATAATTCATTAACAGATAAAAAGACTGTATCATTAACTAAATTAGTCACTACAGAGGTTTTTTGGCTCTTTCTCCTCTTTTTTTTTTTTTGTCACTGGAGTGATAGTAAATATTAATCTCTGAAAATCTGATATTTAACCACCAGTTGCAATACTTGGTGATGGGGAATGTTGAGGAAGTAGGTAGTTGGGTCGTTTTTGAGATGATAGTCATTTTTCACAATAAAATAAATACTGATTTAAACAGCTTTGGAGAGCAGGTTCTAACAGATTCTCCCCAGCTGCCTGTAATTTTCACTAAAGAGCGGACAGAAGGTATGAAGAAATATGTCATTCACTTCTTCCACACTGGAAGGGCTTACTCAGCATGGCCCTGAGATGTGTGGTGGTTAATGGTCCAAAGAAAAGACACAAGATTTAAAACATCACTGCCTATCTGGGTTAGGAGTTTGGACTTCTTGCGGATACAATGGGTATGTCGTCAGCTGATGTTCCTGATAGTGTCATGATCTTTTGCAGTCATTCAGGAAGCGCCGTGGTTTTCCTCCAACTGCTTGAATTTCATCAAGCTTTTCATATCCTGTGGACTACACATCAATGTCGGATTTGCCATTTCTCTCACTCACTTTAATTATGTCTGTTCAGATAGGACCGTTCTGTCTGCTGCAGAAGAGGACAGAGCAAAAGGAGTGGGGCTTAGTGGAAAATTCAGCGCGTGTTTGTCTCCTTCAGAAAACTTGGCGAAGGCAGATGACACAGTGTTCTTTAAATATGGCAACGTTTGTGAGTGCTTGCTTGGGCGAGGAACAGCATTTCAGCTAGAATATAATAACCAACTTCATGCTCAGCGCGTTTAGTTTTTCAGTTTTCACGTGACCGGAGCTTAAACACCAGCTAAAATCAGATACGCCACATTACCAAGAGAGACCTGTGTTTCTCTCAACCCACAGGTAGCAGAAATGTCTTGTGAATTAAATTCCTCTGTACACACTTCTGTCGATGGCAAAGCATCTCCTCTGAAATGGAATAATGGAGTGGCTCAAAAGGAGTGCTTTGATCAAGTGCTCCATAGACATTCCTCTTGGAAAGGCTGGCTTTGCCCTACAGCTTACAAACCCTACCAAATGCTTAGGGAACACTTTTTTCCTGAACTAGAGCTAGCCTAAACCTTTTGGGCAGCATTTTCAACATTAATGTTAACGGGTTTTGCGTTGTGTGTGCTTTCTGAGCTGATCAGGTGGGGAAAGAAAACACATTTAGCTGTGCTTGGGCTGCTCTGGAGTTGTTAAGGAACGGTACGAGGATTGTCTTCTCGCTTTCAAAAATCACATGAGGTTTCCCATGTTCTTCCCTCCTCCCTGTAGTGAAAAGTGAGCCTGGAAAGAATGGAGTTTCTTTTCTGTCCATTATGAAGGAAATCTAGTGGTGATGTAGGAATCTTGCTTTGGAAGAGAGGATCTGATGGAATCACCACCTATACTACTAATACATACATACATACATAATAAATGTGCATAGTACAACATTAGAGAATTGCTTTACTATTTAATAATAAAATATGTAATAAGTATAATTATTGAAACACTGAAATCTTGACTTCCCATATTAAGAAGTTTCTGTAGTCCTGTATTTTCAGTCTTGGTGGTGATTCCCATTTTTCATATTTTGACTTAATAACAGACAAGTCACGGTGCCTGTATTAGAGCAAAGGTAGAGGTCACAAAATGCTTATACGAGACATCCCTCATGGGCTTGCGAGCGTGCCTTCTCTCTGCGTCACTCCAGCATTTTTCGCCCTCCCGGGCTGAGGAATTTAAGTGCGTGCAGCCTCCTGGCCAGACCTGCCTCTGGAAGTGGAATTCAAGTGCAGACGTTCTTGAGTAGCAACTTTATCTGTCTTCTGGATATCCATGTGTATCGGGTGTATCTTAATAGAGGTTATTCCCTACTTTTCAAGACAAAGTTCCTGGAAATAGCAGATATGATAATACCAGGGAACTTTCCTTCATGTGTCTTTCAGCCTGTTACAGGCTGCAATCCTTTACTACCTTAAGGCTTATAAAAGAACGGAGCAGTTCCATAGTTACAGAAAATCCACACTCAAACCCCTAATGCAATGTAGAAGCGACCAGGCAAGATTTTTTACCTGAAAATCCAAATGTAAAATCAAGTGCTGATCCTTGGAGATAGACTGAGTGAGAGTCTCAGCATATGAACATTCAGCCTGCTAACTTAATAGTTTGCATATATAAAGTTGACTGCCATCATTTCTCAAACGAGTGTCTGCTCTGCTTTGCTGCACGGGAGCTGTGGTCCACCTAAAAGAAAATGTCGTAATAAATACTACAGCAATATATATTGCTATAAATTATATATCATAACGTAAATCACACGTACATTGTACGTCGTACAGAATTTTATGTATAATCGTAGTATATGTGGTAATATATTTTATATGTGAGAGCTGCAATGCAGCGCTCTCTTTAGGGAAATGTTTCAGAACGTGGATGGTTTCCCTTCAGTTGTGTTTTGCTGTTGACAACACAGCAAATGGTGTTTTCTAACGTCGGTCGCAGGAGCCGGTCGGTGGCGTTTAAAAGGGACAGCTGACGGGAGTGCTTTGTAGAATGAAATGGGATATTCTGAGGCATCACAGGGATTCCAGCTTCTTGGGACCTTTGGCAAAGCCAGGCACAACTACCCCTCACGTGGGCTGCCCGGGAGGTGCTTGTTTGGAAACGTGGTGGCTCTGAGAGCACTCCTGACTGTATTAAAATAGTCAAACTTAGGGCACCAGTGGTTTTTCCTTCTCCTCAGCCCACGAACTGGTAGCAAATGAGCATCTCTCTCCTGCCGAATGTAGCTGCAGCCTATAAATCACTCTGACTCATTAGTTTTCCCATAGAAGTTGCGTTCCATTGCTTGCTTTGTGATTTTTGCCACATAATTACTGAATTAAGCCTAATTACAGGTGACTGGACTTTTCGCACTTACTTTCCTCCCCATTATTAGCTGTTCTTTAGTCACAGGTACTGCAGTGGCCGCCTCGTTCTTTGCCTCAGCGCTTTCCGACGCGGTTCATTTTGCTCCTGGCCCTTTGATCCACCTGCCCTCTGCCCTCTTCCCTTTCACTTCTTTGCACCGCGTCGTTTCATTCTAAATTAAACTGCAAAATTAGCAAATAAATAAATAATGAGATTAGAGGGCCATTTCCCCCGACCAGCTGCATCATATTACATATCCACCCCACACGTGGCTCTGCTTGGAGAGCGCACGTCCTGCAGTTCTCGCTTCGTACTAATAGAGCCCATTCCGTTTCTTAGCTGATCTGAGCCTCCCTCTGCTGTAATCAGGGTGATTAATAACATTAGGCTGCCTTTATTAAGTTAGGTAATGGAGACCAAAGCTGATCTGACTCCACTTGCTGCTTCCACTGCCAGTTGGGAAGCACTGGTGCAGCGATCTCCTTCCCCCACCTCCTGTCAATAACACCAAACGCCGGTCTGTGAATGTATTTTCTCCGAAGCACTATAAAGCAGCGCGTGGCTTCTCAGATAAAGCTGTAAACTCCTGCTTTATTCTGAAATTGCTTACCATTGCAGTAAAAACCCTTTTGTGCTGAGATCTGAAGATGTATCTTCTGGGTCAAAGTCAAGATGTCTCTGTGTATTACTCTTCGGGTGAGTGTAACATAATGTTCCTTCTGCAACTGGGAAACACGATACCGAAATAAAAAGTTGGAGTGCACGTAGGTTTTTTGGAGGACAGGATTATACATGATGAGCACAAAAAGAAGAAAAACTTTCACAATATGTAAAAAAGCAAATTTCCTTTATGGTGTGCGATCCAATATGCTTTTATAGGATTAGGCTAAATACGATAAAGACACTGTCTCTAGGTTGTTTTCTAAATAATTTAGATGTGATTATATGCAGAGTAAATTGACTCAGTGGTGCTCCTTCCCGCTAGATACATGCTCTGTGTGTGGTATGAAAGTAGAAATAATCTTTGTCAAAAGGCTATTTTATGAAGGAGGCTTAGTCTTAGGGTTGAAATTAACCCCAGTTCTGGCTTTTTTTATTCTGCACTGCAGCACAAAGCAGGCTGCCTTAGCTCCTACTAAAGGTTTGTGGAGTCGTGTTGGCAGCTCCGGAGCCGCTCGATGCCCCTCCGGAGGCTGCAGAAGTAGCGTGACCTTCCCTGGCTGTATGGATGTTGTAATAAGGGAGCAGGGAGCAGGTGGCTGAGGCCAAGTGCATTAACCCCTCAGAGCTATCACTGACTGCACTGGAGGGGCTGGAATCGGTCCTTATCTGGTTGTGAAAGCACAGTTGAAAACCCAGCAGTGCAGTTGTCCATTATTAACCTTGCAAAAACCCAACGCAGCCAGAATTTGGCTGCGTTTGAGCAGAAATGAGAGAGTGTACTTGTGTTAAATGAGACACTTGAAGAGTCTGTATTGATGTGTACCGGCAGAGCTGAACGCTCTCTTCTGTGCATTGTTGCCAAATTTGGCTACATTTTCAAATACACAGAAGATGAATTTATTATTATTACACAGTTACTTTGGGGAGCTAGAATTTTCAGTGGAGGAGCCAAAAGTTATGCAGGATTTCTAGTCTGCAACACTTCTAGCTCTACAAGTCCTGAAAGAAAGAATAAATTCTTTTATTTATTTTTTTTTTTCCCCAATTCTTAAAATATTTTTGCGTGCTCCAGAAACACAGCAGGCTATCAAATTACTAGAGAACTGGAACATTGGTTTTTTTTCCCCATAGAATTTGCTGCTAAGAAAATCATGCAGTAATTAAATTCAGGTACTGGTGAGAGCCTAAAATGTTCTGCAAATTGAATTGTTTCTCTTTTTTTCTGAAATTGTTTCTGTTTTTTTGTGTACTGATTCAGAGGATACGCGTGCAGCTTAGCAATTTGGCTCAAGGGTATAAACCCACCGGAACGTTGCAGCGCTCTTTCGGGCCATGTCGTGCATCTTCTCCGCCAGGGACAACAGAGGGTCGTTAAACCTTGCTGCTGACTTACCAAGTCTTACACAATGACTGTTAGTCTAGTTGAGTTGCTGTGGTGGGTTGACCCTGGCTGGGCACCAGGTGCCCACCAAAGCTGCTCTACCACTCAGCTCCTCAGCTGGACAGGGGAGAGAAAATACAATGCAAGGCTGGTGGGTCAAGATAAGGCCAGGGAGAGATCACTCACCAGTTACTGTCAGGAGCAACACAGACCCGACTTGGGGAAACGACTTTAATTTCTTACCAATTAAATCAAAGTAGGATAATGAGAAGTAAAACCAAATCTTAAAAACGCCTTTCCCTCACCACTCCATTCTTCCCAGGCTGAACTTCACTCCCAATTTCTCTACCTGCTCCCCTCCAGCGCCATAGGCGGACAGGGAATAGAGGTTGCAATCTGTTTGTCACACATTGTTTCTGCCGCTCCTTCCTCCTCAGAGGGAGGACTTCTCACACTCTTTCTCTGGTCCAGTGTGGATTCCCTCCCATGGGAGGCTGTTCTTCATGAACTTCTCCAAAGGGAGTCCTTTCCACGGGCGGCAGCTCTTCTCTAACTGCTCCAGTATGAGTCTCTTCCACAGGGTGCAATCCTTCAGGAACAGACTGCTCCAGCACGAGTCCCCCACAGGGTCACAATTCCTGCCAGGAAACCTGCTCCAGCCTGGGCCCCTCGCTCCACGGGGCCACAGGTCCTGCCAGGAGCCTGCTCCAGCGTGAGCTTCCCACAGGGTCACAGCCTCCTTCGGGCATCCACCTGCTCCAAAATGGGGTCCTCTGTGGGCTGCAGGTGGATCTCTACTCCACCGGGGACCTCCATGGTGTACAGGTTAAGCTGCTGGTTCTCTCCCTCACTGCACCGTTGGGAGGATGGTAACTACCCTCGTAACATTAACAAGTGACAAACTAATTTTAAGCTCACTTTTGGTGATAAATACAGTAGAACTGCAGATGCTGTTGTTGCTTAAAGTACGCAATTTAAAAATTGCTTCTTGTGAGTAGTACTGCAAGCAGGTTGCCACTTTCAGTAGAGTTCTAAAGCGCCACAGTGTTTTCAGCATCACAAGTTCAGCTGAATGACTTTTAAAATAACTCCATGGGGAACTGCCCTATTTTTCCGTGCGTTCTTTAATTGCTACTTTTCAGTCTTCAGTGTGGTTTTATTATATATTTCAACCTAAACATGCAATTTGTGTGTTTCGGATGAACTATTACTGTCATTTCACTGAACTTTGTGGTGTTTCTTGCGATGTCAGTTAAAGCCAACGGCTGCAATGGACCTATTTCTCATAGTCAGACAGTAGTATGCTATTTATTCTTCAATTTTAATCATGTTTTAGACAAAGATATTCTCAAAGGCAATGAATTCCAGCAGAAGCCACGCTAGGAATTTCTGAGAAAAGGGAATGTTGTTACCAATTCTGCTAAAAGTGACCCTACGTTATAACCTCCCAGCCTTACAGGGCGTTTCTGTCTCGGGTGAAATAATAGTTCTGTGCAAAAAGAAAAAGCAAACCCAAAACATCGAAGAAACAAAAGCATCTGCCCTGAAGCAGCAGCAGATGATTGTGTACTAATTAGGGAGGTGAATCTTCCACATACTCAGTCTCACTGAATCCTCGTGCAAAACACCATTCTAAAGACAGTTGTGGGGGTTTTTAGCCACTTAGATACAGGTAACGTTTGGGGGCTTTTTTTTGAGTAATCTGTATATGCTGGATTTGTTCTGTCAAGTTTTACCTGGGAGAATTATTGTGACTGAGGTGCCAGTGACAGGTTATCGCCGTAGCTGCCAGCTAAGTGCGTGCCAGACGCAGAGATGAGTAGCGTTTACCGTATCTGCAAACAACAGGAGTGCTTGTTCAGAGGACACCACTCAGCAACGTGTCAGACGATCTACTGTTTCCATTTTCCCTACAAAAAATTCCCTGAGAGTATATATTCACCGCTAGATTAGGGCCCTGGTCTGACAGACTTGGATTTTTCAAAACCTTATAGAAAAGCTTCTGTTTTAAGGGCACGCTAACCTCTGCCACAAAGAGCAGAGAAACTGGATGGATAAATGTGAATTAGTGTTCTTGAAAAATTACGAGATGGTGATAGTGCTCTGACAGCATTATTGCGCTTTGGAAATCTCGTGTCAGGAAAAAAAACAACAGCAAAACATAACCTCAGCAACTGCAGAAGATTTTGTTTAAAACAAATGACTTCTTAAAGTCATTGATGTCCTTTTTTATGAGTTTTGTCTCCCTCCTCACCCTTGATGCATCAGGCAGCGTGTTCTCTCTCGTTACCTTTCTCTTGCCTCCAAACTCAACTGTTGCTTTTTGATTTGATATTCCGATCACATAAATTAGCCTAGAAATTTTCTAGGCAGTTCTGATGGAGTGTTTAGCCTTCCAGCTTCTCTTGGTTTATTTCTCCATGCTTTTTTGCCCTTGTATCCAGCATCGATGATATTTGCTTTTATGTCTTTGTTTATAAACTCTCTGTGGGCTTTAACGGAACCTTTCTCATCCCCAGTTTGGAAACCTCATCACGCTGTTCCCAAGTCTATGTGCAAAGATGTTTTTCCCATCTTCTCTGAGATGTGTTGTGTCCTTGCCCAACAGCTGTGGTTAAATCAAGGTCTTCTCATGGCACTGTCTAAGCAGCTTTCCTTTTTCCTCTGGCTCCATCCATTCTTGCCAGAGTTGGGGTCCCCACCATCTTAGCTGCCAGCCCCAGCTACGGTCTTGATGGGAGTACCAGTTCTCCCTGTTGCATGTGGAATCTGAAGGTCATCCAGGTGAGCTGTAATACTTCTATATCTCCTTTTTCCATTGGATGCACAATGCAGCAGATAGAAGCAGTCTGCTGCAGGAACTCGGCATGTTTCATGGGCCTCACTAGAGTAGCAGATCAGACCACAAAGAAAAATAATATATTTTTTAAAAACTTATGTTGAGGTGTTGTCCTTTCTAAACCAGTTCGTTAGAGCACTATTGAGTTATGCTTGTAGCTTTTCATGAACTCTCCATACCTGAGGTAAAAGGGTGCTTGCTACCTGTGCAGAAACTTTTCAGGACCTCAGAGAGGTCCTTTCCCCATCGGCCCGGTGTTTCTGCAGGCACGCTGAGGGCGTTTCAGCCTGGCATAGGCACGAGTATTTGGTTTGTTTGGAGGGGCATTCTGCAAACAGCCATTCTCCCTTTGACTTTTTGAATATTTTAGGAATAACATCACATTAGGACTTCTCCCATAAACAGTTCTGCATGGAAAACTGTAGAAAAATAGGAGATTTTGAATTCAGAACAAAAGCTTCCAAAAGCAAATACTAAGATGTCTGCTAACATTCAGTTGTAAAAACAACAACAAAACCCACCACCTATCTTTCTTCTGCTTGTAGAACTTCTCTAGTTTCTTTTTTTCCTATAGTAAACATGTCCGCTCGATATTCCAGCTTTCTTATGGCTGTAAAACTTGCTCATGGCTTTTGGAGAGGCAGGTGTTCTGGAACCTGATATGTTGTGCTATATTGGAGGGCCTGATGAAATATCCCACCAAAAACAGTTAAAGCAGTTGTTTCTGTGGGTGAAAATTTATTGTATGCACCCTGCGTAAGGCAGGAATTGAGTTCTGAAGTCATACAGCTTAATAAAGGGATAACAGGGGTTTTTTTGTGAAATACAGATGGTGTTTCCCATGAGCCATTTAAAACTCAACTGATGTCATAAATACAAAGAGCTAGACTTAAGGACACTATTTCTGCTGCCCTCTCCTAACACTGCTAAGCTTTCCCCAAGAGTTCAGCATTTCAGAGGTTGTATTGGAGCAGAGATTTTTTACAAGTGCTCCGAAGGTCACCATCCTTCTCAGCCTCTGGGCTTTGTCTGTTAGTGCCTCGTTTGGGCTGTTGTCAGTCTTGATCAGCACAAATAAATCACTGCAGCTCTCTGGCTCCATCTCGTCTTTAGGATTTTGGAACGCTATGTCCAAGACCAGATTCCCGGTGCGACGGTCGTGGTGGAATCCATTGGTGCGCGGAGGTTCGGGGATGGGTACTCTGAAGAGGATTACACCAAGTCTGACCTCATGGTCTACGCAATCGACCCGCAAACGAATAGAGCTATAATGAGGAACGAACTTTTTAAGTAAGTATATTGTTTGTTGCTCTTCCTATATTTCCGTGGACCGTTTTGAAGCCTGTTGGTCTGTCTCTGTCAGCAACTGGTTCAACACAACAGGAACAGACAAATCTATTGAAGAAGTCGGTGCGCGTCCCAGCACCCACCCTGAGTGCGGTTTGGGGAGTTTACAGCTGTACTGGGTTCGTTCCCTTGAGCTGCACGGCCGCAGTACACGTGATTCAGACATTGTCCCCATGAGAGCTTGCAATCCATTTGGTCCTCCCTGTGGAGGAGCTTCCAGTTTAAATTCCTCTAAAGGAACGTACCAAAAGTTCTCTGTGATGTCCAAGCAAGGCCCTTGGTGCTCTCATCATTTCTTTTTCGTGGCAACCAAAGGAGAAGAAGGAGGGAAGGGAGAGAGGTAGTGTACACCTAGTCTGAAGTATAGACATCAAGACATGACCCAGGTGTACCTCTACACCCAGGAAATCAGTACTGCTCTCAGGTGGCCAATGGGCTGAGCAGACAGAGCTGCATGGGCCCATCCCACCAGCTGCTACAGGAGGTGGGGAACAGCAGTAGACAGGCCACTTACGCTCATAATTTGATCTTTGTTTTGACTTTTCATTGACTTCCAAATTAGCAGTTAAATTCCAGTGTCACATAAAACAGAAGAGGTGGCTTTTAATTGACCAATTATACTCACAGCATGTTGCCAGTGAAGGGGCCCGCTCTGGCCACGGCAGCGGAGCGGTTTGATAGGGTGCCATTCTGCCTGGGGTTCTGCACCTTAGCACAGCTCCGGTGGGATACCGCTCCGGCACGCGACGGCTTCGGGGGGCAGCGGTAACTCCACTCTCTGCCTGCATAAGAACAGAAGTCAGAGATTACATGGGTAAGGAAATAAAATTAAGGCAATCTCTTTACAGGGTTTATGTGAGTCATCACAAGCAGCAAGTAGGTTCTAAGACAAAATTAATATCTCAATCCATTCAGCTGCCAATGTATCAATATGGCTGTAGAATCGTTTTGCTAGAAACTATATTTTTGTGTTTCAGCATTCTGCATACGATTCCAAACGATGAAAATGGAAATCAGGCTGCTCTTCCAAAGCAGATGCTATCTTTTGAGGTTTTTTGCATGTATTCACCTCAGTGTTTGCTTTTTCTCTCAGTGAAAACTAGACCAGAATGTTCCACGACGGTATAAAGCAGCACGTCAGTCAGCAGCCTAAAAACCAAATGGCTGGGAGCCATCTCAGTGGACTGTGATTGAAAAAGGGCTTGTTCTCCCGAGCTCTTAATTTAGCACTCATGAATTACAGCACACCAAAGCTCTGCATATATTCAGAGTTTATAGGTTGGAAAAGATCCCTGTGATCAGTCTGACCTGGTATCATAAAGATCATAGCAACTCCCACAATTAATTCTGCTTTGAGCGGGTCTTTCAGCACAGCTACTGCTCAAGAACATTGTCATCTACCATCTTTGTGTTGTTACTGCAGGGTAATTATTTGTACTGTCAAAAATTAGGCCTTTTTTCTTTTTTAATTTGTCTAGATTCAGTCAGAGTTTTACCATAACTTTAGGTGCTAGATGGAAGTATCCAATTGGGGCTTTTAATTTCTGGTTCCCACCAAGGTCTAGGCTTACGATCACATCATCCTTTTAATTTTTTTTCTTGAAAAGTTCCTTGACCTCTGCAATCTGGGCTATGTTTCAATTCTTTTAATCACTTAGTTTGAACCCTCTCCAGTCTTCCAGCATCACTTTCTGAATTAGGAATATCAAAAATCAGCTGCAGTGGTAGCTTTCAGAGCAGTGCCAGTGCAGCCTCCTTCCTTCTGGTGGCCGTTTTCTGTTTGTAGGTACCTCTGTGGTCATACAGCCTTTTTAGGTCTCAGTAACACACTGGGAGTTTGTGTTCACTTGTCCGCTGCCAGAGCTGCGGATCGTTCCCAGAACGGGATCTCTGTGATTTTGCTCCTAATTGTGTTCAAGAGTGGAAGTGGAAATTAAGGAAACCTGGCAGGAAGCCAGCAGAAATTCCTGAGAGAGAACCATTTTCTGTTGTAAGGAAAAGTGCCAGTAAATCTGCTTGCAGTGCTCCTGTAAGTGACTGATGTACCCCAACGCACTCCCAAAACTCATCTCAATAAAAGGTAACTTAATGCCTTACACCCAGACTATCTACTGATCCCTCTTTTTCATTATTTTTCCACTTCTGTGGTTTGGAAATTCATTGAGGTCTGTGTTTTCTCCCAGTCATAGCCAGTTTACAGTACGGCCAAAGTGGGATCCCATTAGAAATGCTCAAGGTCAAAAGGACATTAATCAGTGCTGTCCAGGCTCAGAAAATTTATGAGACCTTGATGACAATTTCTGACACCCTTTTACTCCTTGCTTTGGAAAGCTGTCTGCAAATCTGCAAGTATTAGTACATGAAAGTGCGCTAGTATCCCTGCATGGAGGCAGTTAGCTCTTTCAACTCCATAAAAAGAATCTTTTTCTGATGCAGACTCTCTTCATGGTCAGAAAACGTGTCCCTCTTCATTTTGGTGCCCGTTTAAAGTACAGGGATGTCTTTTTTAGGGATGTTTGTGTGTCTCATGAAATGCACAGAACGGAAGAGAGTTAAGACAGGTTAAAAAGCAGTTTTTCAAATGTGAAGGGGAAGTTATTCATTTGCCTGGTCTGCAAATGTACGAGGTATCTGCTTAGAAGCAACCTCATTAAAATGCTCCATGTGCCTGCATACTCAGCTCTGCTTTTTCTATTTTTTTGCCTTTTTTTTTTTTTTTTTCTTTTTTTCTCTCTTCAAAAGCTTTTAAATATTTAAATCAGCAAAATCCCAGGGAATGCTTTCCTGGCTTTAGGGTAGAGGTGAGTAAGTGTCAGCTCACTAAAGTAAGGAGAAAAATGAAGTGAGAGTTTTGTAGCTTCACCTCTGAAGTTAACAAGTTTTCTCTAGCAAGTGGGGTGAACCTCAAGAGGCTGGGCTCAGCTCAGGTGCGTACCCAAATCTAAAAAGAAATTCCTTCTGGGACCATCTTTCCTAGAGTTTTGATCTTTAGAGGGATGGCTCAATGTTGTTTCTGCCTCAGCCAAAGGACACAGTAGCAATGGCTGTCCCCTTGTTGGGAAGAGATTGCCAAGAGTCACAGCCATCCTTCTGCCAGCCAGGAATCTGCTCCAGATACTAGCAGAAAAGAGATCAGTAGGATCATTTAATAAACTGAATATGATGAGAGAAAGGTTAGAAAGTCAGAAAGAGATGGACCACCCTGTTTTAAAAAAATTATTAGCAATAAGGAATATAAATTTAGCCAGGGTATTTTCCAAGTGTTCAAAGATTTCATATTGTATACAGAAGAGAAAACTGTACCAAGAGCAGAGATTTAGCGCATGAATTCTGCCAGTTGTGATTTTAACACGACTTACAAAATTATTGTGTATTGGAAGATACCTGTGGCTTTTCTTAAATGGGCTTTTTGGGAACACCCCGCTGTGTTTCTGCTTTTAAAACACAGTGGAGGCCCTGACTCTATGAGAGCTGACGTCAAACCTGTCACTGTTTGAAAACAATTATCTGTGAAGGTCTTTTAAGGAACGTAGGGGTGAGGACAGAGTGGAGCAGAGCGACCTGTTCCTCTTTGCAGGGGCAGTGCTGCTGGGATACAGACAGATACCACTGGTGAGTTGTCCTGGTGGGTGCTGGCAGGCAGGCACGAGTCAGGGCCGTGCTGGGGTCCCAAAGGTGCCGGGCTTTACGCTGGAGCTGGGAGGAGAGGATGGTCAAGAGAGCTGATGCCCATCAGCAGCTGAGCAAAGCCACGCTCGTGACCAGCTACGGTGCTGCATTTCTACAAGAAGTAAACCCGACTAAACCAAAGCCAATGCGTGAGGCTCCTGTAAGCACCTCTGGGAAACACCACTCCAGTACGTCAGGTCACATCCAGCAGTCGTTTATGAAACGAAGAGGTACCAGCCAGTGCGGTGCCGTTTGGATGTGCTGGTTGAATGCCAACGTGCACAACGGCAGCACATGCACACACTGTGCCGTACTCGCCCCCGGGCTATTTGGAATGGGCTGCCTCACATCCAGAAGTCCCAAACGAGTATCCCAATCCCAGTCCCATGTATTTGCATTCAAGCAAAATGTTTGGCTGGAAAACAAAGACGTGATTTAGAAGTCATGGACACAACAGCTGCACTGTGTTCCTCACTGCCAGCTGGGGAAAACTCATGTGTCTCTCAAGATACGCTGATTTTTCCCTGTCCTGTACTCTGTAAGACTGATACGCAACGAGAGGCTCATGCTTTTCCTTAGGACCGTTATGACCAATTACCTGACCTGCTTCTCAATCAGGACCTGTCTGGTGACACCAAAAGATGGGTCTGAATAGTAACTGTGCTTTGCCATCTCCTCCCTCTACCACAAACTCCTAAAAGACTTTGAGGCCACTTAGATAATTTTACAGACTGAAACGATCAGCTCCTTTTTTATCGTTTATATGAAAGAGGCTTTGATTTATTGGAGCATAAAAACCAGTTGAATCCAGAAAATTTCTTCTGCATATATTAAGTGGAAAACGTCCACCATTAAAAATAAAATGCTTACCCCGTCTGAATCTTTTGCACAATGTGTCATGTTTCATCATGGAGTAAAGGTGCACGGTTGAGTTACGAACCTGTTAAAATAGGGTTTGTCAAGAAAATGCTAACAGAATTTTAACTGAGAGATTGTTAAAATCTTCCAGAGATTTAATGCTGTCCTACCTGAATGCTTCTGCCAGCTCGGAGGCCGTGTGACACGCACCAGTGACATCTAGTGTATGACAAAAGAAGCAGAGCTCTGTTTATATTCCGTTTATGTCTTGTGAGCCATCATTGCGGGTCTTTAAGCTGCAAAAAGGGATTTTTGCTCAAATACCCAGAAAATGTTTTGCGGAAGAAATCCAGGAATTAGTTTGAGTATTAGCTAAGCATGCTAATGCAGAGGGAAGTTACTCTTCAGGAAAACACCTTGGGTTGCTTTTTGTGGGAGTGTGAGTCTGTGAAAAAGAAAAAAGAGTGGGTGAAAAGCCACTGCTCTTTGAAGTTAGTGTCACAAAACCAGCCCCATTTCATCATTCGGGCTGAGTTTTGCATGTTATGAGATCCAGCTAATGCGTTACACAGATCAGAGTACGCTCTCCCCAAAAATCAAAAAGAAAAAAACAGGGACAAACAATGCTATGAGGGCTTATCAGTAAATTAATTTGAGAGGAAATCAACTGTAAGAAATTAGTATCTTTTTAAGAAATGGTTTTTTAGGAGTGTAATTTCTGTCTCATGATCAGACTAAGGAAATAAAAGCTATTTCAGACTCTTTAGACACCCAGAGTTTATATGCAGAAATCCTTTCAGAATATTTTGTTAGCTGTTGGTTTTTCGGGTTTTTTTATTCCCGCTTTTTTCACTTGCCTTTCTTTCTCCAGCAGGACCACTGCACATGTAGGGGTCTGGGGCTCTGCTGTAGCTAAGAGCCAGCAGGATCCTCCTCCATCCTATCGGGTGCCTCCTACTTGGATCCGTATAGCCAGAGCCTACTACTTGGCAGCTTGCGAGACAGTCCGTCCTCACTTCAAAAAGGATCCAAGAATTTTTATTTTCCTTTGAAATTAAAGCCTCGGCCAAAATATTTTTCCAAACTCCTCAAGTAAATTTCTTTAACGTGCTATTTGCTATCAGAAAGTCATCCAGTAGAGAATTTCTAGTCCTGTAAACTGCCCGTTATCAGATCAGACACTGAACGTCTTCCACTGCACCTGCTTTTTCAAGGACTGTTGCAGTTCTTTGCTTGGTAACTCTGTTGTTCCAAGCTCCTCTCGTAGGTGATGGATGTTATTATGGGTTGCAAGCTGTGACAGCAGCGCGTGGATGCCGGTTACCTCATACCCCAGTTCTGCCTAGGACCTAACTCTGTCTTCACAGCGTGCCTTGCCAGCCTCCTCGACGCCAGCGTTTTTCCGATAGCTGTATAGATAGCTTATTGTTCCCGTAATTAGTAACGTTAGTCAAGATTGTTCTGGTATCTGGCAGTGTTTGGAGAACCCCTGAAGTTTAAATTACAGTTTATTATAAGCACTTACTGCTTTTCCTTTTAGAAGAGGTTTGAAACTCCAGAAGACACGGCCTGCATCTTCTCCAAAAAATGAAAAAGAGGCGGCAGTTTACAGGAATCTCTGTCTGTCATCTCTTGTGACCTCCAATTTGACTTTAAGGAAACGAGCACAGATGATGTAGCACTTTCTAAAATGTTATTGTTTTCCTTGTTACAATTCTCCTGCATCTCTCAGGAATATTGCTACAAATTCCACCCCAAAATTGCCATGATGGAGGGGATGCCTGAAGCCAGTGAATAAACTCCCTTAGCACTGTGCCAAGCAGAGGGCACATCCTTCAGCTTCTCTGATGTTCACTCCCACTGGAGATGAGCTCATCTGATGATTGTCCCTCCGTGTTTCCCTCTTGCTATCGAACAGCCTGTGCTATAAGACAAAAGTCTTACTCCAATCAATCAATCTGTAGTACCAGCAGTACAATCTCAGAAGATGGTGGCAACACAGAGGCTGAGTAGACAGAGCAGATGGGAGAACAGGGTTCAGAATTGATGCATCTAGTGGGAAGGGGGAGCGAGGATTAATCAAAGCATATTTTTTCCAAATCCCTTTTCTTTATAATAATGAAAGGGAAGTCAAAAGGGAACAAACTGTAGGCTATCCTTCCAGCTGAAGAGTTTTCCTAAGCAGCTGAGGGAAGTCCTCTAAAAATTGCCTGCTTTTAGAGTAGCATCAAGTTGATCTTTAGGCCAGAGTGGTCTTTAGGGATGTGTGCAGGAGAGGGTTAGTTAATCCTCTGCAACAGACCACTGAAGGGAAAAGCACAAAGCAAGCCGTTTGTCATGCTGCTCTCAATGGCATGGAGAACTTTTTGCCCCTAGAAATGAGGCTAAGCTTCAGCTCACCTCTCCTTTTCAGTGTTTAAACTGTCTTCTGGTATAAGTACATTGGACTTATCACTGACATAGGGATTACAGGGAATTACTAACATTTTTAAGCACGTAAAGAATAGAATCAAATCAAATCTTTTAGGTTGGAAGAGACCTTGGAGATCATTGAGTCCAACTGTAAACCTAACACTGCCAACCCCACCGCTAAACCACGTCCGTAAGCACCATGTCTACACATCTATTAAATACCTCCAGGGATGGTGACTCTCCCAGTTCCCTGGGCAGCCTGTTCCAGTGCTTGACAACCCTTTTGGTGAACACCTTTTTCCTAACATCCATTCTAAACCTCCCCTGGCTCAACTTGAGGCCATCTCCTCTCGTCTATTGCTTAGAAGAAGTTTGTGCGTTATCAGACCATAGTTACTAACCCAACCATGCAGTAAGACAAACACAGTTAATGCACTTGGCTGTAACAGTTTTCTTGTGTGACACTGCAGGTTCCTGGATGGCAAACTGCTGGATATCAATAAAGAGTTCCAGCCGTACCTGGGGCAGGGAGGACGCATCCTGGAGATCCGCACCCCGGACGTGGTAGCGAACGTCAAGAAGCAGGCACAAGCCGTCGGCTACACAGAAGGCGCGTTACTTGCTCTGGCCGTCATAATCATCCTTTGCTGTATGCCGGCTATTTTGATAGTTATGGTCAGCTACAGACAGTAAGTACTCCTCTTTTTGTGGTAGCAGTGCTGTAGTAGGGATGCTGCACTTCTTAGCAGAACTGCTTTGAAAATGATCCTTCATTGCAAGGGAATTACTATACGGGGAAATATTTATCATTTCCTTTTCACCCACCACAAGAGTTGGTCAATGCTTGATGTGGGCCGTGCATGAAAAGAGAAAATGCCTGGGAAGTCCATCTTGCTGTACTGTCTAAAGTTGTGGTGCAGTAACTGTTTCAGAATTCGTGCTGATGCGCAAGATCAAAAGACGGATGTTTGAAACAGAAGTGTAGATTCAGAGCTGAATTCCGTAAGGGGAAAAAAAAAGCAACAAAAAACACAACAACCCTAGAAGAAAAAGGTTCTGTTTCAATTCATGAATCAAAGAATCAAATCATGTAGGTTGGGCAAAATAAGAGGACTCAATTTTTTTTGTTGAAATCCTAAAATACTTAGTTACATTTTTTCCCTGGCTGCACACCTCTTAATTGCAAGTGTTTCCTGAAGAATCGATTTTGTGCCATTTTAGCGCTATCTACAGCAGCATACACCAGAGAGAACCTTCTTGATATTTCCACTCACCTCTCAGAGACTCAAGAGGTTTTAAGTAATTGGGCTAATAGACTAATTAAAGGATCAACATCACTAACAAGTTCCTCTCAACTAAGCCTTTTCAGGTCCACTCGTATTTAAAATCAATGCATTCAGACTTAAAGGCTGTATGTTTATTCTTTAATTTCTTCTCATGAAAGACTTCTAATTCCACATGCCTGCTATGAGCACTTAAAAGAATTACTAATCATTACAAAATGAAAATACAAATAATTCTGTGCATCTTCCCCAGTAAATGGCTATATTCAGCTTTTTTATCTGTCAGTCTGTACCTCCATATCTTTCTGTCTTCATTTTAAAACTGCTGAACTAGCTGGGATGTAATATGCCCTCATCATGGAAAACCTCTGCTCCACAGACCATGTAGGAAGAAGGCGTTCCCAGCACCATGCTGGATTGGTTTTTTGTTTGTTTTTCTTTTTTGTTTGTTTTGTTTCTACCAAAAATGCTTTGGCATCTGCTCCTTTCATTGTGCTGAGGGCAATGAAGTGTCCATGGCTCTGCAGTCCTGCTGCAGTGCCGCATCAGTCTGTGGGAGGAGAGGGCACGGAGGAGCTGATGTACGTGTATTCCAGTAAAGCAATTACAATCTGAACGCTGCAATAGATGCAATGTGGGACGATATGCCGGGGTGAGATTTAAATGGTGCAGTTTTCCTTTCTGCGCTGCAGTGAGCAGTCAGCAAAGCACTGTGTTAGTCATCATCTCAAAAGCGTAACCTACATGAAAAACCAGCAGCCTGCCTGAGAGCACTTTCCGTAGTGACACCAGACAAACAGCCAAGGAGAGCCTTTTCGTGATGGTTACTGCACATTCTTTGGATTGGATTTACATACCAATTTCTCCAAACAGCTTGGGTCAAAGGAAAAGGTCCTTTTAAAGGAGTTTGAAAGAGTCTGGCAAACTTCCGTGCCATTGGGATGGCAGCACATCTCAAAGCTGCTGTACTTCTCCCAAAATCGTATATAAAGTTTGGTTCCAGTGAAACACTACTGAACCTGTTCAACCTACAATGAGTTGGTGGTGCTTGTTACCTGAATTGCCTGTTTCTTCAAGACATCTAATAGCACTATTTTTCCTTGGTATCTGTTAGATTATCAATCCCTTAAAAGAGCTTTAAGGAATCTGCCTAACTTCATTTCATAAAAAAAATATACTTTCGTTGTCTAGAAGCATGACTTGGAGTAGGATTTATAGCAGACCAATGTGAATAAACTATCCTTTTATGAAAAATATATCACTGAAGAGTGCCAAAGATTTTAGTGTTAATATTGACACCAAAAGCTATCTTGAGCCTTACGGTTTGTTTTCACATTACAGCCTGTTTTCTCCTTCTCTAAAGGAGTATCAGTATTTTTCCTGTTAACATTCGGGCAAAGTAGGTGCTCCAGTCTGCCACTGAGTGTAGAGATTATAGCGGGATAAAGGCAACTGGCCTACCCACACCACGTGTAATGGAAATGTGAAGATTTTCTCACTTTTGAAACTTTTTATGTGCAGGAGGTCCATTTTCCAGTGCCTTCCAGATCAGTGATTAGCTAACTAAATTTTGTAAATAGTGAAAATTCGCTGAATTTATAAAATTATCACTGTTAAAGTGCAGCTCAGTGCCTACATTTATGACCTGTAAACAAGCCAGAAACTATCATTATTCTTTTCTATTAAATAGTGTCTTTGAAATACACTATCCAGTACAACCTTATAAGGTAACTACAAATAATGTATTATTTACTAATCACAAAGGACCGGTATTGTCCAAACAGCATCCAAAACAATACTCCTTCACTACCAAATATGTTTTCTATAGCATTCTTGAAACATGTTACAATGAGAAAACAGTTTTCTGAGAAAACAGAAAAATGCACCCCAAACAGTCGACCTGTCAAAGAAATAGCATGAGGTGTGTCCATGTTTTCATGTCTTACCCAAAATTTTCTCTGGGTGTCCGTGTAGGGAGTTGTTTTCTCAAAGCCCAAAAGTAGTTTTCCCCGCTGTAATTCATGGTTAGGCTGACTGCAAAATTGTTTCAACAGTATTCACAAATAGCAGCTAAACACTGTTCAGCTCTGAAAATTATGATTCTGTAGACATGTCATTAATTCTGTAATTTTATGTGTGGAATAATTAATTAGCATCTAGTTTATTATTCCTATTAGGTTCACTGTTTAGGACAATTGTTGCAAACGGAATTCATTTAACCTTCCTTTTTATCTCTTTATCTCTTTTTGCATAACAAAACAGATTCAAAGAGTAAGTACTTATTTTCAGCTTTACTTCTAGAGCTTGAATGTGACAGCCTACCAGTCTTTATTTTTAAGAAGTAGGGGTACTTGACATTCAGTAAGAGTTACTTCCTCTACTCCAGCTCGCTCCTGTACACGTTGTATGGCAAAGTTAAAAGTTACTTACATGACTACTCAGTGTATGTTATCATTGCATGCTAGCAGAAATTAAAGATGCTGTGGTTCAGGACATTGCCCGCTTTAAAGGAAGTAAATATTTCCATGGATATGGTGTTCCTGAAGCAAGCAAGTGCATGTCAGGCTAGAGTGCACAGAGGGAGACTTCGCTAGGAAGGATCAGGTATTGACACCCTCAAAGCCAAAGTGAGGCAGATCAGCCATGTCACCCGGTTACATGCATGAGGGACCCCAGGCTTTGCTTTCTAGATAGAAAACAAAAATTTCTCTCATAGTGAATTAACCCATTTAAAAAAAGAGTTTTTTTCAGGAAAACTGTTCATTGAGACAGAAATTTCCCAGCCCACTCTAATGACAAAGGAGTTGTAAGTGTAAGTGAAACTTTGCCAGAGACTTTTTTTGTGTTTAAAATTACCGTTTCTTGGCTCTTGACTGAAGCACTTGACCAAAGAGCTTACTCCCTCCACTGTTAGTTAGTCTTGGGCAGCCAGAAGAGATAAACCCCCTAAGAGGAACAGTGTCAAAGTTAGAACATACATTATTTCCTGGGAAGCAGCTGCTGTGTCAGTGATGTACTGCTGGTCAGGAGGTTTCTGTCCAAGGAGAGCTCTGGGGTTCCACCAAGAGAGATCAAATAACAGAGAGCTGAAAAAGCCAGGAAAAGATTATGATGTTACTACTTTTCTTTGAAGAAGACAAAACGCAAGGATGTTTTGAAAACTGGAGGGGGGAGAAAAATGTAAAACTTTACATCTGGGCTTACATTAGGGTACAGAGTGTTTCTAATGAGCACGTCTCCTTCCCTGTGTGGCTTACCAAAGGCGACAGGCTGAATGCGCAAAGACTGCGAGAATCCAGATGGCTTTACCAGCAGGCAAACCAGCGAGCACCGCTGCCAACAACCTCTACGAAGAGCTCGGCGACAGCACCATGTAAGTATTCCTTGTGCCACATCGGTAAAATCGTTAGTGACCGAAGCCACAATTCGCTTTCCAGGGATATCGCTTCATGCGGTCTGCGGCAAAAAGGCTTTTCTTCAAGAAGGGGTCTTTCCCCAACTGCTTGGAGTTCTCAAACATCTAGAAAATAAATAGGATGACTCTGTAAGGAGAGAAAAAACAATTTAACCCGCTAATGGGGATTTCTTGTAGTGCACGGGGGAATCTTTAACAGGTTCTAAGTTGGCAAAAAGCAGGGTATAACCAGATGGTTTTTTCTAGAGCAAGAGCCTACAGCAGGGCATTGCTACCAGGGTGAGCCAGGACCGGGCTCCTTTAGAGCCTTAGCAAACCCAGACCAGCATGCCATGATTTTCAAAGCTGCTGACTAAACACATCCAGTGGGATTGCTGCCCTGAAGTCCCTGTTTGCTGTAGTAAGAAATATTATATTGACTAAAGTGGGAGTTTTTGTTCTAAATTTGAAACTGTTGGAATATTGAAAGTAAAGAGAAAGGAACTATCAGAATAGAGAAACCACTGGCAGTTCAGTGAATATATATTTTACCTATTACATGCTCATAAAATAATAATATTGCAAAGATGCCAACCTTTTTGTGCTCCTGTGAGTCTGAAGTTTATGGACTCCAACAACAATTATTTGTTTTGCTCAGAAAGCTGCAATGTCCCAGATGCTGCGATGGGGTTTATAAAACGTTAAGGAGGCACGACAGAGCGTATCTCTGCCGCTTTAACTCTTGGCCAGCTGAGTGCAGTCTCTGCGTCTCAAATAATTCCGGAGCTTCAGCTTTTCTGTGTAAACAGAGGAGCTGTACTTGAGGCAAGAAGAGCTTCTCCTCACTGTTAATTTCCTCCCGTGCCTTTTGCCTTCGTGAAGTGTTACTGCTTAGGCAGGAAGGGAGGAGAAATGTGTGTTGGACAGTAGAACATAGTCGCATTTTTGAACGTAAGCACTTCTGCTTGTGTACCACGTGAGATCACATCTATACGCTGACACATTCAGCGAGGAGCCCTGCTGCATAAAATTCCCATTTCTTTTGCATGTAACTAAATTTCTACTGAAATTAATAATTCACTTCTACTGCTTTTACTGGCAGGGATATAAAGCTAATTATCTGTGGGAACTGGATATCCCAATGGATGAATCTGTGTTTTGTGCTGATGAATATTTTATGCTAAACCCACAATGAGCCTTGTTGCGCTGGGTTTTGACCTGCAAAGATTTTTTTTTTTTAATGTTTTAGTAATGCAAAACCTAAGTGCAAATTTACAGATTGGCAGTACTGACTTTGAGGCTTAGATTTATGTTCATTTTGACTAAAAATAGTTTTCACTGCACCAAAAAAGATGCCATATCCAGAATATTTTCTCTCAGATGTCTTTGCGTACAGCTAAGATGTAATCATATCCATCGTGCTAAGGAACTGATTAAACATAAACTAGTAAAAATCCTTACAAACAAATCAAAATCCTTAGGATTTTAAAGAAAATAACATGCTTCAATAACAACAATAACAAATAATCTATTTTTTTTTTCTGTCAAATATTTGATTTCAAGGCGCTGGTATACCTTAGGAAATTATTCTTTGGAAAATGCCTTTTATTAACACGCGTCATGATTTTTAGTCCAATATCACCTGTCTTTAGTTTTCCTGAGATGGTCATCTTTCATTTGCGGTGCTGCCTTGTGTCTTGTTTCCTTAATTTGATGTTTATAGCAAATGAAATGGAACTAAGCTCTTTAGTTTTAAATCTGCCTTGTCTCATAATTTTCATTTTTCTCTGTCTTTGGATACATAGGCATCAGTAAGTAAGCTCATTTCATTGTCTTAATGTTTGTAGCTAGTAGAAACGCTAGTTAATTTTCCTTTCAGTCATTCCCATTAAACCTTGCAATCTGAAACTCATATTTCATTTGTCCATTGATCAAGTACAGGAAAGACATTTACTGTGAAGTTTGAATACTTCTATGCTTCTTTATCCTTTTCTTGGAAGTAGAGATGAAGTATGATTGCTGAACTTGAATGGTGTTATTTCTAAAGCCAAAGAGTCCTACCACCTTAAACAAAAACCAAACAAAATCAGCCCTGAGTGCATGCACAGAGGTTTGCCTTCACTTCATGGACTTAATATCTCACAATTGGATGCAAGCAAAATCTTTCTTGTCTGCCGTTTACAGTTCTTTGCAAGGCAGGTATGCTTGTTTGAGTTTACAGAAACGTGCTTCGGACTGGTGAGCTGATGTGTGTCTCACTGATTAAAATACCTATACATAAACAGAAAAAGATTGCAGGATAGCCTCATCCTCGAGAGGCGGCATGGGAAGTGAGGAACGCACTGAGAAGCTTTAGAAATAATCTGTTCCAGTAGCATAAAGGTTATGTCATCTTGCATGAGCCTTTTACTGGAGGGTTTCCTTCAAGTTCAGAATCATTTATTTCTCTCACCTCTAAATAGCTTGAGGGTGCTCGACCAGCCTCAAAGTATGCTGCTTTAGAATAAAGAATTAGTTTATTATTAGTGTGAAGTCAATTATTTTTCATAGAGTTACATTCTGCTCAAAGGCAAGCCTTAGGCATACTGGTTTTTGGAGAACTGCAGTGCTCGGAGAGAGTTTATTCGTCGGTGTAACCCTTCGTGGCTTTGCTGGGCGTTACTGGCAAACGGGAGAGCGATCCCTGTGCTCTGTGCACTGGTGCTTCTCATCGGTCCTCTCAGGCCCCTGTGGCCATTCGGAAGCTGTAGTTTCTCTGCGTGGGTGATCTAGTCAGAACAAGAAATAGAAGTTAAGAAGCAAATGTGTTTCATTGCTAAATACAGGTCTCCGGGGGAGTTTTACATATTAAATAACTCAGAGGAGATTTACTATCTCTTAATTAACTCCTATCCAGTATCTAGTTAGTTGAATTTCTCTTTCGGTTTTGCTAGGGAATATTTAACCACCTTGAGGTTATATTTCAATTAATTTAGATTTGGTAGTATTTCTGAGATAGGAAAAACCAACACCAAAAAAGACGGAACAATCTGACCAAGAGGTCTAAAACTTTGTCTTCCGACATTCACGTAATCATGGAAAATGTAATTTTTCCCCTATTCCTGTGTTAATACAGACTAACTCTTTTTTTTAATCTAAATTCTAAAGAATATGACTCGAATTTTGGTAGAGACAAGACTTAGGATTTTTAACTCAGAAGATTCTGTGAAAATACTGGACAGCTCCAAGTCACTACAAATAGTTTTATATGGTATTTTGAGTTGTGTGTGTGTGTGTAGAAGTCATTGCCACTCATGCTATACTGCAGTTGCTGAACTGCAGAAAATAGGAAGGTTTTAAGTATGGCATTCCAAACATGGAGTACCAGCAGAGGTAGCGAAGCCGTAAGGGAATTGTACAAAAGTGGAATTCAGTCTTTATACTCAGTTTCTACCATAACGTTCCCTTAAGCCGTCACGTTCTCACCATAGTCCAACCTACAGATATATTTAATATTTCAGAGAGCTTTTTAGAGCAGGTGTCCTTTTTAAGACTGTTTTTTTGTTTTGGGGTTATTTTGCATCCCCATGCTCAACAGCACATCTGTTTAGTTACATCAAATTTGTAGATGGCAGCAGTGGAAATGCATTTTGCTTCGATCTCGTTCCTGATGAGGGTCATCTTCTCTTTGAAAGGATAAGGGGTTTGGTTTTAGCTCTATCTGACATTAGTCAATATCTTAAATTTGTCACAGGTTGGGGGGAAATAAATTTATTTTCAGCCTCAGGTGAGCATTATTTTAAAAAGGACTCTAAGGGCACATTTTTCTAGCAGGCAGTTTGGGGATATGTATTTTAAATTACTGTTTATCTTAAAATCTGCTCAGAATTTTGTGGTGTTGAAAATATTTGAGGAAGGTAGGTTAATGAGGCACTCAGAGGTGCTAGATGAATTCTAGAAAATGGTGAGACCTCCTACTTGTGGTGTAGAAATGCAGTGTAATCCAACTGCAGGTGTTTTTCATTTGGTTTAATGTGGTGCAGAGACGAAATTCATACCCATATTGATACTACTGCATAAATACGTGTGTCAGAAATGCAAGCAAATGCCCGGCTTGGTAATTCTTTAAGAATCGATGTCAGGAGAATGGTCTGAGTCTGCCAGTCGTCTCGGCTGACTGGTTTCAGCTCCCATTGGCCGCCTTGCTCAGGTTCACCTCTGGCTCCTGCAGCCACGGCGTCAGGCTCGGCGTCAGCTCGAACCACCGTTCTACTTGTGTGTGTGACCACGGCCAGTCCTTAAAGACAATGCAGGCACGCTTAAAGACTGCCTGCTCCCACCCCGTGTTTTGTAGCATACCAGAGTTTTGATGCACAAGTATTACAGAATAGGCTTATTGTAAAGATTCTGTGAACATTCTGTTGGCTGTGTGCAGTATGGCACAGGGAATGATGGACACACAATTATACCTACCACGTATACGTACCGCGAGTCCGTATTATCTCTCAGAGAAACTGTATCGCGTAACTACGTAGCACTGATGTTTGCTGTCACTGGGGAGACAGGGTACAGTATTGGCTGGTACTTTTGAAATCTAAGGGGCTTTCTTAAGAAGAGGTTGACTTATTTTTGAACTTAATGAGTAGCTGACAGCTTGTTTTGATTTTTCTTCCTCCTCAAGTCCTTCTCCCTTAAAGAAGATGTAAAAGTAAATGTCTTGCCCAGTAGTCTAGTAAATGTGATCTTTCTGTTGGGTAGTAGTAGTTTGCTAGAAGTAATTTAATGGCTCTGATTCATATCATTAAGTTCTTTTTTTTCTCTCTCATAAGTATCTATGTCCATGCATGTTTCCTCACATGTGATTATCTTCTTTTCTTTCAAGTCTTTTTCTTCTCTACCATTTCCAACAAAGCAGGGGAAAAAAGTCAGTCTTAGAAGAAGGAGACCGTCAGAGAGTTATAAGCAGCTTTGCTTCCCGTGCTATTGAGGCTCACAAGCAATCTAATATCAATGGATCACTGAACAATAATCTCCCCAAATCTTCAAGTAACATTACTTTTTTATCTGACGAGAACCCATTAACTACTCAAAACCCATTATATGTGGAAGGTGTCACTCAAAGTCCTGCTGCTGCTGGGTTTCTACGGAAAAGAAATGATACTCTAGATACTCTTTCTCCTTCAAGACTAGTCTCGAGAGAGGCCTTTTTGGGAGGCAGTCACCGTGCGTGGACAGTACCAACTCACATTACTAAGAGTCACGCGCCTGGTTCTCTGAGTAGGCCGGTTATCATGGACCCCATCCAGTGGCAACAGGAGAGACTCAAAGCAGAGAATGAAGGAACTGAAAATCAGCATAGCAGTGTTGATACTAGCAGTCCACTCTTTCAAAAAATAAGTGGCCCCAAGTTAACTGTAAAAGAAAAGGCCAGACAGTTTGAGCAGCAGGCCTTGCAAGAAATGAAGCAAGTGAAGTCTCCTGATGTGAAATCCATCCGGTCGCCAACACACAGCGTCTGTTTCCCAGAAGGAGAGAACGTGCTAGAGCAGTCTCCTAAAAGTGTGGTTGCTTCTCCTTGCCTTCGCTCTTCTCCTCTGTCTTCTCCAACTCCTTGTGCTGAAGTAGTTGAACCAGAGGCCTCCGCGGTCCCCTCTGTAATCATCACTCACCACGACTACCCTGAAGAACTTTCTCCTCCTCCAACTCGCAAACCAACTCCTCCGTCTTTTAGGATAAAGAAATCAGTTTGCCAAAGTCTTCTAGCTCCTCAGACCAAAGAAGTTACAGAAAGCATTCCAGATCCGCCTAAAATTCCCCCACCCCCACCTCCACTGCTGCCACCTCCACTGCCACCACCACCTCCATCCCCTCCTCTGTTGCCACCACATCCTCCGCCCACAGTTCCTCTTCCTTCTTCCTCATCTCCTCTTAGCACCCAGCACCTCTCCCCTGCCAAGCATTCAAAATCCCCTGCCAAACAGCCAGCTGTACCGCCACCGGCCACAGTGCCAGAGCCTCCTCCCCGTAGGGAGCTGAAAGGTATTCTTAAAAACATTCAGAATTTAGCGGCGATCGAAAAGTCGGTGGCCAACATGTACAGCCAAATAGACAAAAACCACGTTCTGCCCAAGCACGTTTCTAAGCTCAAAGCGGTTGCAACGCCAGAGCTGCCAACTCCAGAAGCTGTGGCTGAGCACAACCAGCAGAACGGCAACTTGAGCTGCGTTGTGGAGGAGCTTGAGAAACGCTTTCCGTCTCAGTCGACAGCTCTGTAATACTTACGGTTGGACGTTTTCCGCATGTAACGTTTTGAGTGAGGTGACTCTAATGCAGCACATGGTATCTGCCTCAGACTCCCTAGAAATTCAGACTTTTCCCCTTTCTCTGCTATGTACCACTACTTACTCGGTCCTGATCCCAAATTGAGAGACAATTTCCTGTTCACTCGGAAATTTGTAACGTATAATACTACTACAAGTTGTTTTCTCAGAGCTACATCTTCCTGTTCTGTGATGCTGGTTCTCAGGCTGTTTACCAAAAATTCTTGGGGAAAACTGTCCCTTTTTAACCATGGATCGGTCATAGACGGCAGAGGGCTTGATACTGCTTTATGTTAAGCAGCCTTCCCTGTAGGTACTATCAGTGAGCAGAGTGATTTTTCTGCAGCTGTAATTGGAATCTCTTGCTTTGCCCATGAAATGTACCACCTGGGAGGAATCTTACTGTCAAATCTTGGATGTCAAAGAAAGCAAGTACTGGTAGTAAGCAGGCTCAGCACCAGAGAGCCGGAGTTATTGCAGTAACACATCCTCATGTTCCATGGGAGGTGACGCAGCGCTCCGCTGTGCTGGTGTGCTTTCTCTCAGCTCATGTCTGCATCTCCAGTCAGAAGCAGGGTTTTGTCTTGATTTGTCAGTAAACCTGGCTGTCTTCCCTCCTGTTACCTATGTTCTGCCTTCCATTGCATTTTTTTATAATGTAACTGCATGTTAAATGGTTTTCTTTTGTAAATTTCTTTAATGTACAAAGCGTTTGGTTTTCATTTTGCATGCGCATGTTGTTGGTGTCTCTAATTTTCATGCTAGTTTGCCATAAGCTTTACAGCTGAAACATCTCGCTTATCTTAAATTGTAATAAAGTCACTTTGATTAGTGTCACCAAGTGAAGATTTTTCAAGTGCTTGTAAAAATCCATGTAATATGGATTTACTTACTGGCTTTTTTGCTCACAGTCATCTAAATCAGACCTTTACGTGAAATATGCCAATTATAGTAAATCAGCTTATCCTTTGAAAAAAATGGTAAGTAAAAGCAGTTTTGGCATTTAAATGAATGTTAATTTGAGTCAACTTGCAAGTTTCCTTTTAGTCTTTTGCCAAAATTTGAAATATTTGTGTTTAGTATGACAATTTTTAAAAACATATTGGGAAAGGCAGATAGTGAACTAAAACTGAAACCCCAGTTCAGTATCAAATGTTGCAATTCTGAGCAAAAAGGTAATTCATTCTTTATCAAACTGTGTCAAGATACTCAGCATTTCCATGGTGCTTGCTTGGCTTTCCCTCTTTTCTCTTTTTTTTTTTTAAATCCGCAGTTAGGACATGTATGGATGCTTCGGTCAGAAACTGCTGAAGGTAGTTTCTCTTTCTTTGTCCCAGAGCCAAACTCCATGAACTTCCATCACGCAAGTTTCGCTGATACATTAGAATTTTTCTTTACTTAAAACTCTTCTTGGGCTACACTGCAGCTCCCAACACACATGCTAAATGTGAGGAGAATGATTATCCATCATAGCATTTTTGCTGTAACAGAATCTGTATAATTCACAAGATGCACATATATAGAATACCTGCCGATGATGCTAAATTCTCCAAGAGTGGCACGACTGCAGCACCAGCAGCAAATTGTCAAAGTTCAGCAGCTATTAGGTAGAGGAACTCTCAAGGTTTAAGAGCTGGAATTGGAAGATGGCTTACATGTTTACTTGCTTCTGTGTGTCTGCCACGGTCCTGGCGTGGAGACAGTGGAAAGTGTGCAGAGATGAGCGTGAGAAATGACTGTGCTAAGCATGTTCAGAGTTGATCAACCCTTAAGACAGAGATTTGAATTTAAGTACCCACATCTCACCGTAGAGATGCTGCTGTGAAGTTCATTACATCACTAGTGAAATACTAGGCTAATATGACCTAATTTTGCAGTGTGTAGCATCAGGCAGCAAAGCTGCAGGTGTTTCGTAATTCGCAGCATAAACGCCAAAGGTTTTATTTGGCTACAATTGTTTGTGGCGTTCCTTAAGCAGAAAGAATGGACATCACACAGGAGCTCCTTTTTAAATATTTAGTGTCATCAGTCTTAGAAGAGTCTGTGGGGGTCATGGAAATGGGCTCTTCACTACTGAGGAACACCTGCTTTCTCATTCTGGAAACCCTGAAGTTGGAAAGTTTATGAAACCAACTTTCATTTTGTCTGGAATTAATGCAACTTTTGTTCTGCCGGTTTTTGAATAGCCTTTGTTTTTAAAAAAAAACATTGCATTAGACTGGGAAAGAAACTGTACCAATAGCATATATTTTTAACCTAACTCAGGGAAGTTCTGTCCCATGGAGATGTCTGGATGCTCCTGCAGTTCCGCAGCACTACAAAGTCGTATAACCAATACTGATAAGAAGTTGAGCATAGATATGGTTATCGAGCAGTAGCTTACCATTACTCATCTCCCTTCCAGATTCTTGCTCCTCACTTCCAGCTATAAACTGCAGGAAACCTCCGTTGTAAGAGTCAGAGCAAACTGATAAGCAGTTGCCTCCTCCGAGTAGTATCTGTAGTTTTTGGGGTTTATGCTGCTTTTGCTTTTAATATGAAAACAGATAGAAAGTATGAAATAGCAAATGCCTGCTGGGATGCCAATAATTGGGAAAACTGTTGCTTTAGGCAAAGCACAGTGAGTAATACAGGCCTGTGAAAGGTCGGCACGTTTTGTACACGTAAGTTCATTCTTGGTCTCCCTTTCATGTTCAGTACCAGCAGTGTGTCCTGTCATACTGTCCTGCATCATCACAGGCGCTGTGTCTTTGCTTTCCATTTTCCATTGAAGATTTCTCTCGGACTGACTGCAGGGGAGTCTGGCCGATAATGTTTATCCAGAAGCAATTCCTCCCTCGGTGGAGAGCTTTAATTCCTTCCTGGAAACAAATGATGTTGTTTTGACCTTTGCCTTTTTGTCAGAATAGATCCTTGTGCTGTATTGAGTAAATGGGAATTTTTTGTCTTTTGGGGGCTTTTTTTCTTCTAATCATGGCCACGCAAAACTACAAGAGGTATAAGCATCTCTCGAAACACAGTGTGGTGCTATTTTTAAGACAGTTGAATTCCAAATTTAATTAGAATTACTTATATTATGCTTTTAATCTGCAATATAGTGGCTACTCAAGAGCAATTAAGAATAACAGGCTTACTTATCCTCTGTGCAACACAAGACCTCCCTTATCTGAAGATTGTTGGAGGCAACATGGAAACTAAATACAGTGTTCCTCAAGTGGGCTTTGAAAAGTCACAGATCATCTTTTGATGATAAATCTTCATTTCAGTTGTTCATTAGTTTTATATTCTATGGGCAACAGCATTAATTTAATGCTGATAATCAATTCTATGGGCTGAGTATTAATAGAAAACTTTATCGATGGTGATATTAAAGAATTAATAGGACTTCTACTCTGTTCTTTATTATTTACTCAAGTGTAATTAAAGAATTTCCCTAGGCTGCTGTCTGTGTACTAGGCTAAGCTCAACATAATTTTGAGCATTTACCCTTTCCTTCTTAAAAAAAAAAAAAAATCCAGGCTTCTTAATAAGAATGCTAAGACCTAAATTGCTGTTCCCTAGTTCTTTCTAAACCATTTTAATTTTCTGGCACAAAATGGGAGAATAGAGAACTTGATAGACATAAGTGCATTTGTCATGAATATGAATGACTCCAAGAAAATGAATTAAAACAACAAAAAAATTCCAATAAGATCAAAAGCACAAAGCCTGTGGCAAAATAATCATAGATAGCAAAAAAGAATTTAACTCCCCCCTGCTAAGCAAATGTTAGGAAATGTGTCATTTTAGTAATAATGTTGTTACAATAAATTAGTAAGAGAAGCTCCAGGCCAATTTCTAGCACATCCCAAGTGGATACAGAAAGTCCCAAAGTAGAAGAGAAGCTGTTTCACTGCTTAAGCAGACGCATGAAGTAACAGAGTCTCGTTGGAGATCTCTGGAGGTCTCTGAGACAACAGAGAAGGTGCCTGGGAGGGACCTCTCTGAGGGGATGCGAGAAAAGCCAAACACGGCGTTCGCTCCCTTTCCCCCCGCTCAGTTCCACTGGGTGCACTGGCTCTCTGGCTTTTGGGGATTGGGGATTCCTTCTCATTCATTTGCAATCTAAAGCAAGAAAAGATCCCAAAGATTCACTAGCCTTTCTCATACAATAATTCGTATGTCCAGAGCAAACCTAAAGAAAAACATATTTTGTATTGTAGATATGTATTTCTTTTCTTGCTAGTAGTATTTCTAATTACATTATCTTTTCACCTCTCTCCAGAAAGAATGGCAATATGCATCTTTATGTAGCCTCAGAGAAGTACACTAATTTATGTTTTTTCTTTTTCTGACTTCTAGGCGAGGATATGCACAGCAAGAGGTAAGGCTGTTCCCCGTTTTTGTTTAAAACATTGATTACATCAGCATACTTTTCCTACACAGCCTGTGTTGTGAAAGTCATTGCTACTAGGTTGAGGCTAGGAATAGAAAGTGGTTCTAAAAGTTCCCGAGGCACAGATTCACTGGGATTAGTAACCAGTGTGGCACAAACGTAAGGCTAGGAGACTGCTGCTCGACAGACTGCCAAAACCACCTTCCCTCCACGCTCGCTGTGGTTTCTTCTGGCACCGCTCACCGGCGTGGGCCTGCTGCTGGGCTACACAGACCTTCTCTGCAACTCAGTGTGGTCAGTTGTTCTTGAAGCATCATTTTCTCCAGCAGCAAATAACATGGAGAGTTTCTTTCAGAAACATGAACTTTCTAATAATTAGAAAGTTCTCCAAAATATATTTCTGTCATAAAGGCTGATGTTTTACTGCCGAGAGGTGGATCTGTTTATCTTAAGATGTGCATCTGGAGCCTACTGCTCCTTACTCAGTAGCGTTTCACAAATTGCAAGCTTTCTCTTGTTCCACTGCGATTTTTCCTCCCTTTGCAGAGCTGATTTATGTCTCTTCATTCAGATACAGAACTTCCCCATCTCTCAGGGTTTGGTTTTGGCCAAGAAACATGGCTGAAATAGTTCCACCAAGTTTTGGGAGCAAGGTAGGGGCAATGGTACCGATCTTCCCAAGTAAATCTGATCCTCATTTACAAAACAGCAAATGACGTGCATCAGTCTATCATTTGCAGAACACTGGAGCTGCTGAGTAACTAACAACACGACTACCAAAAATGACCCATCTTTAGCTGTGACACACCTGAAAGGAGACGTGTTGTCCCATCAGTCCTCTCCGTGCAGCCTCCCGGGGTCTCTCCCCTCCCATCAGTGTGCTTTTCTCACCGCGTGCCGTGTACGGAAAGAAATCCCACATGAGCTGTAGAGAAAACAAGTGAGACGCTGTCTTATCGGTGTTGTGAATTAAAGTAGGTTTGTGGTCACCAGGTCTCAGTTCAGCTGCAGAAGTTTATAAATAGAGGATTAAAGTGAGGGTATTGCAGTAGAAAAAAACAGTAAGAAATCAAACCAGTCAGGTTTTTAATAGCTGAATCACTGACTTTACTGCATAGATGCCCTTTCTACCCGTTGCGGATAATTTTTTGTCTGCCATTGTCTCCAACATACACCACGCAGAAGTTCTCTTGAGCTCTGACAGAAGTTCTTGAGTTAAACAATTTGGAGAATCACCACATAAACTGGGAATTTTGTATTAGAAAAAAGCAATAGCGGACTGCAAAGTGATTTTACTACAGGAGGTGCTTAGCAGTGTTCTACTGCTCACCGAGTTTGGAAGTGTCCAGGTGACTGCCGTACAGAAGGCTCTAAAGGACCCATGATTTTCAGATTTCTATCCAATCTCAACTCAAACACAAATGACCTGCACTTTAATTGTTGCTGCCTAATTAACCCCTGTCTAATATTCTTTTGTAGCAACAGCAGTTGCTGAGACCTTCTCTTCTCAGACCAGAGGTAAAACTATTTTTCATTTCTTAATTAGCCTATAACTTTTTTAATGGCTTTTACATAATTTCCTAATAAAAAACTTGTCTGTCTTAGGTAATATTGTTCCCTCTGACTCTTTTAGATGAAAAGGAAAGTCTCGACATTGTTACTCCATTTATGTTGTTTTAATTAAATACCTTAAATCTACTGTGTTTTGGTATTTTCCCCTCGAGTATCTTTTATTGCTCCCGTGGACTTCATCACACAGACTGAAAGCTTTCCTAGTTTTGTGTGCGGATTCACAGACAGAATAATTTCCTTGCTGTCCAACCACAGTCTTTTTTTGTGGATGTCAGTCAACTGATAATTGGTTATTGTAATAATCAATTAATTATTAATTGATAATTGATTATTAGCCTGCCAAGGTAACGGAAGCATTAGCCCACTGCAGTGAAGTGCTCTGGATTATAGACCAAATACTTTCTATTTCACATCTTTTAGACCCACTCCTGTGTCCAGAATAAGCAACAGTGCAAACGTAGCTTTTGTGAGGCCCTGCTACCGATGGTATTTTTGGGGTACAGAATGGCGATGGTTTCTGCAGTTTTTGTAAGCAGTTATGACAAGATGCTCTGACACAACTTTAATTTCACTGGACAAGAGGAAAACCTTTGGGAAGACAGGAGATAGAGAGGACATGCTGTCCCATGTCAAAACCCAGGCGCTGGCGCTCTGCGTCGATACTGCAGTCCAGCAGTATTCCACAGAGCAGCATAATACCAAACGCTGCGGGAAGGGAGCTTAAGGACACAATGCCTCTTCCATAGGCTACAGACAAGTCCAGTGCTGCTCATGATTGTTGATGGTTGAGAAAACATTAAAAAAGTGACCTGACAGACAGTTGAGAGAGGCACAGAAGGGACAGCGTATTTGCAGTGAGTCCAGTTTACTGAATGAGGTTTTGGTACAGGGTAGTTGAGACAGAGTCCCGCACTGGAACAGTGTCTGCATTTAGCTGACTTACAACAGTCATTCCCAGGGAATGCACCAGGGAAGGGGTCATTTAAAGCTCCTGGTGGCTTCTCAATACGTTCCTCAAATTATCATCATTTTTTATTTTGCTTGTTTGCACTTCAAGATGCTGTTCTTTGTGCCTTTTTCATCATTCACATGTGTATAACTGTTTGCATCCAATCAGTCTCTCTCTTTTGACAGGAGTTAAGTATGGAGTCTGGAATTGATCCAGGGCAGGAATACTATGGGCAAGATTACTACAGTTATGAGCACGGGTACATTCTCTTTTTTTCTATGTATTTCTGAAAATGCTGCTTTCTCAGGTTGGTGATGTTTATTATACAGCATCTAATCTGGAGACTTTCCTTCACCTCAGGATTACTTTAATCTTTGTGTCCACAAAGGCGTGCGCTGACAACAAAACTCTTTTAAAAAAAAGTTAAAGGGGCATTGTATGACTCCCTGCTTCTTTAGGAACCTAATTATTACGCTGCAGAGTGTATACCCTGTTTATCATGCTGGTTTTATAGTCACTGCTTTATTTGCATAGATCTGCTGTCTTGGAAATTAATTTCCATCATCTCCCCTTCCATGGCTTGCCAGTTTGAGTTCAAGGACTGATATTTCCTGCTCACAGTTTCCAGCGAGCACCTGGCCTTTGATATTACCCAGAAAAACGTCATCCCACCTTGTTCTGGTAATGCCCATCTGACTGCAAGCACTGCAGGGACTATTGCTGTTCTTAAAAGCTTACAGGGATTCTCCAGAACCGATCCCCAGAAACCTGCTCTCTCATCCCCCAATTTAAAAAAAGATCCTCCAAAAATTCAGGTACCTGGAAAGAAGGTCATTCCACTTGGGAGATTTTTGAGTGATCCCAGAGACGTGGCAATTCGAGTCATCCTCCAGTTGTGATGGGCTTACTGCAATAAGAAGAGGTTTGGGATTGTGTTACTGCTAAGGGGAGGGGAAAAAAATTCTTCTCAAAGGTAGAGAGAAAAGAGAGCAAAGAAGTTCTTGTCCTTTCATGATGTGAGGGCGTGCGTTTGTTGCTGTGTGTGGAGACACATGTGAATAAAAGTGGTGCACGTTATGATGGTGTTTTTGCCAGGTATGAACTGCCGCAGTATGGGAGCCGCCGCCGACTGCTGTCTCCTTCAGGGATGTACGATGAGTATGGGGAAGTCGTGGTAGAAAATGATGGTGGCTACTACTACAGTCCGCATGGATCGACAGCAGATGAGGTAAGCATCTCCGGTGTGTTGATTCCATCTCTGAAACAAGGTGAAGGACCACTAAACTTTGTCAAATGTATTTTGTAATTGATTAGAATATTGTGTTCTATATAGACCAAATAAGCAGCTCCTCAGTGCTAACCACTGTTTGCCCTTCTGATAACCAGTAAAGTTTGTGTCAACACCTCTTTCCCTTTTTCTAGAAATGAAAGGAATTGCAAAGTTTCTTTTAATATCCACATCTATTTTTTCCCTCAATGTAGATTTCTAGTTCAAAGAAAAATCCACATAGCCTTAGGTAATTCCATTTTATATTGTTTACCAAATGGGGTATTACTAATATTCAGCCTATGACCGGTGATTTTCCACTGAGAAAAGCAGTCACCTAAAGTCATTTATCATAAAGTTCACAACTGAATGCAAAGAAATTTTAAAATGTCAGTGGCAGCCAGAAGAAAGTTGATGTAAATGTTCCTTTTTTTTTTTAATGTAATTTTCAGAAACACTAGACTCTTAATCCATCACATGGGTTTTAATTAAATGAGAAGAGATAACATTTCTGAGCCAGTCTTTTTCCCTGTTGCAGAGTAAGGTAGTTGTGCACTTGCAGCCTATTCTAGAAGTGAAACTTTCCCCATAACTTTGGTAAAAAGCTATTCTAAAACAGGTAAGTTACTGTTGATGCTGGGAAAAAAAAATGTTGCAGTTGTTCCTACTGACTGACTTCTTTTAGGGTACGAGTTTTCACAATAACGATCCTTCAAATTGTAATCAAGTTCCGTTTTCGTAATTTGCAGGGGATGAGTCAAGGCAGAGGTCCTTCAAGCAGAGGCGTAAGCCAGAGAGCAGGGGCTCAAATAGAAGGTAGACCTTTAGGTGGTGGGATGGATCTAAGACATGGTTCTGGAAGAGCATATAGGACCAGCCAGGGAAAAAGGAAACTAAAAGCAGTGATGCATTTAAGTCGCGTAGCAGTCAGTGTTCACAAACCGGTAGGAAGAACGGAGTCTGCTCACTCTCCATGGAAGAAAGCAAAGATATTCCCGATGATTCTGCAGAAAGTGAAAGGCGGAAGGAAGGATTCCAGTTATGCCAAGTTGATGTCGGCTCGCCAGGTGGACGGTGAGAAAAGTATGATTATCAGGGGGAGTTACTTCCAGAAATCGACAGACGACAGACCTTCGATGAGAAAACTAAATCATGTGTTAAAACGCATCAGCGTCTCCCGAAAATTTCAAGAGCCTATTAGCAAAGATTCAGTGCATGCAAGAGGAAAAGGAGAGGAAGAATATGAAAGAGATGAAGCAAAGTCAGGAGTTTCAATAAATATCACAGCAGAGAGTGAACACGAGGATAGTGATTATGAGAAGAAGAAAAAGAGAAGAAAATACACCTCAGATGAGTCATCTGCGAAGAGCAGCAGCTCTGGTTCGGAGTCGGAAGATAAAGACTACTTGAAAGTAACGCTGGACCAAGACGAAGCCACTGAAAGTACTGTGGACTCAGATGAAGACACTGGGCACGATTTTGGGGATTCTGATGATGACTCTGGATCCAGCTCTAGCAGTGAATCGGAGGAGGACTCCTCTGAAGAGGACGATGATGAGGAAGACTCTGACAGCGATGAAGACGGTAGCCTGTCAAAGAGCTCATCTACGCGAAGTTCATATAGCAAATCGGGGACTAGTGAATCCAGCAGTAGAAGAAGCACCGAAAGGTCAAGTGTAAAAAGTATGGGAGGTAGCTCTCATGGCAGAGCGAGGCGATCCAGCCAGAAATCAAATATTAGCTCTAACACATCAGGTAGTGACAGGGACACGAGCTACAGGAAGACTTCAGGATCCAGCTATAAGAGCAAAACCTCCTCTGTCAGCCTTGAAATAGAAGACACGATAGAAGAGGTTTCGGAAGAAGATGAACAAGTGGATGTGGAGCAAGGCAGCGCAAGCCCTGATGAGACCACAGAGAACTCAAATAAGGCAGTTTCTCAAATATCTGCCAGTGCAAAAACTGCTGCTACTGAAGAAGACAAGAGAGGAAAAGCGGCTATTAATGGTGAGGATAGCTTGGATGAAAGCACAGAAGAGGTTGATACTGATGCTAGTGACAGGGAGGAAACTATCAGTAAAAATGAATCTTCCTGTCTAGAAAGTGAAATCAGTGTTACTTCCAAAGGTACCGAAGGGACAAAAAGCACAACTGGTGCCACTTCTGGTAAAACTGCTACTTCCCCTGATACTGAGAATCAAAGTTCTGGCAGCAACATGAAAAGAAAGAAAATAAGAAAAAAGATGTCCCAGGAAAACGGTCAGTCTCACTCAGATGAGCCCCTGGATACTGCCGTCACCGAGTCAGAGACTACTGGTGATTCTACGTCCTTTTGAAAAGGAGCGACAGTAGGTGGACACTTTGCAGTGAGGAGTGATCTTGTTTGCTGTGCCTTCTGTGTGGTCTTTCCTAAGCAATACACACTTGACTAGAGACAGCCAAAATGAATATGTCAAAGCTTATTGCTTCAGCAGGTGAGCCCTATACGCTGTCTGAAGGACAGACCTATAGAGAACCAAACTAATAGAATTCCTCTGAATCTACTCGGGTACACTGAGTGGTAGATACAGAAAGATTAATTTTCATCGAGGAATGGCGGCAGGAAGGAGCACTTTTCCTCTGCTAATTTCAATAATGTAGTTAAAGAGGCATTGTGTCGGTTCTTAGGTTTAATCCTTTTTGCGTTACGCACGTTGTAAAGCAAAGTAACGTTGTCTTTTTGTGATAGATACAGCTTGGTGAACCCGTTGGTGCAAGCCTATTAAGGGCGCTATGTCCACGCAGGTTATGTCTGTCACAAAATGGCACACTGCAGAAAGGAAAAGGGGCCAAACATGGAATTCAGTGAAGAACAGAAATTACAATGAGGATGAAAAGACTTGAAGTCATGGTTTCACCTTATGTTCCCCTACTGTACAACGTTTGCTAATCTTCAAATGAGTTCTCTGCTGTAAACATTAGTCCTGTTTGTGGGAGGACAACTGAAACAGCAGCAAAGCAACACTCCCAAAACTGCGGAGTAGTACTAGCAGAGCTGGGAGTAAACTGTTTTCTGGATCACGAGATTCAAGTTTCAGGTACCAGCGATGTACAAGACAGGAATGCAGAGACAGGTGTACAAAGTGAGCTTGGTCAGAAAAGGAAGTGGATGACATGTTCCAACTTCTGCCCTTCCCACCCTACAGTACAGTGATTTTTTTTTTTTTTCAATATCTGTTTAAAAGTTTGAGGTGCGTAACAGCAAAATATTCCTGAAGGTAACCATCACCTATGCTCTATATGCTTTTTAAAATTCAATAATCTGGAATATCTGATGTCATTCAACAGAGAAGTCTTGTAGCACTTTCGTTAGCACAGTCCTGCTCAGCATGAGCATAACTGCGTAGGAAGGACTGCTGGTTTTGAGAGTGCAAGTGGCCTTTGTGTTTGCATGTAAGAAGCAACTGCAGCACGCTGTACTGCCTCATGGAGCTCTCATCCGTGCTGTCAGCACACAGAGCATGAAAGCTTTGTATACACACAAGCTATATGTGCTTTATTTACCTTGTATCAAAAGCCACGGAGCTGTTTCTGAACCACTAGATTTATCCAGACAAGCCATAAGAAGCCTAAATAAAATTAAAGCTTTGAGCCAGTATTGGATTAGCCTTGTGAGTGAGTACTTTAAAGCTGGGACAAATTCTGGCGTACGCACCAAAGCTCTGCCAGGAGGTCTCTGTTAGACAAGGGAGAGCAAAATGTTTGAATTTTTAAGATACTTGAGCCTGCTCTGGAGTTACCCTGGCAGGACAACCAGCGTTGTGCTGCAAAGCATGGTACTAACTTTTCAACTCCTGTCTTTAATTCCAGTTGAAATGTGATTTAGATTTATGATCACTTACCCACTTTTTTGTATTCCCTTATAGCACAAAGTTGTACCTGCACATGGTATTTTAACGCAAACCCCATTTCAACTGGTCAGTCTTTTCATCCTCCTGAATATATCTGTGCAAAGAAAATTGGATGTCTTTATGAGGAACAAGGAATAGGCCTTTAAGTAATTTGTACAAAATGTAACTTCTCAGAAGCTTAAGAGGAATCACCCCTTTGTACCTCGCATGGTTTTCTTTCTCTGAAAACTAGCTTTTCTTGTGTGCATGTGTGTGTATTGCAGTGGCAGTTAACTGTGATGGTATCTGCTGCCTTAGTGAAATAACAGTGTTTTCATTATTGATTCGAGAATGATAGTAGCTTGTTCGGTGTACTGCAAGGAGGCATTTATTTTAAAAAGATCAATTAGAAATTAAAGTAAGTAATGGGTTTTGTGTAATCACTGTTAGTACGAAGTCACAGCAACATGGAAATTGTTTGTGTTAACTCTTAAAAAAATACATAAATTATATAAAATCTAAAGTCTCATTTCTTCACCATCTTCCATTTAGTAGCAAAGCATCTCCATTGATTCCACTAGACTGGAACTGGCACAAAGCCTTGTATCAAGCTTTTCTTTTTTTAACCAGCCAATTTTGCCAACGTTGTGCCTGAGAATTTCCCTTGTGTAGGTCCCAAGGTCTTTCTCTGCTTGATATGTTGTTGCATATAAACCAGGCCTGCTCAATGCCATTTCTGCACAGAATTTTCAGTAGTAACACTCTAGAAGAAAACTTAGAAGGCCTTCCTAGCATTTACCCATTAGTACAGGAGTTTCTTAAAAGTATCACTTACACAATGGCTCTATCATCAGTGCCTTCCAGTTTCTGCTGGAAGGGGTAATTAACGTAGTTGGTTTTCATCTCTCTTTGTAAGACAGACTGAGATGTTGCTTTGACAAAATATAACTGGCTTACCAATACCATGATTTACAGAAGTTTTCTTTCAGAAAGTAATGTCTCCATTCTCAGGATTCTCCAAAGAAGGTGCACTTCGGCTTCATGGCAGCACAGCTGAATGTACCTTTAGCAAAAAACAAACAAACAAACACAAACTGACCCAAATTGGTCACTATTTCCCAAACCTGATGAACACTCACACAGTTTTTATACTCTGTCTGACTCGCGTTATGCAGTTCATGAACTAAAAGGAATTTGTCTTACAACTTTTTAGTACAAAGAACTGTTTGTGTGTTCAAGTATTTAGGTATATATGATAGAGGCACACAGTGGTAATCAAAATTAAGACATACCTTGTATACAACCTCAGAGAAAGAGCAAAAAAGTTAATAAAAATTCATATGAGTGTCTAGATAAAAGATAAGATAAATACCAGGTAGAAAAAGGGCAGGAAACTGTTAGAAATAGTGCTGAGATTTAACGACACTTCTATTTATTGTCAAACAGTGGGCCAGAAAGAAAAGGATCAAGCTGATAGTCGACCCCGAGTATGAGACCAGCTCCACTGGAGAAGACAGCGCTCCCGATTCCAGCCAGAGGAATCGCCTTAATAACCCCAATATTCAGAACAACATCAACGGTAACATCTACATCGCACAGAACGGCTCTGTTGTCAGAACCCGTCGCGTTTGCCTTGGTAATAATTTAAAAGTCACATCTCCAGTGAGGCTGGGGAAGCAATTCAAGAAACTGGACAAGCTTGCAGTGACGCACGAGGAGAATGTCCCACTGAACACGTTGTCAAAGGGACCATCTTCTAGTGATAAAATGAACACAAGACCTTGCAGTGTCTCGTTTGCTTCCTCCACTGTAGGGGCCGAAAATATAGTAACAAAGCCGAGGGGCTCTAAAATGAAAAGCACAGAAGAGCAAGAATCAGTCGTTGATAATGAGGATGTCAAAGAGCCCTTGGAGTCGCACAGTGAACACACACAGTCAGATGAAGAGGAGCTCTGGATGGGCCCTTGGAACAACCTTCACATACCAATGACAAAACTGTGATTTTATTTTTTTTTTTAATTTTAATTTTTACTTCAGTTTATAATAAACTGCGCTTTTTATTGTCACTGAGGAAAATGTATGAAATTTGTATTGTGCACATACATTGTATACTACAAACAACACGCTTTAAAGGTTAAAAACAAAATTTGCACTCACATTTGTACCAATTAATTGTCCCCCCCAACAACTATTTTGACAGGCTCCCATTTCACTAAACGATAGTTCATTTAAATTAATTAGGTTTTTTTGGATCTTGAGTTATTGTTTAATAAACAATAAACTACTAATAAATGCACAGCAACATTTGGTTAACTTTTCCAACGGTTCTATACATGCCTAGCTTGTTTTTCTGTATGGTACTTGTGGCTATACTGTTTAGATTTGGAAATTGTCTATTTATGTTCAAGATTTATATCCAGAGCTCTTGATTCTGAACTCAGAGTAATAAATTAAAAATAAATCCATGAAAGTCAATGGAGCAAATCCTCGGCTGGCTTAAATGTGAGTAACGATACCAAAGTCGATAGTGATATACCAGTTTATGCAAACAGAGGATCTCGCTCAGCACCCAGCTAGCAAACTTCTGTAAGAGTGCAATCAGGGTTTATGAGAGTATAGCACTGTTACACAGAAAAGTGGAACAGAAGATTAAATAAGATAAAAATTGCAGAGAGGAAGGAAATGTGTAGCAATTAATCTTATTCAGAGTTACCTGGCCATGGTTTGTTCATTTTCTTTTGTAAATTAGCTCATTCCAATTTTCTTCTCCAGTCAATTCTTCATCTTTTCATCTCTTCCCACATCAGTTCTGTTTTCTTCTTTATACGGTCTTTAGCTCTGGTTTTTATGCTCCATCAATAATTGTCATCCTATGGCTATATTCTTCTGAAATAAACCGGGATGATACACGAGTCTGTGTGATAGAAATAGGCATTAGAGAGTAATTAATAGGAAGGGGATGGATACATTTTCAAGCCCAGCTAGCTGTTGGGTTAAATGGTACAATCACCATTCCACTCCAATAGTGTTGAACATAAACCTGCTGAAAAGACAAATGGATCACGGTGAAGAGAATAAAAAGTGACTATTTTACGAGGCTAATATGCACAAATGGATCTGTGAAGGGCAAAGGGTGTCAGAACACACACACAGAATTGTTTCAAAAACTTGAAGTAAGCATTACTTTAAATTTTGGCACCTGCTTATGATTTCTGTTTGTACCTCAAAGTAGCGAGGGTCTTGTGTTACAACTTGAACAGGGAGCTGAGAAACACCGCTGTTCATAATCACCAATACCTAAAAGACACTCGCAACACAAAGTATTTTTCTCCAATGTGATACAGGAAAGGAAAAAAAGAAGATACATATTCACGTGAGAAAAGTGTCCTGGTGTATTCTGCAAAATTTTTTTCCAGGATAAGATCAAACCAGTTGTGAGATCAATATGGATACCTCTTGAAAGAGTCGACAGATAAATGCGTGCAATTAGTAAGGAAATGATGGGCATCCTCATTCCTTCCCCGTTGCTGTAGTTGAAGTTGCACCACGAGATCTGGATGACAATGGTGGGCGGTTCTGCTCTGGCAGTAAATGGACTCTGCTACTGTGATTGTGTTTGTTTTCCCCGCGCGCAGGTTCTCCTCCACGACATTCCTCTTAATGTGTGTCTTTAGAAGCTGTTCGCATGTTATGCCGATGTAAATGTCACATTTCTGTCAAACACCTCCTTTTCAAGCTGAGGTTTCTGACCAAATATTAGAGAGATGGTGCTTGTTTTCAGGCATGAGAAATGCAATGTAGCCTACCACGCAAGAGAAAAAAAAAAAAAAAAAAGACCAGGTCTTCTTTCTCCTAATTCTCTTATCTTGGCGTATTTGCACTTGGTGCCAAACAAAAAATAGCTGTTTGGAGATTAGCTAGAGTCTGAGCATATAGATAAGAATGATGGAAGAAAAAAAAACTTCTATTCTTTGAAATATCTAGTAAAATGTTATATTTTAATCCTGTTTAAGATACTGTTATTATTTCACTACATCATTTTTATTGCAAGATCTGTCAGTTTGGTTGTTACTAAATACTTCGATAAGGTCAGATGCTTTTTAGAGAAACATTTTCTCCCAGCTGCTCTGTTTTCTGAGTGGGAAAAAAAAAATTGTTTCTTTTTCTAGAGACTCGCAGCATTACCAGCTTTGGCTGTAGCTCCGTGAAGGACTGTCAGCCTAACACCGGTGGTCAGCAGTGCTGTGCGTGCTTATCAAAGGCGAAACCTTGTCAATAAGAACTTTTCCAACAATGCAAAGAGCATAATATATGCCACTTTTTCAGCAATGGGTGGGGTTTGTCTAAAATCTAACTCGATTTTAGCTAAACTGGTAGTGACTTTCAGACCTGAATACTGCTGGCAAAGAGGGGGCTTCATGAAAGCTGTCACAGGAGCAGAAGATTTGGGGGGATATGTTTTCTTTTTTGTTTTCTGTGGATGTAATACTGTAAATCAATACAGAATTCAAATCTGTATTTTCTAGGGATGCCACACTGTAAAATAATACAGATTTTACACTCTGAGCAGGCAGTGAGGGCCAGAATGAACAGCAATAACAGTGCAGACTACAGTAAGAATGGTCACTTCTGCCTTCCCTTTGGAAAGGGAAGTATTAACATGGTTTTGGTGGATGTAGCAAGTAGAACAACGTATCTGGGTCTTGGGATATAATTTACAGCTATTTAACCACTGGAATTTGTAAAGCTGATGCAAGGCACGAGCATTTCCCCTGGGTGGCAGACGACTCACTGGCTGACCGCTCAAGGTGCTGACCATTGCTCCTGACATTGATTTAATTTGTACGCTCCTCCATGCAGGTACTGGTAGTTCTGTGGTTTAGCACAAGCAGGATTCACATGGCGAACGCTGTGGTTGTAGAAGGGCAGCGCAATGCCCGCTGTGAGGCAGAACAAGGACTGTCAGGAGCAAACCAGAAACTTTTCCTTTGTTTTAAGTGTATACTAAAATGAGCCAGATTGCAAAGAAAGCCCTGCAGATCTCCTGGGGTCCTGTTAGGAAGCTTAAAATGGTAAGCCATTAATGGTAAGTAGTCCTTGCAGCCAGGATTTGCCTGAGTGGGTGAGGGCGAAAGGACAGCATGGTTGTGGTGGCTGATGTGTGTGTCCATCTTGGTGCCTTCTGCTGGCAGAGTGATGTCACAGCGTGATCATTCAGCATCCCCAGAGTTGAACCCTTCCGGAACCTGGAAATCTTGCACAGTCAGCAAAATGGAAGAGAGACTTAAAAAAAATCCAAAGTTTTAGCGATGGGAGAACAGCACCAATTTCTTAACACAAATTTCAGCTTACGTGGTGGAAAAACATAGCGGGAACTGGGTGTTTTGGGCCAGTCTGAACCACAAAAGTGCTTTCTGGAAAGCGTCACACACTCACCAGGAAATACAGGTTGGTATTTTAAAAAGTCTGGAATGGATCAAAGCCATAGTGGTTCTGGTTTCTCGTGGTGGCTGTCCCCAAGTTGCTTCAGTGTGATGATCTCGGTGGTCGGGAAGCGGGTTCTCCTTTTTACATCTTTTTGCCTGTAGTAAATGTCAGCTGTAACTCAGAGCTTTACAATTAATTATATTTTGCAGCTGGTAGATGACGATAAATGCTTCTTACCTTGTAAGACTTATAATTGTGCTGCAAATGGGGATATAAATTTGAATGCTTTCTCATCAAGCCTTAGCTGGTGGCTGTACAAAGACACACAGCTAGCCAGAAATAAAAAGGGCAGCAGCTTTCTCCTCCTCAGCACACATTTGCTTGCTGAGCCTTCAATGCTGCATACAGAAATGGTGAGTTTAAGTTACCATTGACTGTCTCATTGTTTATAGTCTGAGAAAGACTTGCATTTATTAAAAAGTATTGATAAACTGTGAGGTTTGATAAACCCAAAGAACGGTGCAGTTTGTCAAATAAATTTTGAAGGCAGCTGGTTCTCAAAAGCCCATTAGATGAGTACTGAGGAATATTACCTTTTTTTCTTTATTACTGGAAGAAGAGAGTTTCAGTAATTTCACTGTTTGGACTAGGAGCACTAAACTCAGCTGATCAAATGATAAAGCTGTAGCACAGACCTGGATCAATAGTATAGCAACAAGAGGAGCAGAACTGGGTAATTCACTCGTAGCATAACAAAACCGAACCGTTCAGGGTGGCACCAGCCCGGCTGGCTGGAACGCAGTTTATCTTTCTGGCACTGATTGTTGCTCTTTACCAACACAGGATAAAATAGCCTTGCTCCTTTCACGAGCCACCCAGCACAAGCAACGTCAGCCGTGCAAACCGTTTGCACGTTGTTAAGCAACAGCCATCCACGATGCCGCCGTGATACCCAGAATGAGTTGCAGCATTCCGAGGAGAGTTTCTGTCCCTATATGGATGCCATAGAGACATATAGGTGGCCGTGGTGTTGCTGCCGTTTGGCTCCGTCCAAGGAGCCAGCATGAGGTGAGCAGGTATGGGGAGCCTGTGCTGGAGTTCAGCAGAAGAAGATGCAAGCTCCGGTCCCGGTTGTGTGGAGAGGGCTACTTGGAAATAGCGTTTCTAGCCCAAGGCGGCTTAGTTCATATGCTCTCAACCTAGGAAGGGGCAGCAGTTTCCACAGAGAGCTGGAGGAACCATGCAGAGCTGCTCGGGCAGCAAATGCTCCAGGGCACTGTGGGCAGTAACATGGAGACCGTTGGAGTTACCATGCTTTGCATAGTCCTGCAGGTTTTAACCAGTATTTGGCTTTCAGGAGGTCCCACTGAAGCTCTAGCTCTGGACAGGCTGACCTTGCTTGGTGTGGATACTAACAGGTAAGTTGTTTGCACTGTATTCTAAAGTGTGTTTGGGGAAGGGACGGTGTCCGTACAGTGGCTCTTTTGCTGTTCTGGAAAAGGCAAGGACAAGGTCCTGTGTCAAACTGTTAAAAAAATGCTTCAAGTATAGAAAACATCATCATTTTTTTAAGGCAACAAGGCAAACTTAGCCCTTTTTAGGGCGTACCGCTCAAGACTTCATTCTCTACTCTCAGAATACTGTGGACATGGTCCCTGTGAGGGCAGGTACAGGGCTTATCTCATTGCAGCAGGTATCAGAAACTTTGCAAGTGTCTGTTTGCAAGTGTCTGTTCCCAGAGGAGGTGTTCCTGGCAGCTACAGAAGTCCAGTCGGTTTTTTGGGGAGATTTTTAGGGAGCCGAGATCAGGGTGCTTATAGAGGAGGGCAGCTTTGGTGCAGAACTGAACGTTGTGTTACATTGAAGTTTTGTTTCAAGAGTTTAGGGAGAGTATAAGCCTTTATGTTGATAACACGACAAAGCTGTGTTGTACGTCAGCATCGCTGAGATCCGTAACAGCTTGTTGGTGAAATCCATCATTGGTTGTCCTCAGCAGTGAGATTTGCAGTACGTGTGCACATCATCCCTCTGGTTGCCCATACATTATCTGTTGTCTTTTGAGGCATGTAAATGTCTCACATTGTGTCTCCGACTAACTGATGGTGGCTTAAATACGCGTGCTACGTGCTAGAAGGTTTCTGTTTCGGAGGGCAGCGTTCTCCTAACAGTCTGGCCCTCTGCAGCCAGGTGTCTTGCAGAAGTGCTCCCTGCGGCACAGTAATTTGCCACCAGTCATGCGGGTTGGAGCTGATGGTGTTGTGATCTCTCATACGTACTATGTTGTGTAACGTGCTCCCGTTTGGCAGACTTGGCTGTTCCTGTGGAGCTACTGGCAAGTTATGTGCTGTGCAAGACAATTAGTGGTTCCCAGCCATGCCCCGCTGCAACTTGGCACTGGGTCACTGTTTTTTTGTGAGGAAATGTCGCAAAAACAGTGTTCGGCGCTGCTGAGATCTAGCTGCTACTCACCAAGGTAACGCTTTACATTCTCCTTAATGCCTGCATTGAAGGCTGACAGGAGAGTTTAGCAAAACTCTACTTTGTCATGATTACTTTTAATATCTAAGAAAGAATTTCTTATTTCCTTGATAAAGGTCACCAAGGGAAATTGTATTAAGGTCATTATTTAATCTGATTAATTTTTCACAGGTAGAAAGATTATTATTTTTTAATGTATTACATTTTAAAAATTAGACCTAGACAGCATCTCTCTAACAGCATTCACAAAGAGCTATTTTACTCTAACTTGTTATCTCAGAAATGCTGGTAAGAGCCTGTTTTAATTAAAAAGGAAAGTGCCATTTTTAAATATATAAAATATTAAGCAGGGCCTGCCCTGATTTAGTGTTACAAAAAGCTACCACAGAATGCTAGTTCTAGGAAGAGGGGCTAAACAAAATGGTGAATGCTGTTTAATCACCACTGTTTAAATGAGGAACACGAAGTACAAGAACGCAGTAAACTAAAAAACTTAATACCATCATCAAGCCAAGTGAGAATAGTAAATATTTGTCTCTCCCATCAGTCTAACTTAGTGATACATGTTTTTTCCTTGCGGACTGAAAGATCTGCATAGTTAACACTATCAATGTACATAAAGAAATGAATTCTCAGTAGACGTCAGAAGTGGCTTGTAGGCACCTTGACAGACCTTCACAATGTGGTGAAGCACTGGCTGTGGATAGGATTGTTAAGTCCAAGTGAGTTAGAAGGACAGGAAGGGAACAGAAGTGGTGCTCCCAGACCTCATGTTCAGAAGTTACACTTGGCTTAGCCACTGGGTCCTTCTTCGTTTCCATAAAAAAGGTGAGCAAGGACAGGAGAGACAGGACTCTGCACGGTGCATGGAAAGATAGCCAGTCTAGCACGAGTGCCGGAGTACAGCCACGCTGGGCATTGTGCTGCCCAGGCTAATTATCCTGCCAAGATGACAAATTACAGTCCCTTGTTTTCTGGACTTAGAGAATAGCCATGCCCTTGTTTGCTTGGAGGGGATTTGCTCTCTTTGTGCACATACACGTGTGTATCTCTACACACATGCATCCACCTGTCCATCATCCTTCTCCATCTATAAATGTATAGCTATGTCATAGATCTTCCTGTTAAAACAAGCTAATGGCTAAGGAGAGACTACTGTAAAAGAAAGATGGAAATTCTGATTGAAAAAATAGAGTATGTCTTACAGGGGACAGGAGGAGGGAGAGAGAGCAAAATGATGAAACATGCAGCGTTCGTTATCGCTATGCGGTAACACCGGACCCCAGCAGCTCAGGAAGCGGTACCACATGGCTGCAGGACTCATCGCTCCTTGGTGGAGCAGCACCTTTCCCTCCTGGTCCCACATGCTGGACACAACCGACCAGCTGTGCCCGGAACATGGAGCCAGAACTGCGTGTGTGCTGCCTTGTGCCCACAGGCATGAGGCGTAGCGCTCACTAAAGCCAGAGCACGCTGCTTGTGCCGCTGTGAAGGCAGCACAGCTAAACAGCTTCTTGTGCCAAATGAGTTTGGGTTAGCAGGAGGCAAAGCGCTCAGCTGTAGTCCCCACACAGGCAAGCAGGAAAGTCACATTGATTTCGGCAGCTGCTCTGTTTATGACACAGCTTTCCAGCCTTCCTGACAACCTCCACGTTCTCAAACTAATGAAGATGTAGTCGCTAAAGGAAAAAAAGTGTAAAAGGAAAAGACAGCAAAGCTTCTGAGATTTAACAACAAGGTAACGGTACAACGAAACACCCCATCTGCTGCTACTGCAGGACGTGTCACCTTGATTTCTTGTGCTTCCTTCCCAGCATCCATTCACCTGGCAAGTGGCATGAGAAATCAGCTGAGGGCAAGATTTGCTTTTTAGGAATTTGGGCGAGGGAGTGGTGTAGAAACAAGTTAATCCTAGGATGTGATATACGTTCATCTGAGAGCTGTTAGTTTATAGCCTCCATAGAAAACACTATTGTTACAATTTTGGGGCAATAAAATCTAATAAATCATATGAGACAGCAGCTGGAACTACAGTCCTCCGAAGGTGCTCTTAAGAGGAGAGACTTTGCCAGTATGTTAACACGCCACGCTGCTGTTGGCAGAACCCTAAGCACGGGTAAGTGTAAAACTCTGGCTGCTACAGCTGGACTTTTTCCAAATTTTAGACCTTCTTTTGCTGATCTATATGCTGCTTGTAAGAAATTTTTTTTTTAAAAGGGCAGGGAGAGTATAGACTTGATACATAAGGCCTGAGGTAGTCAGTCACATGATGCTGCAGATAGGCTCTGAAGGGATAGTATCACCCTTAAGTCCAGCTTGAGGAAGCTTCCTGCTTCGGCCAAAAATAAAAGGTGTTAATTTGCTGATTAAAATCAAACCATCTCCCAAATTTAACATAAACTTGTATCTATTTAGCGTGTGCTGGGATTTTGTGCTGGTAGTATACTATAGTAGTTGAGGGCCAAGCTTGTTGCATGTACAACTTGCCAGCTGAGCCTTAGTCGTGGTTTCACTGCGGATCACTGGGAATGGAGTGATTCCTTTTGCAGGGGGGTATAGGTTACTGGGACGTTGGCATCCTCGATTCCCATCCTTCATACTTTCTCCTCTAGACATCAGCCTGTCTTTCTCTTCTAACTGCTCTTTTTTTCTTTTTCATTTTTCAGGAGATCTCTGATAGCTGCATTGTTTGCTTTATACACCTATGTATGGCTGTATAGGAAAATGAAAGGCTGGCTTAAGCAGTAATTAGCTGTTGGAGGTTAACAAGAAAACATCACCAGTACCCGAGGTTTGATCTTTCTGGCTGAGTCAGTTAAGGGTGGGATGCTGAAGTGATAAAGTCTTTGAAATGCAGTAGCTGCTGTAGCACTGCAGTTTCTGAGCATGACTGCTGTTAAAATCAAAGGATGCTCAGTGGACACACAGACTGACCATGCCTCCGTATAGGAAAACTCTCAGCACTGCAGTGACATGAATTCTGACCGATGGCAGGTGTGTTACAGGAACACAACATCCAAGAAGAAGGATGTTTTAGGAACTAACGAAAACTATTCCTCCAATGCTGCTGCTTGTTGTTGTTGCTGCTGAAATGCAAGTCTCTACTTGCGTTTAAAAATGGGGGAGTTGGTCTCCTGAACAAACCACAGAAGAACAGACCATCCAGGTACAAACCAATTCTTATGTAGCCTCAGCAAAGAGGACTTCTGTGAGGCCATTTCATATGAGAATGCAGCCTCGGCTCTTATTACCAATACATATTTTAGAAGCTTTAATAATAAATGGTTTATAACTACTGGAATATGGACCCTTCCTTTTCTTCGAGCAGCCAAACGCTACATGAATTTACAAAAGGAGACTACCTTTAGGAATGCACTGAAATAACTACAAGAAACAGTGCAACGTGGGACTTGGTTTGAAGTAGGGTTTTTATAGTGAGCTCCTCATGGCAGCTGTTCACAACTGATCTTTTTCATGCACAGCTAGCTTGAGCCGTGTTAGTTCTGTACTGCAGAGTTCAGGGCTTAAGGCCATATTCCTTTTAAGTGTGAACATGTAACTCCTTAGACTTGATTCCTCGCTGCAGGTCCCACTCCTGTTTTCACATTTCCCTTTTTTGACAGGTCAATTTCTGGGCATTGACTCACTGCTGCCTCCATAAAGGTGGATTTGAAAGCAGATTATCTGTACTGAATGCCAGAACTGGGACACAGAAACACTGGTTAGTGCTAGTAAAGCAGCCTGGCTACAGCACGCGTCAGATAAACGACCCGACTTTTCAGAGAAAGGTGTCCTTCCAATGAAGGTTCACTATTGTCTTTTTTGCAAACAACTCCTGCAGCAGGGTTTGCATGGAAGGAGTGTTTGGCCTTTCCTAGCTGCTTCTTCATTTCATGCAAATATGAAGTAGGAAAATGTCATCTCTGCCATGATCTCTCTGATGATGCAAAATTATTTTGACTATTTTTGGTTACTGATACCTGTTGGGTTGTGCCCTGATTGCCAAGAACCGTCAGTGATGACTCCGGGAGCTCTTTTCTGGAGTATTTTAGCATATTGTGGCATTCAATTATCCAAAACTACTGGTTCATTTGGTTTTGTTTGCTTTGGGTTGGTTGTTTTGGTTTGTTATGAGTTCTTCTTAAATATTTGCCATAACATGGTGTGAACTAGCATTTGGCAGACAGGTATTCTGTGTTGTTGCTAGCAATAGCATTTATTTGTATGTGAACAGTGCAATATGAATGGGACGTTCCTCGCCATCTAGCAGTAATGCCAGAGTTTAACTGGTCTTTGGTGCCTCTCCCTCCTTCTAGGAAAGGTTATAAAAATAAAATAAAAGGTCTGGTCAGGTAGGTAGTGTTGGGGAGATCTTGTTTACAGTTGAATACAGCTCTGTGTGGCTGAATTGAAGAGGAAAATACAGTCCCCAAACCCAGTGGGGAAAAGCTGAGACAACAAAAGGCGTGGAGATGAGAAGCAAGAGTCTCGTGCTCCTGCAAGTGACTTTGCTGAAGTGGGCTAATGAAGTTCTTGTAAAAATACATACACTATAATGCAGTGAGATTATTTTTTCCTTTTTAAACACCGTGTTGTAGTAAAAGGTTCAGCCTGAGCAAGCATTCTGCTGATGACCCTACCTGTGCGGACTATCGTGTTAACATTGCTAGTTTTAGCCTGTGAATTAATTTATTGATTTGCAAACCAGATGGAGTGGATTTGTTCTCTTTCCTACTCTACATTATAATAAACGTTGCAGACTTATCTTTCGGAAAAGGTATAGTAGAGAAGTTTTTAAGTTTTACAGTCTTGCTTAATAGTGTGTTTCCAGAATATTTCTGAATCCCAAGAAAGGAGTGTTAGTTTTGATCTTACAGGATCACTAAAAAGCCTGAAAACCAACTAAACAGGAAGATTTCTTACTGTAGCACTTCTCATTAATTTTAAATTCCAAAGGCAGACTGAAAAAACATTCTCGTATCATGATCACCACTGTTGTTTCTCCTTCAGTGCCCAAACCACTTCTTCCTCCCATGAAAACCTTTTAGAGTTTGGTTTTAAGAGCTGGTATTCTTACCGACTTCCTGCTTCATCACCTCTAGGACATGGTTCTGCGGTGCCTTCTTTCTGTGCCGCGTTACACCACAACTTTCCCTTGACCTTAAACTTGCCAGATGGCACAAAAACGCTGTGGGTTTGTGACACAGGACAGGCATCTGAAGTCCAGCCGGTATTTCCACTAGCTGCTGCTGATTGCCCCTATTTCAGGAATTCGAGTTCTCTTCTAAGTGATTGTTTTATTTACAGATTTGACTGTGCTCTTTGTATTTGGCAGAGCCCTGTTATCCGTAGTCACACCTGTATCTGGTGGGAAGTGCTCACCCTCCACACTGCAGCATCGCTACATCAACATGCGTATATAACCAGTACTTCCCAGATGCCTGGTCAAAATTAGTCCATCAACAACTAGTTCTCCAGCAGTTGTGAGGTACTAATGAGCTCTCCTAAGATTTGAAGACCTCTTTTTTCTTTAATGTTCTTGTTACTTTCTTGTTTTCAGTTTTGTTTCTTAGGGAAACAACATTTATGTGACTGCAGTGCCACCCACCTGTCCCTCCTGCTCTGAATAATTTCTGAACCAAGTGACCGATTTCATCCAAATTTGAAGGAGGGTTAGCAGTCTTCAAATTAATTAAGTTTCCACAAGCTTCTGGAAAATTGACAGCTGGGTAGAGGAAAGTGAGAAGCAAATGAATGTTCCTGTGCCCTCAGAGGAAGACGAGAGTTCAGCTGTTACCCATTCAGTTGGTCACAAGCAGATGGCCAGCCAGGACGTACCTGGCTCTTCCATGACTGCTGGGGCTGTCCTTGTGGCCTTGGGACACCTGATGTGACTGTGATGTGGGTGGCAGAGGGACAGATGAGAGAAATCCAAATACTTTCTTTGCTCATAGTGCAAGTTACTTTCTTTTCCTGCTGTCACACCCAGCTGAGATCTTAAAAAGCATTAAAGAGCCAGTTGTCATTGCCTCATCCATACATCTGCCATGAGATGTGCTTGTCCCTGTTGCACTTGGACCAGCAGAACATGTCAAGCATTATCCTCCAGCACAGACTTAAAAACCTTTGACTTTTGGTTTTAGTTAATGTTTTGAAGATATTATAGGAATTTAATATGTCGAGTAAGAACAATTATTTGGTCAATTATAATGAGAATTATGGCAGCTAAGTAATAGAAGTTTTTTCCCACTAAAATGAAGTTCTAATTAGAATGATAATGTCTCTTCTTTGGGGAAGCTTTTAAAGTAATTGCGAGGTCACCTACAACTTCATTTGAATAGCCAGTTAATTCTCAGTTTCATTTTAGATTCTATCTCCTGTGACTTTCACTGTGAACCTGCAGCCTCCCACTAAATGTAGTTTCACAATAACCGAGTTTCAGTTAGAGAGATACTCAAATTTCTTTTGTGTGTTAGCTAAGAGAGGCACTGTACAGACGATTTAAAAGTCAAAGGGAACAGAGCTTGTGTTTTTAAATCTTGATTTTCAGTATACCATCTTAAGTGAACTCTAAATGCTGATAAACCTTACAAAGTCTGCGGTATCTGAGGTAGAAAGCAACATATGCAGCTGAGCAATATCAAGCTTTCACGGTAGCTGAGTATTAGTAAGTACAGCAAACCATGGTTAAATATGTGCATGTTAGCAGAAATGTTAAATTGTGCTTTTATTCTTCTTCTGGCAGTTTAGATGTGTTACGCTAAGGCAGGTGTGACTCCATGGATGGCTCAAGTTGAGCAGCACTGGGCCATGCACCTCTTCCCTCCCCCCTGCACTCTTCTGTGCCGTATTCCCCTTTTCCTGCTCTGCTGCCCAAACCCCAGCCTGCAGCCCACACCCCTACCTGTCCCACGACTTCTCTGCACTCTCCACTTGTGCCTCCACCTGTCTTCTCCTGCACTCTGTGCACCGCTGGGGACGTGCCTCGGCAGCCCGGCAGGTTCTTCCAGCCCTAGAATATAATTAGACATTTCTATGAGTGGTCAGGTTTTTGTTTGCAGTTTCTGTCATCTAGTGGATCAGCAAAGTCTCTTAAATTCCTCTCTGTTAAGGAAAATTAATAGAATATTTGCAATGAGCAACATCAAGTATAAAACCAGGAGCTGAAAGAAGCCAGAACAGCAGTTGGACGTGAACATAAACTGATACCTGTTAATGCATTTTGCAGATTAACAGCTCCTGCAGGCTTAAAAACTCAAAGCCTAAAACGGTCTCTGCACTTTCAGCTGCAGAACTGATTTATTCATCCTTTCCCTTCTCTCTGAAGTTATTTTTGCCCTATAAAGTTGTAGAAGAGTCCCCCTTGTGGTATATGCCATAAAAGCAAAAGGCAGGACTGCGATTTTTATCTGGTCTAAGATTTCCCCTCTGGCCTGCAAGTTAAATGTATAGCACTCTATTAGGTCAGAAGCATTAACAAATCAAAGCGTGTCCTGACTTTTTACTGGGGAGTTTTGCAACTGGTATTAGAACACCAGAAAGTTAAAGACACTAAGACTGATTTTCTTCCACTTACTGCACCTCTAAATTCACAGCTCGTCAACTTCATCACAGCTTCTGCAAAACGGAGTGCTTTGTGGAGGGGGAGAAAGCTGTGAAGGTGGCATTTTGCAGGGTCTTCCTCAAGTCTGAAAAGCTGAAACAAGTCAGTGGGTCTGTGCTTCCAGAAATCCCAGGGGTGCTGGGAAAGATCAGAGTCGTTCACTGTGCCTGTCGGCACTGAACTGGCCACTTGGTCTTCTGGGAAAAGATGCAGCATCTCTTCTTCTGGCCATGGCCACCTTCCTTCTCCTCTCTAACGTATTCAAATTTGGTTTTACTGAAGTGCACCAAAGTCTGAGCGCTGCGTGGGTGGCTTATGGAGCTGCAAATTATCGTTTGCGTGGTGTTCACCTTATAATGTTTTTTCTGCTTTGCTCCTCCACTGTGGGTGTGTTAATAACTTTACCCACTAATGAGCTGTTCAGGGCAGTTGTGCTTTGTGGGCTGCCCCATTTCCCTCGCAAAGCAGAGGCTTTCTTGAGCAGACAGTGACTTTTTTGGCAATATGTCTGGTCCTGACTCTGCCAGGTCACTCTGTCCCTAGCACAAGTGTGATTGCAGTCAGCTCCAGACGGTAAGGAGAAGGAAATGTAGTTTTTGCAGCATGTTTTTAAGGCTGAATTAGTGTTTAGGCTATCTTACCTGTTGATGAAAAGAATTCCCCTCTCCTTTGAGGGCTCACACCATACTCTTTTTTTGATTTTTCTTTGTCCAGTAGCAGCAGCTGCTGCTCCTGTGTCCATTTGTTATCTCTGCAGAGCGAAGGAGAAATTCGTAGCTTAGAGGCTTGACACCCTGCAACTTTGATGCAGCAGCCTGGTTTGACTGTAAATGTTTCCTGCAGGTGGGAGAAAACAAAAAATGAGGCGATAACTATACAAAAATTCTGCACTTTTAAGTAGGGTGGTCTTTAAAAGGGGTGTCCTTTCCATTAAACCAAGGATAGTCAACCACCCTGCTCCGAGGGCTGGCCACACAGACCCTCTGGAAGTATTCAAAGGCTATGAACTGTTTACCCTACCAACTCACCAAACACACAGTCGCTGTGGGGCTTCCCCCTCACCCTTGCCCCTTTAACGGTCCCTGGTCCCTCCCTTCGCCTGGGACCAAGGACAATGGGATGAGGTGGGCAGGACATCCTGACTGATGCGCTCTGGTGACCAGGAGAAAGCCGCAGTTTGGATGATCTCTAGTGGACTTGGTGTACCCAGGGGTGCTGGAGAGCATACAGATGCCCAGCCTAATCTCCTTGTGGGAATGGGGGGGGAATCAGATACAGCTTGCCTGCACCAGCTAAAAAGGGAAGTCTATAACAAGAAATGTTTTCCCCTTTATGGGAATAGTCCTTCCATGGCATGGTTCAGGCTGGGCATATAATGGTCCCGTAACTTTTTCCTATCTGCCTTCCTGATTTAGGTACTGTAAGAACCACCCAACTAACATTTCTTGCTTTCTCCATCTTACCAACCTCCTATTTAAAAAAAAAAAAAAACAACCAACAACCAAACACAAAACGAAAACCAAACCAAAACCAAATGAACAAAAAAAGTATTTGTTAGGCTACGTTCAGAAACCAACCAAAGGCTTAGTCATTTATCTGCAGGGTGCAGAAGATTTTGCATCTTCTTGGATGCAAAATTGTCAAAAGGGCTTAAAAGTGGGAAGGGAGGAGAGGCAGAGACGAGCCAATGGACAGTTGTCTGTGATGCTATAAAAAGCTCTTAATTTTAAGCATGCCAGCACTGAAGAGGTGATTTTCGTGTGTGTTTGCCGGATCCGAGATGCAAAATGGAGGGGGCCTTTTTCAGCTGCTTCCATCACCCTGTACTTACGCAGGTCAGTGCAGAGCAGCAGCCCAGTCTCTCCTTTCCCCTATGCGAGGCACACATAATGCAGTGTCCAGATAACCAACAACCTTTCTCCCAGATACGGGGGAAAAGGAATAAAATTAGTGCCCTGTGACAGAACTGAATACCAGACGATCTGCGCTAATGCTCCCTTCTCCAGCAAACAGCTAATTTGGCATTTGGTTACATGACATCATTTCTGTGTGACAAGACCTGTATTCAAGCCAGCAGCACTTAGAACCACTTCTGAAATGATCATTGACTTTTCTACATGCTGTCAAGTCTATTTCCCATGTGACAGGTTTATTTAATTGAATCAGAAGGTGCTGGGAGTTGTGTGTATTCACTTGTTAAATACACCGGACTCCTCACCTCTGTGTTTGCATCATTCCAGTTCATTATCCATGAGGCTACAGCAGAGAAGGGCTGGGTGAAGAGCTACTGATCAGCTCATCTGAAGTACAGAGGCCTGTTTTCAAAGGATGCAGGTAAACTAAAATGGTGGAAATAAGAGGCCTAACTCTGATGTTATATTGCACAACCTCCTGCTTTGCAACCGCTTGACCCTGGAGGCCAGTAGCCTTAGTAAGGAGATTCCATGGGTTTTGCCAAGGTTCCCTAGGTACCGCTTTGCATGGGCAGAAGGCATTGTCTTGAGGCACGTGCCCGGAGACTGAGCACAAATGCAGCTCAGGACCTTCTCAGCGTCACAAGTGGAAGGACCCAGACTCCCGTGAGGAGCCTGTGACACTGTGGGGCCAGTGTCTTTCGAGGTGAGGGAAAAGCAGCGCAATTTTTATAGAGACACTTAAGCATCCAGGGAAGAGTTGGGGGACTGAGGGTACATGTGGGTCTACCTTGAGGTCATCTACGGAGCTGGTGTCAAGCCATCTCCCTAGGTAGGGTGCGAATGCATCTTGGGGTACATCTGTTTGCTCGTTCTGAGGGGCAGTTGTTCAATACTCAGCTGTAAGATGTCTCTGTTGAGGACCAAGCAAACCCTTGGATGAAATCAATGCACTAGGTGAGGTGGGGACATTAAGCTCTTGGTCAGACCACCTCCCAGGTACGCCGAGAATACGACCTCCGTACCTCCTGAAAGAGCTGTGCAGATCAAAGCTTGAAGTAATTGTCTTAGATAGCCCTATATACAGCACCCCAGGCTTTATTTAGGGATGTAGCCAGTTTTGGAAGTTAAAGTAGCCTTTGGACAAAGCAGCAAGGGTCAAGATGCATTGTATTGGGAAGCTGAGGGGTGACTTGCACCCCGCAGCCTGCTTCCGAGCCCTCCTTTTCTACAGCTTAATAGCGGTGCAAAATAAAAACAGGGAAGTCAGTCAGTTCTTGGGAACAGGGTGAGGGTTTGTTGGGTGGCATTTTGGCCAGCCACGAAAGCCCTGTGGAGAATAATCCTCGTGGGAAAACAGAAGAGTGAGATTTTGTTGGTGCAGTTTAGAAGTCTCTTAATGGCAAAAATTGGAGGGTTTCCGAGCTGTGCTCTACCAGTTTCACTGGATGTGCTTTTGTGCAGTCTGAGTAGGCCCCAGAAGGTGTCACCACAGGACAGTAGGAAAAGAGGCAAGAGCCTCAAGTCCTCTTAAAAAACGAGAAGAGAGTGCTAGATCTATGCAACAACCAGCCCAGGCAACCTCTAGGGTTTCCGTTGTTGGATTTACATTTGGAAAACTGTTGTGCTTTTCCTTTTTGATAATCAGATGAACATTAGCACAATTATGGTAAGAGAAAAGCCAAAAACGTGGTAGTTGCAAGATTTGATTCTGGAGAGGATTTTTTGCTAAAGGTTTGCATTCTGGAATAGATATTTATAAGCAACTTACAAGACAGAACTTTAGACTATTTTTGAACAGTCACAAAAGCAGTCATGGGAAAAAACTAATTTTTCTCCATAAAAGGAGTGGTCAGATGGTCAAATGAGTGGGTTTATGAAAAACAAGCAGCGTCCTGCTCTTGTTTTTGCATTGCTCTGGGGCTGTTCTTCTCATTTCCTCTTCCCTGCCCTAAGTTTAACAAGTTTCTCATTTCTAGTAGAAATCTCAAGGGTCATTTTTTAAACATAAAAATTATGTACAAATAAATAAAGCCACTTTTTCTTTTGCAAAGTCAGTGTATAAAAAAATGATGCAAACAAGTATATCCATGATGTGTCAAAGCAATCCACTTGGGACTGACACAGGCATCCACAAAAGCTTTCTGAGACCCGCAGCTGTATGCTGAGCTGTATTTTAGTCGCTGGCACTTAACTCTTGAGTCTCCAGTCTAGTCCACTGGGAGATCAGAGTGTAAAACTCATCCTATCCAGAGCCATGCAAAAATTACCATGACTATACATAGCAGCTTCAAGCAGCTTTGCCTGCTTGTTTCTGTAGAAAATCCCAATCTCTACTATATTTCCCAACGAATTATATTTCTTATTTGCCAGGAGTAAAAAGACTTTGAACACATGTAATGGAAGAAGCCTATATGCTATGTTACGTGCTGAAGGAAAGGGGATTGTTGCACGTTGTTCCTAACGCTACGCCTGTGACTCCCCTTTTTTTTGAGTTTGCACATCAAAACTTCATGATTTTTCAATGAAAAAACTCCTCAAACTTTTTGAGTTTGCACATCAAAACTGCACACCACTTCAGGTACAGTAGAAAAGATTTCCATCTATCCACGCTATGGTCCCTTGGCTGCCTTCAACACAGCACATGCCCACTTTGCAGGCCGTAAGAAAAGGAATCTGCCTTTATGCTGGATGAGTTGGGCTCGTACAACTCCCAGCTGCGGCGTGTTTCTCCATCTCATTCCTTTGGGACACCACCATCCTTTGGGTCACATTGTAACGCGACCTGATTTCTGAAACTGTTGTCTTCGCTGGTGCCATTTGAATAAAAATGTATCTCAGGAGAAGCCACTCGATATTGCACAGCTCAAAACAAACTACTTTCAGGCAGTTACAAAACTTGCAACATCAAACAGACTGTGCCCTAAGTTTCAAGTCACACACAGAAAGAGTGGGGACAGCTATTTAATAACACATGCTTTGTAAATGGACAAAGTTGTGAGCTTTTCTTTATGTTCAGTTTTTTAAGTTAGCTATTTATTTACTTTAAAGCCACAGAAAAGTCTCATTTTTTGTAACAAGCCTTAGCAATGCATTGGGGGAGAGTCCCAAGGTGGAGGGGGATTTTTTCCTTCCTGTGTTGAAGCCTGAGACTCACACCTTTGCAATACAGCTTTTCCGTTTTGTGGCTTCCTTTGTCAGCTGAGTTTTGAGAGCCCACCAAAGTACCAACTCACTGCGGTCACTCTAATTTAAGACTAAGCCACTGCTGCAAGCAGACATCATGGTGGGCCACTGTGCTGGCCTGGGACTGTGCACAATCTTTATGGGAAGGTCAGGGGCACCCTGGACCCACGCACTATCCGAGGAGCAGATCTTCAGGGTGTACTGCAGTTGTGCCAATAAATCCACAGGTTTTAATAATTCAGCAGGGGAAGCCTCTCTGGCAGAAGGTGACAGAGAGATACAGTTCCTGAGAGGCACTCCATGGGTACACAGCCTACGTTCATCTGTACAGATGTTGTAATTCACCAGGCTTGTGCACCAGTGCACAAACTTGCAGCAAATAAAAAGGCCAAGATGTGAATAAAAGCTAAAAATAACCAATACTACCAAATAAAGCCTTTCCCCAATGGTATCTACAGCTCCAGACTGACTCAATACACACAGCCCTGACAACTCTTCCCACAAGTAACTAATGCATTTGTAACAGACACCAGCAAGGAAAAGTTTGTGCAGCAAAGGAAAGTCTCACTCAAATACAAACCTCAAAACATAAGTCCCCACTCACAACCATTTTGGAGGACAAACCAAATTGAAAAACCTCGTGTTAAAAGAAGCAGTTCAACTGCAAAGCCAAGGATTCAGCCTCAGAACTGAAGTTATCTGAGCAGCCGTAATTGCTCACATGCATCGTGGTGGAGTCACTACGGCACCATTTTCTTCTGTTACCTACGTACCAGTGCACAGGAAACCAAGCCAGCCTTCTCTCACACACTGAGAGTACTTGCAGCATCTCAAATATTTGAAGAAATATTTTTTCTCCTTGTTTGGTTACCAGCAAGGACATAAATAGACCGAATTGGGGGAATTATCTCCCCTTTTCTATATGCTGCTGATTAGATGAAAGTATTTACTCTGTCATTTCATACGCTGATGAGGGAGGTCTCCACTGTGAGACAACAGAGGAAAATTTCAGACTCAACTTTCTGATCTCACCACATTCCCGTGCAAAGCACGTCGGTCAGGTACAGTCACGCATTAGCTCTGCCCACTCTCACTGACCCAGACCCTCCCTCCAGAAATCTGTGGCCATCCTCACACATCTGCGTTTGGCAGGCAGGGTGGGGTAATAATGGCAAAATAAAGTGTCTAATGAGCTTCCTGATTGATGCTCCTGCCTGCTGCGGGCAGGAAAGAGTCTCTCTGCCTTCTGTGGCCTGTAGTAGCACTGACCAATACCCAACTCAGCAAAAATGAACCCAGCCAAAAGTTGAACAATGAGATGAATACATCAGGATTTCTGGATATTTGTCCCTTCCATACTGTAGTGCTTTTCTAGACACTTTGACAAACGATCTTGAGAACTGATGCTCCAAAATCCAGCTTTTTTCATGCAAATAAACATTTGGATTTGTATTGGAAAGTCTATATTTTATAAAAAAGTGATGTGTTGTGTTGCATTGTATTTGAATTTTTTCCTGGAACATTAATTGCCTTTCAAGAGTGTACGTTTTCCTTTTACTTTTTTCATTGTGAGTGAACCATTGCATCTTTGCAAACGCTTGTCTTTTTTTTTTTTTGAGGGTTATTTTTTTACTTTTTTTTTTTTTACCTAGCTAGCATAAATAGAAAGAAAAACAAAATGCAAGAACACAGATAGTCCTAAAGGTATGAACTTAACATTTTGAATTAGAAGCTGAATGTGGCAGGTGAAAAGTATTATTATTTAACTACTCAGTCACGTAGTTAAAAGCTGTTGTCTGCTGGATTGCAAAATCAATTGTTTTAACCACCTGGCTTTTGAAATGCTTCGCTGGTAACTGCTGCTAAGCAGTTCACCTTCAGCTTCATCGTCATTTTAACTCTCATGTTTCAATCCTGTACTTTCATTCTACACTGTCAGCATCTCTACTGTCTTACGGTGTAAATAATAACCATCTTCCTACCCTTTTTTCTGTACCTAAAATAGTGTAGTCACATCATCATCACACTAGATGGCAGTGATGTCCACAGAGAAGGAAAACAGACTGGAGCACCAAGTTCTGCAGAGGAACTGAGTTATTTGAGAGATTTCGCCCCCTCGCATTTAAAAAAAAAATATTATATTGGCTAGGGAAATCAAGGTTGAAAAATAAGGTGACAGTGATTTACATAAAAGAACTCACCAAAGCATGTAGGTGAAACGCGAGTACAAGTACAGCACAGCTACTATTTCCAGGACTGGTTACATTTAGAACACTACTGATGTTAGAGAAATGAAGGAAAGCCATACCTTAAAAATTGAGTACCGATGTCTGATGCTGCAGTGGACGAGCGAAATTACAACATAATTTTCTTTCAGCACACTGTTTCCATAATTCTCCTTTAAGCCTGGTCTTGGCTGCGTGCTTGCTGCCGTGCTTCATCCTTCATTTTCTGTCTTAATTGAACCACACAGCTGTAAATCCAGAAATTAATACTTTAGGAAGAAGAAAGGGGGGAAAAAAGCCTTTTATCTGTTAGAAACCTACAAATCATTTGCAAAGTTGAATCCTTAAGGGCAGCAGTGCCATAAAACTGAAACTTGCTTGGAAATTTTATGTGCTTTACAATGTGTTTCTTTCGGTGGAAAAAGGATCAAAATGTTAATCTGCCCTTGTGTTTTTTGCACACACACATATATATTTATAAAGGTACGTGTATATCTATAGATGTGTACACAAACACGGGTATTTATATTAGCCCACAGTTTGGATTTACATAAAGCATAAGAACATTTTCCTTCTCCCCCACATCAGCTCAGCACAGAAGACGCATGTGCCCCTCTCAGGCTTTATCCTGGAGAAATTTTTGAGCATATTCTCCCATCCCTTGGCTTTTCCCAGCACCATGTGTAGCTTCTGGCTCCTTGCCCTTTCCCTTGCAGCAAATCAGCTTTGGGGCACTTACAGCTGGAGCTATCAGCTGGTGCTTCCTGGGAAAGCCCCTCTTGGCCACTCCTGCACTGGAAGCGAAGCAAGAAAAGGAATAGCACGGAGTCAGCACCCCACAAAAGCAACGGGGGAAATCTCCTGTTCTACAGGTGGCCTCATTTAAAAGGCCAAGGCCCTCTACGCAAGACCAAAGCAGCTCTGTACTTGAGGGTGGGCTGTTTGTACTTGTCTAAAGGGGTCCTGGCACATGCCAGTACACAATGCTCTCTGGTTCTCTCTTCTGGTGGGCTACCGAGACTCAGCTTTGATAAGCCGTATAGTTTACCCTGCGTAACCTCCATGTAACGCGAAGGTTGTTCTAGGTACAAACTCCACAAAGCACAAGTCCTCCTTTTGGCTAATTGCCCTCTCTGTCATCCAGATGCTGAACAGACCTTCTCCTGGGTGCCGTATGCTTTCTCCCCTAGCCATTGGGTAAGATGGCAACGACCTTTCACAAGAAAAGCTGGGAAAGCTTGGTGGGTACAACACTCGGTGCCAAGCTCAGTGGTTTATTTCCTCGTTAAGGGCAACTGTGCATCTGCTTGTCCAGCTCCGGAGGGTGCAGCTGTGCTGTCTGCCCACCAGGACCCAGCTCAGCAGGGCTCTGGACCGAGCTGAGCTGTCTTTTGCAAAGCTACACAGTACATGCAAGGAGGCCTAACACTGCTGTGTATTTAAAAAATATACTTTTCAGGAATTAGTTCCTCATATTTTCAGGTAATTGACTTTTCCTTACTGAAACGAGCACCCTGTGTTATGCTGCCAGCTTTCTGGTCCTTCCACCACAGCAAAAAACAGAATTCTGACATTGTACATTGCCTATCTGTGCAATTCTAAATATTCTGGGTTTAAAGTTCATTTGAAATTAGACATTTGTTTTGGAAATATAGGGTCTCAGAAAAAGTAAGTAGGCTTTATGTCTAAAGCTTGCTGCTTTTTTCAAGATCTCGACAACGTTTCAATGTTTATTCAGCGGAACTTTTTCTATTGACTTAAAGAAATTACAGACCAGCCCCAAATCTTCCAAATGGACTCTCTGCTGCCAATAAATCACACTGTATTTTCTTACTTAAGGGCATTTCTCACACTTCATGTGGGAATTCAAAAGGTTATATATAGAACTGGAAACTATACAAACAGAATTATGTTTACAATGTAAATGTTTACCCTATAATCTGACCAGTTCTTGCCTCTTGGCTATCGTGCTGTTACTAGCTAGTCTGGGTAGATATCTTCAGTTTCCCTGTTTACATAATACCTTCATAAGCTTTAAATTTATCCGTTCATTTTTTACATGGAAAATTTTATCGATAAATACATTTTTGGGAGGAAGATGTTGGTATTATTTGGAGAAAATATTTCAAAGAAGTGATAGATTTAAACTGTATCGCCTCAAGTTATAAAGTTACCTGCAAATTTAAAGGAAATTTAAATCACTAGAACTGATGTCTGCTAAATTTTATCACACTGGAGAAGTTTTGGAGCAGTAAAGAAAAACCAGTATTTAAAAAGGTGAACAAGCCAATATGAGCTGGCTGGCTTGACAATGAGTCTGAGGCTGGATATTGGAAAGATGTAGGCTAGATGTAATCAGTGAAAGATTTAAGATGACGTAATTAACACCAATCAAGGGTTGGTTCACCAATTTTGTGAAAAATAATTCTTGCGAAGCAAATATGAAATCTATTCTGATGGGGTCAAAAATTTCATCAATACAATTAACTTTCAGTAGCGGGGCTGGGAAATCATTTGCAGCACTTAATTAAAGTCGCAGGGAAGAGCATATCATGTGGTATTAAATGGAGACTAGACTGTTTAGGAACACGAACACCACAGGTTCTGGTGCTGCTGAGTGCAGTCCCGCGGCAGCCAGCCCTGGTGAGCCACGGTCTGTTCTGCCCTTCAAATGGCAGAGGTGACTTGGGCAGGTTTCCTCTAGAGCTCCTTTAGGTGTTCGTGTAGATACAGAAAAACAAAAGCTTCACCAGCCCCAGTAACTGCAGATCACTGTTAAGAGCCTGTCCGGGATCCTTCAGCGTTGCAGTGATACTGGTGTGTATTTTTTTCCCTCTCTGCTCTCGCTGATGTTTACTTTTTTTTTAATGAACATTAAAAATCTAACACCATTGTTATTACCTCATTTACCCCAGTCCCAACAAAATCATGAGGGTTGGCAGCACTGAAACAAACATCTTCTATCAAATAGAGCGCCTCAGTGTACTTTTCTGTGTACTTTTTACCACGAGCGTACACATTAATCAGTATAATTGCACTGCGCTGTAATTACACTGATTGATGTGTAGGTTCGTGGTAAAAAGTACACAGAAGAGCACACAGCATTAGAAATACTGATGCTAAATTGTTTGGTGCTGTTTTCGGGACAGCATACACATGGAAAAACCAGGATTGGAGACCTAACAGAGGATCCTAACTAGCCAATGCATAAAGGAGAAGATAATCTCCTCCTGTAGTAGCTTCACTGTCAACGAGGAACAGAGAAGAAACCCTCCGAGTGCACAGGAATCCCAGGGCACGTTAAGAAGAGGCTTTCAGTTAGTCATCCTAAATTTCCAGATTGCACTGGAAATAAACAGCGGGATCTGACTTGTCGGCAGGGCTCTGTAGGAAACCTACGTTCGAGGTTTGCTCAGGAGACCCTGCCTCAGAGTAAAATGAAGTCAGCTGCATGTCCGGGCCGTGAATCACATAAAAGATCCAGCCTCAAAGCGTGTGGTGGTGCAACACATTCTCGCATGACAGCATTCACTGTGCATACTGTCCGTTCCGCTGGGAAAATAGTGTCAGGCTTACTCATTCGTACAGAGGCATCCTTTTCACAGGACGTTCCCAAAAGTGAGAAAAAGTCTTGATCTTAGGCAAAATGTGACAACTGCTTGTTGATAACTGCAGCTTCTTATCAGTGTTGTAAACGCGATCAGCCCTTGATCAAAAGTGCAAGGTTTTAGGCCCCTTGAGGGTGGGTACAGGTTCCCAGAGACAGACATAAGTTTCCCCTTCCACAGTTAGAACAAAATTCACAGCTTTAAGATACAATAATCTTATTTAATACTGAGCTAACGCCCCTTTGAGCCTATTTACCTGGCAATAACACACCATTTATGGGGCTTGATCACAAAGACGCTGATCTGAAGGATTTTTAAAAAGTCATTTAAAAGAGTTAATTCCAGATAACAGAAGGCACTGCAAGGCTGCTGCTATAATTTGGAAATCAACCTACATCTTCAGCATGAGGGAGAAGAGAAAAGGTTTTCCTGCTTTCTAGGGCCTCTGTTGCAGTATTAAACCATAGGTTTAATTTTATTGTGTTGTTGCGTATCTGGTGCAAAATGGTGTCTGAACTTTCTTCATAACTGGTTTTAGCACAACTCCCCCAAATTAATTTCTTATGACCAGATGTGCAGGTTTGCAGCATGTTGGTTTCCTTTGCATGGAATGGCAGAATTTGAAGTAATTTTATAGGGAATCGTTAAAAATATTCAATGGTCTGGCTGTGTTTTATAGGTGGTTATTTTTCTGGCTCTTCTCAGTTTCAGTGCTAATTTATATAATGAATGATTTGGTTATTTTGAAATTGCAGCTAATCCTACAATAAATCAAGGGATTCTGTTACATTTTACACCATTTTTTTTTTAAAAAAAAAAAGAATAACAAGTATAAATCATACAAGCCAATTAGGAAATTAGAATGGAAAATACTTTTTGAAGAACTACTTTTCAAGGAAAGCCAGAATTGCATTTTCTTCCCAGAAGATAGTGACTCCATCAGTTCCCCTGTGAAGTTATTGAAAGCAGAAATGAGGTAAATTTGCCATCTCTTAGATGGAATTGATCCTTTATAAAGTACAATGATTTCAGCGATGAGGGAAGAAAGGGTTTAGCAAGGGCTAAATAGCTTGCAGGAGTGTTATGGAATAAATTGAGTCTGCCCAAAAAAGAGTCTATTTTGTGCCAGGTTTAGTGAAACCAGGTTTAATTAAGATTTTGCAGAACAGTCTGTATCTGAGTGCCTCAAATGCTGTTGAGCTGGTATGAGTGATAGACGGCTTGTTTCCACGCCAGAGAACTAGAATAAATCTCTTAAAAAGGCAGAGTGAAAACTAAAGAAGTGGGGGAAAACCTGAACAGCCCTGTCACTTAGGTCTGTAAGCACTAGCAAAAACCAAAGAGGAACAACTCACACGGGATAAAACCATGCCACTGCCAAGGAAGGTGGTAGAAAAGCATTTAGGAGAAATAAGTAGAGGCTTCAGCAAACCTCCCCCACCCGCCCCCGCAGAGATTCAATTAATTTGTAGTGCCAGAACAGGTGAAAACAATTTGCACTAAGAGGTGCAGCCTGTGGGGGATAATGAAGGGCTGCTTTCTGCCAGCCTGTAAATCCTGAAGAGAAAAGTAATGTTTAAAAAAGTTCCTTCTAGCCGAAAGAATGGCAATCCTTCCCATTATGTTGTCTCTTTTGTTTAATCTCACCTCCCCTTTCCTAGGAAGGGGCTGGGCAAAGGTTGAGAGTAACTGAATGAGTACTGGGAGTTTTCCTCACACCTTTTTCTCCGAAGGACATGCTTTCGGGGTGTTTTCTCTGACAGTGGTGGCACATTTTGAGAGTAAAAATACTCTTTTTTCCTCACAAACTGCCGGGTTTCACTGCCAGAGGCCCGCCAGCTGTAGCACCCCCCTTTCGCCCCTTTGCCGCAGCTCAGTCCCCAGAATGGAGGACGCAGCGCCCCAACAGACCCCGTACAGCCGACGTTCGGGCGGGAAACCTTTCCCCCTCCTCTTACCGCGTCCCCGGCGGAGCCGTGAGTCCTCCGGTGCCAAAAGCTGCCGCCGGAGCCGGCCTCGGCTGCAACTCTCGTCTTTCCCGTCGTCCGAGCGCGGCGACAAACATGGCGACTGTGGCAGCTCTGGGCGCCGAAAGCCGAGGGGAGCGGGAACGAGAGCGAGGCGCGCGAGCGGTTGCCGGGCAACGGCGGGAGAGCGCGGGGCGCGGAGCTCCGTCGGGGCGGAGCGGCTTTGGAAATTGGCGGCCGAACTGGAAATCCGCTGGCCAAAACGCTCCGTCTTGTGCTGCTGTTCGCACGCGGTTCGCTCACGGAAGAGTGTTTCGCACGCCTTCAGTGCTAGTCGATGAAGACGGGTCGTTTTGATCCCAGTCGCCAAACTTTGGGATGCCTTCCCAGTTTGCAGGGGAGCCGCGTGTTGGCTGAGAGTCTCCATGCCTGCTCCTGCAGCTTCAGCTTTAGGGGAAGACAGTTCTTGATTGAGGAAAGTCTGGAAATGCTGAGATTTGTTGGGAGATGGAGGGAAGAGTCACCTCTGAGTAAAACTTAATTAATTGTCCCATCCCGTGTGTCTTGGTGCTGTATAGGTTCCCATATACACACAGTATTTTGGCATTGCTGGGTCCCAGTGGACTTCAGTTCTTAGTCAGCACTAATATGCATGAAACAAATAAAAAACATGCCTATCTGTGTCTAAAAGTATCAAGGATTTGGCCACTGTGCTGCTATTTGCAAGGAGGGTTGGAGTCACAACGCTGATATCCCTCCACAGTCTAGAGGTTCATCTCCTCCGATGTTCAGGATGTAACTGTTGGCCACAAATGGCTTCAAACGTAACTGCGGAGCACCTAGGCTGCAGCTGGATGCTACCAGGGAATCCCAAACTTCTGCGGGGAAGAATTTAGAGTGAGAGCTGTCTGCAGCCAGAAATACTACTGATTTTGACTGGCCTCCTTCAGGAAGTTCAGATAGCATGGAGTTTTGTTCCTGGAGTTGTTGGTGCTGCGACTTCATCTCCTCATTTGAAGATGTAGGGGCAAAAGTTGCCTTAAAGGATGGTAGTAGGGTTCTTGATGGAAAGGTGGTTGCTGATGGATGCTGATGTACGGGGTCATCAAAGGGCATGTTCAAAAGAGGGCATCTTTTGAAAGAGTGTGTATTTATGTAAGCAGCAGGTTTTTTGGTGGTGATGGTTTTGTTCTGAAGCTTGATTTAAGTATAAGCTTTTCTGGACAATCCTGACTATTGTAAAAATCTTACGTTTGGAATATTGTCTAAATCTGAGTGAAATCAGATACAGGCTACAAGTAGAGGTCTTGGTACGTTTTGAAAGTTACATTAACAGACATAAAATGCGCAGATTATTGGTTGACATCTATTTGCATGGTGTTGGCCTCACTGCTCAGTTTAGAGAGGGCTCCACTGCAGTGCTGAACCTACAGGTTCTAAAGAGGACACAGAAAGAGCTCAGGATGCAAGATCAGACCCGCTTTTTATACTGCAGTTCAGCCCCCAAAGGATGGTAGAAAGCCTAATGCATCAGGTGAATGTACTCAATAACAGATTTACAGTCGGGTTTAAGTGATCTTACTTTGAGTTGTGCTTCTGATACTGAACAACACTACACATTATCAAACCATAAGATTTGTTTTTCCACATACTTTTAGAGCTGAGAATATTTTCTGGCTTGTGGCTTGTGTACGTAAAGTTACAGTTTGTAAAAGCCGTTTCCAGTCTTCCACTAAAAGGTCCCAAAGCTGCACGTTGCACCTTTTTGTACTGAAACCGAACGTGGTGAAATTAAAACTGTGGGATCACGAAATTTCAATTCGATACAGAGCCAAAAGGGTCGGAAAGGCTGTGTTTTCAGATGTTGCAGTCCTCGGTAAACAAATGTTTCAAGGGTTCCCTGTTATTGCGTGTATGGGATGCAACATAAAGTGACAATCTATGTGCTGTTATTGTTCTATGGACTCATGCTGTACTAGGCAAAACCACGTACTATGTGTGGAATTGCTTTTCACGTGTAATATCCCTCTACGAATGAGATGCTAGTGTGATGTAGTTCATGTGGCCTTCTTTGGTGACATAGAATCATAGAATGGTTAGGGTTGGAAGGGACCTCAAAGATCATCTAGTTCCACCCCCCCTGCCATGGGCAGCGACACCCTCCACTACTTGGAGGGAGGATTGCAGGGAAATCCTCCACTTTTGGTTGCCCAAAGCCTCATCCAACCTGGCCTTGAACACCTCCAGGGATGGGGCACCCACAACTTCTCTGGGCAACCTGTTCCAATACCTCACCACCCTCAATGTAAAGAATTTCTTTCTTAGATCTAACCTATATCACTAGAAATGCTTACTCTGAACTCTCCGATTTCTTTATTACAGCCCAAACGTGGGTGTCAAGGCATTTGTCTGTTGCATAGGCAAGCTGGTATGCTGATAACTTCTGGCTCTTGCAAACAAACACAAAACTCCCACTGTACAGTAGAAGCTTGGAGACTGTGCTTCGGGGGCAGGAGTCAAGTCCAGCAGCACTCAAATTCAGCAGCGGATCCAAGGAATTTAAACTGGAATTAGCAAGGTCAGAAAAGGCAGGGCTCCCAGAGGACATGCCTTGGAAATGTCAGTTAACCCACAACATAATGAAAATCATTACAAGTAGCGGCCACTACATTCTCCTGTAATTGTGTAATTTGGAAATCTTAGGGATTTTCTTCAAACCTGGATACCAGGATAACCTCAGCAGTATATTAGCTGTTCAGAAAAATGAAATTCTGCAGTGAGAATTGGATTAAGGGTGATTTGAATGTAGCTGTTCAATTTCTTGGTGTGGAGTTGGGAATATCACATGTAGCCTCACGGTCTCAGGTGTCACCTCTGTCATATGTGCATAAGCAACTTTTTAATATGAAGAAATGATGCTTTTCTGGACCTTTGTTTCTTCTTCTGAAAATATTGTCCATTAGTTGCCTTTATTGCGCTAGCACTTCTTAATATACATTTCTATTGTGCGGAATTTTGACATCTTCAATAAAACTGAGATGGCTGGCAGGTTTAAAGGCACCTCACCTAGTAAATTTAAAGCCAGAGAAAAATTAAGCAGAAAGAAAAGAATAAAATTCTGAGATCAGCTGTGATTTGGACTGTGTTGAGGTTTATGTCCAAATTCATACATCCTAAGACTATGGAGTCCGGATGTAAAGCTAGCATGTTGATGAAGGACTAGTGGGTATAGCTTTCTGTCCTGAGTAAATCCAGAGCTTGAAGTTTCACACCCAATTTTCATGCTGGTTTGCTTAGAATGAACTCCTCCTTCCTCCAGGAGAAGTAATTTGAAGGTTACATGAGAAATTAGGGCAGGATAAGTGTATCATGGAGTTATGTAAGCTCACAAGGTGACTTGTAAAGGCCAAGAAAAAAACATGCTGCTGAAAAGGAAAGTCATAGGAGTTCAGAATCAGAGTGCTGATGTCTAAAACTTAATGTAGGATGAACTTCTCTCTTAACTGGCAGTAATAAACCTTTCACGTTGTGAATCTTTCTCCTAGGATGCAGGAAACACCAAATGCCTAGACCTATCTAGGACGTAGCCAACAGTGATTTGTACAGTTCAGGTTCATGTTCGGCTTCTCTGGAATAGATGGGTGTGGGGTTTTTTAGGAGAATGCTTGTTCTAGTTCATATCCTGTAGGAACAAAGACCTGACCTCAGAGTTAGTGGCAGGAAAACATCAGCGATGGCTTGCATGCAAAAAGGTGGATACAGTCACTACGCCAACCAAGTAAAGGACCAGCACTGTCTGTAGGCAGTCCGTTTACATTTCCAGGAGAGGTAAAACACTCAAAATGCATGTGGAGTTGCAGAGTTACATGACAATTTGGTAGCAGGTCCCATGAAGGAACCACCTCTCCTTCATGCAAGTTCATCCTTTTTGGTGAACTTTTTTGGAAAAACCTACTTTTAAGTTTGGACTCGTCCTTGATGGAACAGTGGTGATACTGGCGGGTTGGTCTGTAATTCTTTCTCTCCCAGTAAAGTTCCAGACATTGAAAATAATTTCAGTTCGCTTTTAAAAATGGTCTTGTTTTCTATAAAGCCCGTTTCTTTAAATGACTGGTGAAAGAGGAATGAGTTTATGGGGTTTAGCCATGTGTCATCCAAAGCTCCATTTTAACCATAATGAGATTCCAGAAAAAGACAGTAGAGGGGGCTCGTGAAATGCACAAGTTATGTTGGTTTCCGCAGTAAAATACCGAATTTCATCATTTTTCTGCTGCTGGGCATAGAGGAGGGTGCTGAAACTGTTTTTCAGGCAGACGATGCACCACCACTCTAGACTGGAAGCTGAGGCTAATTTTGAGAGGATGCTAAGTGAGAGCATGGGAAAAATCCTAAGGCACCCGAGGAAGTTAACTTTGAATTATGTTTATTCTTTGATTTTAATGCATGGAATATATATGGAGCATGGAGTGACCTCAGTTCCTTCGCTGTGCAGCTTGTGGTCCTAGATTTAACAGAATGAGCTTTTTAAGAGGCCTTTGGAGTGGCTTTTCATCTTTTATCATCTTGGCAAAAATTTCATTCTGTTTTCAAATAATCACAAATTGTGACAACATCCCTCTATACAGAGATATGACCAAACAGTGTATTTCTCACCATAATGACCCAAACTTAAATGTAACAAATTCAGAAGAAGTGGGAAAGGTGAGTTGACAATGAACAAGAGCCATATGAGTAAAAAAAAAGTTAGTAGCGTATATATCACGATGAGTCTATAATAGAAGCAACTTCTTTGAGTGAGACGTGTTTATTTTTTATTTAATCAAATCTTATATAGTTTTTGAGTTTCAGAGCTGTTTCTCCAACATTTTGTGCTTAATATGTTATCACGTTTGCTGTTGGTAAGACAAATTACCATGAATACTAGGAACAGAAAAACGGTCCTCCTGTAGTAAACCAGTTCTAAATGTTACATATGTGAGTTTTGTTCTTTTCCATCTATGTGTTAAGCATCTAAAAGCTGCCAGTTGCACTATTTGGGTGCCTGGTCTTCTGGCATGCCTGGGACACAAAAATATCGCAGGATTAGCACATTACTTGTAAACAGAACAAAAATACTATTGACTCAGAACGGTACTGCAAACAGTAGGGCATCATACAACATCGATTAAATATGTGCTTAACTGTTCTCTTAATGTTTACTGTGCTGTTGAACAGATTAGAGGTGAACGGATTTCCTTTAAACTGGAGTTTTTTTCTCGCTCAGACACATTTCCTGTTCAATATGCCACCTTCTGACATGACTTTACTGTCGATGGGAACGACCTTCGATTTGCTGTCAGTGACATCATATTGAACCTGGGTCAATATTCCTTTGTAGAGACATGGCCATAAGTGGTGAGTGATGTATTTAGTTCCACATTTCCCTCCCATAATAGCAATGACATAATAACTGATGCACTACTGGAACTGTAGTGTATTTTTTTTTCCCAGGTAATTGAATTCATATGGATTTTGGCCTCATGTCCTGTAGGAAACCACAAGTACAAGGTGCTGAAAAATCCCCTGTAAAGTTAGGGAATGAAAGTGGACCTTTACAGAATAGAGCTTTTGCTGAAACATTGTGGCCTGGAAATGTTAATGGAATTTAGGTGATATCTGGAAACAAAACCCATCCCATAAAATAACCAAAACAGAGTGATTTTTTCCATGCAAAGGACACAGTCCTATTGTGTATATGGGTGTCTGAGACAGAGTAATATTTTCTGGGGACTGTGGAAATGTATCAAAATCCATAACGTAATCCTGTTAATAAAAGTACTTATTCCGAATACATATTTTGTCCAAAGTACTTCATCAGTAAAATAACAGGTAGGTATAAAGCACCTCCCCCTTAATTCTTCACGGACCAAGTGCTGTAAAATATGTTATTCACAAATCCTTGAAAGAAAGATCTTGTTGCAATAAGAGAGCTCATTATTATTATTATTATTGCAGAATAAATAGGAATGTGTGTGTACAGAAGGGCTTAATCATGCCAAAAAGGTGCACCATCTCTGGCAGTCCTCGCTGAACAGTATAAGGGGTTGTCTGCTGACTTTGGACTTAGCCTGGAGGTGTGCTATTGATGGCTGTTCCCTTCTCCTTCTTTAATGGTACAGGAATATTGTCTGCCCCAGCATTCATGTGAATGATTTGGTTTGGGTTTTGTACGTTACTGGCAGAAGCTGGTAACTAGAGTGGAACTGTGAGCAACTGAGGTGAGGGCAGGAGCAAGTGTCTCGACCATGTATTGGCTACTGAAGAAAAGTAACCTCCAGCACCTGTCATATGCACGCTGCCTTCTCATCATCTAGTGATTTTTCAAAGTATGTGGGGTTTTTTTCCATTTTCTTTCCGTTTCATCCAGTTTCCTCATAGTCCAGGTTCAGGATGTGTACTATGCCTGCGAGTCACAGCCTCACCTGTAGCTTATTTTTCTTCCTGAAAAAGAAGGAAGAAGATAGGACAAGGGGCAATGGCTTTAAACTGAAAGAGGGGAGATTTCAATTAGATATAAGGAAGAAATTTTTTACAATGAGGGTGGTGAAACATTGGAACAGGTTGCCCAGAGAAGTCGTGGCTGCCCCATCCCTGGCAGTGTTCAAGGCCAGGTTGGATGAGGCTTTGAGCAACCTGGTGTAGTGGAAGGTGTTGAAACTAGATGATCTTTGAGGTCCCTTCCAACCCAAACCATTCTACGATTCTGGAATAGCAGATCCCAAAGACACATTAAATCTTCCGCCTTTCCTTAACATGTCAATATATCAACCGACTGCAGGAACTGCCGTATTGGGGCTGACTTGAGACATTTCCGCTCCTGTGGCTGACCCTGAGTGAAAATCTGGAATTAGGCAATTAGGGAAGTTTTCTTCCTCCATACTGAGTTTCATCCTGCCACTAGCGGCCGGAGATTAGGAGCAGTCCAGAAGTGCAAGCACCCGAAGTATCGAAGTCTAGCTCATATGTTGGAATCTGACACAAGGTTTGGTAGAAGGGTGCTGTGCTGCTCTACAGCTCAGCTCAGCCCCGTGTTGCTTTGTGCAGTCGTGCTCACACGACAATAACCTTGCATCACCTGAGCTTTACTTGGTGCAGAAACTTATTGCTTTTTGCAGTTTTACTAGGAATTAGGTTTACCTTGAGGTTGTCCTGAAACTGTTCCGTTTGTTCCTCATACTCTGATCTTGTGGCCTGTGCTGAAGAGTGAAGTAGCTGGGCTTGGAGGAGTGTTTTACAGGCAGCAAAAATCTTCTGGGAGCTGGCTAAGCGAGTTCAGGTCTAGAGCAGAACTGCCAGAATCTGATACGTGATCCCAAATTGTAGAAAACTTCAAGTTCTCAAGAGTTCCAAGGTCTTAAATATCATTCAGAGGTAGAATAGAACCCATCAAAACCTTCCCTTTCTCTCATTTTTCTTTTTTTTACACAGGCAGCAAGCAAGTGCTCCATCACTTCCAGTTGGAAGGAAAGGATTCAACTCAAACCCTGATGCTTAACCGTGTTACTGTTGTCTTCTGTGTGAAGCATAAAGGAGTTACAAATTCTTTTGCTTTGGACAATGAGGAAGCAAGAAATAAAGTAAAAGCATATTGTGTTATTTCTTCAATAAACTGAATACGAAAGGCAGAGATAGTAATGACAAACCATAAGCTTTCCCATGGAAACAAAACTTTGAGCAAAATAAATTGAATTACCTGAGCATTTGTTGCAGCAACTTTACAAATAGATGTGTATTTATGCTACACTAGCTTTTTTCCTTATGCCAACTGGTTTATGACGGTTAGTGCCAGCACAAATCTTTCTGTCTTCGAGCTGCTGCAAGCCACAGATGCTGCCTGAAGGAGCAGAGGTCAATCTATAAGTGTCTAAAGTGTATAAAGTCTATTAAATCTAAAGAAAAGGGGGGAGAGAGGGAGATATTTAAGAAAAAAAAATGTGGCTATAGCTGAAGAGATGAGACTATGCTCCATTTTTGCCGTTGATTGAGCTGTGGCTTTATCTATGTGATTTTGTTTTAAACTATCACTGTTGTTTTTCATCTTTTTTTCCAATCAGGAAAGACAGAACACTACCCTGAAGTATGTCCACCACATGGCCTCTAGTAAAAATGAAACTGGCCAGCCTAGATTTTTATAACCACAGCAAAATTAGATTTTTGGGTGCATTATTTTATGTCCTAGTAGAGCCTGGAGGAGATGCTAGGAAAATCCTCAAGACTATACAACTCCGTTTTGGTTGGGCAATAGATTTTGCCAACTTAAATGTCTCACCTAAATGTCTCACCTAATTAAATGCCTCAATATCTGAATAGAAATGCTTTTCTACTCCAAATCAATATGGTTTATAGGGAGAGCTAAGAAAAAGGAACTGACCTGGATATTTGTGATGACAAGGAAAAAAATCCCCTCCCTCTGATTTCTGTGAAAATTAAAAAGAACCCCAAATCATTAGCCCAAGTCTTGCCAAACTGACAGCTGCTAGAAGCAGATGAGTGGTTGGACAAGCTGGAGCTGGATTAATGAGCAGAGTAGAAGTGGGCTTATTGGTGCAAAGGTCCACACTGCACGGAGCATTCGTATGAATCACTGGGTGAAATGCCTCCTGCAGTCCTTGACAGAAGTCTTTCATGTCGAGGTACTTCCAGTTAAGTGGCTCATTAATGGTGCATCTTTTGCATCATCAAATTCCCTTAGGAGTTGTCTCAAATTTCCTCTTGGCTCATGTACAGCAATATCCTTCTAAGTCCTTGGCATCTGTCCCCTCGATGTAATTATGTGGAAATTAATCTCTGTGGATCTGAATAGCTCGTTTTCCAAGATTAACATGAGGGCTGCTTGCATTGTTATTAATAAAGCACCTGGATTTATCAACCCTGCAAGGAACAGGCACATGAACTTCAATGTGTGGATAATACACTAATATTTTAGCTGTCTGGTCTACAATGAGATGTTGGACTGCAAATGCTTTTTTTTTTTTTTTTCCCCTGTGAAGACAGCGAATGTTACATGTTTTCCACTATGTAATGGCCTTAGTTAACGTTAATCAAACTTACTTATCAGCTGCAAAACACGCTTCTAGACGTGCACCTCCAGGGCAGCCCAAAGCCAAACGGGTGACAGGCTTCTAATAGATATCTCATAAAACCCTGTTCTGCTGGCACTTGCCTTTGTTAGAGCTGAACCCCAGTCTACGTTCTCATCCTGTGATACTGGGTGTGATGTGTGTGGGCTGGTTTTAGAAACTGTGACTCCTTCACGCTAGAGGAAAAACGGAAGCATGAAAGCAATGCAAATACGCAACCCGAACACGTGCAAGCCTTTTTCCCAGGGATCCCTGAACTTTGAGGGTTTCTTGATGAAAGCTCACTTAAAGGAAGCATCCAGTCAAATCCACACAGAGGTTCTCGCAGAACTCTGGTGTCCCAGTGGGCTATGCCATCGTTTTCCACTTGAGGAAACGTGCATTTCCAGTGGTATATGCTGTTCACTAAGGTAAAAATTGGAGCCCATACTAATACAGCAGGTTGGCTTCTCTACGGAAAGCAGAAGAGAGAATGGGTCAGGGAGTGGGCTAGAAGTCAGCAGTGAGCCTGCTTCACAAGCAACTGGTTTTGCACTTGGGGTTGAAAATACATAACCCATCATTTACTTCGAACTGCATATATAAAAACGTGAGATTCCAAGAGATTATACTGGTAGCTTTCTGAGCAATGGTTTCCTGTTACTTTCCATGCAGCAGAGTGTTAGCTTTGTTAACAAAATATGAATATTATATATTTAAATCTGCTTCTGTGTTGGAGTAATATGGTTCAGGTGAGCATAGACCTCCATGTGTTTGGGAAGGTAGGACAGACAGTAGTGGAGTAAAACCAGCCTAGACAGCCTGTTTGGTTGCTCGGCCTCACATCAGTCCCTAGAAAACTATGTCCTCTTGGCTTCCGTTTCCAAATATTTTAAGAACAAAAGGATAATCAAGGATGCATTGGTTGGGAGTGAGTTGTGCTTGACCAGCTGGATTGCCTTCTCTGATGAAATGACTGGTCATATGGTTGAGAGGAGAGCAGCAGACACATCTGCCTTGATGTTTAGAATGCCTTTTGACAGAATCTATCACGGAATTTTTGTTTGGAAGCTGTGGAAGGTACGGGCTTGAAGAACAGACAGCCTATCTGTTCAGGCTGAAAGTTGCCTGAGCTGCCAGGTTTGAAGGATAGTGATGATGGGCCAGATGTCCAACTAGCAACTGGTTGAGAGTACAGTAGCCCAGGGGTTGATTCTGGGGCTGATATCATTCAATATCTTCATCAACAACCTGCGTGATGAAACAAATGCCCCCATGGCAATTACTAGGTTGCCCTTTGTATATGTGTACTTGTTAGTAACAGAACCTGTGAGGCTGTTGTATTTTCTGGTGGTAGACTTGAGATTTTTACTAGTGCTGTGTTTTGCAACACATGATCTTCTGTGAAGCTGTGGAAAGCTTTTAAATAGGCTGAGTTTATTTGCCAGTGTTAGAATCAGAGAGGGACCCTGGTGTGGGTCCTTGCTAGGTCCAGTTCCATGAGCAGCTTAAAACCTTAGAAGCAAGGTGAAGCAGCCCAGCCCCAAGAGCAATCCAATTATTATTATAGTAAATCCTATACATTTGGCTTGCTGGAACAGTTTAGTACCTTCATGCAATATAAAAATTATATTACAATGTCATTCTCTTTCCAAACAATGGCACTTTGAAATAGGTCCACTTTCCTATTTTGGTGTAACTTCCCAGAAGAGCAGCTTAACTCATAATTTGTGCTGAAGAGGTCTTTTGCTCATACACAACCTTCAAAATACAAGCTAGAGGAACTAAAATCTATTAAAAGACATAATTATTTTCCTGATATAATGTCTTAAATTCTGAACTAATTATGTAGTAGCTGGAAATACGCTGTGATCTCACATGAAATAACTTTCTAGGTGAAAGGATAAAAATAGTAGCTTAATTTCAGTGGTCCCTGAGGAGGACAAAAGTAAAATACTGTTTCCATTACAGAGTTTCAAGATTTTGTGGCATTAATTAAAAGCATTTTTTGGGGCTGTCACCAGTTGAAGGACTTAGAACTTGCAGTGCCCGATAAAGTGCTCTGAAAAGAAATAACTTTAATTATGCATCAGAGGTGCAGGTTCTCATGTAGAGGTTTGTGTCCTCGTGATGCTTCTTTTGTAAGAACATCATATAAGAAAGGCAATACTGAGAGAAATTAAAGTACTCTCCCAGCTTCCAGTCATTTTCAACTCAAGGAACCTCCTAAACTATGTATAGTTTCTGAGTGCTAAGAAGCTTGGTGAACTTTTCTTCCATGTTTGTGTGCATTTCCCCCCGACTACACCAGAACTGTTCACATCCAGGACATCTTGTGGCAAGGAATTACACGGTTTAAGTATGTATTGTATGAAAAACGTATGTTCTCATGGGTGTCCTTGAACCTGCCGCCTGCTAGCATCATTTGATGAACTTCCTTGCTGGAAGAAGCAAGGAGTAGCTGGCCCCTGTTGAGCCCCTCCTTGCCACTCATGATTTTACAGACATCTGTTACTCTTCTGTGTCATCATTTCTAGATGAGAAAGTCCTGGTTTATGAAGTCATTCTTTCTAGGAAGGAATTGGCTCTTCAGACCACTGGCCGTCTTTGTTGCCCCTCCTTGAATTTTTCCAGTATCAGTAAATCTTGTTAAGGAGAGGTGAGAAGCACCAGAATTGCAATAATTGCCCAAGCTCTGGACAAAATGTGTGTTTGGAGAGCAGCGTAATGATATTCTCTGTTTGCTTTTTCAAGAACGCTGAATGATTTCTGGGGTTCGATGGCTGTGCACTGAGCTGATGTGCGTGTCCGATATCCTGCCGAACCCTAAAATCTCGCTCCTGAATCGAAACAGGCAGGATGTTCCCCACCATTGTATCTGTGAAGCCAGGGCTGGTTTTCCACTTATGTCACTTTACATCAGAGCTGATCTGTCATTTTAATGCTCTGTTACTCAGTCCTGTAGGTTCTCCTGCAGTTCTTCACAATCTGCTCTTCTCTTTACTGACTCGAATAATATAATTACTAGACTTTGTAAGCCTTTTCCATCTTGTTTGTGAATACCTCTCCACACACACTGCAGTGTGACTCGTGGTTACCACCAAGCAGCTGAACACATTGGTTGTTTTGAGGTAGAAAAACTGTAATTCCCGAAGAAGGATGGAACTCATTCGGATTTAAACGTGGGGCTGCGTTGCGAGTGTGCTTGCTGTAGTTGTTACTGTTGATTTTGGACCTATTAGCTCAGGTCCACTGTCTTACCCACAGCAGTGAGACTGTTGCAGAATCCACTCAGCCTGCAGTTTGTTTCCTTACTCCTCACCTCCAGTCCTGCCTTTCCAGGCAGCGCGTACACAGGGAGCCTGTCTCTTGCTTCTTGGCAGAGAGCTGCTGACCACTGCCTTCTGCTTTCTTTGGTTTTCACTGATTCTTCTACTTCAGTCTCCATGGTTTTTAATCAGTCCTGAATGAATTCCTGCAGACCTGCTTGGGTAAGCTTCTGCTCAGTGTTTGGCATGTTTCTGCCAGCGCTTGCCCAGCCAGCCTGGATCCGGCTTACTTTTATCACTTCAGGGTTATGTATGATTAAGCAAACCTTCGTTGAAGTTGCCTAAGTAATTCTGCTTAGAAACAGTTTTCTGTGAAACGCTAAATAGTTTTCCGTTAATATTTTCTGTGTGAAACACACAAAGATACCTTACAGAAACCCAACTTGGCCACTACAAGTTCATTTAAAAATCAAATCTAATTCCTTCAATTTAACTGGAAGAATATCAGTCATTAATAAAAACACAACCCAGAAAGAAGTTTGATTCTGCGTCATAAAGTAGAATGAAGTTGGGCAAAAGTCCTTCCAGCCCAACGTCTCATCCACAGCAATGGCCAGTAGTGGGTTTTCAAAGAAGAACCTGAAGAACATGCTGCTCTCCTGCTCTTTTTGGTCATCAACAGAGATAGTTTTGCAACGTTTGTCTGACATCCCATAGGCAGAGGGATGCACACGCGTGCAGAAGCTCTGTGCAGCAGTTGGTCAAGGTCAGGGCTGGCTCCAGGGTGCCTCGGGATGAGCTGGCTGTACTGCCCATGTGCTGCACAGCTGGGCCTTCCCATGTGCAGGAGCTGGCACCCAGAGCTGATGCATCCTGAGCGCCCTGGGTTTGCTCTGCATGCATAGGACGTCTGTGCAGCACATGGGCAGCAGATGTCATATGGCTGGTCAGTGCTGGACATGCACGGTGCACATGTGCTGCGGGGACAACCGTGCAGCAGGCTGCTCTGGTGGCATTCCTGATCATCTCAGTCCTCTGAATTTATCAATCCCACAACCTGTATGTGGAGAAAACATCCTTTGGAAAAGATGATGTGTCCTAATGAATCTGGATAATGCAGGATAGGCTTAGCAATAAAGAGTTTTTAAATAGCCACTACGGCTACATTGCTGGTGCATCCCAAAGTTTGGGACTAATCTCTCTTTCATTGAAGCCAGGGCCAAACATGGCACTTTTTTTCTACCAAAGCCATCATTTGGATCACTTTCTGCTTTCACCAAAAGTACTGCTGCCAGTATGTATGAGAGGAATCGGACCAGTGGGAAGGGCAACATGCAGTGAAATCAACGCCTGTTTAAGTCACGCCGGTTGTGTCAGCGACTTGCCTGGAGTCAAGACTGTGGCCATGGATTTTCATTCTTCCAGTGCTGAATTTTCATTCTGCTGACAGTGAAAAGTAACGACTGAAATGGTTGAATTCACTGGTTGTAGGAGTAGGTTCAGCTCGTTTCTTTGCTGCAACTTCTCTTTGACTTGGGTAGTTCCCCTGTTGTTAAGAAAAAGCAGTCTCAATGCATCTAACTCAGAAGGGTTCCACGAGGCTTGCAAACATCTCTGAGGTGCTCACAGCTGCTGAAGTGCTTTTGATTGACAATACCACTTTCATGTAATTCTTCCGTGTTTCCTTTTGTATTGTTTTCAATTACAGTAATTTCAACAGAGCTGTCTACAATCAGAAACTATGGAAATTGGATACAGAAAGATGTAATATTTCAAGGAAGGGTAAGTAGAACAGTGTCATTTTTTTTTTTCCCTGGAGAAAGGATATAGATTTCTTGAGACCAGCTCTGTATTCTCAGTTTAACTGGCAGACAGGAAATGTTTTTTCTTTCTTTAGGTCCCAAAGGATGTTTCTTTGTTAGAAAGCCAAACCTCCGTTTCCTCTATTTCTTGTAACCGATAGCAAACCTGGTGAACATAGAGTAGACTTGGCACCGAACGCATGAACTTGTAGCCTATTTCTTTTACAAACCAATTTCGTTTGAACATTGGAAGTCTGCCTTTGTTTTCTGCTAGATAACTTGGTAGGCAACTAATTGATTCTCTTGTGGCCAGATGCTGGAGCCTACCCTGATGTTAATGAGACTTCACTTACACAAACAGTCTCAATGAGGTTAACAGCAACTCGTGTGTGCGTGGAAGTCCCTAATGCAGCTGCTTTACGCTAAGAAATGTTAGCAGTGGCTCGGTCTCCATCCTTTGAGCAACCTAGTGTAGTCCTACAGGACTACAGGGTGTCCCTGCCCATGGCAGGGAGGTTGCAACGAGATGATCTTTGAGGTCCCTTCCAACCCAAACCATTCTATGATTCTGTGATATACAAAAGTACCATCTTAAACAGCACAAAACAGACACAGCAGAAAACGGCACTGGAAGTCAAGCTGCTGGCTTCTGCTGGCACGTAGTTGTCAGCTGGAGGGATGCAGGAGTCAACGCATCGTGTGGCTGAAGCTGACCTCGCATTCGTGGATGCAAGACTCCAAGCACCAATGGTGTCTTTTTATTTTTCTGTATAGAGGTTAAGAACCTTCATTGCTGGAGTCTGCCATCTCTACCAACTAGTCTGAGTCGGTATCTGCCTTTCTATTTTCAGGGGATGACTTTTCTTGATTTACTTCAGATCAGGACGTAATACCCATGTGCTTTGAAAGATTGCCGCTTAATGAGTTTCTGTGATTCTGAACTCAAGTTTCTTAGCCATGAGGAACTTTGTTCTTTGCAGAACTGCTGAGATTATTTTCATTTACAATTAAAGGAGAGGCAAAGTTTAGCCTCCCATTTTGTTTGGTTTTCTGCCCACACCCCTGAATTGCTTCTGCAGTAGTTTGTCTGACCGCTCAGCTATAGAGACCAGACAGAGACAAGGAAGGCTTCAGCTCTTTGATTGCCACCCATTGGCAATACTAGTGCTTAAGTTGGGTTTGGGGAGTTTTCTAGCTGATAAGTAGGTTTAGATGTTTGAGTGCGATTACTCTAGGCTGACTGTTGTATTTACTTCTGGTTAAAAAGTTACTCGAACAACCAATTGCTTACTTTCACCATACACAGAAGTTAATGCTTCATCGGTGAATTAGCCACGTATTTCTTGTTTGAAAGTTCCAAAAGATTCCCACGTGCTGCTTGTCCTTGATACGTGAATCACAAGGAGAATGGCGAATTTAGGAAGCATACAATGAAAATTAAGAACTCATAAAGGACCAAATTATAGGCTAGAATTGTGGTAGTTGGGTATCTTAATTAAAAAAATATTTGTTCTGCTTGCAAGCAACCTGCAGAAACATTTTAAAAGATTATCTGTGAAGATAATACTTTCAGAAATAAATACTACATTTTCTCAGAGGAAACTGTAACAGTGAAGGAGCTCAGGAATAAAAAAAAAAACATGCAAGAAGCAGGCCTATTACGCTGCCTGACTTGAATTGTATACTTTACTTTTCCTGACGTTAAGTTTGATCTTGATAGTCAGTTCTGTGATGAAGTAATTTGCTGTAGCACTCTGTTGCACTACTGCTCAAAGAGGAAAATGAAGGGTTTTGACTGGTGGTGTCCAGCTTTTATAAAATGGGAAGTTAAAATTGCAACTTTATTCAAGCCAGCAGTAAATGTCAACTGTCTTAGTTGGCAAGAAAAACAATACAAATTTTAATAAACTTGATAAAAATAGTTTCATGGTACGAGGTGAGTAGTCAGCCTCTGAAAACACTTGTAGATAACTACTGGTCAGTTTTAATGTGAATAATAATTTAATAATCAGTCTAACTCTGATAAAATGCAGTCATCAGCACCTACTTATTTTGTCTAATGCTGAGACACCATGGTTCTTTCAGGTCGTGTTCCCAACAAGAATTTCTTCTGTCCATTCGTCTCCAACTGGGTATTCTTTGTAAAGTCATAACAGCAGGATGTGGTTAGAACATCGTACATGACATTACAGCTCTTAACAACAAGGCTTTTCCAGGAAGGGATGTCAGAGACTTGTCTGATATAGTGCTTGCAACCATGCCCTAGCAAAAATAGTGACATCTTGTCAGCCTGGCTGTCTGCAGATAGCTTACCAGCTACAAGAGAGGAGCAGTGAGGCTGTATGAGTCGGTGGTCTTCACAGCTGTTCTCTCTGGTCTTCAGCAAAGTCCTTTGACCCTTTCTGGAAAGTTATGCAATAAGGTGCTTTTGTTTTCCCGAAACAAACAAACAAAAAAGCCCCAACCAAACACCCGTCAGTCTGTCGTTAACTTAATTGAATGAAAGCAACGGAACTGTACCTTTCTGATAGAAAACGTGGACTGTAATCTTGCACAAAGCAAATGTCACCTATTTGCAAAGTAATTCTTCCTACCCGTTGATGACTGGCTTTGCCACTGAATTATTTTTAAATGGGATTCAGTTTAAATGCAATCCACTTTCTTAATTTCCTCCTAATTAGTCTTCTATAGACATTATGTAGGTCAGTGGTCCCTCAAGACAGAGATGACCTGCTGCAGGAAGGATAAATAGGATTCCAAGGTTTGTTCACAGGCCTCACAAATTTGTGTTGCTCTCCAGAGGGTTTTCTTGCTTTCTCATTCCTTTGAAAACAAATCTTTGGTCCAAAGCAACCTTGAAAAACATGAGGCAAAGGCAACCAGCTCAGATATCTGAACTTCTGAAGAAGCTAAAACCAGGTCCCGGAAATTAGCTGGGATTTGTATGCCTGTTCTGTGGTCTCTGTGGTGTCTTCTGAATAGAAAGAAGATTTCAGAAGATTTCAGTTCAGAAGATTTCCAACGAGTGTTGCCCAAAGCAAAGGTTAAAGCAGAGTTCATTGGGTGTGATGTTGAAGACAGACGATTGAAGACAGGTAAACTTGTAATGTGGAGCGACTTTTCCTGAACCAGGGCTCAATGGCTGGTGATTTGGGAAGCATTGCCATGGTCATGTCAGGGTGAGAACTGTTCAGTAAAGAATGAGGAGAGAAACTGCGTATCTTTTTGCTTAGACTTAGTCTATTGTACAGGACTGAGACCTCAGAAAATGAAATGACACACAAAGCATCCCATTGCTTCACTTAAGTTTTACTCTATTATGAAAACCCTATTAAATGAAGAAACTTATCAGAGCACTATATTGGAAAGAACCAATTGCTTGGTTGCTGTGGAGGCGTGAAATGGACCTCAGTGCTCTCTGCATGCACCCAGGGACCTTCCTCAACTTGTGGAGGTCATACCCTGTAAGAAATCAGCCCTCATTCAAGCCGTGTTTGGACAATGCTTGGCATGCAGGAGAGCTGATAGAGCTGACGGGAGCGTGACCAAAGTATGTTCTGTGTTTGTACAGCTTGTGCTTATCACCAGGCAGAACTTTCCTTTGCTCCAATAGTACCCCAGTGGATGCTGCTCTGCTAATGTACGGAGGTTCACTTTTTCCTCTTCATTACGTGGTCGCTCTGTCTTGTGGGCAGAGGCAAGGTACTGAACTACCTGGACCTCACTGGGCCCAGTAAGGCTATCCCTGTGGGTGCCTCCTGCATAGCACATGGAGAGGAGCTCAGAGAAAAGCATCGTGTTTGCTATATGCTTGACCCAGATACTGATGGGAATTAAAAAATGTTTGAGGTTTTGCTGTGCACGCCGGTGTTTTGCTTTCCAATGGTGAGCCAAAGAGGCAGCAGTTTCGGTGGGTGAAATAGGAGTAACAGTTACCAATGGCAACGGGTCTTCTGTTAAAAAAGCAGCTCTTTTTCTGGTTCTGATGAAGCCCTGTAATGTATAAACCTCCAATCTGATGTTTCCCCCCTCCCCATTTGTCAGATGAACCGTAGGTTTCAATAGCTACTTGAGATCCTGTGGTTGAAATAGGATCCAGAGGTGTGTATGTTTACACTTCCCAGCTGCCGTGGTAAGAGCGCTGCGGTTTGATGACCCAATGTAGTATAAATCACCACTTTAATGCTCAGTGATGCACCAGAGTGAGCCATCAGCCTTTGAGAAGGGTCTCTGTGGCCGTTATGGTACAGTGGTGAGGCCAAAAATGCTTGCTGCTCTGAATAAGGATCGTTATTAAGGTGGACTGACCTACTACTGTGTTCTACCAACCCTTGCAACCTATAACGTGTCCTTTCACCAATCCTTGTTTCAACTGCAGGCCTTGAAGTTACATCTTCATGGCCGTACCAGACTCTAATGTAAACTTAGCACAAATGCTCCGTGCTGCTTCTTCAGAGCTGTTAACTGGTGCCATGGCGTGGTCCATGTTTTTTTTTGCAAGAAAATCAGGGTGCGTTGTGTGCTTGCCCATTCAGTTTGGGAGTGGGGTGGTGATGAAAACCTCATTTGTTCCTTTCAAAGTATATTTTGCATTTCTGCCCCGTATGCCATTTTTCCTGTGTTGTAACAGTTGGATTTCCAAACGTTTTGGGCAGGGAAACCTAAATATTAATGCTTTTAGGAAAACAAGAAACTTAACCCACTTCTGCTACGTGGAATCAGTTCATTACTTCCAGAGGTGCTGCAGCTTCTCAGATGAGGCTTCTGTGTGTTCTCCTGTTTAGGAGCTAGTTCGAGTTTAGCTGCATCCATCACTAAGACTGTCAATAGTCTCTCTGTTGCCATGATGTCTGAATATGTGCGTGAAGATCCCACATAATAATCTGTTCCTGTCGTTTGAGTATGAGGCAAAGTGTGTGTGTGAGAGAGAGAAAGAGAAGAAAAATAGATGAAGTCTGGGAAAGGAAAATTGAGGTGAAGCTTGCCGAGGTGATGAAGGCTGCTGATGTAATATGCAAACAGCAAAAAAAGTGGTTTGGCAGCTGCTGAAAAGCAATTTACCTTGCTGACCAGTCTCACCTCCATTGCATTTCTGAGCTCTTTTTACAGCTTGCGCACTCCTGCGGTCCCTAACGTCCAGCTCTGTGCCTGGGTTGGCCGGGGGACAGTTTTGTTTCTGTTGGTGCCTAAAAAATGGCCTAACACAACTACTCGTTGCTACAGAAAAGAGCAGCTCCATCATAGCTTTCAGATCTTTTGCAGGAATGTGTAACCTCCTACCTGTTGCAGTGGAGCATGCATGATGGTAGCAAGGAGGCTCTGAGATCCCTGGGGTTTTTCCCAACTTGCTCTGGTTCAGATGGGTATCAATTAGGTATGTTAGTCAAACATTGAGAGGACACTGTTGTTAGCCTGGACTTGAGGGCACAGACCAAGTGAGAGCCCTCAGTCTGATCCAGATTTCACTGAATACAACTAAACCAGCGATGTGGTCCCGTCTGCTGAGGAGGAGGCCATGTCTTCTGGCTGGACTGCATACTCCATGGCATAAAACTGCTAAAAGCTATGACAGCAAGAAGGAACCTTAGCTCTGTGGGAGCTGTACCTGATTCGTAGTGCAAAAGCTGCATCACAGCACATCACAGAACTCAGACTGATCACGTCCTGGATGCAGATGCTGCTCGAGGTCCCTCCCATTAGAAAGGATGACCTGTAGCAGCAGAAAGTTTCACCTGCACTGTAGCATGATCACAAAGGAGGAAATATCACAGAGTTTCCTCAGTCCTTGACTGCAGCAGCAGCGCTGTTTGGAGCCTGGATTGCAGTGCCGGCTCTGCGGAGCCTGAGCTGGGGCTGTTGCTGCTCCTGGACCTGGGAGCACGGCGTTGATGCTGCTCCAAGTGGGCAGAGCTGCTGAGGCTTTGCTGGTGAGTCTGAGCAAGCCCTTGAAATACCCCCATGGGTATCTCAGGACTGCTGCATCTCAGTCCCTGACACCGTTTCGTTACAGCCAGAGGCAGCTCCAGCATCTCCCTCTCAGTTCTGACCAGTGGCCTGTGGATGTTAGTTACTGGTACACAGCTGTCCCTGTTCTGCGGGTATTGCTGGCTCACAGCATGAAAATACTGGCTGGAGAAGATTTTGACCTCAGGGGTTTGGTTCTTAGTGTTTTCTCAGTGTGGTTTTTTGTCCTCAGGTAAGACAAATCAAAATGAATATTTAATGTGAGTGTGTGCAGGCACCACACGGGCTTGCAAAAGCCAAATCTGCACTTCAGAGGTTTCTGTAGCGGTGTCCACATGGGGGAAGAAACCCCTAGATGTTATAGGTGTTTGGTTTCTTTGTTATTGCTGCTTTCCACTGTTACACGTGGCCAAGAAGACTGTGCCAGTGATGCACTCTGGTTTCTACAAGGGTTTTAATGTCCCTGTGACCAACTGAGACAGGCTGGCTGGTTTGGTAGATCTCAAGAGCATCTTTGACGCAACTGATCACCTTTTCTGTTTGATTGATAGCTGTGTAGGATAATGATGTGGCAGCGTGGCTAAGTCCTATCTCAATGGAGACTATTTGTTTGGCTGATTTGGGTCAGTATGAAGCAAACTCCCTTTCCTGTGGTATCCCACCAGCGTTTTGTGTATTTGCATTGTCATTGCAGCGATGGTAATCTGTCTCTTAACAGGAATATTAAGCAACCATAAAACTATGCATGTTTCAAAGAACAAATGTGTATGCTTAAGTTCTTAAGCCCAGGTTAAGAGTAGGAAAACATAGCTAGATTTTTCTCAATAACAGCTATTTTGCATTTCATTTGGCAAGTCCCAGGTGTGTTTCAGACTAGTTACTTCAAAATACGCTTGCTCACAGCTGTAGGCCAGCTGTGCAACGACAGCTATGAAATACTCAGAATTTAACAGATCTGGTCTTTTAAACCTCTGAAACCACAAAAGCCACAGAAATGCCTGATAGGAAACAATTAATTAATTCTAATATTAAATGAAGTGAAAAAGGAGCATCCTGATTCGCAGAAGAGGGCTCATTGCCTTCAATCTACAAAGACTGTCTAAATTTTTTCTGCCACTTTCTGAGTGTTACGGTGGAGAACAGGAGCTATTCTGGATTTTGTAGCTTGAAAAACCTCACTCTCTGCTTCATTTTTGTCTCTTCCAGTGCCACCTTTTGACATCACGGATTGTATTTAGGTGATTGGCATACCCCATCTGCAATGCCAAAGTTTGTGGTGTCTGGCTTTCCATTTAACTCCTCGCTTTTCTCCTGTACCTCTTTGAGACCCTACATAGTTTTCTGCTTTTAGAGAAGGGTTCTAATTTGGTTCTTCAAAGATGTAATAAGCTATTTTAAAAGGGCACATCTTGGACTGTTTCCTCTTGCAATAACCTGAAGATAATTGTCTTATATACTTCATATTTCCTGAGACCTGTTTTCTTCGCCTTGCTTTTTCCTGGGTGAGGAAGTATTTCTAAACCCACCACTTTTAATTCTGTCTTCCCATATCGTAGTGACAAAAGAGAGAGAGTCTGCATTAATGTCACAAATTATCTCCGAGGGGATTATTAGTACCTTGGTTTTGTTGTCACAGCTGTAAATGCCAGTCGGATTCCGGCAGAGGTGTATTTCTTCCCGAAAGTGCAATGTGGTAAGATATTAAAACTGTCAGTGATGCAGAACAAACTCCCCACTGTAGCAAGTGTGATTGGAAGGATATTTGTGTGATTAGAAGAAGAAGCTCGGGAAAACACCTTTTGAAATCCTCCCTCAAAGGCACCTTGCTGCATGTTCTCTGCAGCCTGCTTGGGAAGAAGGAAACAATCAGTAACTACATGGGAATGTTGGGTTGTTGGTCTGCACGCTCTTACCTCCATGCTTCACTCCTTCCTAGCAAACCTGCCTTTCGCTGCACGTCAGAGCTAAGTAGACTTTTGTATTCTTTGCAAAGAGAAAAATCATGGTTTTTGATGGTAGACTCCGAGTTGGCTTTAGCAGAGAAGAATAAGGAGATAAACTGTGGTGTTTGCCTATGGTTGAAGAGATGAGCTGGCTGCTCTGAGGGTAGGCTGAGCTGCTAATCCTTCCTTCTTGCTTGTACAGGCCTATGCTAAGATGCCTTTGGGCTGGCTTTGAAGGAGAACTGATTCACTGAAAACATCTGCTCCCATGTTCTTGCTTTCCAAGCAACCGTACGTTGCGGCGCGTCCCACGTTCAGAAATTGGGATTAGGAAGAAGCAAAGGAAGGTTAAAAAGGCAGTGTTATGATGAACTGGAGAATCAAAGACTAACCTCTTCCAGAGTCATGGCTAGATGTAGTGCTTGGGACACATTTTTCTGTGATGATGTTTTTTTAGCATAACGTGACCTCATCCCCTGCTCAATACTTCTGTTTTGGAAGCTGCTCACCCCACCTCCCTGCTTCTTTGCCTGTGCCCTGTCTGCTCCTCTCCTGGCAAGCACCCAGATCGTTTTGGAAGCATCTGCTCGTTTCTGACATAGCATTGGCTTTGCAAATCTACAAAGGGATTCACTACTTCAACGAGAGTCTGTATATTTTTATATATATAGAAATACTTGGGGGGGGAGCAGAAACTAAACCAAACTCTCAAAGCATCAGAAGGGCAGCTCCTACTGTGCCTCCCTGACTGCTCACACACTGCACACACAAAACTGGGCGATGGAGCATCAGGAGGGAAAAACAACCGAGGTTTGCCTGTAATTCTGTACATTTGTCCTTCTTGTTCTCAGATCTTTTCAAACTATGGCTATAAATTGTCTTGAAAATGTGGTGGTAGTATCATGAATCCACTAAGACATCAGCAAGCGTGGAGTGAAAGGTACCTGCCGTTATATACCTCCTGACAAGATGCAGCCCAGCGCTCCCTTTTGCAGCCCCCAGGAAGGAAGCTGAGTCCAAATGCCCTGAGTTTGCAAATCCAAATCTGAGGTGAGGCTGTCCCCTCCTAAACCAGCTCAGGGCACAGCAGGAGATACTGCCTGGGCCACCCCTGCACAAGACCATCTGTCCTAACCCGTATAGCGAGAGCTCAGGTGTGAAGGGAGGCAGGAGTAGGAAATGCCCTTCCATCCAAGACCTCTGATGGCTTTTCCTCCCAGCCCTGTCCTTCATCTTTTACAAGTTGAGGAGGAAGAGGACTCTGTTCTCATTTTTCTGACCCATCCCTTCATCTTAAGGGGGTCAGGGTGGAGTAGATGGGCCTTTGTAGAAGGAGTAGGTAGGGGACTTGTAGAGGACTACTGGTGTATTCCTCAAAGGAAGAGGATGAGAGCGAGTGATGGGAAGGGCTTTTTCCTCCTCCTTCATGCTTTTTATCCCAGTGCCCACTCCTCGCCTACTCTGCATCCTCCAGCACACATTCTGCTGCTGCGGAAGAAAAACAGCTTTGCCCCTGGGGCTGAGATGCCTTGAGTGCTGAAGTCTCCCTTGAGCATCAAGGAAACTGTCTCACGTAATAGCCTGTGTTTGGGTGTGACTCTGCATGAGCGTAGGTATTTCCCTGTGTTCTGGGAAATTTTAAACACTGGGAATATAGTATTATGGAAGAAAGATTGCTGGGAGGGACCTCCACCAGTTCGGAAGTTCAGCCTCTTGCCCAAAGTCAAGAATGACTACAGCTGAGCCATTCCTGTGAGATTCTTGAATCATCTCAGTTGCAGAAGACAGATACTCTTCCTGGACGCTCTCCCTGTATTTATTTCTCCATTAAAAACCTTCTGTTAACCTGTTACTTCTTCCCCTAGCCACTGCAGATCCAGAGAATGGGCAGTCTGTTTCCTTGTGGCCTACAGTGGCTTTTTATCATTTTGAAGATGGTTATTGTGTGTCTCCTCTGTATAGCCCTTCTCCAAGCATGGTTTCTGTGCAAACTTCTGTTTCTCTTTCTTGTCTTTTCCTTCTTGTTGTGGGTTTTTCCCCTGGTGTTTTCTATCATACTTATTATCCGAGCAATTCAGCATACAATTTGTCCGTCTGTGTTGGAAGTTCAGCCTTCCTGCGAGGCTAGGCGTTCCTCTAGCCTGCCTGTGGATTAAGGATGAGCAAAGCAAAGGAAGGCTACTGGAGTTTGCAGGAGATGCCTTGAATCTTGCCCTTCCTAGGGGAAGGGCAGGTAGGGGAAGGGCAGGTACAGCCAATAAACTGCGTTTGGGGCAGCTGTTAGTCCTGAAAGAGATGCAAAAGGTGACACTGATGGAAGTTTTTGAAAGACTGCAGTTTTCTTATCATCTCCCATGTTGTACAGTGTTGGTCATGTTCATAAAGACATGATAAAAGAGCGGCATCTCTACTCTTTGACATGCAAAATGCTTCCCTTCAACTGTACCAACAAGGCTCAGTGTCAGAGAGGCACTGGGATACTGCAGACGACCAAAATGATGTTGTTGTTATCCTGAATGGCTCAGGTATTGCCCAGAAACCACCTCTTGCTGACAGTCCCATTTACTTCGTGCTTCTAAGCAGCCTATTGAACTGGATTTCCCCCCAGGCATTTTCAGTAAACACCAAACATAGGGTTTTTTCTCTAGCTGTGCCATGTGTGATTAGAGAAGATGCTGTATCTGTACGCCCGTTTATAATGGTGGCACCCAAAGAGAGTGGCACCCCCATCTTCTAGTGCTTCTATAAATAGCTAAAAGCAAACACGGTTGTAATGTTTCTTTACAATGACCAACAACGTTATTTTTTACGCTTTAACAGAGGTAATAAAGCAAGTTAGAAGCTTTTATCGAACTATCTACAAACAGTAAGGTGGAAAATTTTACTGCCTGGCTGCTGGGAGTGTGCATGCATAGAGATGATTCAGCTGAACGCTTGTAAAAACATACATGTAATTGCTCAACTTAATCATGAAATTTATGGGACAGTGAATGAAATATCTTGCTGTGCTTTAGAATAACTGTATTTATGATGGCCTTCAGGACCCACAACCTCAGTTATATTAGAATATTTTTCTGACAAGCCATAGCTCCTTTTAAGCCAAAGGCATTGTATTACAAAAGGAAGACACAACCTTTGATTTAAAAATACATAGGATGAGATTGGGAGATGATCCCATTTGCATTTGGGATTTGCTTGCAAATGACCTCTGCACGCTAGTCACAAAATTGCTCTCTCTTCAATGACTTTTGTACACGTGTAATCATTTTTTATTGCTTTGTGTGTACCAGGAAGAGAGGCTGATGGTGGGAGGCTGTCAAGGAGTAAACCACTTGAGGCAGTGGACTAGCAGAAACGTGTGGAAGTGAGCCTGGCCAGGTTTGTTGATGGGGAAGAAGTAATGTGTGGTGGCACCTCTGGGAGGGGAGAAGAAGGTCACAGGGCTGATATGGCTGGTATCAAAGTAGGAGCTGCATGGAGAATTGAGACAAGTGCCAGAAAGCCTTGGGCAAGAAAAGCAAAGTGATGAGCAGCCTGAGCAAGATTAGGAAAAAGGAAACCGAGCTGTAAAATTGCTGTTGTTCAGAAAATGAGCCATGAACTATGCAGAAATGACTGGACTTCCAGAGGGGCAAGGATCCTCTGCACAAGGAATGCCCTGGGGAGAGGAGGTGGCAGAAACTGGGAAGTACAAAAGGGGGAGTTTGTTGTGTCTTTTCTTGGGATTAGTGTTCTTCAGGTTATTCAGCAAGGAGCAATTATATCTCCATTTCCTTTAATTCGATAGATGCCCCCGAGCAGGTAAGATGTCACAACCACAGGGGCTGACTGAGGGAGGAGAAGATTTGTTAATGGGAAAGGAATCTAATGGCTTTCGCTAAGCCCATGGAAGTCTCATAGCGAAGGGTGTCTGCCTCTTCAGTCCTCTCTCAAATTTCTATCCCACTGTTGCCCATCCCAGGGCAGGAAGGACATCCCTGAGCCCTCCTCCCCAAAGCAGCAAAAGTCAGGTTTGTCCCATGTTTTTGGAAAGCTCAAAGCTGGTTCTGCTGAAAGGGCTTCTGATTTACCTGTCACTAATCATATATGATGGCTATTCTGGGAGATTCTACACCTCTTCAAGCTCTCCATCTTCAGGAGACCAGCCCGGGAGCTTAACATTTGCATGTATTTAGCTCTAGAAAGTATTGCTTTGTAAAATAAGATTTTTATTAAGAAAGCTGATAGAAATATAATGGGTACACAGTCAGGAACCTAACAATAGCTTCAAGAGATAAGATACATCAAATACTTCTAGAGCTTCCAGGCTACCATTAATATTTCAGTCTGCTTTTAGACCAAACCAGCTAGGCAGCTGGTCTGAAATTATTTCTAAATGTGATATAGTAAATGCAGTCAGTCTTAGAGAAGAGCCTATGGCTGCATGCCATTGGAGAGACAATGAGGTGGTGACGTACCCATTTCCTTGAGACCTACAGGTTTTCACACTAGCTAAGATACTAAAAAGCACAAGTCCTCAAAAATATGATTTGTTGCCTTCTCAGGATTTTTCTCGATATCTCACACGCCGCAACTCTGCCTGTGCATTGATGTGCACTGTCCAAGCAGATGTATTTCTGTTGCTGGGAAAAAAGGGCCGGAGCGCTCCCACCTTATCTCTTTTTCCAAGCAAAATGCTCCTCAGTGAACACAGATTTTGTAGCAGCAGCAGCAGCAATGTACATGTGCTCTCCTTCCATTTGCATTTTAATTGTATCTGGAAAACAAAACTTCAAATAGCACTTCACAATCTAGCTGAAAGAATTAAAACAATCATTTCTATGTATTGTTGAGAGATATGAGGAATCTAATTTAAATCCAATTTCAGCTGACCCATGCTTGCTTTTAGTGTCCCTCTGGCGCTTGCTTATCAGCTTCAAAAGTTGGTGAAATTCTCTTGAATTTCTTCTTTTCTTCCCTTCTTGGGTCTTTTTCTGACGCTGTCCTAAAAGGAGCAGCACAGGCAATGACGAGATAGCCCTACTGATTCCAGTGAAGCTCTTGGATTATCTCAGAACTGCTGCTTTTATTGGCAAAAGGGTTTGATAATGGATAAAGCTGTAACTCCCAGCCTACTCCATAGCCGCTGAACGTACAAAATTGTGCTTTATATCTTTTTAGAGCAGATCCAGTGCTGCTGTGCTTTGTACCGAAAACACACTCAACTGCCAAGTACGTGGTTTTGATCTTTACGTCGCCCCTGCAGAAAGTGGTGTCCACGTTCGGTGTTCCAGCGAGAGGTGGAGAATGAAGGAGGTGCCTCCTTCAGAACTTTTTGTCTCCAGTAAAAAGGCAAACTGGGGTGGGTGGGTGGGTGAGTGCGTGTGCGTGATGGTGGTTTTGGACAAAAATGCTGTTGTCTTAATGGATGTTAGTGTAGGGAACGATGCAGAAGGGACCAGTAGCACACTAAGTACACCGCTTAAAGCGAAAGCGGTTGGTGTGGATATTAGGAAGGGAGATAGAATCACAGAATCATAGAATGGTTAGGGCTGAAAGGGACCTTCAAAGGCCATCTAGTCCAACCCCCCTGCAAGGAACAGGGATATCTCCAACTAGATCAGGTTGCTCAGGGCCTCGTCCAACCTGGCCTTGAACGTCTCCAGGGATGGAGCATCCACCATCTCTCTGGGCAACCTGTTCCAGTGTTCTACCACTCTCATGGTAAAAAATTTTTTCCTAATATCCAACCTGAATCTACCTGCCTCTATTTTAAAACCATTACCCCTTGTCCTATCACAACAGGCCCTCCTGAACAGCCTCTCCCCATCTTTCTTGTAGGCCCCCTTGAGGTACTGGAAGACCGCTATAAGGTCACCCCGGAGCCTCCTCTTCTCCAGGCTGAACAGCCCCAACTCTTTCAGCCTGTCCTCATAGGAAAGGTGCTCCAGCCCTCTTATCATCTTTGTGGCCCTCCTCTGGAAGATAGTGGAAGATTGTTTCAGCCAGAATAACTGAAAACTTACTAAATGGTTGAACTCACATGAAGTGAAAGGGTTAGCTGGGCAGCTGACAGTGGAATATGGACGAGACCCTTGCACTTAGCTGGAAGGATTTATGTCTACGTTTGATTCACGCAATAAAGAGAACTGTGCCAACTCGATGCAAGGGTCGCCGTGAGTGCATCATATTATCTGTGAGGTCCTGCAATGTGCATTTTCCTTTGGTGTCCCTACTCCCTACCAATGAACCGATTAAAGCTTTCCTGGAACTACTTCCCAACTTGCAGAGTTTGCTTCCAGCACATGTGCTTCTCGATGAAGCAGCTAAATTTCAGGTCTCTTCTTCTAAATGCGTCACAATCTTTCTAATTAGCCTTTGTTGGCAGGACCCCAAACGCAGTGAGGAAATACCTATTCTTGGCGTGTTGAAAGCTCTATATGTTCCGAATTAAGGCCCCAGACTCAGCATGATGGTTTTAGGTGGCGAAGCATGATGTCTTGGCTCCCAGTATAGCCAATGGAGAGAGCGGGGCACCACAGGGTGATATGTGGGGAGCTGTTTAAAGCTGGCTGTGGGAAATGGACTGGACCTGAGCTCTGCCCCGTCCCAGATGCTTTTGGGTGCTTGTTCTGAGGTTGCACGTTGGACATCCTGGGAATTGGAGCCCACGAGTCTCTAATGCCCACCATTCTCTGATAACAACTGCTAAGCAAGCAGAGCTCTCCGGTTTCAGAGCAGAGCTGCCAGAGGATTGAGCAGCAGCTCTCTTAATGCTGTAGTCTAACTAGGAAAGCATGAGCTTGGGATTACAGGTGTGAAGGTTCAGTTCTCTTCCAGGCTTGACTCCTCACTGACTGGTGTCATCAGGGAGCCACTGAGTATCGTCTGGGGCACCCATGGGGGTTGGCTTCTGCACATGATGGGACATGCACTTTTGAGTTACTAGCAGTTCTAGGTCTCTGGCTCTAAGACTTTTTGCCTTCCTGTTTTGTCTTCCTGTCGTTTGCAAGCAAGAGCTACTGTTATACATCCCATCGCCTATGGAGAATTGAAGGATGACTAGTTTTCAGGCTGTTTTGCTGTAGCCTCCTGTGTTGCCGATTGGAGAGTGGATGGGGCTGCCCTGCCTGTCTTTCCCTGAGAGCTGTCAGCATGTGACAGGGGAATAATATTGGTAAAATGATGCAGGTGATGATGCCACTGCTTTTTTTTGGGGCTGCAATAGCGTCTTCGTAGGAGCTACGTGCCATGGCCAAGGAGGTGAGTGACCTGCGAGCCCCCCTGCACAGCAGCATGGGCACATGAAACTTGTGTGTTTCATAGAATCATAGAATGGTTAGGGCTGGAAGGGACCTTCAAAGGTCATCTAGTCCAACCCCCCTGCAAGGAACAGGGATATCTCCAACTAGATCAGGTTGCTCAGGGCCTCATCCAACCTGGCCTTGAATGTCTCCAGGGATGCAGCATCCACCACCTCTCTGGGCAACCTGTTTGCCAGACTGCTCTCCTGCAAGGCACTAGAGCTTTGCAAGAAGAGATCTGGTTCTTGCCCTGAGCCGCTAAGTCACTTTTCAAAACATGATTCAGACTCCTGAGTTATACAGGCTCTTGAGAAAACAGTTTCAGAGACTGGATAAAATCTCAAAATGTCAATGTATGGGGTGTCTTCTTTTGTGATGTGTTCTGCCCAGCAGCATACTGCTGCTCTCAGGTAACTGCAAAGGATATGGGCTCATATGCTGCTTGTTTCCATATCTTATATCAAGAAAGGGGAAAAACATAAAAAAAAAAAAAAATCCATGTGTTTCATCCAGGGGACGGGTGCAGAAGAAGGAGAACTCCTAAAAACCCAAACGCGCTACCAAAATTCAGCTGTGTGGGATCTTCCTCTCTCAGTTCACTGAAGGGATTGATCAGAACCACCTGAATTTTACTACACGTGCATCTGTATGAAACATTGTGAAAAAGTGCAAAAAATGCCAGTGCTGAGGTTTCTTGGGTGTTTTCAATCTGAAGATAGAAAGGGCAGCAAATGTATCTGCCTAGCTTAAAGAGTGAATAGTTGTAGTAGATCACAGCAGTCTCCCCATGCCCTGCAAAATAAAAACAAACTCTGGAATGCAACTGGGAAAAGCTGGTGTTTAATAATTCCTGGATATGAAGCTGCTCCTCCAAAACTAGCAGCTGCCAGAGTTTTGAGATGTGGAATCAGACAGGTAACGAGAAGTCCTGTAGCAAAACTTTTGCCTTTTTTCTTTGTTTGTAGTTCGGGATGGGGGGTGGAATGGACAGGACATGACATGACAACATAGCTCACCTCCTCCAAAAGAGATACAAATCACTGTTTTAGTCTTCTAAAACTCCTGAAATAAAGAGTTTAGGAGGATGTAGTTGTATGTTTTGATCACCCCACACACCTTTTGCCGTGCTGCTTCTGAGCTCAGCCACGAAGTCTGCAGTGGAGAGCGTCAAGCAGTGCATCAGACGGGGATGAAAAGAGAGATGGACACCAAGCAGGAGGGAAGGTGAGAGCGAGGGGAGAAATAAAAGGAAAAGCTGGGAGAAATAAAAGGAAAAGGTGGGAGAAACAGGCACGCGGAGGTGGGAAGTGGGGTTAAAAATGGGCAGAAGTGTCAGGGGCTGAAGGGTCTGTTGCAGTGAAGAGGGCTGAGAGGGAAAACCTGAGGCAGGTAGAAGTCTCTGTAATAGATGTTATTTCACCTTCCAGCTGTTCTCATGGATAAATACACAGCTGTAGGCAGACAGCTGAAATAAAGGCTCCGTCGGCTGCTGAGGCTCCTGCCAGTCCACCTTGAGCACCTCTCAGGAGTGGAGACTTCAGGTTTGATAGAAGCATGTGGGGAATGGGATGAGAACCATGAGTTGCTTGGGTTTGTTTCTGGCTGAAATGAGAATAAAATGCTGGCTCAGAGATGACAGACCAGCGTAACCCATTATGCTGTTCAGACCCACTTCTGTTTTTCAGAAGCATAAGAGGCTTCCAGAGAGGGCTCTGGCAAACCGCACGATCCTGGATATGGCATATCAAACCGGAGAGAGGTCGTACATAAAAATCTAGTGTTACAATACCTGCTTTTCTTTTTCTGTATCTTCCATCCTTTCTGACTTCTGAAAGCTGTCTCGCCGTGCTGGGCTGTGGGTGTGCCAGCAGATCAGAGTACTCTTTTTAGGGTAGGGGGATTTTAAAGTACAAGGATTAAATAACTGGACTTGATGCTTAGCAGGCAAGTGAGATTTGTGAGCTAGGAACTCGTCTGCACCGAGTTCCCTTTTGGGAAGCGTCGGGCTCCAGGACTGCCAATCCAGCACCTTTTTGGAACTCTGCTTTAACAAAACCAGAAACTCGCTTTTGAACACAAACACGTACTTAATAGAATAATCCTTAATTTCAGGGCCTCTCTGAGACATGGGATCTTTGTCTGAATTCCTTTGACAAAGGAAAATTGAGGGTTTGTTTTTTTGTTTTGCTGTGTTTTTTGAGTAGAGCTCCACTAATTAAGTAGCAATTTAGTTGCTTACACTTTGAAGTTTCATTCATTACCTGTCCTGTGTTAAGTCAACAAAAGGCTACATCTAAGGCAGTGAGTCTCAGGCCATCACTTTTTTGGCTGCCTAATTAAATGTAATTACTTTATTTTGTGCCAGGGTTCATACTTGTAACATTGCCTTGTAATAATTTAAATTGCATGTATGCTGCAGGGGGACTGTTTGACGCCAGAGAGGAGACGTCCCCGCTGCCCCGCTGTCCTAGCATGAGAGTCAAAAGTACAGAGATGTCATTTTCCTACCTACTTATTAGCTGCCCTACAGGAGAATCACCAGTAAGGCACCCGTTTTATAGGGACAGGATGTATAACGGACCCACTGTTGTGCCCAAAAATAGCCCGTGTTCGGGATGTGCTGGGATTAGCCACAGAGGGAATCCCAGACCTTTAAAAGTGAGTGACCTTCCCATGGCACATGAGCTTTGCATCCGTTCTCTTTTATTTTATAATTATGACAGATCAAAAGCGTTACGCTGCCACTCATTATCTCTTTAGGGGGATTTGAAGAATTACTGTCCTCTTGACAAGCAAAATACTCCCGCTGCTTCTGTTTGTTGAGATCAAGCAGCGAGCACCCCTCAAACAGAAAAAAAAAAATCACCTGTATTTCATTTTTCCCCCTCGTGCATTAGGAAAAAGGTTTTGTTGCAGAAAGAGCAAATGAGTAGCCCAGTGCAGTTAATGAGCTCTGGGAAAGCTCCCTGCCCCACGCAGTAAGTACAAGCCAGTCTGAATTTTGAGTCAGGCTTTAATGATTAATAATATGGTAAATCTGGTCTCGCCAGCACTAATAATAGGGGTCGCCTTTGGCTCTTTGTTGGCCACTGAAACGAGAGCATCTTCGTGGCGTGTCGGAGCCCTCCCTTCTTGTCCGTGGTGCCAGCAGGTCTACAGCGAAGCAGTTAAAACTAATGTGACATCTTAAGTCTCTCAAGCTGCATTCAAGTTTAAAGAGAAGGAGGGGGAGAAAAAAAAAGCCAAACAATTTCTGGCTTTCCAAGGGCTGGATAATTTGTGGAGTGTTTGGAGGAACATCACAAAGAATACAAATGGAAAAACAATTAATCAATTTAATGTAAAAGACGGATGGGGCCGTTTCTTTCCAGAAACA